>NC_140598.1:17011820-17611820 GCF_057381915.1 Diplotaxodon limnothrissa | reverse complement strand
AAGACAAGACAAGCTCATGGAGTTTAATGCATAGACACTGATTAAACCTGGCTAAGAACACAAACATATGCAATGAAGAACAGCTTGCTATTTTGTATGAATGATACAATGGTGTGAATGTTTAATCAAATACATTTGAGTTTGTAATTGAGGAATAGAAGAAGCCATATGACAAAGGGAGTGAGTTATGAAAACAAAAAGTGATTAAAGTAGTTTTAAAAGAGTGACTTAGGAGTGCTCTCTCGTACTGAGTGATCAAAACCAGTGATCACTGTAGAAAGAAATAAAATAATTTAATGAGTTGGTGATGTTTAAACATATGTTTCTGTTGTTACAGCTTCTTGAGAGATGACTCAGTATGCAAATTAGTTGGAGTGAGTGGTGACGAAGGAACTTCCTGTGTGTGTGTGTGACTGAGGAAGTGACTTTCAGACGAGGAAGCATGGCAGACAAGAGAAGTACAGATTTGGGTAGGAAATAGTTTATAGTTTAGTGATTATACGTTGTCGTAAGGGGGTTTTATGCTGAATTTAAGTATGTTAAAGGGGGTGATTTTTGTTTGCAAATTGTGTGGTTTTAATGAGACTTTCGGTGTATTGAGGAGGTGAAATTATGTGGTGGCAAGACTTGTGTGTTTAAGGTTGTTGTGGTGATGGGTTGATTTTGTCAGTTAGGTTTGGGTTGGTGTTTTTGTTTTTAATAGAGGGAGTTTTAGGAAACATGGACATGTCTAAAAAATTGGGCCCATTATTTTGTAACAGTGCACTTAAAGAAAACCTCTCAGGTGATTTTGTTTTGTTTTTATGAGCTAACAATCAGCTCTATTTTTTCATTTCTGTTCTAAGCAGGCCTGAAACAGTGAATAACGGCGCTGAAAATTCTCGGGAAGAGCAAATATAAGGCGGCTTTCCAGATTTCAATTGGCTGAGGAGAAAGCTACCTGGGGACTATTCAGGTCGTAAGTCCCTGTAAAAAGGATTTTATGCGAGTCAATCCAGTCCAAAAGCATAAAGAAATATTTTCCTATGGAAAATATAAAATGACTGAGCTCATTTTGCTGAGGGTGGAGTATCTGATCGTGCGGGAAGCTCCACTATCAGCAAATACATGGTGTGACTGCATGTGAGTGAATGTGTGACTGCATGTGAGTGAATGTGTGACTGCATGTGAGTGAATGTGTGACTGAATGTGAGTGAGGATGAATTAATGTGGACAAACAATTTGTTTTTACCAGAGAAAATTTCTGTTTTGTTTTGTTGACTGGGGTTAGATTATGGGATTATAGTATATTGTTGGGAGAATGCCAAATGCTAAAGGGGAAATATTTTTTGATGTAACTCAGTTACCATTAATTGAAGAAACACATGACTGATAACTGTTCTGTTTTAAGTTTATTTTTATGACATAGATTGGAACATGAGTGGGGAAAACTGAGCATTTTTAAGTTTTGTATAGTATCTTGACACATGAAATGTATCAAGATAAAGGGGGGTTTAGGGTTTATTAATTTAATTGTTTAATAATTTAGGATCATTTTAGGACTTTTGGGGTTTTTGATCATTTGGATATGGTAAAATTGAAACTGTTATTTTTAAGTTAAGGTTAAAGGATTAAAAGTGAACTTGTCACGGTTTGCGAGGCAAGCCGTGTGGAGTTGTAGAAAAGGACCCAAAAGGCGGCAGCTCTGGTGCAGGTGAATATTTATTTACAACGGTGGGCACAAAACAGCACTGGTGGAAAAACAAGAAACCGGAAACCTAAACTGGGTAAGCTAATAACACAAACCAGAAACGAGGATGCAGGGAGGTCCGGGGAAATACACAAGAGACGCAGGGAGACCGAGGGGAAACAATATAGACGAACCAGGAACTACAATATCAGAAGACACAACTTAAATACACCCAGAGAGCACAGGGAGATTACACACAGGTGGGGAACACAGGTGACACTGATAAACATAACGAGACAGGGCAGGAGTGAACACAACATTATGCATACTGACGAGAGACTGTCAAAGTAAAACAGGAAGTACACAGAGGTTCAGACAGGAGGAGAGAGAGCACGGGGAGAACACAGACATAACAGGCTGGGGGAAACATGGAATAAACACAAAGAGAGACGAGCGCTCATAAATACACAGAGGGGCACAAGGGGGTAAGAGTCACAAAGGGAAAAACACTTAGGGAACACCACAACAGGACACCTCAGAAAACCGGGCCTAAATAAGGAGCGAAAATACAAGGAACCAAGAATACTGGGCCAACATGGCCCAGGACCATGACAGAACTGAATCCTGTTTAGAAGATACAATGCCGGTTTTTCAAAGCTGTGAATAAATCTTAGAGGGAAAATTAGTGAGGGTTGAAGGAGTAGAACAGGTTTGATTTCTTTTTGATTTCTAGAAGAAGTGGTTATAATGTAGGCGTACACATACAGATATTACATAGGTTTATCTTTAGGATAAAGGGGGAGCTTCTACGTAGAAATGATTTTTATACATATTGCATTTTGTGCTTTTAAAGGAGTTGTGGCTCAAATTTGTCTCTTGAGGGTCACGAGCCTTTGGCTAGCGCTATGATTAGCCAATCTACTGTGAGGATAATATGAGTTCATGAAGGATTGCACACGCTTACAGACACAGAGTTAAGAAACACACATGACAGTATTGATTCCAGGCAAAAGGCCTCAAATTCATTTAGCTTTTTGACTGAACTTAAAGAAGGACCAAAGAGGAAGGAAAGCATATATTTTGGGTAAGTCTGATAAATTAGAATTAGAAGGTATTGTTACATTAAAAGGAGCAAATGAAATAAAAAGGCTATACCAAAAACGGGTTATAACATAGGAAATGTGAGGTTAAAATGAAGTTAACACATAGGAGTTGTTTCAAGGCAGCATTTAGCTATGATGAAATGTATACAGGAGTAATTGCTTATATGCTTAAACTTAATTGATTAAAGTGGTTGTTTTCTTTTGGAGTAGAGGAACTTGCAGCAGCGACAATTTGTGCACAGGATGTTGATGATCAGATAAGGGAAAAATAGAGCGAGCAACCGGACGTGAAAGCAGGGCTTAAAGAGTTCTAAAGGGATGAGTAACGTTGAAGAGTATACATAAATACAAGTCAATAAGTTAAGAAGATAATTAGGATCAGGCTTTTGATTAAAGAGTCCCAGATAGGATAAGTTAGGGAGGTGCAGGAAAAGGTGTTTTGTTTCTTTTGCAGAAGATCGATCTCGGCGACCACAGGAGGGGCGAGGATCCTGGAGATCTCGAGGTCCGAGACCACCAGAGAGGGTCTGCGTGAGGACACAATGTATTGTGACCTCTGGTGTTCCAGAGGTCAAGAGAGGGAGTGTGGAGCAGGGAAATTATTTTACTGCTATTGTTAAATAATTGTCATCAGTACCATTGCATTAATAATATAATCTGGAGTTTATATTGCATTCAGATGTTTAAACAGTGTGTGTCTTTCAGAGAGACTAAGTTGCAGGCTGACAGGAAGTTGCAGGTTTGCAGAGTGTGCCTTTTGCAGAACTGAAACCGAAAGCAGAGTCTAAGTGTAGGTTATTTTGAGGAGCATTTGAGGACGAGACACAGACAGTTAAGAGGTGACACAAAGAGCATGTGAGGTCAACACATACACACATATTAGTTAGACTTATTTAGAGGAGAGATCAGTTATGTCTAGACAAGAAAGAGGAACAATTCACTTTGAGATAAGAACGGAAAGTACCAAGCCATGAAAATAGAAGATGATTTTCTGGGTGAAAAGTCATGATGATGTTGATCTGATCTATGTATAAAATGTACCGGTGACGCATGAAGGGGCGTCAGTAAACAAACCCTGATGCTATAAAATATCTGTTCATGCTTTGATTAAGTCGAGGACTACTGGCTGTCTGCGTACAGAGTGTCTTCCCACGCGTGTATTCATTAAAATCATTGTTTGACCAAAGACCTTCTGGACCAAGAGTGGTTTGTACTCTCCCTCCTCAATTTTGAACCTTAACAATACCAAAGTTTTTCTCTTACAACAATTCAGAGACACTATTGCGTGCTTTTATTTCCTGTAGAACTGATTTCCATAGTTCTCTACTTTCTGGCCCCGTGAACAAGTAAACACAAACAACAATTGCTTTGCACCTGAATGAATTTGACCACTTGTGATCACAGCCTTTGAAACAAATGTCTGCTTCACTGCTCTTTTCCCTTCCAATTTTTGCAGTAGTGTAAACAATCTTGTGTTATCTCTGATTAACCTGTATGCAATGCCACTGAACCCTCACTTCTAATGTGTTGAACTGAAGGTGTTGAAGTGCTTGGTAGTGACTGCAGTGTCTCTAAAGTGATCAATTCTAGTCTCAGTTTTTCTTTCTTTCATTTTCTTTCTTTTATTTCAAATCTACTTACCATTTACTTTTATCGTTCTCTCAAAAAGTTTTATTTCCTTATTTTGCAGCTTTCAATTTTGGAAAGCATGACAGACACAAAAGCTCATTGGAAACAGGTTGAGCAGGAAACACATTTCCTGAACCATTCTCATAGCACACACACACCTGCTGTAATCCCATTCAAATCATCCAAGTTTTAGCCAAAAGAAGAAATACTCTACATGCTTTCATGCATACCCCAACTTAACCAGCGTGAGATGTTTCCTTGTTAGTAAAGGGGAATAAAATGCCTTTTGTCTTTATATAATCTGCGGTATAATCATTGCTTTAGCAATATAACAGAAAGCTTTAAGGTGGCCTTAAAATGTTTATGCATACTGTTATCATATTAACCTTTTATTCCAGATGATTCATTGTTATCTTGTATTCGTTTATATCCTTCTTATTAAGCTTTGAAGTAGGGGCATCCATTTGATTAAAACATTTATTTCTTATATTACACGTATAGTTTCAGTTGTGTACGTGCTGGCCTTCTGTCTGGTGGAAAAGGTTACAAGGTTCAGCTGGTGAGGTGAGAGGTGAAACTGAGTCCATTTCATGCTGACACACACACGTACACACCCACGCACACATAGTAGATAGACTCATTTATAGGTTAATCATGTTTTCTTGCAACTGCAAAATTGTCTCTGCAAAAAAGAACAGTTTCTTGCAGGATGTGGGTCTGATGTTCCAGACGAGAAGCGAAGGGTCAGAAGGTTGACAGGAAGCACCTGCCGTGGAGACGGAGACAATGTTCTTTTAAACTGTGTTAAAAGTCATTGTGGTTTTGAAACCTATGTATGTATTGTATTTGTTTGACGTTGAAGGGGCGTCAGTAAATCTAAACCCTGATGGTATAAAACATCTGCTTATGCTTTGTTAGGGAGAGATCAATGCTGTGTGCGTGCAGGATTCATCTCCCACACGTGTGTTCATTAAAATCATCGTTTTGACTAATCCGGCCGGACCAGTGTTGTTATTTGGATTTCCTCCTATATTCCTCCTTAATATTTGAACCCTTAACATTTGGGGGCTCGTCCGGTTGTTAAGGAGGGAGAGTGAGTTGGAGGCTTGGACGGAGAAATCCGGGGTCCGAGGTGGTCAGACGGGCAGGCAAGATATTAAGCCCTATAGACTGTTTTTCACCTGCTCTCTCTCTCTCTGGGATTGTGCTTCAGCAGCCTGTGTTTCCTCAGCTCCTAGTCCAGCCAGGGGCCTCCATAACTGTTTGTCCTGCGTCTGCTGTTGGACTCCCGGTGGTCGAAGTGAGTGGGCATAAGCCGGCTTATCCAAAGGTAAGGCACTACCTGTTTCCAAAGTGTGACAAATTGGACAAAAAATAAAAGTCTACTCCCTGAAATTACTGGTGAATGTCTGTTTTGATTTTGGTGAAAATCTCATGATAGTAATGAGGATTTAAAGCAGTTGGACTGCTAAAAAGGATTTAATGCGGTTGGACCGCTAATGAGGATTTAAAGCAGTTGGACTGCTGAGTGAATTTAGTATATTTGGGAATTTGGTTATTTTTTGGGTTAGAGTCCCTACTGGTTATAAGGTTGGACCTGCTTCAGTCTTACACTTTTTTGGGTGTTTTACTGTTGTTCCAAAGTATTATAAATTATTCCAGAACGACGGTTGGACTGCTAAGAAGCGCATAGCCCGGAGTTTACGCTCCCTCCTTGTCGTGGAGCCGCGACATTGACCTCTCGGCGAAGAGGATTAGTTCAGTGTGGCTTAACTGTGGGGTACAGGGCATCCTGGAATAAGCTAGTGGTTGGACCACTTTATTTGCGCTTTTTTGGGCAGCAAAGGTTGGACCTTGGGTGTTGGACACATTTAAATTGAGTTAGGGATTTTAGAAATGAGGCCAGAAACTGTTGGACAGATACTGGTTAATTGATCACAAAACTCGGATGAATCAATTCAACAACAACAGCAGAATCTAAATATAAGTATTTAAGTTTCAGAATTTAAACGAATGTGCATATCTCAAAAAAAGGGGGGGGGGGGGGGGATTTACCTAGTACAAAAATGAATCAGGACGGAGAAATCGAAAATGAAATGATGGCAATCCTGGAGGAAGTTTCTGAAAAGCTCCCTTCTGGGAGGGTGAGAGTTCTCATCTTGGACGCAAGAGTTTGGTCCCAGACTGTGGCAATATGTGATTTCCACCAGCAGAATTTTATCTTAATATGTTTCTCCCTTAAATTGCCATCAGTTATGACAAGCTTTGTTTTTCAAGTGAGGGAGATGCTGCCCCACATTTTCTTCTATCTTTTTATGTGATGAGAAAGAAATTATTCTACCTCTCATCACAGCTTTCCCTGCTTCCCATAGAACAGATGCTGATGTTCTGTTTTATTTTTTCATACAGAAAAATAAAACAGTCTTAAAACTTCCCCTTTAATGGGAGTTCTTCCTTCCTGCTGTCACCAAGTGCCATACCAGTGCATGAGGAGTGAGATTTCCAACAACAAGCATCTGATGGCAGCAGAAAAGCTGAGGAGAGGAGCCGTCACTGACTGTCTGTGAGTAACTGAATTACTAAAAATATCCTGAGAGTACAGCTCATTTTACAGAATTATTTCATTGTGATATTCAAATGTCATAGGTATATTTATTTCCTTATTCTGACTCTTTTTCTTCATTTGTGTAAATTTCATGTTTCAGATCATATCTGCACAAAAACAGACCAGCTAGGTTTAATCAATGTTTTGTGCAGCTGTTCATGGTAAACAATAAAACAACTGAGCTTCAGGAGAAACAAAGAGAAGAAGAGGAGCAGAGTGAAGGATGAAGGTCGTCCATCAGACCGAGTGTGTCCTCAGTTTCCTGTTCAGAGACAAACATCACTGATGTCAGCTGTTCACTATTTATAGAGCACCACAATTTTTATTATTACTCAGTTTATGTCTTGATGCATGCTCATCCAGGTACGTAAATCTCGTGTGAAAACGCTACGTCCAGATGTACAGAATCAACTTTTGGAGATTAGTCAGTTAAGTTATATCTGTAGTGCCCCCTACAGGCTCATTGAGAAAACATGACAAAATGACAAAACAAAAAACAAACAAACTTTTTTTCCAGGTATATCTGCTATTTCATCTGCTTTCATTTCATAATTAGAGCCCATTCCTACTAGACTGCTCAAAGAAGTCCTGCCATTAATTAATTCTTCGATCTTAAATATGATCAACCTATCTCTATTAATCAGCTATGTACCACAGGTCTTCAAGCTGGCTGTAGTTAACCCTTTACTCAAAAAGCATGTCTAGACCCAGCAGTCTTAGCTAATTATAGGCCAATCTCCAACCTTCCTTTCATATCAAACATCCTTGAAAGAGTAGTTGTCAAACAGCTAACAGATCATCTGCAGAGGAATGGTTTATTTGAAGAGTTTCAGTCAGGTTTCAGAGCTCATCACAGCACAGAAACAGCTTTAGTGAAGGTTACAAATGATCTTCTTATGGCCTCTGACAGTGGACTCATCTCTGTGCTTGTCCTGCTAGACCTCAGTGCAGCGTTCGATACTGTAGACCATAATATCCTATTAGAGCGATTAGAACATGCTGTAGGTATTACAGGTACTGTGCTGCAGTGGTTTGTATCATATCTATCTAATAGACTCTAGTTTGTGCATGTAAATGGAGAGTCCTCTAAGAATGCAGGACTCTGCAGGAATGTCTTAAAGACATAACGACTTGGATGCTAACTTTCTGCTTCTTAATTCAGATCAAACTGAGGTTATTGTACTCGGCCCTGAAAAGCTTAGAAATATGGTATCTAAGCAGATTCTTACTCTGGATGGCATTACCTTGGCCTCCAGGAACACTGTGAGGAACCTTGGAGTCATATTTGACTCAATTTTGACTTGACATTTTTTTCACATTTGGTGGTAAATAAATTCACTTACAGGTGTGATTGTCATGGTTACCTGTTGTCTCACCAGATTTCCTCTACCTTCTGAAGATCACCTCACCGTAAACAACATCATCAGGGCCTAAAGACAGAAAAATGAATGAGTGATGCTGCAGCTTCAGTTGTGACTCACAGTTTGATCAGATGTGTTGTCACGGTCGCAGTGGCAGACCGTGTGGAGAGTGTGTTGAGGACCCAGGTGCGAGCACAAGTGAGGATACGGGAGTGCACTTTAACCAAAAGCGAGCCTTTTATTGTGGCTGATGATCAAGAAACAAACAAGAATGAGGGCAGTACAAGCGTAGCAACTAAACAAACCTAAACTGGGAACAAACTATGCTATGGCTGGGGATACAAAAGACCGGGCATGGAAACACGGAGGGTGGAAACACAGACGACGCGACACAGACTACATGAAACACAGAGAATAAATACACATGATGGATGATCAGGGGATTGGCCACACATGGGAGCACAGCTGACACAGATAACCATAACAAGACAGGGCGGGGTGAACATAACATGACGTATACGGGCGCGAGAGTCACAAAGTAAAACAGGAAGTACACGGGGCTTCAGACAGGAGGGGAGAGAGAGAGCACAGGAAGAACATAAACATAACGGGCAGGGGAAACATGGAATAAACACAAAGAGAGACGAGGGCTCATAAATTCACAGAGGGGCACACAGGGGGTAAGAGTCACGAAGGGAAAACACTTAGGGAACAACACAACAGGACAACTCAGGAAACATGGCCTAAATAAGGAATGAAATACAGGAATACAAGAAACTAAGAATACTGGGCCAACATGGCCCAGGACCATGACAGTACCCCCCCCCCCCCCACAAGGGCTGGCTCCCGACAGCCCAAACCCAGGAACTAAAACAGAAGCAAAACAGAAAACACCCCACCCAGGGCGGGAGGCGGGGGACCAGGACGGAGGGAACGAAACGAACAAAAAACAAGGAGCATGAGAACAAAACTGAGTCCACAAATACACAAAAAAGTCCAGAACAGGGAGGCGAATGTCCAAAGAGGCCCAAAGGCCAACCCGAGAGGCAACAGCACAAAAGTCCAGTCCAACCGTTCCGGAGGCCGGCCACGGGAAAGGTGGCTACGGCGACAGAAAAGATCCGGAGGCCGGCCAAGTCGAAGACGGCCATAGAACGGGTCCGGAGGCCGGCCGCGTGGAAGACGGCGGCGGCAGCAGAGTGGGTCCGGAGGCCGGCTGCGTGGAAGACGGCGGCGGCTAAGGAGACAATGGAGCAGTTCAGGAGACCAGCCGCGCGGAAGGTAGCGGCGGCGGCGAAGGAGACGACGGAGCAGTTCAGGAGGCTGGCTGCCCTCGGACCCTCCAGCGGAGACGGGAGGCTGAACGGGCCCCTCCGACCCTCCAGCGGAGACGAGGAGGTGCTGGCCGGGCTGACCAGAGCCGCCAGCGGAGACGAGAAACGGCTGTCGGACAGGACCCTCGGACCCTCCAGCTGATGTGATGTGAAGCGGTGGTGTCGCCGCAGGGTGCCGGATAGGCACACCCGGGAGTCCAACAGCAGACGCAGGACAAACAGTTATGGAGGCCCCTGGCTGGACTAGGAGCTGAGCAAACACAGGCTGCTGAAGCACAATCCCAGAGAGAGAGAGAGCAGGTGAAAAACAGTCTATAGGGCTTAATATCTTGGCACAAAAGACCATGAAGTGAACAGTGGTAGTGACCACCAGTTCTGAGCCATCAATCATTAGGTTCCCAGAGTCTGCATCAGTCCAAAGTGGCTCAAAGGTTAACGGCCCAGTCTCTGTAGTCCTAGGAGAGGTCAACATAAGCTGGTTGGACTTAATCGATGGTAGTGTGCGGCTCAGAGGAGCTGGTTCAACCATACGGAAAACAAGAATTGCCACTCGACCCATAAAAACAAGGCTTAGAACATCAGGAGCTGACTCCTGGACAAACAGTAAATACACAGGTATGGACCTAACCAATGGCACTGTGGTAACATGACTGTGATGTGTTGGATGGATGTGTTTGTTGGAACCCGCACCCGTAGTGATCTGTGGCTTCGGAGTGATGGCTATATTGAGTTGAGAAACAGACACAGATAAAACGGCACCTGAACCATTAACTGCGGCAGGTGACACTTTAGGCTGTGAGTGAGTGGTAACCTCATTGTCCAAGAGCAGAATTTTCTCCAGTGATGAGTTCATGGAAACAGGAGAAAACGGTGTCACATTAACCCTGATGTCAGCCTCTATCTCCTGATTGGAGGTAATCGTGCAGGAGCAAGACCGTTTAAAATCGCCCTCTGTGTTACCTTCAGGAGGACAGAATTCGCGTTGTGGCATTACGCAGTCTGGGTCATCGGGATCTGCAGTTATGTTTACCTCACAACAACTTAACATGGGTTCATGATCAGCGTTCACAGTTTCCAGTTCGTGAGAAACAAGTGTAGCTGGGCAAAGCGGAGCACTAGTTATGCTTTCGTTACCTTCATTCAGTGACTGGTGGAGGAGCAGGGCCGGCTCAGGAGGGAAGAAATTAGCCACAGGCAACTCAGACTTGGTTGGAACTGCAGACACGGAAAGAGACACCAAAGGAAACACCTCCCTACCGCTTTTAAAACAAAAGGCAGTGGGAAACCCTGTCAGTCTGTGTGTAGATTCTGTGGTCCCTGCAGGATTGAGTGAAGCAGTCTGAGAAGAACTGTCTCTAGCCTGTGGCTTGGTGAATAGCTCATTACTAGCCACATCACCGGCTAAGTCTGTAGCCACCTCACATGCCTTCCGCTCAGAGGTAACTTGGGGTGACTGGACAGTTTCACTCACCTCCGAGCGTCGGGCGATGCGATGGCGACGCGAAAGTTGTTTCTTTTTGGCCGTGGGCCCCGTTAACGTGGAAGGCGGAGCCTCCTGCGGCGTCGCAGAGGCTGAGGAGGCGAGTGTTGGAGGAGCGGTAGGCGGGAGCTCCTGGCAACTCCGGGGGCCCCCAAGGGCCAGGCGTGTCCCGCGGAAAACCTCTCCGTAGTTAGGAGCGAGCCATGGCTCCTCCCGTAGCTCTTCCTCCAGTTGCGCGCATGCGGCGCGCTGCCGCTCCTCGAGGTCAAAATCCATGCCCTCCACAGCTTCCTCGTGTTGCTCAGTGGAGGGCGAGACATACCGTAGCGATGAGCGACGGCGACGTGAGCGCCGCTTCCTTTTTGAAGTGGTCGTGGATGGAACTTGGATTTCTGTGGCGACCGGCTCCTCATCTTCCGACCACATCCGTGCCAAATAAGAAGCGGGAGACAAGTAGTCCGATCGAGGCGGCGAGGATGGGCGGCCGGTCCGGGGCGGGGCGGCTGGCGGGTGCTCCTCCTCGGAGATAAGCCAGGGCTTCCATCGGAGCTCATCCTCTTGATACGCCCGTAGCACCTGCTGCCGCTCCTCCTCACCAAAGTCAACAGCCTCTGGCATCTCCGTGCAGTCAGGCGGTGGCGAAGATGCGGAAGCCAATGAAGCGTGAGCCAATGGTGTGTTGGTGGTGAGCCTCACTGTTCCGACTCTGACTGCTACTGGCTCATGAGGCAGCGGGGTAATGATGCCACAGCATGGCTCTGGTGACGGTGCACGCACACCGGGCCGCTGCTGCTGATGCTGCTAAAGAACTATATTCTTTAGCAAAAAGGAAAGTTTGAAGCCTAATCTTAACAGTAGAGATAGTGTCTGTCTCCCGAATCCAAACTGGAAGCTGGTTCCACAGAAGAGGGGCCTGAAAACTGAAGGCTCTGCCTCCCATTCTACTTTTAAATAGTCTAGGAACAACAAGTAGGCCTGCAGTGTGACAGTGAAGTGCTCTAATATGGTGATACAGTACTATGAGATCATTAACATAAGATGGGGCCTGATTTTTCAAGACCTTGTATGTGAGGACCAGAATTGTGAATTCAATATTGGATATAACAGGGAGCAAATGAAGAGAAACCTATGTAGGAGATCATATTACTGATTAATGATCAAGGAACTGACCTCAGAGTCCATTGTTCATTCAATGGACTGGTTTCACTTATTGTACAAATGTACTCTTTATAAGATTGGGGAAACCTGCAGTCAGCTGAGACTGAAGAAGTCACTTGGATGAGTGATGAAACGTTTCTCCCATTGAAAAGGCTACATACAGATGAACAAAATCAACCTTTTGGGATATATAGGAAAACAAATGCTCTCTTTTTCAAGTCCCTGTCAGGACTCTTGCTGCAGCATTTTAAATGTTCATTTCTTTTTTTTTTTCTTTTGTCCCGTTTGGATCTACAGCCATCAGAATTGTTGTCTTGAGGCCAAGAAAGATGCCAAGCGGATTTATTTTACCAAGTGGATCATCATGGCCTTGCCATATTGGTCCATTTGTTTGACCTTTATTATAATTATGAATTTATTTTATTTTCAGTTGCAAACGGGACAGACATAACTGTGGGATAGGATAGGGGGAAAGAATGAAAGAAAGAGGGGGAGAGAAAGAAAGAAAACCAAAGGGGAGAAGAGACTGTGAGAAGGGGGGGAAGAGAGAAAAAACAAGCAAACAACTCCTGGGTCACCTGTATGGAGAAAAAAACAAAACAGAGGAGACAGCAAACAACAAAGAGCAACATAATAATAGAAAAAAAAAGCACCATCACAATAAACTAGCTAGCAGTAGATATCAATAGTTACTAAATAATAAACGATATTGTGCAACACGCAAGATAGACAGCGCACAGTGTGCTTTGAGGCAGCAGCCAAGAAAGCTGTAGTCCGCGTCTGTGAATACCCATGTGTACACCTGTGTGCATACCTGTGTGGATCAGCATGCTTGCATTCCAAAGGTTTCTCCATGTAATGATCTGCTAGGGAGTGTGGGGAGCCACAGCCCTGTCCTTTATGGTATCAAGCAGGTATGGAGGAGATCAAAACTCCAGACATCCAGAGGCCCCCAGAACACAAGAGACCAAGGAAGACCCACAGAGGGGCAGCCGCGTCACTGTCCCAGTAAGAGCTAAGGAGAGTCCCAGATGAGGGCTCATTCAGCAGCCGCGGAGCAGAAGCCAGGGGGAGTTGCAGTGATGCGCCCGTGAGCTCCGCCGGCAGCCAGCTGTGCCTGAGTGACCGAGCCCCAGGCCGAGAGGCCGGGGGCACCCCACCTCCGAAATGGCCCGAGCGAGCCCCAATAAGCGGCCGCCAAGGAGTGAGCCGGTGTGTACCCGGACGCCCACCCCCAGATACAAAGAACCACCAACGCACCGACACCTGAGGGAGTCCGCCACCGGCAGGGGAAGTGGTGGTGGGTGGAGATAGGTCTCCAAACCTTGGAGGGCCTGAGATGTCCCCAGAGAGGTGGCGTCTGATATCCAACCTGACATATAGACACAGACATACAGGCACACACAGACACAAACATCCATTCCCACCCTCATGCTCTCATGTGCACTTCACACTCAACCGACGTGGAGACAGACATAAAGAGACGCTGTATCCACGATCACACTCCCCAAGCGTACTCTACAAACCGGGTCTAGGTACCCTTGCCCCTGGAGGGGGGAACCGCACCCAGACCCAGGTGGTGTTACCCTTTTCCCTGCGGTGGGGAGAGGCCGACCGCCCCGACTCCGCAGCAGCAGGGAGGCCCCACACCCCAGACCGCAGCCGGACGGCCAACTCCTCCCAGCCCCCCCGCTCCAGCAGGCCGCAGAGAACGGGGGTGAGAGAAGACTCCAAACCTCCCTCCACCCGCTCATTGTAGTGTTGATGCATGTGTGTTCTAAGGTGCAATTAAAACCCAGGAGGGCATGGAGCTACCTGCCAGAGAGCAGCAGGTAAGCGCATAGTCCCTCCTGTTAGCCCTCAATGTCTACGTGTATTTAAAATTGAGAGGTGGGCAACGATGCCAGGGGTGAGGTGTACACCCTGATGGTAACTTGGACTCCGTGTATTGTGCCCACCCCCAAGATCCTATATGTATGTGTAATGAGAGTGTGAGTAATGTGAATGTCTAAGTTGTGGGATAAAATTGAGGCAGAGGCAGCCAGAAGGGGACAGAGGGGGGGGGGTTCATTTATGTTCATTTCTAACAAGTCGGCGTATATCTAGCGTTGCTATCAAGGTCTGTCTTCTTACTCCCATTGCCAACTCTAGGCCTCATTATGGTCTCAGTGGTCTCTTCCAGCCTACAGCAGCTTGGTCCTTAAGGCACGGTCTTCTCCCACCTGTCCCTTCCAAGTCTTAGCTTTTTAAAGCCTCTCTACTCTGTCAGCTATCAGGTGCCAAGCACAGCTCCCACCACTCACATTTTCAGTCTTTATGGCTCTTTGTTCTCTGTCAGCCATAAGTAGCCCTGAGCCAAGTCAGATGTGTTTTCCACTTAGCCATCACCATGAACCAGTTGTTAGAACCTCTGTTGACTTTTCTGATTCATAAGCGCATAATGCGTCTCCCTTGCACTCATAAGGAAAGAGAAGGGTTTAACTCTGACTAAATGATTCAAATGAAAAAAATGTGTTAAACAGGAAGTGAATTCAGAAAAATACCACACGTTAATAAGTTTTGCAACAAACTGACAAACCCGTCCTGAATTCTTTTGATTCCTTTCTCCTTTTTGCTCAGTGAGTTCACCTAGCGAATATATTTCCTCAGACAGGAATTCTTCATATAACTTGTGAGAGATGAACTGAGGTTGCATGCTAAGCCATTTTAATAAGAGCAGCATAAAAAGAAAACCAATGTTACTTCTTTTCCTCCTTTTAGTAAGGATCGTGCACGTGCTGGATGTAACACTGCCAAATTATATTCATAGTACATTTGTTGACGAGAATCAAAAACCTAATAAGGAATCTTTGGGATGAATTATGAAGGCGACTGAGGGCATTAATGTCTGACCTCACAAATGAGTTTCGGGAAGAATTAAAAAGTTAAAAACTCTCCTAAACACTCCAGAATCTTGTGGAAAGCCTTCACAGAAGACTTGAAGATGTTATAGCTGCAGTGGGTGGGCCGACATCATATTAAATCCTATGACTTAAGAAGGAGATGTGACTCGATTTCACATGAATGCGAAATGCAAACGGACAAATACCTTTTCACATCATACCAAAGTTTTTCTCTTACAACAATTCAGAGACACTATTGCGTGCTTTTATTTCCTGTAGAACTGATTTCCATAGTTCTCTACTTTCTGGCCCCGTGAACAAGTAAACACAAACAACAATCGCTTTGCACCTGAATGAATTTGACCACTTGTGATCACAGCCTTTGAAACAAATGTCTGCTTCACTGCTCTTTTCCCTTCCAATTTTTGCAGTAGTGTAAACAATCTTGTGTTATCTCTGATTAACCTGTATGCAATGCCACTGAACCCTCACTTCTAATGTGTTGAACTGAAGGTGTTGAAGTGCTTGGTAGTGACTGCAGTGTCTCTAAAGTGATCAATTCTAGTCTCAGTTTTTCTTTCTTTCATTTTCTTTCTTTTGTTTCAAATCTACTTACCATTTACTTTTATCGTTCTCTCAAAAAGTTTTATTTCCTTATTTTGCAGCTTTCAATTTTGGAAAGCATGACAGACACAAAGGCTCATTGGAAACAGGTTGAGCAGGAAACACATTTCCTGAACCATTCTCATAGCACACACACACCTGCTGTAATCCCATTCAAATCATCCACAAGTTTTAGCCAAAAGAAGAAATACTCTACATGCTTTCATGCATACCCCAACTTAACCAGCGTGAGATGTTTCCTTGTTAGTAAAGGGGAATAAAATGCCTTTTGTCTTTATATAATCTGCGGTATAATCATTGCTTTAGCAATATAACAGAAAGCTTTAAGGTGGCCTTAAAATGTTTATGCATACTGTTATCATATTAACCTTTTATTCCAGATGATTCATTGTTATCTTGTATTCATTTATATCCTTCTTATTAAGCTTTGAAGTAGGGGCATCCATTTGATTAAAACATTTATTTCTTATATTACACGTATAGTTTCAGTTGTGTACGTGCTGGCCTTCTGTCTGGTGGAAAAGGTTACAAGGTTCAGCTGGTGAGGTGAGAGGTGAAACTGAGTGCATTTCATGCTGACACACACACGTACACACCCACGCACACATAGTAGATAGACTCATTTATAGGCTAATCATGTTTTCTTGCAACTGCAAAATTGTCTCTGCAAAAAAGAACAGTTTCTTGCAGGATGTGGGTCTGATGTTCCAGACGAGAAGCGAAGGGTCAGAAGGTTGACAGGAAGCACCTGCCGTGGAGACGGAGACAATGTTCTTTTAAACTGTGTTAAAAGTCATTGTGGTTTTGAAACCTATGTATGTATTGTATTTGTTTGACGTTGAAGGGGCGTCAGTAAATCTAAACCCTGATGGTATAAAACATCTGCTTATGCTTTGTTAGGGAGAGATCAATGCTGTGTGCGTGCAGGATTCATCTCCCACACGTGTGTTCATTAAAATCATCGTTTTGACTAATCCGGCCGGACCAGTGTTGTTATTTGGATTTCCTCCTATATTCCTCCTTAATATTTGAACCCTTAACATTTGGGGGCTCGTCCGGTTGTTAAGGAGGGAGAGTGAGTTGGAGGCTTGGACGGAGAAATCCGGGGTCCGAGGTGGTCAGACGGGCAGGCACGAGTGCCAGTGGTCGAAGTGAGTGGGCATAAGCCGGCTTATCCAAAGGTAAGGCACTACCTGTTTCCAAAGTGTGACAAATTGGACAAAAAATAAAAGTCTACTCCCTGAAATTACTGGTGAATGTCTGTTTTGATTTTGGTGAAAATCTCATGATAGTAATGAGGATTTAAAGCAGTTGGACTGCTAAAAAGGATTTAATGCGGTTGGACCGCTAATGAGGATTTAAAGCAGTTGGACTGCTGAGTGAATTTAGTATATTTGGGAATTTGGTTATTTTTTGGGTTAGAGTCCCTACTGGTTATAAGGTTGGACCTGCTTCAGTCTTACACTTTTTTGGGTGTTTTACTGTTGTTCCAAAGTATTATAAATTATTCCAGAACGACGGTTGGACTGCTAAGAAGCGCATAGCCCGGAGTTTACGCTCCCTCCTTGTCGTGGAGCCGCGACATTGACCTCTCGGCGAAGAGGATTAGTTCAGTGTGGCTTAACTGTGGGGTACAGGGCATCCTGGAATAAGCTAGTGGTTGGACCACTTTATTTGCGCTTTTTTGGGCAGCAAAGGTTGGACCTTGGGTGTTGGACACATTTAAATTGAGTTAGGGATTTTAGAGATGAGGCCAGAAACTGTTGGACAGATACTGGTTAATTGATCACAAAACTCGGATGAATCAATTCAACAACAACAGCAGAATCTAAATATAAGTATTTAAGTTTCAGAATTTAAACGAATGTGCATATCTCAAAAAAAGGGGGGGGGGGGGATTTACCTAGTACAAAAATGAATCAGGACGGAGAAATCGAAAATGAAATGATGGCAATCCTGGAGGAAGTTTCTGAAAAGCTCCCTTCTGGGAGGGTGAGAGTTCTCATCTTGGACGCAAGAGTTTGGTCCCAGACTGTGGCAATATGTGATTTCCACCAGCAGAATTTTATCTTAATATGTTTCTCCCTTAAATTGCCATCAGTTATGACAAGCTTTGTTTTTCAAGTGAGGGAGATGCTGCCCCACATTTTCTTCTATCTTTTTATGTGATGAGAAAGAAATTATTCTACCTCTCATCACAGCTTTCCCTGCTTCCCATAGAACAGATGCTGATGTTCTGTTTTATTTTTTCATACAGAAAAATAAAACAGTCTTAAAACTTCCCCTTTAATGGGAGTTCTTCCTTCCTGCTGTCACCAAGTGCCATACCAGTGCATGAGGAGTGAGATTTCCAACAACAAGCATCTGATGGCAGCAGAAAAGCTGAGGAGAGGAGCCGTCACTGACTGTCTGTGAGTAACTGAATTACTAAAAATATCCTGAGAGTACAGCTCATTTTACAGAATTATTTCATTGTGATATTCAAATGTCATAGGTATATTTATTTCCTTATTCTGACTCTTTTTCTTCATTTGTGTAAATTTCATGTTTCAGATCATATCTGCACAAAAACAGACCAGCTAGGTTTAATCAATGTTTTGTGCAGCTGTTCATGGTAAACAATACAACAACTGAGCTTCAGGAGAAACAAAGAGAAGAAGAGGAGCAGAGTGAAGGATGAAGGTCGTCCATCAGACCGAGTGTGTCCTCAGTTTCCTGTTCAGAGACAAACATCACTGATGTCAGCTGTTCACTATTTATAGAGCACCACAATTTTTATTATTACTCAGTTTATGTCTTGATGCATGCTCATCCAGGTACGTAAATCTCGTGTGAAAACGCTACGTCCAGATGTACAGAATCAACTTTTGGAGATTAGTCAGTTAAGTTATATCTGTAGTGCCCCCTACAGGCTCATTGAGAAAACATGACAAAACAAAAAACAAACAAACTTTTTTTCCAAGTATATCTGCTATTTCATCTGCTTTCATCTCATAATTAGAGCCCATTCCTACTAGACTGCTCAAAAAAGTCCTGCCATTAATTAATGCTTCAATCTTAAATATGATCAACCTATCTCTAATAATTCAATTCAATTTTATTTATATAGCGCCAAATCACAACAAAAGTCGCCTCAAGGCGCTTCATAGATACAGAGAAAAACCCAACAATCATATGACCCCCTATGAGCAGCACTTTGGCAACAGTGGGAAGGAAAAACTCCCTTTTAACAGGAAGAAACCTCCGGCCAAGGCCAACATAACAAACAAAACATCCCTGACGTAGAAATAAAAGAAACTTACCTAACTCCAAAGAAACAAAATATACAACCTATAACCATAACCTACCTAACAACACATAAACAGGAGAAAACAGGGTGTCAAAACAAAAGGCAGCTCTCCCCTACAAGCAGTCTGAACATGAAACAATAATGCTCACACAAAATACAAAGGCATGCAAGACTGCACAAGTATGGCAACCAAAATGGCCGGAGGGCCCAGAAGCACAGCTCCACAGGCCTTAAATAGTGCTCTGCTGATTACCAATCAGCCAGACTCTGCGCAACATCCAATCAGAACAGAGGAGGTGGAGCCTGGACAAAACAAAGGGTTAATAGGGAGAAGAGACATCCTCCTGGGGGATGTAACAGTAGAGATAGTGTCTGTCTCCTGAATCCAAACTGGAAGCTGGTTCCACAGAAGAGGGGCCTGAAAAACATGCTGTAGGTATTACAGGTGCTGTGCTGCAGTGGTTTGTATCATATCTATCTAATAGACTCTAGTTTGTGCATGTAAATGGAGAGTCCTCTAAGAATGCAGGACTCTGCAGGAATGTCTTAAAGACATAACGACTTGGATGCTAACTTTCTGCTTCTTAATTCAGATCAAACTGAGGTTATTGTACTCGGCCCTGAAAAGCTTAGAAATATGGTATCTAAGCAGATTCTTACTCTGGATGGCATTACCTTGGCCTCCAGGAACACTGTGAGGAACCTTGGAGTCATATTTGACTCAATTTTGACTTGACATTTTTTTCACATTTGGTGGTAAATAAATTCACTTACAGGTGTGATTGTCATGGTTACCTGTTGTCTCACCAGATTTCCTCTACCTTCTGAAGATCACCTCACCGTAAACGGCATCATCAGGGCCTAAAGACAGAAAAATGAATGAGTGATGCTGCAGCTTCAGTTGTGACTCAGTTTGATCAGATGTGTTGTCACGGTCGCAGTGGCAGACCGTGTGGAGAGTGTGTTGAGGACCCAGGTGCGAACACAAGTGAGGATACGGGAGTGCACTTTAACCAAAAGCGAGCCTTTTATTGTGGCTGATGATCAAGAAACAAACAAGAATGAGGGCAGTACAAGCGTAGCAACTAAACAAACCTAAACTGGGAACAAACTATGCTATGGCTGGGGATACAAAAGACCGGGCGTGGAAACACGGAGGGTGGAAACACAGACGACGCGACACAGACTACATGAAACACAGAGGCTAAATACACATGATGGATGATCAGGGGATTGGCCATACATGGGAGCACAGCTGACACAGATAACCATAACAAGACAGGGCGGGGTGAACATAACATGACGTATACAGACACTCTGGATCCCCTGCAGTCTCCAAATATTTTTTTAATCTCCAAACTGACTCTGAACCATCATCTCTGTTAAAGACTTTTCCTCTGAAGGATGAATGAAGTCACACTAACTGTGCTCACTGATTTTAAAAAGAGCACATCTGTGTTCAGAGAGAATCAAAAGTATCAGTATCAGAACAAAACATCAAACAGAGATGAACCTTCTCAGCAGCTCCCACTGTGGAAGTTACTCAGACTGAAGAAGGTGTGTGTCCTTCATCACTACACTGAACCATCGTCATCATCATCTGTACCTGAAGTGCGAGTCCTCACATCAGAGTAGATAACATCTGGATCATCAGGACTTTTAGCTAGAAAACACACACACAGGATCATCTACCTGAGAAACTGTGTGTGTGTTATGAGAGCACACGCAGCTCTCCTATTGGCTCTCTGTCTGATGGTGACATCACTGTTCACATGTACAGGAGAGGAGGAGTGGAGCGCTCCTGAACAAAGAAACACACCAACACATTCACAGGGTTTCAGAGTGGTGCTGAAGATCTAGTTCCTGCATTTATTACTTCCAGGCTGGACGACCGTAATTCATTATTATCAGGACGTCCTAAAAACTTGCTGAAAAGCCTTCAGCTGATCCAGAGTTTGTTTCACACTGGTTCCTGTTCTACCCGCTCTACTGTGGCGTCAGCTCCCAGTCTGCAGTCAGGAGACCTTCTAGCTTTGATATCATGCTTTAAACTCTGAAAGATTTCATTCTGTTTCCTCCAGAGAACTCCCCAAACCAGCAGAACAAGAAGAACCACCGAAACCAGACCTGCTACAACCAGCACGAGGGTGGAGGAGGAGGGAGGAGCGGAGGAGTCTGTTACAGGCCAAACAAGAGCAGGAGAGTTCACAGGATTAGAGGAGGTGCAGGTGTGGAGATGAGGAGGAGGAGGGAGGAGCGGAGGAGTCTGTTACAGGAAAAACAAGAGCAGGAGAGTGGGCTCTGAGCAGCAAGCAGAGGTGCGCTGTGGGACAGGTCAAAGGTCACGTGGTGTGTTTCCTGTTCCTGCAACTGCAGTGGAGCTGCTCGCTGTGTGGCAGCGTGTACACACAGGTACTGCATAAAATACACACAGTGTGTACAGGATGTGTTTAGTGTCAGTTTCTCGGGTGCAGTGAAAGTACTCAGAGTGCTTCATGTGTTGTTAGCGTGTTGGTGGCGTGTTAGTGTTGGTGCAGTAAGTAAAGTGTCGTTTTGGAGGAAACTGCTCACGATTTCAGGTGTGTGTGTTTACCTGTTGCTCTCTCTCTCTCAGGGCTGCAGCAGCTCTCAGTGTCACTCGACCTCGTCAGTGTTTCAGTCCAAAGCAAAGTAAGAGCAGCTTCCTGTTGAGCTCACCTGCTGATACGTGTTAATCACCTGGATGAGTCAGGTGACAGTCACATGATCAAACCATGTGGCTCTGCTCTTCGATTAGGCTGGTGATCGATGACGGGACAGGTGAGGCTCACGTCTGGTTCTCAGCTGCTCTGGTTCCTGCTCTGCTGGGATTGGCTGATGCTCAGTGGGAGGGGCTTCAGAGAGCACTCAGGGTCAGAGGTCACATCAGAGTCTTCCCTCGTGGGCAGAGCCAGGTCAGTAGCACCTGTCAGGTGTATATGTTAACCTGTCACAGGTGAGTCACGTGCTCATCGTCGTCTTTAGACTTTATTTTGTCTTTAAAATTTAAGATGAGGCTTTAACTGTGAAAGGACACATCCTGTTTGTATCCTGGTAACAGCTCCATCTGCTCACACCTTACTGCTGAACTGGTTTGGGGGCGTGGCCACTTCCACCTTTAAAAGTCTGTAGGTGTGACGGACCCACGCTGGGCTCACGTGAACAGGAGGGAGGGGCCTTACAGCCGTGTGTTTCAGCGAGACTCAGGTCGTGCCCCTGACTCCACCCACTCGACCTGATGAAGCAGCAGGTGGTGTAGTTCTGAGGGTAATCAGGGCTGACTGTGAACGCCACACCTCCCACATGGAGGGTGGAGACCACAGGGGAGGGGCAGGACAGCGAGAGGCATTTAGGACTCGGGTCACACCAGGAGAACCCACAGGGCCCCTCCACCCACAGGTGGAGCTGTGTTAAAAGACTGAAACGTCCTGTGGTCAGAGGAGGTGAAACGAGAAGAAGATGCAGCTACAACCCAAAGAACAGCGTCCACACAGTGAAGCACGGTGGGGACGCTGTGGGGGGGCCACCACAGAGAGAAACAGGCGTCCTGCAGGACGTTTCCACAGGGCCGAGCCGTGAGTCTGCAGAGACATAACCTCTGTGTCTGTCTCAGGTGTGTGACGGGGACGCTGACGACTTCCTCCTCCACTTCCTGTTGTGTCTGTGCAGCAGCGATGTCATGATTCGGCCGCTCAGCCTCACCTGCAGGAAACACACCAACCAGAGACCAGAAGGTAACCCCACCCTCACACACCACCCTCACCACCCTGACTGCAACCTTCAGAGTGTGTGTGTGTGTTTCAGAGGTGAGGAGGTTCACTCGAGGAGACAGAGAGTTCCTGACCAGACTGGCTCCTCCCCTTCAGCTCACCTGTCTGCACCTCCACCCTGACTGAGCTCCACCTGCTTCGTTCTGACTTCATCTGTTCTACGTGTTCGTACAAATAAAACTTTATAGTTCCTCCTCCTGTCACACGGTATCTCACCTTCACTGACCCTGACGCTGGTGATCAGGGTCAGAGGTCACACGAAGCTCTCTGGGTTTAACAGGTCATGTGACCCTTCTACAGGAAGTGATCCCTGTGAGTGGCGCCCACATCGGAGACGTTCTCAGATGGTGATTCATGAAACCTAATTGGTAAAACTAAACACTGAACGTGTTTCGGTTTGTTTACAGAGGTCAGACGGTGAAAGCTTCAGCCTGACCAGGAAAGAATCAGTCCTCTTTAAATCACACTTACTTTAAATGAATTCCTCCTCACCTTCATGTGTTTTGTATTATTGCATCTTATACTGAAAGAGTTCATCCATCGACACATTTGAATCCTGCAACATTTCACCGTGTCAGTTTGTCATGAATTGGACTATTTTAGGATTTCAGTTCATCTTTCCAATAAAGCTGGCAGCTCTGAAACAGCTGTTCTCTCTGAGGCTGTTTTGCATGTAAATAAAAGTGAAATAATTAAATGTTCTGTGAACAGACCGTCCAGTGGAGCTCCTCAGGGCTCTGTGCTTTCACCACTTTGTTTTCTATGCTAATGAGTGTCAGAGCACGTCAGCATCAGTCCTTCAACATGGTCACAGCCTCTGATGAAGGTGTTCAAATGTGGCTTTTAATCCAGGTTTACACTTAAACAGTCTCCATGAAACGGGCCTCTGCCCTCATTCATCCTGGAGATCACTCGTCTAAACCAACCAACATAAAGAATGTGATGTTTTCAAAGCGAACACGTACACACAGTTGTTATGGAGACGATTAAATTTAGGAGCGATGATTTGTGAAATCCTACATGTGTGTTCTAACATGCTTTAATGATGGCACGAGCTGACAATGAATAACATAAAGTTAATAGTTAATCTGCAACAAAACTTTTTCACCGCTTCAGTTTTTGGTCTTTTCCACATACGGTTGTTGTTGTCATGGAAACAGAAACCAATCGGGCCTTGGATGGACGTCGGGAGTTCTTAACAGCAGCTCGTTGTTCATTCTGATGTTGTTTTTTAATTATATTTTATATTTAATATCATATATTGGCCTTTTTCAGCTTTATCTGAAGGGCCACGGGTCAGACTCCACCTGGGCCTGCCGCTCTCAGCCTCACTCTGAGGAAGCCCACAGTCTCTCACAGTGGAAACTACACCGGGGGACCCCATCCTTGGGGTGGACCCATTTTTGTTGTAGCGTGTTTTGGGGTTTAAAAGCCACAGAGACGCGGTGCGTAGAAAAAATGCATTTCAGCTGTGCTGATGCTCCTGACACGTTGGAACGTTGGGTTGTGTTGCGTGGTTGAGAGGAGGCGGCAAAACACCTAGCAGGCTAGTCGGAAGAACACACACCCACGCTGGTATCGGTAATCCACGGTGGTTCTTTAATACGCCTTCTTCAACAACCATATAAAAGCCCGGCTGAACGGCTGCGGCTCAACAACATAACGCCCAGCGTTCATACAACCCAAGCGTTGCAAACAAAACAAGAAGAAAACGTAAATCCGTCCCTCGTTAAGCAGAAGCGTGCAGGCACGTGTCCTCATAATCCCAGAGAGAGAGCAGCGGCACAAACTGATGACACCATCAACCCTCGACTTGGGTGTCTTAAAGGGACACCACACCATAGTGGCTGTCACAACGTATAAGACTGGGGAAACCTGCATTCAGCTGGACCTGAAAAACACTATGTCCAGATAAACACAATCAACTTTTGGAGAAAAATAAAAGATTCTTCATCAGACTAACAACTAAAAACATGACACTTACCTTAACAGTATGGGCTACATCAAATATATTCAAGACCGACAACAACACTTCTCACTGCTGCTAATTTTAACAAAACTAAACAAAAAGTAGAAAAAGGCAATTCACCAAGTCTTGAAAAGTAAAACTGAAAAATAGAAACACAGAATAAAGTAAAATATCCATCCAGATCTTTACCACCAACAACATAAAATCTATCTTGATTAAATGGCCAAATTCTCCAATAAATGAGCAATAATAAAGTAAGAAAAAATAAGACATTCAATTTATGGACGCTCAAATTAACAGAGCGACATTAAACGCACCTCATTGCCTGCCGTAGCGTTCTTCGCAGCTGCACTTCACCTCAAAGGTCGGTTAATACATCGGATTGAACTTAACCAAAGTCCAATTAAAGGAAAATAAATGTTTCTAACAAATACAATGAAGAAGATTAAAATAATTCACTGTCAGTTACTGTCGCTGTGAGTTTGACGAGGTCAGCTGCTTCATTTGGTTCTGCCTAAAGTTCTCTCAGTGATCCAGTGTTTATATGATAAGATACGTGTTTAATGCAGAGAGTTGGAATTACAAGTTGGTAAGAAGCTTTTTAACAAAGGTTTGATTTAAGCTTTAAGTTCAAAGGTGAAAGAAATTTCACGTTTGATGAAGGAAGATCAAGGCTAACAAGGACATAGGTCAAAGGTCAAAATAAGGTAAGGTGAGAAAATATAATAGATATATATAATCAATCAATAAGGTGAAAATATCAGATAAAAGGGTTTTTTTGGTTATAAGGAATAAAGAGGTCAAAGGTCAAAACAAGAGACACTGGTAGAGACCTCAAATCATTGTTACTGAAGAAGGAGGAGTTCTTTAACAGTACGACATTGATAGAGTTTGTTTGTGTGTTTGAGAGTTCAGACTGAAAGGGAGCGCACAATCGTGTGTGTGTCTGCAGCTGTTGTGTTGTTGCTGCATCGTTGCCTCAGGGGGAAAGTTGTGTGTGTGTTATGCAGACTAGCAGAGACTGCAGCTGTCAGCAGCCACACACACTTTCTATTCTTCAAATCAAATCACAGTGAAACATGTTCACTGACAGCTCAGCTTCAGCATCGTCTTCATGCTGTGACTGCAGCCGTTCAACTCTGTTTGTCTTTAACCCAAATCATCACAACATGCAAATATAATCATCAAAATGATGTGACTGGAAGGATGCAGCAGTCTGTGCTCCACCTTTCTCCTCCACACCTGCAGGTGGAGAACATGGATGCATGAATCTCTACAGAGTTCTTTGAATATTATCCGTCTCATCAGTTTTCAGTGAACAAAACTCCTCACAGAGCCAAAATAAGCAGTTTGTATCCAACACAACTCAGCTGGACTCTGATGCTCCGTATAACAGCCACACATGAGTCTGGATTCACTCAAAGCATTGAACAAACTTTATTGGAAATGAAGCTTTTGGACATTTGTTCTCTGATATTTGCTCTTCAGCTCGAGTCTCCATCAGTGGGAACATTTCCTGATTCAACTTTTCTTCTGTTCAAATCAAACTCCATGAGAATCAAAGTGTGAATCAGAGTCCTGATGATCAGATTCTATAGAAACATGGAGACTGTAGAGGATTTACACTCAATATGTTCATTTGTTCCCTTCAAGAAAAATCAATCATTCATCCAATAAAATCAGTCGTTGATCAGTTTGATTGACAGGACAGATGATCAGAGGTGCAGCGTTTTTACCTCCATCATTCAAACTGGGACAGAAGAATGGGTGGAGTTTGTGAGTGAAGGAGCAGCCAGTAAAGGAGTAGATCAGAGCTGCAGCACCTACATCATAAAAGGAGACCAGACCCTCCTCATAATCCACAAACACCCCCACCTTCTCAGGACCAGGATGGAGACAGAGGGGGACTGAAGGGTCAGCAGCAGCTTTGTACTCATTTCCATTTCTCAGCACTACAGTCCAGAAACCATCCTGAGGTCTCAGTGTGATTTGTCCCTTCCTGTTGATCGACTCTGTGGCCACTCCTAATTCCCACTCAGTCTTTCCTTTAACCTGAACCTCAAAGTAAAATCTGCCTGAAGAGAAACTCTTCTCTCCTAAAACATTAACACAGTAAGAAAATCTCTCTGGGTTGTCTGGAAGTTTCTTCTCCACATCAGTATCATACACTTGTTTTCCATCATCAGACAGGATGAGATTAGGATGAGCTGTATCAGGATCCAGAGTCACATCCACCTCATGCTGCTGCACCCTCTGCAGCTCAGCCTCTAACAGCTTCTTCTTCATGGGTTTCCAGACTGTCTCCTCCAGCTGAGCCACAGCTCTCCCCACAGTCCCCTCATATGATGGTGGATGAACTCTGACCTCTGTCCAGTCCTTGCTGGGTGGAGCTTTCAGGGAGGAGAAGCTTTGGAGGAGGTGGAGGTGGTCTTCAGAGCGTGAGAGCTGCTCCACCTCAGAGCTTCTCTCCATCAGCTCAGAGATTTCCTGTTCCAGATCTTTGATGAGACCTTCAGCCTGTTTCTCTGTAGCTTCCTGTTTGTCTTCGATCTCCTTCATGAGCTCCTTCAGGCGTCTCTCAACAGACTCCATCAGAGCCGTGAGGACCTGAACACCTTCTGCTTTCTGTCTGTCTGCAGCATCTTTACTCATCTTCACCGACTCTGTGATCTCCTGAATCTTCAGTCGTCTCTTCTGGATCATCTGCTGAATCTCAGCCTCTGTCTTCTCCAGCTCTGCCTTCTTTCCTTCATATTCTTCTCTCAGAGGAACAAACTCGTGGTTCTTGTGGTCTAAAACAGGGCAGAACACGCAGACACATGTCTGGTCGGTCTTACAGAACAGCTGCAGAAGGTTATCGTGCTTCGTGCACATCCTGCCTTCCAGGTTCTCCACAGCATCAACCAGCTGATGTCTATTCAGACGTTTCACTGTCAGATGAGGCTCCAGGTGAGTCTGGCAGTAGGAGGTCTGACACACCAGGCAGGACTTCAGGGCCTTCAGTCTGGTTCCAGTGCAGACGTCACAGGGAACTTCTCCTGGTTTGGCAGCTTGTTGCTCTGAGCTGCTGCTGCTGGCTTTCTGCTGAGCTTCACGTCTGAACTGAGCAACCATCTCAGAGATGAAGGTGTTGACCCTCAGCTGAGGTCGAGTGTAGAAAGTCTCTTTACACATGGGACACTGACAGCTCTGACTCATGTCCCAGTGCTGACTGATGCAGGTTTTGCAGAAGTTGTGTCCACATGGTGTAGAGACTGGATCAGTGAACACATCCAGACAGATGGAGCACAGAAACTGATCTTCAGATCTCAGATTGCTGGCAGCAGACATGTCTGCACTCTGAGGGAGAAAGAAGAGAAACATTTGATTCAAAATTCACTAAATTTCATTTTACAAAGAGAGAAACAAGCGTCAGTAGTCTGAGGAGCTTGGAGAGAAAAGCGTCTGGACTTCTTTGAAGACGTTTCATCAGAGAAGCTTCTTCAGTTCTCAGAGTAACTGGTGGAGACCCAGCAACACACTCAGACACAAACTGGTTCATCCAAACACAAACCTAACATCGTAGTGTCTGCTGTACAGTGCAGCGTCCAGATGGACAGGATCAACGTTTGGGGATGAAGATAAATACAGTCGTTACAAAGATGTGAAATTGTTTCTCTGTTTTACAGAAGGTCCAAGATTCATCCAGATCATTTGTATACTTGAATAAATCAGTTTGTTGGATATTTTCCATCAATCACTGTGAAGTAAACTTCGACCTTGTTGGTGACTGAATACTTCTTATTGTACGTCCAGATCAACGAGCCATTAATATTAAACAGTGACTGTTCCAGTAGAGCTGACAGTGAGGAGGACGATGAATCACAAACCTCAGAAATGTGTTATTAACTGTTGATCCAGTATTTTAATGGCATTGATGAGAACATGTTTATTCAGAGGTGTCTGTATATTTGGTCCATTTGTGCGTCAGTAAAAACTGTCCTGTTTTCTCTCACAGATACTGGAACATCCTCACAAACTCAGGATGTGGAAGAAGATGAACTTTTCCAGTCACTCGCTGGGATACATCATTCATGTTATTCTGGATCCTCAGAAAACATTGATTTATTTTTGTGTTTCACATATTTGTTTGTCCAAATCAAAGATTGATGTTAGTAGAGAAGAAGCCACCATGATAAAGCCTGTGTGTGAAAACGAGATCAGTGGATTTGATCAAAATCCCATTTAAGGAGGAATTCTGTCCTCCAGTTTGTTTAAATAAGCTTTGGGATTAAACAGCATCATCTATGTTTGTGTCTGATGACATGTTTGATCCAGGTCAGCTTGAATATCACAGCTGATGTGTGGAACTCTGACATGTTTAAAGCCTGATTATCAGGATGATTCAAACACATCTGTCTAAATAATGAGATTCATGTTTCCACACAAAGTTATAAAGTGCAGCATCGACTGTTTTCTGAATGATTGAGGATCATCTGTGACTCTTACAGGATACACTAAGTCAGATAATCTTTGTAAAATGTGTGAATGACTTTTTGAAGTACTGACCAAAATCTGCTGGTTTACAGTATCAAAGGCTTTATATCAATAAAGAATAAATCGGTGTTTTCACGTCTGTAATCCTTATGATCAATCAGATCCAGAATCAATCTAAGAGGAACAGGAAGTGATGAATAACCAGGAAGTGTGGAGTCAGTCTGAAGTCCAGAGCACAGCCTGAGTCCACAGTCCTGAGCAGAGCCACAGTGAGACTGAAGCAGCAGCTCGATGCTCCTACAGTGGATCTGTGGTTACATGAGCAGCTTTCTATGGATCCAGTGTGACTGTGATGAGTCCTGATGAAGTGAACAGAGTGAAGATTTGTGTAGAAGCAGGAAGTGTGATCAGCTGCACTCACCACTGTTGCTGAGAGGAACCTGATGGACTCCAGTGAATCTTCTTTTAGAGACAAACAGGACTCGACTGCAGCTCTGCTGCTGCTCTCTCACACTTTCACTTCTGCAAAATGACGTTGGGCTTCTTGTTTTTCAGCTGTTGCTCCGCCTCTTCCTGCCTCTCCCTTTACAGGAATCAGCCGGTCTGTACTCAGTGACTGTGTGCAGCGGGTGGGAGGAGTGAGGAGTGGTGTGTGGGTTCACACAGTAATGACGGCCTCAGGTGATCAGGAGAAACTCACCTGGATTTCCTTTTTCCACAGCAGACTGAGAGCTTCAGCTGGACCCTGAAGGAGGTCTCAGACACAGGTGGTAAAAGTACACACAGTGTGTACTGAAGTAGAAGTACTACTGTTAAAAATACTCCAAGTACTAATTCAACTTCTTTACTCAAGTAAAAGTAAAAAGTACTGGCTGTGAAATGAGAGTAAAAAGAGCTGATTGAAGAACATTTCTAACACGTGTTTATACAAAGCTAACTGAACCATGTGCTGCATCAACGTGATAATAAAATAATATTATTCACTTTGTTTCTAATAAATATTCCCAGCTTGAATCAGACAAGTTGAACATGAGCAGAGAAAAAGAAGGAAATCCAAATATTCCTGTGTTCAGTTTTCTCCATTTACAGGCCGACTGTGCCTCTAAACAGGAACATGAGCAGGAAGAGGCTGAAGTGGATTCAGCAGGTGGAGGATGCCTAACATCAGCTGGAAAGATTTACTGTGACGTTTGTTTGCTGTTTTCGCCTCGTGCACGAGAACATCACCAAATAAACTCCAGACAGTTTTTAATATTTCACTGTTCAAGAGCAAAAAGACTGACGGACTGTGTTTAAGGCCACCTCACAAATGTCACACATGAAATATTCAGTGTTTATTTGCTGGTTTGTTGGCAGCAGCTCCTTAAAGTCTGTCACACATCTGTTTGACCGTCTCCAGTTAATCTGAGACACCAGTTAATCTGCAACAGCAGCATCAGGCGGCTCAGCTGATCTCTGGTGTGTAGCTGCTGTGCTGCGCTCCCATTCCTCAGTGAAAGCAACAGCAGAACAAAAACTCTCTCGATCCACATGTTTGAAAAGAAAGCTTTTAAACAGATGAACACACTCAGTAAAGGACAAAGAAATAAGTAAGAAAAAATTAGAGTAAAGAGTAAAAGCAGGAGCAACTGAAACAGGCTGCATGCTAGCTGACGCATGCTAGCTGACGCATGCTAGCTGACGCATGAGCACTAGAACTGTTCAACTTCATTGTTATGATTTTAGCACCGAGTTACATGAAATCCTGCATCAAAAAGAACAACACAGCGATCACAGACATGTTTCTGCCAACAAACCAACATTAATTATAGGCCAATCTCCAACCTTCCTTTCATATCAAAAATCCTTGAAAGAGTAGTTGTCAAACAGCTAACAGATCATCTGCAGAGGAATGGTTTATTTGAAGAGTTTCAGTCAGGTTTCAGAGCTCAGCACAGCACAGAAACAGCTTTAGTGAAGGTTACAAATGATCTTCTTATGGCCTCTGACAGTGGACTCATCTCTGTGCTTGTCCTGCTAGACCTCAGTGCAGCGTTCGATACTGTCGACCATAATATCCTATTAGAGCGATTAGAACATGCTGTAGGTATTACAGGTACTGTGCTGCAGTGGTTTGTATCATATCTATCTAATAGACTCTAGTTTGTGCATGTAAATGGAGAGTCCTCTAAGAATGCAGGACTCTGCAGGAATGTCTTAAAGACATAACGACTTGGATGCTAACTTTCTGCTTCTTAATTCAGATCAAACTGAGGTTATTGTACTCGGCCCTGAAAAGCTTAGAAATATGGTATCTAAGCAGATTCTTACTCTGGATGGCATTACCTTGGCCTCCAGGAACACTGTGAGGAACCTTGGAGTCATATTTGACTCAATTTTGACTTGACATTTTTTTCACATTTGGTGGTAAATAAATTCACTTACAGGTGTGATTGTCATGGTTACCTGTTGTCTCACCAGATTTCCTCTACCTTCTGAAGATCACCTCACCGTAAACAGCATCATCAGGGCCTAAAGACAGAAAAATGAATGAGTGATGCTGCAGCTTCAGTTGTGACTCACAGTTTGATCAGATGTGTTGTCACGGTCGCAGTGGCAGACCGTGTGGAGAGTGTGTTGAGGACCCAGGTGCGAACACAAGTGAGGATACGGGAGTGCACTTTAACCAAAAGCGAGCCTTTTATTGTGGCTGATGATCAAGAAACAAACAAGAATGAGGGCAGTACAAGCGTAGCAACTAAACAAACCTAAACTGGGAACAAACTATTCTATGGCTGGGGATACAAAAGACCGGGCATGGAAACACGGAGGGTGGAAACACAGACGACGCGACACAGACTACATGAAACACAGAGAATAAATACACATGATGGATGATCAGGGGATTGGCCACACATGGGAGCACAGCTGACACAGATAACCATAACAAGACAGGGCGGGGTGAACATAACATGACGTATACGGGCGCGAGAGTCACAAAGTAAAACAGGAAGTACACGGGGCTTCAGACAGGAGGGGAGAGAGAGAGCACAGGAAGAACATAAACATAACGGGCAGTGGAAACATGGAATAAACACAAAGAGAGACGAGGGCTCATAAATACACAGAGGGGCACACAGGGGGTAAGAGTCACGAAGGGAAAACACTTAGGGAACAACACAACAGGACAACTCAGGAAACATGGCCTAAATAAGGAATGAAATACAGGAATACAAGAAACTAAGAATACTGGGCCAACATGGCCCAGGACCATGACAGTATCCCCCCCCCCCCCCCCCCCCCACAAGGGCTGGCTCCCGACAGCCCAAACCCAGGAACCAAAACGCAAGCAAAACAGAAAACACCCCACCCAGGGCGGGAGGCGGGGGACCAGGACGGAGGGAACGAAACGAACAAAAAACAAAGAGCATGAGAACAAAACTGAGTCCACAAATACACAAAAAAGTCCAGAACAGGGAGGCGAATGTCCAAAGAGGCCCAAAGGCCAAACCGAGAGGCGACAGCACAAAAGTCCAGTCCAACCGTTCCGGAGGCCGGCCGCGGGAAAGGTGGCCACGGCGACAGAACAGATCCGGAGGCCGGCCGCGTGGAAGACGGCCATAGAACGGGTCCGGAGGCCGGCCGCGTGGAAGACGGCGGCGGCTAAGGAGACAACGAAGCAGTTCAGGAGACCAGCCGCGCGGAAGGCAGCGGCGGCGGCGAAGGAGACGACGGAGCAGTTCAGGAGGCTGGCTGCCCTCGGACCCTCCAGCGGAGACGGGAGGCTGAACGGGCCCCTCCGACCCTCCAGCGGAGACGAGGAGGTGCTGGCCGGGCTGACCAGAGTCGCCAGCGGAGATGAGAAACGGCTGTCGGACGGGACCCTCGGACCCTCCAGCTGATGTGACGTGAAGCGGTGGTGTCGCCGCAGGGTGCCGGATAGGCACACCCGGGAGTCCAACAGCAGACGCAGGACAAACAGTTATGGAGGCCCCTGGCTGGACTAGGAGCTGAGGAAACACAGGCTGCTGAAGCACAATCCCAGAGAGAGAGAGAGCAGGTGAAAAACAGTCTATAGGGCTTAATATCTTGGCACAAAAGACCATGAAGTGAACAGTGGTAGTGACCACCAGTTCTGAGCCATCAATCATTAGGTTCCCAGAGTCTGCATCAGTCCAAAGTGGCTCAAAGGTTAACGGCCCAGTCTCTGTAGTCCTAGGAGAGGTCAACATAAGCTGGTTGGACTTAATCGATGGTAGTGTGCGGCTCAGAGGAGCTGGTTCAACCATACGGAAAAGAAGAATTGCCATTCGACCCATACAAACAAGGCTTAGAACATCAGGAGCTGACTCCTGGACAAACAGTAAATACACAGGTATGGACCTAACCAATGGCACTGTGGTAACATGACTGTGATGTGTTGGATGGATGTGTTTGTTGGAACCCGCACCCGTAGTGATCTGTGGCTTCGGAGTGATGGCTATATTGAGTTGAGAAACAGACACAGATAAAACGGCACCTGAACCATTAACTGCGGCAGGTGACACTTTAGGCTGTGAGTGAATGGTAACCTCATTGTCCAAGAGCAGAATTTTCTCCAGTGATGAGTTCATGGAAACAGGAGAAAACGGTGTCACATTAACCCTGATGTCAGCCTCTATCTCCTGATTGGAGGTAATCGTGCAGGAGCAAGACCGTTCAAAATCGCCCTCTGTGTTACCTTCAGGAGGACAGAATTCGCGTTGTGGCATTACGCAGTCTGGGTCATCGGGATCTGCAGTTATGTTTACCTCACAACGACTTAACATGGGTTCATGATCAGCGTTCACAGTTTCCAGTTCGTGAGAAACAAGTGTAGCTGGGCAAAGCGGAGCACTAGTTATGCTTTCGTTACCTTCATTCAGTGACTGGTGGAGGAGCAGGGCCGGCTCAGGAGGGAAGAAATTAGCCACAGGCAACTCAGACTTGGTTGGAACTGCAGACACGGAAAGAGACACCAAAGGAAACACCTCCCTGTCACAATACGGCTGTGTGCAGGCAGGAGTAGGACCCAAACGCAAACTCACAGAGTCAAAAGATAAACTCAAAAAACACAGCTTTATTGCTGGCGTGAAGTGGGACACGAAAAACAATACAAAATAAACTAAACTGGGAAAACTAAAGCACAAGGAGCCACAGGGAAAAATCACACAGCTATGAGGGAGGACGCAACACTGACAAAGAGAAACATGGGGCTTAAATACACTGAGGGATAACGAGGGGGAATGAGCCACAGGAGGAGAGCACAGCTGAGAGTAATTAAGCAGGACGAGGCAAGGGAAGCAAAACTAGAAACATTAACATAGAACAGACTGAAAGTAAAACAGGAAACACACTGACGGAACTCAAGACATGTGAACTTAACAGACTGGGGGAGACAGAACATAGGGACCTGAAACATGGAACAGAAAGGCACAGTAGATCAACATGAACATAACAACGCCACAGGGGAAGAGTAAAACAAAATGCAGGAACACAGGACCTCTTTCAAAATAAAATGGGAAACATAAAGAAATGCAAACATGACAACATAAGAAACGCAGACATGAAGCACATGAAGGACAAGGGAGACTTAACGGGGTTGGATACACAAGGGGAATCTAATAACAAATGAACTTAACCTAATGAACAAAATAAAGTCAAACTTAAGACACTGGGTCAAAAGACCCAGGATCATGACACTCCCTACCGCTTTTAAAACAAAAGGCAGTGGGAAACCCTGTCAGTCTGTGTGTAGATTCTGTGGTCCCTGCAGGATTGAGTGAAGCAGTCTGAGAAGAACTGTCTCTAGCCTGTGGCTTGGTGAATAGCTCATTACTAGCCACATCACCGGCTAAGTCTGTAGCCACCTCACATGCCTTCCGCTCAGAGGTAACTTGGGGTGACTGGACAGTTTCACTCACCTCCGAGCGTCGGGCGATGCGATGGCGACGCGAACGCTGTTTCTTTTTGGCCGTGGGCCCCGTTAACGTGGAAGGCGAAGCCTCCTGCGGCATCGCAGAGGCTGAGGAGGCGAGTGTTGGAGGAGCGGTAGGCGGGAGCTCCTGGCAACTCCGGGGGCCCCCAAGGGCCAGGTGTGTCCCACGGAAAACCTCTCCGTAGTTAGGAGCGAGCCATGGCTCCTCCCGTAGCTCTTCCTCCAGTTGCGCGCATGCGGCGCGCTGCCGCTCCTCGAGGTCGAAATCCATGCCCCCCACAGCTTCCTCGTGTTGCTCAGTGGAGGGCGAGACATGCCGTAGCGATGAGCGACGGCGACGTGAGCGCCGCTTCCTTTTTGAAGTGGTCGTGGATGGAACTTGGATTTCTGTGGCGACCGGCTCCTCATCTTCCGACCACATCCGTGCCAAATAAGAAGCGGGAGACGAGTAGTCTGATCGAGGCGGCGAGGATGAGCGGCCGGTCCGGGGCGGGGCGGCTGGCGGGTGCTCCTCCTCGGAGATAAGCCAGGGCTTCCATCGGAGCTCATCCTCCCGATACGCCCGTAGCACCTGCTGCCGCTCCTCCTCACCAAAGTCAACAGCCTCTGGCATCTCCGTGCAGTCAGGCGGTGGCGAAGATGCGGAAGCCAATGAAGCGTGAGCCAATGGTGTGTTGGTGGTGAGCCTCACTGTTCCGACTCTGACTGCTACTGGCTCATGAGGCAGCGGGGTAATGGCTCTGGTGACGGTGCACGCACACCGGGCCGCTGCTGCTGATGCTGCTAAAGAACTATATTCTTTAGCAAAAAGGAAAGTTTGAAGCCTAATCTTAACAGTAGAGATAGTGTCTGTCTCCCGAATCCAAACTGGAAGCTGGTTCCACAGAAGAGGGGCCTGAAAACTGAAGGCTCTGCCTCCCATTCTACTTTTAAATAGTCTAGGAACAACAAGTAGGCCTGCAGTGTGACAGTGAAGTGCTCTAATATGGTGATACAGTACTATGAGATCATTAACATAAGATGGGGCCTGATTTTTCAAGACCTTGTATGTGAGGACCAGAATTGTGAATTCAATATTGGATATAACAGGGAGCAAATGAAGAGAAACCTATGTAGGAGATCATATTACTGATTAATGATCAAGGAACTGACCTCAGAGTCCATTGTTCATTCAATGGACTGGTTTCACTTATTGTACAAATGTACTCTTTATAAGATTGGGGAAACCTGCAGTCAGCTGAGACTGAAGAAGTCACTTGGATGAGTGATGAAACGTTTCTCCCATTGAAAAGGCTACATACAGATGAACAAAATCAACCTTTTGGGATATATAGGAAATGTCATGTTTCGGCCGTGTGGCAGGCAGGATGAGGACCCAAATTGCAAACTCACAGACACGGGGGATAAACTCAAAATGCAGCTTTATTGCTGATAAGTGATAAACAATAACGATGATACAAAAGCAATACAAAACTACACTAAACTGGGAAAAGCTAAAGTAACATATACCGGAAGACACGGGGAGAACCACACACGGCATGAGGGAGAACGCGACGCCGAACAGAGGAAGACGCAGACAGAAATACACAGAGGGTTAACGAGGAAAGTGGGAACACACGGGGAACACAGGTGACACAGATAACCATAACGAGACAGGGCGGGGTGAACATAACACTGACGGGTACAGGCACAGAGGTTCAGACAGGAGGAGAGAGAGCACGGGGAAAACACAGACATAACAGGCTGGGGAAACATGAAACAACCACAAAGGGAGACGAGGGCTCATAAATACATAGAGGGCACACAGGGGGGAGAGAGAGCACGGGGAGAACTTAGACATAAAGGGCAGGGGAAACATGGAATAAAACATAAGGAGAGACGAGGGCTCACAGATACACAGAGGGGCACACAGGGGGTAAAAGCCATGAAGGGAAAACACTTAGGGAACAACACAACAGGGCAACTCAGAAAACATGGTCTAAATAAGGAACGAAATACAAAAATACAAGGAACTAAGAATACTGGGCCCACATGGCCCAGGACCATGACATCACCCCCCCCTAAAGGGCTGGCTCCCGACAGCCCAAACCCGAGAAACAAAAACAAAAACAGAAAACAACCCACCCAGGGCGGGAGGCGGGGGACCAGGACGGAGGGACCAGAACGGGAAACAAAACAAACAACAGAAAACACAGGAGCACATGACCATAGTCAAAATAAAGTTCAGGGGGCCGACCCAGAGCCCACAGGCACAAGAGTTCACGGGTCACACGGTCGGGGGGCCGACCAGGCGGGTGGCACAGGTGGCAGAGCTGGTCCGGAGGCCGGCCGTGCGGAAGGCAGCGGCGGCGGCGAAGGAGACGACGGAGCAGTTCAGGGGGCTGGCCGCGCGGAAGGCAGCGTCGGCGGCGAAGGAGACGACGGAGCAGTTCAGGGGGCCGGCCGCGCGGAAGGCAGCGGCGGCGGCGAAGGAGACGACGGAGCAGTTCAGGGGGCCGGCCGCGCGGAAGGCAGCGGCGGCGGCGAAGAAGACGACGGAGCAGTTCAGGGGGCCGGCCGCGCGGAAGGCAGCGGCGGCGGCGAAGAAGACGACGGAGCAGTTCAGGGGGCCGGCCGCGCGGAAGGCAGCGGCGGCTCTCCAGTGTCAGGCGTGCTGGCCATGGCCCGGTGGGCACAGGACCAGACGAAGCACAGGCTGAAGACTCAGAGGCTGGACCAGACGAAGCACAGGCCGGAGCTGCGGCAGACGAGGCACAGGCCGGAGCTGCGGCAGACGAGGCACAGGCCGGAGCTGCGGCAGACGAGGCACAGGCCGGAGCTGCGGCAGGTGAGGCTGAAGACTCGGAGGCTGGACCAGGCGAGGCTGAAGACTCGGAGGCTGGACCAGGCGAAGGCTCTGAGGCTGGACCAGGCGAAGGCTCTGAGGCTGGGCCAGACGAAGGCTCTGAGGCTGGGCCAGACGAAGACTCTGAGGCTGCAGCAGACGAAGACTCTGAGGCTGCAGCAGACGAAGACTCTGAGGCTGCAGCAGACGAAGAGGCCGGACCGGGCGAGGATGAAGGCTCCGAGGCTGCAGCTGATGCAGAGGCCGGACCGGGCGAGGATGAAGGCTCCGAGGCTGCAGCTGACGAAGAGGCCGGACCGGGCGAGGATGAAGGCTCCGAGGCTGCAGCTGATGCAGAGGCCGGACCGGGCGAGGATGAAGGCTCCGAGGCTGCAGCTGACGAAGGCTCTGAGGCTGCAGCTGACGAAGGCTCTGAGGCTGCAGCTGACGAAGCACAGGCTGGACCAGGCGTAGCAGAAGGTGGCTGGATGGGCTCCTCGGGCCCTCCAGCTGATGTGGCATGGTGCTGGACGGGCTCCTCGGGCCCTCCAGCTGAGACAGGAGGCTGAACGGGCCCCTCGGACCCTCCAGCGGAGACAGGAGGCTGAACGGGCCCCTCGGACCCTCCAGCGGAGACAGGAGGCTGAACGGGCCCCTCGGACCCTCCAGCGGAGACAGGAGGCTGAACGGGCCCCTCGGACCCTCCAGCTGACGAGGTAGATGGCGGCGTGGGAGCCGCGGAGTCCTGGATGAGCTCATCCGAGCTCCCAGCAGGAGCTGATGCAGAGCCAGGGAGATTTGGGACCCCTGGCTGAATGTTAAGCTGACCAGCGGACCATACTGCTATCGGGGACTGGGCTACAGGAGCTACTGGGGCCTGCGCTACAGGCGGCACTGGAGCTACTGGGGCCTGCGCTACAGGCGGCACTGGAGCTACTGGAGACTGAACTGGGGGTGACACTGGAGACTGAACTGAGGGTGGCTGCGAGGGAGCTAACTGAACTGAGGGTGGCTGCGAGGGAGCTAACTGAACTGAGGGTGGCTGCGAGGGAGCTAACTGAACTGAGGGTGGCTGCGAGGGAGCTAACTGAACTGGGAGTAGCTGCGGGGGAGCTGACTGAGCCGGGAGTAGCTGCGGGGGAGCTGACTGAGCCGGGAGTAGCTGCGGGGGAGCTGACTGAGCTGAGTGTGTCTGCGGGGCGGCTAACTGGGCTGCTGGTAGCTGCACAGGCGATAAGCAGCTCGCGTTGACATCCGCCACACAAAACACAGCCCCTGAGCGAACAGTCACAATGTCTGGAAAAGACACAGAGTCCTCACTCACCACAGCAGGTAAATTAGAAGTCCGAGTGTCCGGCTGTGGGGTGGTGCGTCGGTGGCGTGAACGCCGTTTTCTCCGGGATGGTGGAGGAGACGAGCCGGGCCGCGAATCCGTCAGCGGGCCGGGCTGAACATCCTCCGGCTCTTCGTACAGGAGCGACCGCTCCGGGAGGACGCCTACAGTGGAGACGAGGAAGTCCTGGATGTGGGGGCGGAGTGCGCCGAATAGCCACGGGAGTCCGGACACCATCCGCTGTAGACGGACGGCTACGGTCTCCCGGTATTCATCCTCTGGCAGCGCCACCCACTCCTGACAGTGGTACTCCACTGTATAAATCAGATCCTCCCAGAGGTCAGCGGAGGGGTTGTGAATCGCTGGGTCCATGTCGAGGTCGCGTTCTTCTGTCATGTTTCGGCCGTGTGGCAGGCAGGATGAGGACCCAAATTGCAAACTCACAGACACGGGGGATAAACTCAAAATGCAGCTTTATTGCTGATAAGTGATAAACAATAACGATGATACAAAAGCAATACAAAACTACACTAAACTGGGAAAAGCTAAAGTAACATATACCGGAAGACACGGGGAGAACCACACACGGCATGAGGGAGAACGCGACGCCGAACAGAGGAAGACGCAGACAGAAATACACAGAGGGTTAACGAGGAAAGTGGGAACACACGGGGAACACAGGTGACACAGATAACCATAACGAGACAGGGCGGGGTGAACATAACACTGACGGGTACAGGCACAGAGGTTCAGACAGGAGGAGAGAGAGCACGGGGAAAACACAGACATAACAGGCTGGGGAAACATGAAACAACCACAAAGGGAGACGAGGGCTCATAAATACATAGAGGGCACACAGGGGGGAGAGAGAGCACGGGGAGAACTTAGACATAAAGGTCAGGGGAAACATGGAATAAAACATAAGGAGAGACGAGGGCTCACAGATACACAGAGGGGCACACAGGGGGTAAAAGCCATGAAGGGAAAACACTTAGGGAACAACACAACAGGGCAACTCAGAAAACATGGTCTAAATAAGGAACGAAATACAAAAATACAAGGAACTAAGAATACTGGGCCCACATGGCCCAGGACCATGACAGGAAAACAAATGCTCTCTTTTTCAAGTCCCTGTCAGGACTCTTGCTGCAGCATTTTAAATGTTCATTTCTAACAAGTCGGCGTATATCTAGCGTTGCTATCAAGGTCTGTCTTCTTACTCCCATTGCCAACTCTAGGCCTCATTATGGTCTCAGTGGTCTCTTCCAGCCTACAGCAGCTTGGGCCTTAAGGCACGGTCTTCTCCCACCTGTCCCTTGCAAGTCTTAGCTTTTCACAGCCTCTCTACTCTGTCAGCTATCAGGTGCCAAGCACAGCTCCCACCACTCACATTTTCAGTCTTTATGGCTCTTTGTTCTCTGTCAGCCATAAGTAGCCCTGAGCCAAGTCAGATGTGTTTTCCACTTAGCCATCACCATGAACCAGTTGTTAGAACCTCTGTTGACTTTTCTGATTCATAAGCGCATAATGCGTCTCCCTTGCACTCATAAGGAAAGAGAAGGGTTTAACTCTGACTAAATGATTCAAATGAAAAAAATGTGTTAAACAGGAAGTGAATTCAGAAAAATACCACACGTTAATAAGTTTTGCAACAAACTGACAAACCCGTCCTGAATTCTTTTGATTCCTTTCTCCTTTTTGCTCAGTGAGTTCACCTAGCGAATATATTTCCTCAGACAGGAATTCTTCATATAACTTGTGAGAGATGAACTGAGGTTGCATGCTAAGCCATTTTAATAAGAGCAGCATAAAAAGAAAACCAATGTTACTTCTTTTCCTCCTTTTAGTAAGGATCGTGCACGTGCTGGATGTAACACTGCCAAATTATATTCATAGTACATTTGTTGACGAGAATCAAAAACCTAATAAGGAATCTTTGGGATGAATTATGAAGGCGACTGAGGGCATTAATGTCTGACCTCACAAATGAGTTTCAGGAAGAATTAAAAAGTTAAAAACTCTCCTAAACACTCCAGAATCTTGTGGAAAGCCTTCACAGAAGACTTGAAGATGTTATAGCTGCAGTGGGTGGGCCGACATCATATTAAATCCTATGACTTAAGAAGGAGATGTGACTCGATTTCACATGAATGCGAAATGCAAACGGACAAATACCTTTTCGCATCATACCAAAGTTTTTCTCTTACAACAATTCAGAGACACTATTGCGTGCTTTTATTTCCTGTAGAACTGATTTCCATAGTGCTCTACTTTCTGGCCCCGTGAACAAGTAAACACAAACAACAATCGCTTTGCACCTGAATGAATTTGACCACTTGTGATCACAGCCTTTGAAACAAATGTCTGCTTCACTGCTCTTTTCCCTTCCAATTTTTGCAGTAGTGTAAACAATCTTGTGTTATCTCTGATTAACCTGTATGCAATGCCACTGAACCCTCACTTCTAATGTGTTGAACTGAAGGTGTTGAAGTGCTTGGTAGTGACTGCAGTGTCTCTAAAGTGATCAATTCTAGTCTCAGTTTTTCTTTCTTTCATTTTCTTTCTTTTGTTTCAAATCTACTTACCATTTACTTTTATCGTTCTCTCAAAAAGTTTTATTTCCTTATTTTGCAGCTTTCAATTTTGGAAAGCATGACAGACACAAAGGCTCATTGGAAACAGGTTGAGCAGGAAACACATTTCCTGAACCATTCTCATAGCACACACACACACCTGCTGTAATCAGAATCAGAATCAGAATCAGAAAGGGTTTTATTGCCAAATGTTGAGCAGGTTTACAACATTAGGAAATTGCTGCGGTGCTTCAGTGCAAACATACTGTCATAAATTGCGATTAAGTAGACATGAAAAAATAAAAGTAAGAATAAGAATTAAAAGTGCTACATAGAAAGATATATACATGAGTGCAGGTGGTGATCAGTGCCAAACATGAAATGATGCAGTGACACAGCGTAGGGTCATGTGTTAGTGGCGGGAACAGTTATATGGTTATTGTTCATGTGTCCAACAGCAGAGGGGAAGAAACTGTTCTTATGGCGAGAGGTTCTGGTGCGAATGGACCGGAGCCTCCTGCCTGAGGGGAGCAGGTCAAACAGACTGTGTCCAGGGTGAGAAGGGTCAGCTGAGATCCGGGCTGCACGCCCCAGTGTCCTGGAGGTGTACAGGTCCTGCAGAGATGGGAGTCTGCAGCCAATCACCTTCTCAGCAGAGCGCACAACACGCTGCAGTCTCTGTTTGTCCCTGATAGTGGCTCCAGCGTACCACACGGTGATGGAGGAGGTGAGGATGGACTCGATGATTGCAGTGTAGAATTGCATCATCGTCCGTGTTGGCAGGTTGAATTTCTTCAGCTGCCTCAGGAAGTACATCCTCTGCTGGGCTTTCTTGATGACGGAGGTGATGGTGGGCTCCCACTTCAGGTCCTGGGTGATGGTGGTACCCAGGAAGCGGAATGAGTCCACAGAGGTGATGGGGGTGTCAGTCAGGATGATGGGCGGGAGTGGGGCTGTGTGCTTCCTGAAGTCCACAATAATCTCCACTGTCTTCTGGGCATTCAGCACCAGGTTGTTGTGGCTGCACCAAGACACCAGACGTTCAACCTCCCTCCTGTAGGCAGACTCATCCCCGTCCGAGATGAGCCCAATAACAGTGGTGTCATCTGCAAACTTGATTAGCTTGACAGACTGGTGGGTGGAGGTGCAGCAGTTGGTGTACAGGGAGAAGAGCAGAGGAGAAAGAACACAGCCCTGAGGGGAGCCGGTGCTGATGGTCCGAGAGTCCGAGACATTCTTTCCCAGCCTCACATGCTGCTTCCTGTCCGTCAGGAAGTCAGTGATCCACCGGCAGATGGGATCAGGCACATTCATCTGGGAAAGCTTGCCTCGGAGATGGTCTGGAAGGATGGTGTTGAAGGCAGAGCTGAAGTCCACAAACAGGATCCTGGCGTAGGTTCCTGGGGAGTCCAGATGCTGCAGGATGAAGTGTAGGGCCATGTTGATGGCGTCATCTACAGACCTGTTGGCTCTGTATGCAAACTGCAGGGGGTCCAGGAGGGGGGCCGTGAGGGTCTTGAGATGGGAGAGAACTAGGCGCTCAAATGACTTCATGACCACAGATGTCAGAGCCACGGGTCTGTAGTCATTTAGTCCAGTGATCCTAGGTTTCTTGGGGACAGGGATTATGGTAGAGGACTTGAAGCAGGCAGAAACATGACATGCCTGCAGTGAGGAGTTGAAAATCCCATTCAAATCATCCACAAGTTTTAGCCAAAAGAAGAAATACTCTACATGCTTTCATGCATACCCCAACTTAACCAGCGTGAGATGTTTCCTTGTCAGTAAAGGGGAATAAAATGACTTTTGTCTTTATATAATCTGCGGTATAATCATTGCTTTAGCAATATAACAGAAAGCTTTAAGGTGGCCTTAAAATGTTTATGCATACTGTTATCATATTAACCTTTTATTCCAGATGATTCATTGTTATCTTGTATTCGTTTATATCCTTCTTATTAAGCTTTGAAGTAGGGGCATCCATTTGATTAAAACATTTATTTCTTATATTACACGTATAGTTTCAGTTGTGTACGTGCTGGCCTTCTGTCTGGTGGAAAAGGTTACAAGGTTCAGCTGGTGAGGTGAGAGGTGAAACTGAGTGCATTTCATGCTGACACACACACGTACACACCCACGCACACATAGTAGATAGACTCATTTATAGGTTAATCATGTTTTCTTGCAACTGCAAAATTGTCTCTGCAAAAAAGAACAGTTTCTTGCAGGATGTGGGTCTGATGTTCCAGACGAGAAGCGAAGGGTCAGAAGGTTGACAGGAAGCACCTGCCGTGGAGACGGAGACAATGTTCTTTTAAACTGTGTTAAAAGTCATTGTGGTTTTGAAACCTATGTATGTATTGTATTTGTTTGACGTTGAAGGGGCGTCAGTAAATCTAAACCCTGATGGTATAAAACATCTGCTTATGCTTTGTTAGGGAGAGATCAATGCTGTGTGCGTGCAGGATTCATCTCCCACACGTGTGTTCATTAAAATCATCGTTTTGACTAATCCGGCCGGACCAGTGTTGTTATTTGGATTTCCTCCTATATTCCTCCTTAATATTTGAACCCTTAACATTTGGGGGCTCATCCGGTTGTTAAGGAGGGAGAGTGAGTTGGAGGCTTGGACGGAGAAATCCGGGGTCCGAGGTGGTCAGACGGGCAGGCACGAGTGCCAGTGGTCGAAGTGAGTGGGCATAAGCCAGCTTATCCAAAGGTAAGGCACTACCTGTTTCCAAAGTGTGACAAATTGGACAAAAAATAAAAGTCTACTCCCTGAAATTACTGGTGAATGTCTGTTTTGATTTTGGTGAAAATCTCATGATAGTAATGAGGATTTAAAGCAGTTGGACTGCTAAAAAGGATTTAATGCAGTTGGACCGCTAATGAGGATTTAAAGCAGTTGGACTGCTGAGTGAATTTAGTATATTTGGGAATTTGGTTATTTTTTGGGTTAGAGTCCCTACTGGTTATAAGGTTGGACCTGCTTCAGTCTTACACTTTTTTGGGTGTTTTACTGTTGTTCCAAAGTATTATAAATTATTCCAGAACGACGGTTGGACTGCTAAGAAGCGCATAGCCCGGAGTTTACGCTCCCTCCTTGTCGTGGAGCCGCGACATTGACCTCTCGGCGAAGAGGATTAGTTCAGTGTGGCTTAACTGTGGGGTACAGGGCATCCTGGAATAAGCTAGTGGTTGGACCACTTTATTTGCGCTTTTTTGGGCAGCAAAGGTTGGACCTTGGGTGTTGGACACATTTAAATTGAGTTAGGGATTTTAGAGATGAGGCCAGAAACTGTTGGACAGATACTGGTTAATTGATCACAAAACTCGGATGAATCAATTCAACAACAACAGCAGAATCTAAATATAAGTATTTAAGTTTCAGAATTTAAACGAATGTGCATATCTCAAAAAAAAGGGGGGGGGGGGGGGATTTACCTAGTACAAAAATGAATCAGGACGGAGAAATCGAAAATGAAATGATGGCAATCCTGGAGGAAGTTTCTGAAAAGCTCCCTTCTGGGAGGGTGAGAGTTCTCATCTTGGACGCAAGAGTTTGGTCCCAGACTGTGGCAATATGTGATTTCCACCAGCAGAATTTTATCTTAATATGTTTCTCCCTTAAATTGCCATCAGTTATGACAAGCTTTGTTTTTCAAGTGAGGGAGATGCTGCCCCACATTTTCTTCTATCTTTTTATGTGATGAGAAAGAAATTATTCTACCTCTCATCACAGCTTTCCCTGCTTCCCATAGAACAGATGCTGATGTTCTGTTTTATTTTTTCATACAGAAAAATAAAACAGTCTTAAAACTTCCCCTTTAATGGGAGTTCTTCCTTCCTGCTGTCACCAAGTGCCATACCAGTGCATGAGGAGTGAGATTTCCAACAACAAGCATCTGATGGCAGCAGAAAAGCTGAGGAGAGGAGCCGTCACTGACTGTCTGTGAGTAACTGAATTACTAAAAATATCCTGAGAGTACAGCTCATTTTACAGAATTATTTCATTGTGATATTCAAATGTCATAGGTATATTTATTTCCTTATTCTGACTCTTTTTCTTCATTTGTGTAAATTTCATGTTTCAGATCATATCTGCACAAAAACAGACCAGCTAGGTTTAATCAATGTTTTGTGCAGCTGTTCATGGTAAACAATACAACAACTGAGCTTCAGGAGAAACAAAGAGAAGAAGAGGAGCAGAGTGAAGGATGAAGGTCGTCCATCAGACCGAGTGTGTCCTCAGTTTCCTGTTCAGAGACAAACATCACTGATGTCAGCTGTTCACTATTTATAGAGCACCACAATTTTTATTATTACTCAGTTTATGTCTTGATGCATGCTCATCCAGGTACGTAAATCTCGTGTGAAAACGCTACGTCCAGATGTACAGAATCAACTTTTGGAGATTAGTCAGTTAAGTTATATCTGTAGTGCCCCCTACAGGCTCATTGAGAAAACATGACAAAACAAAAAACAAACAAACTTTTTTTCCAAGTATATCTGCTATTTCATCTGCTTTCATCTCATAATTAGAGCCCATTCCTACTAGACTGCTCAAAAAAGTCCTGCCATTAATTAATGCTTCAATCTTAAATATGATCAACCTATCTCTAATAATTCAATTCAATTTTATTTATATAGCGCCAAATCACAACAAAAGTCGCCTCAAGGCGCTTCATAGATACAGAGAAAAACCCAACAATCATATGACCCCCTATGAGCAGCACTTTGGCAACAGTGGGAAGGAAAAACTCCCTTTTAACAGGAAGAAACCTCCGGCCAAGGCCAACATAACAAACAAAACATCCCTGACGTAGAAATAAAAGAAACTTACCTAACTCCAAAGAAACAAAATATACAACCTATAACCATAACCTACCTAACAACACATAAACAGGAGAAAACAGGGTGTCAAAACAAAAGGCAGCTCTCCCCTACAAGCAGTCTGAACATGAAACAATAATGCTCACACAAAATAAAAAGGCATGCAAGACTGCACAAGTATGGCAACCAAAATGGCCGGAGGGCCCAGAAGCACAGCTCCACAGGCCTTAAATAGTGCTCTGCTGATTACCAATCAGCCAGACTCTGCGCAACATCCAATCAGAACAGAGGAGGTGGAGCCTGGACAAAACAAAGGGTTAATAGGGAGAAGAGACATCCTCCTGGGGGATGTAACAGTAGAGATAGTGTCTGTCTCCTGAATCCAAACTGGAAGCTGGTTCCACAGAAGAGGGACCTGAAAAACATGCTGTAGGTATTACAGGTGCTGTGCTGCAGTGGTTTGTATCATATCTATCTAATAGACTCCAGTTTGTGCATGTAAATGGAGAGTCCTCTAAGAATGCAGGACTCTGCAGGAATGTCTTAAAGACATAACGACTTGGATGCTAACTTTCTGCTTCTTAATTCAGATCAAACTGAGGTTATTGTACTCGGCCCTGAAAAGCTTAGAAATATGGTATCTAAGCAGATTCTTACTCTGGATGGCATTACCTTGGCCTCCAGGAACACTGTGAGGAACCTTGGAGTCATATTTGACTCAATTTTGACTTGACATTTTTTTCACATTTGGTGGTAAATAAATTCACTTACAGGTGTGATTGTCATGGTTACCTGTTGTCTCACCAGATTTCCTCTACCTTCTGAAGATCACCTCACCGTAAACAGCATCATCAGGGCCTAAAGACAGAAAAATGAATGAGTGATGCTGCAGCTTCAGTTGTGACTCACAGTTTGATCAGATGTGTTGTCACGGTCGCAGTGGCAGACCGTGTGGAGAGTGTGTTGAGGACCCAGGTGCGAACACAAGTGAGGATACGGGAGTGCACTTTAACCAAAAGCGAGCCTTTTATTGTGGCTGATGATCAAGAAACAAACAAGAATGAGGGCAGTACAAGCGTAGCAACTAAACAAACCTAAACTGGGAACAAACTATGCTATGGCTGGGGATACAAAAGACCGGGCATGGAAACACGGAGGGTGGAAACACAGACGACGCGACACAGACTACATGAAACACAGAGAATAAATACACATGATGGATGATCAGGGGATTGGCCACACATGGGAGCACAGCTGACACAGATAACCATAACAAGACAGGGCGGGGTGAACATAACATGACGTATACGGGCACGAGAGTCACAAAGTAAAACAGGAAGTACACGGGGCTTCAGACAGGAGGGGAGAGAGAGAGCACAGGAAGAACATAAACATAACGGGCAGGGGAAACATGGAATAAACACAAAGAGAGACGAGGGCTCATAAATTCACAGAGGGGCACACAGGGGGTAAGAGTCACGAAGGGAAAACACTTAGGGAACAACACAACAGGACAACTCAGGAAACATGGCCTAAATAAGGAATGAAATACAGGAATACAAGAAACTAAGAATACTGGGCCATGACAGTACCCCCCCCCCCCCCCCCCCCCCCCCACAAGGGCTGGCTCCCGACAGCCCAAACCCAGGAACCAAAACAGAAGCAAAACAGAAAACACCCCACCCAGGGCGGGAGGCGGGGGACCAGGACGGAGGGAACGAAACGAACAAAAAACAAGGAGCATGAGAACAAAACTGAGTCCACAAATACACAAAAAAGTCCAGAACAGGGAGGCGAATGTCCAAAGAGGCCCAAAGGCCAACCCGAGAGGCAACAGCACAAAAGTCCAGTCCAACCGTTCCGGAGGCCGGCCACGGGAAAGGTGGCTACGGCGACAGAAAAGATCCGGAGGCCGGCCAAGTCGAAGACGGCCATAGAACGGGTCCAGAGGCCGGCCGCGTGGAAGACGGCGGCGGCAGCAGAGTGGGTCCGGAGGCCGGCCGCGTGGAAGACGGCGGCGGCTAAGGAGACAACGGAGCAGTTCAGGAGACCAGCCGCGTGGAAGGCAGCGGCGGCGGCGAAGGAGACGACGGAGCAGTTCAGGAGGCTGGCTGCCCTCGGACCCTCCAGCGGAGACGGGAGGCTGAACGGGCCCCTCCGACCCTCCAGCGGAGACGAGGAGGTGCTGGCCGGGCTGACCAGAGCCGCCAGCGGAGATGAGAAACGGCTGTCGGACGGGACCCTCGGACCCTCCAGCTGATGTGACGTGAAGCGGTGGTGTCGCCGCAGGGTGCCGGATAGGCACACCCGGGAGTCCAACAGCAGACGCAGGACAAACAGTTATGGAGGCCCCTGGCTGGACTAGGAGCTGAGGAAACACAGGCTGCTGAAGCACAATCCCAGAGAGAGAGAGAGCAGGTGAAAAACAGTCTATAGGGCTTAATATCTTGGCACAAAAGACCATGAAGTGAACAGTGGTAGTGACCACCAGTTCTGAGCCATCAATCATTAGGTTCCCAGAGTCTGCATCAGTCCAAAGTGGCTCAAAGGTTAACGGCCCAGTCTCTGTAGTCCTAGGAGAGGTCAACATAAGCTGGTTGGACTTAATCGATGGTAGTGTGCGGCTCAGAGGAGCTGGTTCAACCATACGGAAAACAAGAATTGCCACTCGACCCATAAAAACAAGGCTTAGAACATCAGGAGCTGACTCCTGGACAAACAGTAAATACACAGGTATGGACCTAACCAATGGCACTGTGGTAACATGACTGTGATGTGTTGGATGGATGTGTTTGTTGGAACCCGCACCCGTAGTGATCTGTGGCTTCGGAGTGATGGCTATATTGAGTTGAGAAACAGACACAGATAAAACGGCACCTGAACCATTAACTGCGGCAGGTGACACTTTAGGCTGTGAGTGAGTGGTAACCTCATTGTCCAAGAGCAGAATTTTCTCCAGTGATGAGTTCATGGAAACAGGAGAAAACGGTGTCACATTAACCCTGATGTCAGCCTCTATCTCCTGATTGGAGGTAATCGTGCAGGAGCAAGACCGTTCAAAATCGCCCTCTGTGTTACCTTCAGGAGGACAGAATTCGCGTTGTGGCATTACGCAGTCTGGGTCATCGGGATCTGCAGTTATGTTTACCTCACAACGACTTAACATGGGTTCATGATCAGCGTTCACAGTTTCCAGTTCGTGAGAAACAAGTGTAGCTGGGCAAAGCGGAGCACTAGTTATGCTTTCGTTACCTTCATTCAGTGACTGGTGGAGGAGCAGGGCCGGCTCAGGAGGGAAGAAATTAGCCACAGGCAACTCAGACTTGGTTGGAACTGCAGACACGGAAAGAGACACCAAAGGAAACACCTCCCTACCGCTTTTAAAACAAAAGGCAGTGGGAAACCCTGTCAGTCTGTGTGTAGATTCTGTGGTCCCTGCAGGATTGAGTGAAGCAGTCTGAGAAGAACTGTCTCTAGCCTGTGGCTTGGTGAATAGCTCATTACTAGCCACATCACTGGCTAAGTCTGTAGCCACCTCACATGCCTTCCGCTCAGAGGTAACTTGGGGTGACTGGACAGTTTCACTCACCTCCGAGCGTCGGGCGATGCGATGGCGACGCGAAAGTTGTTTCTTTTTGGCCGTGGGCCCCGTTAACGTGGAAGGCGGAGCCTCCTGCGGCGTCGCAGAGGCTGAGGAGGCGAGTGTTGGAGGAGCGGTAGGCGGGAGCTCCTGGCAACTCCGGGGGTCCCCAAGGGCCAGGCGTGTCCCGCGGAAAACCTCTCCGTAGTTAGGAGCGAGCCATGGCTCCTCCCGTAGCTCTTCCTCCAGTTGCGCGCATGCGGCGCGCTGCCGCTCTTCGAGGTCAAAATCCATGCCCCCCACAGCTTCCTCGTGTTGCTCAGTGGAGGGCGAGACATGCCGTAGCGATGAGCGACGGCGACGTGAGCGCCGCTTCCTTTTTGAAGTGGTCGTGGATGGAACTTGGATTTCTGTGGCGACCGGCTCCTCATCTTCCGACCACATCCGTGCCAAATAAGAAGCGGGAGACAAGTAGTCCGATCGAGGCGGCGAGGATGGGCGGCCGGTCCGGGGCGGGGCGGCTGGCGGGTGCTCCTCCTCGGAGATAAGCCAGGGCTTCCATCGGAGCTCATCCTCTTGATACGCCCGTAGCACCTGCTGCCGCTCCTCCTCACCAAAGTCAACAGCCTCTGGCATCTCCGTGCAGTCAGGCGGTGGCGAAGATGCGGAAGCCAATGAAGCGTGAGCCAATGGTGTGTTGGTGGTGAGCCTCACTGTTCCGACTCTGACTGCTACTGGCTCATGAGGCAGCGGGGTAATGGCTCTGGTGACGGTGCACGCACACCGGGCCGCTGCTGCTGATGCTGCTAAAGAACTATATTCTTTAGCAAAAAGGAAAGTTTGAAGCCTAATCTTAACAGTAGAGATAGTGTCTGTCTCCCGAATCCAAACTGGAAGCTGGTTCCACAGAAGAGGGGCCTGAAAACTGAAGGCTCTGCCTCCCATTCTACTTTTAAATAGTCTAGGAACAACAAGTAGGCCTGCAGTGTGACAGTGAAGTGCTCTAATATGGTGATACAGTACTATGAGATCATTAACATAAGATGGGGCCTGATTTTTCAAGACCTTGTATGTGAGGACCAGAATTGTGAATTCAATATTGGATATAACAGGGAGCAAATGAAGAGAAACCTATGTAGGAGATCATATTACTGATTAATGATCAAGGAACTGACCTCAGAGTCCATTGTTCATTCAATGGACTAGTTTCACTTATTGTACAAATGTACTCTTTATAAGATTGGGGAAACCTGCAGTCAGCTGAGACTGAAGAAGTCACTTGGATGAGTGATGAAACGTTTCTCCCATTGAAAAGGCTACATACAGATGAACAAAATCAACCTTTTGGGATATATAGGAAAACAAATGCTCTCTTTTTCAAGTCCCTGTCAGGACTCTTGCTGCAGCATTTTAAATGTTCATTTCTTTTTTTTTTTTTTTTTTTTTGTCCCGTTTGGATCTACAGCCATCCGAATTGTTGTCTTGAGGCCAAGAAAGATACCAAGCGGATTTATTTTACCAAGTGGATCATCATGGCCTTGCCATATTGGTCCATTTGTTTGACCTTTATTATAATTATGAATTTATTTTATTTTCAGTTGCAAACGGGACAGACATAACTGTGGGATAGGATAGGGGGAAAGAATGAAAGAAAGAGGGGGAGAGAAAGAAAGAAAACCAAAGGGGAGAAGAGACTGTGAGAAGGGGGGGAAGAGAGAAAAAACAAGCAAACAACTCCTGGGTCACCTGTATGGAGAAAAAAACAAAACAGAGGAGACAGCAAACAACAAAGAGCAACATAATAATAGAAAAAAAAAGCACCTTCACAATAAACTAGCTAGCAGTAGATATCAATAGTTACTAAATAATAAACGATATTGTGCAACACGCAAGATAGACAGCGCACAGTGTGCTTTGAGGCAGCAGCCAAGAAAGCTGTAGTCCGCGTCTGTGAATACCCATGTGTACACCTGTGTGCATACCTGTGTGGATCAGCATGCTTGCATTCCAAAGGTTTCTCCATGTAATGATCTGCTAGGGAGTGTGGGGGGGCCACAGCCCTGTCCTTTATGGTATCAAGCAGGTATGGAGGAGATCAAAATTCCAGACATCCAGAGGCCCCCAGAACACAAGAGACCAAGGAAGACCCACAGAGGGGCAGCTGCGCCACTGTCCCAGTAAGAGCTAAGGAGAGTCCCAGATGAGGGCTCATTCAGCAGCCGCGGAGCAGAAGCCAGGGGGAGTTGCAGTGATGCGCCCGTGAGCTCCGCCGGCAGCCAGCTGTGCCTGAGTGACCGAGCCCCAGGCCGAGAGGCCGGGGGCACCCCACCTCCGAAATGGCCCGAGCGAGCCCCGATAAGCGGCCGCCAAGGAGTGAGCCGGTGTGTACCCGGACGCCCACCCCCAGATACAAAGAACCACCAACGCACCGACACCCGAGGGAGTCCGCCACCGGCAGGGGAAGTGGTGGTGGGTGGAGATAGGCCTCCAAACCTTGGAGGGCCTGAGATGTCCCCAGAGAGGTGGCGTCTGATATCCAACCTGACATATAGACACAAACATACAGGCACACACAGATACAAACATCCATTCCCACCCTCATGCTCTCATGTGCACTTCACACTCAACCGACGTGGAGACAGACATAAAGAGACGCTGTATACACGATCACACTCCCCAAGCGTACTCTACAAACCGGGTCTAGGTACCCTTGCCCCTGGAGGGGGGAACCGCACCCAGACCCAGGTGGTGTTACCCTTTTCCCTGCGGTGGGGAGAGGCCGACCGCCCCGACTCCGCAGCAGCAGGGAGGCCCCACACCCCAGACCGCAGCCGGACGGCCAACTCCTCCCAGCCCCCCCGCTCCAGCAGGCCGCAGAGAACGGGGGTGAGAGAAGACTCCACCCGCTCATTGTAGTGTTGATGCATGTGTGTTCTAAGGTGCAATTAAAACCCAGGAGGGCATGGAGCTACCTGCCAGAGAGCAGCAGGTAAGCGCATAGTCCCTCCTGCTAGCCCTCAATGTCTACGTGTATTTAAAATTGAGAGGTGGGCAACGATGCCAGGGGTGAGGTGTACACCCTGATGGTAACTTGGACTCCGTGTATTGTGCCCACCCCCAAGATCCTATATGTATGTGTAATGAGAGTGTGAGTAATGTGAATGTCTAAGTTGTGGGATAAAATTGAGGCAGAGGCAGCCAGAAGGGGACATGGGGGGGGGGGGGTTCATTTATGTTCATTTCCAACAAGTCGGCGTATATCTAGCGTTGCTATCAAGGTCTGTCTTCTTACTCCCATTGCCAACTCTAGGCCTCATTATGGTCTCAGTGGTCTCTTCCAGCCTACAGCAGCTTGGTCCTTAAGGCACGGTCTTCTCCCACCTGTCCCTTGCAAGTCTTAGCTTTTCACAGCCTCTCTACTCTGTCAGCTATCAGGTGCCAAGCACAGCTCCCACCACTCACATTTTCAGTCTTTATGGCTCTTTGTTCTCTGTCAGCCATAAGTAGCCCTGAGCCAAGTCAGATGTGTTTTCCACTTAGCCATCACCATGAACCAGTTGTTAGAACCTCTGTTGACTTTTCTGATTCATAAGCGCATAATGCGTCTCCCTTGCACTCATAAGGAAAGAGAAGGGTTTAACTCTGACTAAATGATTCAAATGAAAAAAATGTGTTAAACAGGAAGTGAATTCAGAAAAATACCACACGTTAATAAGTTTTGCAACAAACTGACAAACCCGTCCTGAATTCTTTTGATTCCTTTCTCCTTTTTGCTCAGTGAGTTCACCTAGCGAATATATTTCCTCAGACAGGAATTCTTCATATAACTTGTGAGAGATGAACTGAGGTTGCATGCTAAGCCATTTTAATAAGAGCAGCATAAAAAGAAAACCAATGTTACTTCTTTTCCTCCTTTTAGTAAGGATCGTGCACGTGCTGGATGTAACACTGCCAAATTATATTCATAGTACATTTGTTGACGAGAATCAAAAACCTAATAAGGAATCTTTGGGATGAATTATGAAGGCGACTGAGGGCATTAATGTCTGACCTCACAAATGAGTTTCGGGAAGAATTAAAAAGTTAAAAACTCTCCTAAACACTCCAGAATCTTGTGGAAAGCCTTCACAGAAGACTTGAAGATGTTATAGCTGCAGTGGGTGGGCCGACATCATCTTAAATCCTATGACTTAAGAAGGAGATGTGACTCGATTTCACATGAATGCGAAATGCAAACGGACAAATACCTTTTCGCATCATACCAAAGTTTTTCTCTTACAACAATTCAGAGACACTATTGCGTGCTTTTATTTCCTGTAGAACTGATTTCCATAGTGCTCTACTTTCTGGCCCCGTGAACAAGTAAACACAAACAACAATTGCTTTGCACCTGAATGAATTTGACCACTTGTGATCACAGCATTTGAAACAAATGTCTGCTTCACTGCTCTTTTCCCTTCCAATTTTTGCAGTAGTGTAAACAATCTTGTGTTATCTCTGATTAACCTGTATGCAATGCCACTGAACCCTCACTTCTAATGTGTTGAACTGAAGGTGTTGAAGTGCTTGGTAGTGACTGCAGTGTCTCTAAAGTGATCAATTCTAGTCTCAGTTTTTCTTTCTTTCATTTTCTTTCTTTTATTTCAAATCTACTTACCATTTACTTTTATCGTTCTCTCAAAAAGTTTTATTTCCTTATTTTGCAGCTTTCAATTTTGGAAAGCATGACAGACACAAAGGCTCATTGGAAACAGGTTGAGCAGGAAACACATTTCCTGAACCATTCTCATAGCACACACACACCTGCTGTAATCCCATTCAAATCATCCACAAGTTTTAGCCAAAAGAAGAAATACTCTACATGCTTTCATGCATACCCCAACTTAACCAGCGTGAGATGTTTCCTTGTTAGTAAAGGGGAATAAAATGCCTTTTGTCTTTATATAATCTGCGGTATAATCATTGCTTTAGCAATATAACAGAAAGCTTTAAGGTGGCCTTAAAATGTTTATGCATACTGTTATCATATTAACCTTTTATTCCAGATGATTCATTGTTATCTTGTATTCGTTTATATCCTTCTTATTAAGCTTTGAAGTAGGGGCATCCATTTGATTAAAACATTTATTTCTTATATTACACATATAGTTTCAGTTGTGTACGTGCTGGCCTTCTGTCTGGTGGAAAAGGTTACAAGGTTCAGCTGGTGAGGTGAGAGGTGAAACTGAGTGCATTTCATGCTGACACACACACGTACACACCCACGCACACATAGTAGATAGACTCATTTATAGGTTAATCATGTTTTCTTGCAACTGCAAAATTGTCTCTGCAAAAAAGAACAGTTTCTTGCAGGATGTGGGTCTGATGTTCCAGACGAGAAGCGAAGGGTCAGAAGGTTGACAGGAAGCACCTGCCGTGGAGACGGAGACAATGTTCTTTTAAACTGTGTTAAAAGTCATTGTGGTTTTGAAACCTATGTATGTATTGTATTTGTTTGACGTTGAAGGGGCGTCAGTAAATCTAAACCCTGATGGTATAAAACATCTGCTTATGCTTTGTTAGGGAGAGATCAATGCTGTGTGCATGCAGGATTCATCTCCCACACGTGTGTTCATTAAAATCATCGTTTTGACTAATCCGGCCGGACCAGTGTTGTTATTTGGATTTCCTCCTATATTCCTCCTTAATATTTGAACCCTTAACATTTGGGGGCTCGTCCGGTTGTTAAGGAGGGAGAGTGAGTTGGAGGCTTGGACGGAGAAATCCGGGGTCCGAGGTGGTCAGACGGGCAGGCACGAGTGCCAGTGGTCGAAGTGAGTGGGCATAAGCCAGCTTATCCAAAGGTAAGGCACTACCTGTTTCCAAAGTGTGACAAATTGGACAAAAAATAAAAGTCTACTCCCTGAAATTACTGGTGAATGTCTGTTTTGATTTTGGTGAAAATCTCATGATAGTAATGAGGATTTAAAGCAGTTGGACTGCTAAAAAGGATTTAATGCAGTTGGACCGCTAATGAGGATTTAAAGCAGTTGGACTGCTGAGTGAATTTAGTATATTTGGGAATTTGGTTATTTTTTGGGTTAGAGTCCCTACTGGTTATAAGGTTGGCCCTGCTTCAGTCTTACACTTTTTTGGGTGTTTTACTGTTGTTCCAAAGTATTATAAATTATTCCAGAACGACGGTTGGACTGCTAAGAAGCGCATAGCCCGGAGTTTACGCTCCCTCCTTGTCGTGGAGCCGCGACATTGACCTCTCGGCGAAGAGGATTAGTTCAGTGTGGCTTAACTGTGGGGTACAGGGCATCCTGGAATAAGCTAGTGGTTGGACCACTTTATTTGCGCTTTTTTGGGCAGCAAAGGTTGGACCTTGGGTGTTGGACACATTTAAATTGAGTTAGGGATTTTAGAGATGAGGCCAGAAACTGTTGGACAGATACTGGTTAATTGATCACAAAACTCGGATGAATCAATTCAACAACAACAGCAGAATCTAAATATAAGTATTTAAGTTTCAGAATTTAAACGAATGTGCATATCTCAAAAAAAAGGGGGGGGGGGGGGATTTACCTAGTACAAAAATGAATCAGGACGGAGAAATCGAAAATGAAATGATGGCAATCCTGGAGGAAGTTTCTGAAAAGCTCCCTTCTGGGAGGGTGAGAGTTCTCATCTTGGACGCAAGAGTTTGGTCCCAGACTGTGGCAATATGTGATTTCCACCAGCAGAATTTTATCTTAATATGTTTCTCCCTTAAATTGCCATCAGTTATGACAAGCTTTGTTTTTCAAGTGAGGGAGATGCTGCCCCACATTTTCTTCTATCTTTTTATGTGATGAGAAAGAAATTATTCTACCTCTCATCACAGCTTTCCCTGCTTCCCATAGAACAGATGCTGATGTTCTGTTTTATTTTTTCATACAGAAAAATAAAACAGTCTTAAAACTTCCCCTTTAATGGGAGTTCTTCCTTCCTGCTGTCACCAAGTGCCATACCAGTGCATGAGGAGTGAGATTTCCAACAACAAGCATCTGATGGCAGCAGAAAAGCTGAGGAGAGGAGCCGTCACTGACTGTCTGTGAGTAACTGAATTACTAAAAATATCCTGAGAGTACAGCTCATTTTACAGAATTATTTCATTGTGATATTCAAATGTCATAGGTATATTTATTTCCTTATTCTGACTCTTTTTCTTCATTTGTGTAAATTTCATGTTTCAGATCATATCTGCACAAAAACAGAGCATCTAGTTTTAATCAATGTTTTGTGCAGCTGTTCATGGTAAACAATAAAACAACTGAGCTTCAGGAGAAACAAAGAGAAGAAGAGGAGCAGAGTGAAGGATGAAGGTCGTCCATCAGACCGAGTGTGTCCTCAGTTTCCTGTTCAGAGACAAACATCACTGATGTCAGCTGTTCACTATTTATAGAGCACCACAATTTTTATTATTACTCAGTTTATGTCTTGATGCATGCTCATCCAGGTAAATCTTGTGTAAAAACGCTACGTCCAGATGTACAGAATCAACTTTTGGAGATTAGTCAGTTAAGTTATATCTGTAGTGCCCCCTACAGGCTCATTGAGAAAACATGACAAAACAAAAAACAAACAAACTTTTTTTCCAGGTATATCTGCTATTTCATCTGCTTTCATCTCATAATTAGAGCCCATTCCTACTAGACTGCTCAAAGAAGTCCTGCCATTAATTAATGCTTCAATCTTAAATATGATCAACCTATCTCTATTAATCAGCTATGTACCACAGGTCTTCAAGCTGGCTGTAGTTAACCCTTTACTCAAAAAGCATGTCTAGACCCAGCAGTCTTAGCTAATTATAGGCCAATCTCCAACCTTCCTTTCATGTCAAACATCCTTGAAAGAGTAGTTGTCAAACAGCTAACAGATCATCTGCAGAGGCTTATTTGAAGAGTTTCAGTCAGGTTTCAGAGCTCAGCACAGCACAGAAACAGCTTTAGTGAAGGTTACAAATGATCTTCTTATGGCCTCTGACAGTGGACTCATCTCTGTGCTTGTCCTGCTAGACCTCAGTGCAGCGTTCGATACTGTCGACCATAATATCCTATTAGAGCGATTAGAACATGCTGTAGGTATTACAGGTGCTGTGCTGCAGTGGTTTGTATCATATCTATCTAATAGACTCCAGTTTGTGCATGTAAATGGAGAGTCCTCTAAGAATGCAGGACTCTGCAGGAATGTCTTAAAGACATAACGACTTGGATGCTAACTTTCTGCTTCTTAATTCAGATCAAACTGAGGTTATTGTACTCGGCCCTGAAAAGCTTAGAAATATGGTATCTAAGCAGATTCTTACTCTGGATGGCATTACCTTGGCCTCCAGGAACACTGTGAGGAACCTTGGAGTCATATTTGACTCAATTTTGACTTGACATTTTTTTCACATTTGGTGGTAAATAAATTCACTTACAGGTGTGATTGTCATGGTTACCTGTTGTCTCACCAGATTTCCTCTACCTTCTGAAGATCACCTCACCGTAAACAGCATCATCAGGGCCTAAAGACAGAAAAATGAATGAGTGATGCTGCAGCTTCAGTTGTGACTCACAGATTGATCAGATGTGTTGTCACGGTCGCAGTGGCAGACCGTGTGGAGAGTGTGTTGAGGACCCAGGTGCGAACACAAGTGAGGATACGGGAGTGCACTTTAACCAAAAGCGAGCCTTTTATTGTGGCTGATGATCAAGAAACAAACAAGAATGAGGGCAGTATAAGCGTAGCAACTAAACAAACCTAAACTGGGAACAAACTATGCTATGGCTGGGGATACAAAAGACCGGGCATGGAAACACGGAGGGTGGAAACACAGACGACGCGACACAGACTACATGAAACACAGAGAATAAATACACATGATGGATGATCAGGGGATTGGCCACACATGGGAGCACAGCTGACACAGATAACCATAACAAGACAGGGCGGGGTGAACATAACATGACGTATACGGGCGCGAGAGTCACAAAGTAAAACAGGAAGTACACGGGGCTTCAGACAGGAGGGGAGAGAGAGAGCACAGGAAGAACATAAACATAACGGGCAGTGGAAACATGGAATAAACACAAAGAGAGACGAGGGCTCATAAATACACAGAGGGGCACACAGGGGGTAAGAGTCACGAAGGGAAAACACTTAGGGAACAACACAACAGGACAACTCAGGAAACATGGCCTAAATAAGGAATGAAATACAGGAATACAAGAAACTAAGAATACTGGGCCAACATGGCCCAGGACCATGACAGTACCCCCCCCCCACAAGGGCTGGCTCCCGACAGCCCAAACCCAGGAACCAAAACACAAGCAAAACAGAAAACACCCCACCCAGGGCGGGAGGCGGGGGACCAGGACGGAGGGAACGAAACGAACAAAAAACAAGGAGCATGAGAACAAAACTGAGTCCACAAATACACAAAAAAGTCCAGAACAGGGAGGCGAATGTCCAAAGAGGCCCAAAGGCCAACCCGAGAGGCGACAGCACAAAAGTCCAGTCCAACCGTTCCGGAGGCCGGCCACGGGAAAGGTGGCCACGGCGACAGAACAGATCCGGAGGCCGGCCGCGTGGAAGACGGCCATAGAACGGGTCCGGAGGCCGGCCGCGTGGAAGACGGCGGCGGCTAAGGAGACAACGGAGCAGTTCAGGAGACCAGCCGCGCGGAAGGCAGCGGCGGCGGCGAAGGAGACGACGGAGCAGTTCAGGAGGCTGGCTGCCCTCGGACCCTCCAGCGGAGACGGGAGGCTGAACGGGCCCCTCCGACCCTCCAGCGGAGACGAGGAGGTGCTGGCCGGGCTGACCAGAGCCGCCAGCGGACATGAGAAACGGCTGTCGGACGGGACCCTCGGACCCTCCAGCTGATGTAACGTGAAGCGGTGGTGTCGCCGCAGGGTGCCGGATAGGCACACCCGGGAGTCCAACAGCAGACGCAGGACAAACAGTTATGGAGGCCCCTGGCTGGACTAGGAGCTGAGGAAACACAGGCTGCTGAAGCACAATCCCAGAGAGAGAGAGAGAGCAGGTGAAAAACAGTCTATAGGGCTTAATATCTTGGCACAAAAGACCATGAAGTGAACAGTGGTAGTGACCACCAGTTCTGAGCCATCAATCATTAGGTTCCCAGAGTCTGCATCAGTCCAAAGTGGCTCAAAGGTTAACGGCCCAGTCTCTGTAGTCCTAGGAGAGGTCAACATAAGCTGGTTGGACTTAATCGATGGTAGTGTGCGGCTCAGAGGAGCTGGTTCAACCATACGGAAAACAAGAATTGCCATTCGACCCATAAAAACAAGGCTTAGAACATCAGGAGCTGACTCCTGGACAAACAGTAAATACACAGGTATGGACCTAACCAATGGCACTGTGGTAACATGACTGTGATGTGTTGGATGGATGTGTTTGTTGGAACCCGCACCCGTAGTGATCTGTGGCTTCGGAGTGATGGCTATATTGAGTTGAGAAACAGACACAGGTAAAACGGCACCTGAACCATTAACTGCGGCAGGTGACACTTTAGGCTGTGAGTGAGTGGTAACCTCATTGTCCAAGAGCAGAATTTTCTCCAGTGATGAGTTCATGGAAACAGGAGAAAACGGTGTCACATTAACCCTGATGTCAGCCTCTATCTCCTGATTGGAGGTAATCGTGCAGGAGCAAGACCGTTCAAAATCGCCCTCTGTGTTACCTTCAGGAGGACAGAATTCGCGTTGTGGCATTACGCAGTCTGGGTCATCGGGATCTGCAGTTATGTTTACCTCACAACGACTTAACATGGGTTCATGATCAGCGTTCAGTTTCCAGTTCGTGAGAAACAAGTGTAGCTGGGCAAACCGGAGCACTAGTTATGCTTTCGTTACCTTCATTCAGTGACTGGTGGAGGAGCAGGGCCGGCTAAGGAGGGAAGAAATTAGCCACAGGCAACTCAGACTTGGTTGGAACTGCAGACACGGAAAGAGACACCAAAGGAAACACCTCCCTACCGCTTTTAAAACAAAAGGCAGTGGGAAACCCTGTCAGTCTGTGTGTAGATTCTGTGGTCCCTGCAGGATTGAGTGAAGCAGTCTGAGAAGAACTGTCTCTAGCCTGTGGCTTGGTGAATAGCTCATTACTAGCCACATCACCGGCTAAGTCTGTAGCCACCTCACATGCCTTCCGCTCAGAGGTAACTTGGGGTGACTGGACAGTTTCACTCACCTCCGAGCGTCGGGCGATGCGATGGCGACGCGAACGTTGTTTCTTTTTGGCCGTGGGCCCCGTTAACGTGGAAGGCGGAGCCTCCTGCGGCGTCGCAGAGGCTGAGGAGGCGAGTGTTGGAGGAGCGGTAGGCGGGAGCTCTTGGCAACTCCGGGGGCCCCCAAGGGCCAGGCGTGTCCCGCGGAAAACCTCTCCGTAGTTAGGAGCGAGCCATGGCTCCTCCCGTAGCTCTTCCTCCAGTTGCGCGCATGCAGCGCGCTGCCGCTCCTCGAGGTCGAAATCCATGCCCCCCACAGCTTCCTCGTGTTGCTCAGTGGAGGGCGAGACATGCCGTAGCGATGAGCGACGGCGACGTGAGCGCCGCTTCCTTTTTGAAGTGGTCGTGGATGGAACTTGGATTTCTGTGGCGACCGGCTCCTCATCTTCCGACCACATCCGTGCCAAATAAGAAGCGGGAGACGAGTAGTCTGATCGAGGCGGCGAGGATGGGCGGCCGGTCCGGGGCGGGGCGGCTGGCGGGTGCTCCTCCTCGGAGATAAGCCAGGGCTTCCATCGGAGCTCATCCTCCCGATACGCCCGTAGCACCTGCTGCCGCTCCTCCTCACCAAACTCAACAGCCTCTGGCATCTCCGTGCAGTCAGGCGGTGGCGAAGATGCGGAAGCCAATGAAGCGTGAGCCAATGGTGTGTTGGTGGTGAGCCTCACTGTTCCGACTCTGACTGCTACTGGCTCATGAGGCAGCGGGGTAATGACGCCACAGCATGGCTCTGGTGACGGTGCACGCACACCGGGCCGCTGCTGCTGATGCTGCTAAAGAACTATATTCTTTAGCAAAAAGGAAAGTTTGAAGCCTAATCTTAACAGTAGAGATAGTGTCTGTCTCCCGAATCCAAACTGGAAGCTGGTTCCACAGAAGAGGGGCCTGAAAACTGAAGGCTCTGCCTCCCATTCTACTTTTAAATAGTCTAGGAACAACAAGTAGGCCTGCAGTGTGACAGTGAAGTGCTCTAATATGGTGATACAGTACTATGAGATCATTAACATAAGATGGGGCCTGATTTTTTAAGACCTTGTATGTGAGGACCAGAATTGTGAATTCAATATTGGATATAACAGGGAGCAAATGAAGAGAAACCTATGTAGGAGATCATATTACTGATTAATGATCAAGGAACTGACCTCAGAGTCCATTGTTCATTCAATGGACTGGTTTCACTTATTGTACAAATGTACTCTTTATAAGATTGGGGAAACCTGCAGTCAGCTGAGACTGAAGAAGTCACTTGGATGAGTGATGAAACGTTTCTCCCATTGAAAAGGCTACATACAGATGAACAAAATCAACCTTTTGGGATATATAGGAAAACAAATGCTCTCTTTTTCAAGTCCCTGTCAGGACTCTTGCTGCAGCATTTTAAATGTTCATTTCTGACAAGTCGGCGTATATCTAGCGTTGCTATCAAGGTCTGTCTTCTTACTCCCATTGCCAACTCTAGGCCTCATTATGGTCTCAGTGGTCTCTTCCAGCCTACAGCAGCTTGGTCCTTAAGGCACGGTCTTTTCCCACCTGTCCCTTGCAAGTCTTAGCTTTTCACAGCCTCTCTACTCTGTCAGCTATCAGGTGCCAAGCACAGCTCCCACCACTCACATTTTCAGTCTTTATGGCTCTTTGTTCTCTGTCAGCCATAAGTAGCCCTGAGCCAAGTCAGATGTTTTTTCCACTTAGCCATCACCATGAACCAGTTGTTAGAACCTCTGTTGACTTTTCTGATTCATAAGCGCATAATGCGTCTCCCTTGCACTCATAAGGAAAGAGAAGGGTTTAACTCTGACTAAATGATTCAAATGAAAAAAATGTGTTAAACAGGAAGTGAATTCAGAAAAATACCACACGTTAATAAGTTTTGCAACAAACTGACAAACCCGTCCTGAATTCTTTTGATTCCTTTCTCCTTTTTGCTCAGTGAGTTCACCTAGCGAATATATTTCCTCAGACAGGAATTCTTCTTATAACTTGTGACAGATGAACTGAGGTTGCATGCTAAGCCATTTTAATAAGAGCAGCATAAAAAGAAAACCAATGTTACTTCTTTTCCTCCTTTTAGTAAGGATCGTGCACGTGCTGGATGTAACACTGCCAAATTATATTCATAGTACATTTGTTGGCGAGAATCAAAAACCTAATAAGGAATCTTTGGGATGAATTATGAAGGCGACTGAGGGCATTAATGTCTGACCTCACAAATGAGTTTCAGGAAGAATTAAAAAGTTAAAAACTCTCCTAAACACTCCAGAATCTTGTGGAAAGCCTTCACAGAAGACTTGAAGATGTTATAGCTGCAGTGGGTGAGCCGACATCATCTTAAATCCTGTGACTTAAGAAGGAGATGTGACTCGATTTCACATGAATGCGAAATGCAAACGGACAAATACCTTTTCACATCATACCAAAGTTTTTCTCTTACAACAATTCAGAGACACTATTGCGTGCTTTTATTTCCTGTAGAACTGATTTCCATAGTGCTCTACTTTCTGGCCCCGTGAACAAGTAAACACAAACAACAATCGCTTTGCACCTGAATGAATTTGACCACTTGTGCATTTGAAACAAATGTCTGCTTCACTGCTCTTTTCCCTTCCAATTTTTGCAGTAGTGTAAACAATCTTGTGTTATCTCTGATTAACCTGTATGCAATGCCACTGAACCCTCACTTCTAATGTGTTGAACTGAAGGTGTTGAAGTGCTTGGTAGTGACTGCAGTGTCTCTAAAGTGATCAATTCTAGTCTCAGTTTTTCTTTCTTTCATTTTCTTTCTTTTATTTCAAATCTACTTACCATTTACTTTTATCGTTCTCTCAAAAAGTTTTATTTCCTTATTTTGCAGCTTTCAATTTTGGAAAGCATGACAGACACAAAGGCTCATTGGAAACAGGTTGAGCAGGAAACACATTTCCTGAACCATTCTCATAGCACACACACACCTGCTGTAATCCCATTCAAATCATCCACAAGTTTTAGCCAAAAGAAGAAATACTCTACATGCTTTCATGCATACCCCAACTTAACCAGCGTGAGATGTTTCCTTGTCAGTAAAGGGGAATAAAATGCCTTTTGTCTTTATATAATCTGCGGTATAATCATTGCTTTAGCAATATAACAGAAAGCTTTAAGGTGGCCTTAAAATGTTTATGCATACTGTTATCATATTAACCTTTTATTCCAGATGATTCATTGTTATCTTGTATTCGTTTATATCCTTCTTATTAAGCTTTGAAGTAGGGGCATCCATTTGATTAAAACATTTATTTCTTATATTACACGTATAGTTTCAGTTGTGTACGTGCTGGCCTTCTGTCTGGTGGAAAAGGTTACAAGGTTCAGCTGGTGAGGTGAGAGGTGAAACTGAGTGCATTTCATGCTGACACACACACGTACACACCCACGCACACATAGTAGATAGACTCATTTATAGGTTAATCATGTTTTCTTGCAACTGCAAAATTGTCTCTGCAAAAAAGAACAGTTTCTGGCAGGATGTGGGTCTGATGTTCCAGACGAGAAGCGAAGGGTCAGAAGGTTGACAGGAAGCACCTGCCGTGGAGACGGAGACAATGTTCTTTTAAACTGTGTTAAAAGTCATTGTGGTTTTGAAACCTATGTATGTATTGTATTTGTTTGACGTTGAAGGGGCGTCAGTAAATCTAAACCCTGATGGTATAAAACATCTGCTTATGCTTTGTTAGGGAGAGATCAATGCTGTGTGCGTGCAGGATTCATCTCCCACACGTGTGTTCATTAAAATCATCGTTTTGACTAATCCGGCCGGACCAGTGTTGTTATTTGGATTTCCTCCTATATTCCTCCTTAATATTTGAACCCTTAACATTTGGGGGCTCGTCCGGTGGTGAGTTGGAGGCTTGGACGGAGAAATCCGGGGTCCGAGGTGGTCAGACGGGCAGGCACGAGTGCCAGTGGTCGAAGTGAGTGGGCATAAGCCAGCTTATCCAAAGGTAAGGCACTACCTGTTTCCAAAGTGTGACAAATTGGGCAAAAATTAAAAGTCTACTCCCTGAAATTACTGGTGAATGTCTGTTTTGATTTTGGTGAAAATCTCATGATAGTAATGAGGATTTAAAGCAGTTGGACTGCTGAGTGAATTTAGTATATTTGGGAATTTGGTTATTTTTTGGGTTAGAGTCCCTACTGAGGGAGGTGAGAATAGAGCCAATGAGTTGAATCTGTTTTTCAATAGATTCGACACCACAGTGTCTGCTCCCACCCCCACAACCTCACCTGCAGTCAGCCTGGAATCCAGAGCCACACCACTGTGCCAGCCTCTCTCTTCACATGTTGCCTCCTGTGAGATTCCTGACACCCCTCCCCCACCCATCACCTTCACTCAATACCAGGTTGAGATGCAAATGAGGAGACTTCACTCAGGCAAGTCTGCTGGACCAGACGGAGTGAGTCCCCTCGTCCTCAAGACCTGTGCCCCCCAGCTGTGTGGAGTCTTTCATAAACTGTTTATGCTGAGTCTGAGTCTGCAGAGGGTCCCGGTGATGTGGAAGACATCATGCCTCATCCCTGTACCAAAGACGCCTCGTCCCAGTGGCCCCCAGGATTACAGGCCCGTGGCACTGACCTCCCACATCATGAAGACCCTGGAAAGGCTCATCCTGGACCAGCTGCGACCCATAGTAAGACCACATCTGGATCCCCTTCAGTTCGCTTATCAGCCTCGTCTCGGAACAGAGGACGCCATCATCTACCTGCTCAATCGTGTACACCCATCTGGACCAGCCGGCGAGCACTGTGAGGGTCATGTTTTTTGACTTTTCCAGTGCTTTCAACACCATCAGGCCGACCCTCCTGGGTGATAAGTTAGCAGCGATGCAGGTGGATGCTTCTCTGGTGTCCTGGATTGTTGATTACCTGACAGGAAGACCACAATATGTACGTCTCCCACAGTGTGTGTCTGACAAGGTGATTAGCAACACAGGGGCACCACAGGGGACTGTCCTCTCCCCCTTCCTCTTCACCCTCTACACCACAGACTTCAGCCACTGCACAGAGACCTGCCATCTTCAGAAGTTTTCTGATGACTCTGCGGTGGTTGGATGCATCAGCAGGGATGATGAGACAGAGTACCGGGCTGTGGTCGACTCCTTTGTCACGTGGTGTGAGCAGAATCATCTGCAGCTCAACGTGGCAAAGACCAAGGAACTGATCGTGGACTTCAGGAAGACCAGGAAACACTTGACCCCTGTTTCAATCCAGGGGGTTAGTGTGGACATTGTGGAGGACTATAAATACCTTGGAGTACACATTGACAATAAACTGGACTGGGCTAAAAACACCACAGCACTTTACAGGAAGGGCCAGAGTCGTCTCTATTTTTTGAGGCGACTGAGGTCCTTCAACATCTGCCAGAAAATGCTGAGGATTTTCTATGAGTCTGTGGTGGCCAGTGCGATCCTCTATGCTGTTGCATGCTGGGGGAGCCGGCTGAGGGTCGCAGATGCCAACAGACTTAATAAACTGATCCGTAAGGCCAGCAATGTTGTGGGGATGGAGCTGGACTCCCTCAAGGTGGTGTCGGAGAGGCGGATGCTGTCCAAGATAAAGACAATGTTGGATAACACCTCCCACCCACTCCATGACATGCTGGTCAGTCACAGGAGCACGTTCAGTGAGAGACTGAGATTACCGAAAAGCACCACTGAACGACACAGGAAATCATTCCTGCCTGTGGCTCCCTGTACAACGCATCCACTTAACACACTGTTTGCTGCTACAACTACACATGTTTCTTTTCCAAATATTTATTTATAAGTGACTTATGTATGTATGTATGTATATATATGTATATATTGTACTATTCTTAGTTAGTGTATTGTCTGTCTTGTCTTAATGTTGGTTTAAAATGGAGCACTGTAACAAAAAATAATTTCCCCCAGGGATCAATAAAGTATTCTGATTCTGATTCTGATTCTGATCAAGAAGAAAGAACAAGCTAGAGTGATAAAGAGAAAGAGAAAAGAGGGAAAATGTGCAGTAAAGCTGTTCAGAGGCTCTGAAAGCTAAAATTATCTGAGAGTCCCGATCAAAAGTTTAAGACTGCTTGAAAAATGTCAACAAATCTGTTTTGCATGGTTGGATCTTAACAAGGTTCCAAGTAGAGCTTCAACATGCAACAAGAAGAAATGGGAGAAAACATTTTTTGAGCCTGCAATTTATTTAAAACAATGCTTAAACTGAAACAGGCAGTTTTACAGCTGATCAAAAGTGAAACTGAACAGGAACATGCAACAATGTAACTATGACATAAACATGAACCTGAACAGTGAAAAGCTCTGTGATGTGATGTGACTGGGCATGAAGACAAAACAGACAACCTGACAAGGAATGAACAGAATGAAGAGAAACACAGAGACTAATACACGGGTATTTTTGAAAACGCAGATTTTTCTGTGCGTTTGCACCTTTCCTCCACACATAAACGGCGTTTTTGGTCACTGAAAACGGAGATTTTTAAAAACTCTGGCCAGGGTGGATATTTTTGAAAACTCAGTTTTTGCATTTACGTGTGGACGAGAAAAACGGAGAAAACGCAGCGTCAAAGGTGTGCGCATTTTTTGATGTCACACTGTGCGCCACGTTATTGTTTCGGTGAAATGAATTTCTACAATACTGTTACTGTTACTTGTACTCTCTGCAGTGTTTAAATGCTTACATTTACAGAACAATCAGCTGTTCTGCATCAAATTTGATGCCACACAAATTATTTGTGCCGCTCCAAAAAATTTCTGTCCACTATGAGATGAAGGAGAACAACAGCCTGATACCTGCAGGCCTGACAGCAGCAGATGTGTCACTGCTGTAACACCTGTAACACTCAGCAGTCGCCTCATTGTTCTGACACACAACAAAACTATTGACTACACTACACGCTAACTACACACTAACTACACACTAACTACACACTAACTATGCAAGATTTGCGCTAAACGTCGCAAATCTCTCACATCTCAAACACCGCCGTCACTCCTAAAACTTCCTCCGTTTCTTAACAACTAAATGTCATGTTTTGATTGGTCAACATGGTACATTTTTTCGACCAATAGGAAAGGGTGGGGGTGTTTTGTTTTTGTTCTTTGCTCACAGGCTTTCGAGCGTTTTCCTTATAAAACGCCGTTTTTACCGTTTCTTCCTGCAGTAAATATAAACAACGACAGTATTCAGGAAGAAAACCAAACATTGCAGATATTTTATCATAACTCTGGTTTTACGTGGCCGATCAACACAATTTAAAAACTGGTATAAAGTCCACACTTTGTCCGTCAGTTGTTCCGTCTGTCCTGCTCACATCTCCAATGGTTGTACACGTTGTCATTAACGTGGCTTCACTCCACATCAGCCGCTTTGCTAAAACACCGGTGTCGGCACATAAGGACGCTGTCATATCCTGTCAACCACGTTAATTAGCTGCGTATATACGAGTGTGAATCGCATCATTGTCTGGACTGTGGGATAAGGTGGCATCGTTCTGATCCCATACGGGAGCAGCCACTCACTGACTAACACTGCAAAACTGAATTGTTAACGTATTTACTTTAATTTCAATTCAGGTTAGAATTTTTTTTTTTTGTGCGCAACGCAGATTTTTTCTGCGCAGAGACCGTGCCGGCAGTGCACAATTGCGCACGCGCACAGCTTAGAGGGAACATTGCTAATGACACCACAGGGGAACTAAAATAAAACACATTGAACATGGAGATACCCAACTCTTCAAAATAAAACAGGAAACACATACGTAGACATGACACACAAGCTTGACAACATGAAACATACAGACAAGAAACACGTGAAACGGAAGACGAGAAACAACTTATAGACTCTAGTAATAGTAAATAGACTCTTCAGCTCGCACACATCTCTCACCCTCTCCCTCCCTTATCTTTCCTGCTTAACTTCATGTCCTTGTCGGGTCTTGTCTAACTCTAACCCTCAAAGAGTCTGTCAGTCTTGTTCTCTAAAACCTAAAGAATTATGGATTTGATCAACTGTTCCGGTAACGAAATTGACACCCTCTTCTAGATGAGAAGCCAAGATGTTTGCTGCCAGATACTTGATTGTTGGTTGCATTGTTTATCTGGCGAGACTCTCAGTGGAGGACACTGAATGACATCTACCTATTCAGAACCACGATAGCAGAGTTCTGGCTGATCGGAGCGTACTTGGCCCTGGCTTATCGAAGAACAAGAAGCGGCTACAGCTGTTCAAAACCCCACAAGGCTGGCCAACATAATAGAGGATGGGCAGGGCTGTGAGTACTCAAACTGTTTATTGAATGCATATGGACAAGATCTTGGAGAAGCTCATGGCTCTGCAACGAAATTGAGAGAACTTGTGACCAGTGACGGACATTTGACCAACTGTAAAAATTGGATGCAGTTGTTCGCACTAAAACCAAACAACCACCATCTTCAGCCACACGGCTATCCCACTGATGCCAGCTGCCAAGATCGAAGCTGACTGGAACAGCAAAATTCTCCACTGATAACAGGACTGTTTGGAAGTCTTTATCCCTCCTTCAAGGCCACCTGGGTCCACTGGAGAATGTTGTCCTTCGCTTAACCGAGCGTGGTGACACTTTCTCTCAGCTGAACATGGGACACACACAGACACGCACAGATGTACACTGACATAGACATAGCTCACACCCCCCTCCCCGAATCCAACGGCTCCCATGCTTACCTTATCCGATGTACAACAAGGTTCAGCATCACTTTAGGATGCACAGAGTTTGCAGCTGTCCTTGATGCTGCTGTGTACGTTGGCATATTTCCCTTTTGCTTGTCTTGCTTTTCGTGCTAAGGAGTTTTTGTTCTCTGTTCTAATTCTAATCCCCCTTACTTACTTTGCTTTCATTTGTTGTTCTTTTCTACAATTGTAAATCGCCTTTAACCTGTGGTTGTCAAACTCGTGCTTTATTTCACTAAAGCCGATTTGTTCTTTTGAGTTACATTCCTGTCTCTGTGTCTCATTAAAACACATCCCTGTGCTTCTATAGTCGAACCTATTGGCCCATTAATATATTCTTTAATTAATAATAATTAATATTGTTTTTTCCCGTTACTGTGTTACACAACCATGTCCAGGTACAGTACACAATGTTCCTGCTTAAACGGAGCTCAAACCGGTGCTTAAAGAATGGAGAACACAGACTTGGTCCAAAAACCTCTCATGTTCAGCTGTTTTTTGTAAAAAGATAACAATGTTAGCCTTTTCTGCAGCTATGGGGCATATATGGTATCACTCTTGGCTGGAAGCAGTGCTTAAACAATGGAAAAAACACAAACTTTGTCCTAAACCTCTCATGTTCAGCTGTTTTTTTTGTAAAAAGATAACAATGTTAGCCTTTTCTGCAGCTATGGGGCATATATGGTATCACTCTTGGCTGGAAGCAGTGCTTAAACAATGGAAAAAACACAAACTTTGTCCTAAACCTCTCATGTTCAGCTGTTTTTTTTGTAAAAAGATAACAATGTTAGCCTTTTCTGCAGCTATGGGGCATATATGGTATCACTCTTGGCTGGAAGCAGTGCTTAATCAATGGAAAAAACACAAACTTTGTCCTAAACCTCTCATGTTCAGCTGTTTTCCACTTTTTCTTTGGTCATTTTAGCCTTTTTGGCCAGGGTGAAGGGAGCATCTGCCATCAAACAAGAAGACAGCCGCATGTAGCTATGATGATGTTTGCTAGTTCACCTTACTGCATTAATGTAATAACGTGGTTAGCCTACTCAACGTAAATTACACACGAACAACATTAAGCTACTCACGCAGAGAAGAACGGCTGCTGCTGCATCATCATCCTCATCATTTCTGCTACACTGGCAGGGCTAGGGGCCAGGACTCTCCTCTTCGTGTTTTTGGGGGATGTTGCTAACTCCGGGTCAGATAACAGGCACCACACCCGCAGTAGATGTGCTCGGTGTGAGGTCTCGCAGCAAGCTATCAAATACGGTGCATTTCTCGGCTTTTAAAAAAAACGCTACGCGTCGCCAGGTGTTTCATCGGATTTGAGGTGTTACCTCCTTTGACACTGTCACAGTATCAGCTTAAAGCACTTGTTGCTGCTGAGTTTACATATTTTGCTGTGAAGTACAGCCAGACTTTTGACCGCTTCGCCTTGGGCATTTTTAATCTGTAGCTCTGCTCTAAAAGAACGTACGTACCTGGGCCCGCCTACTACGCTTGCAAAGGTAAAATGATTGGCTAGAAGCCAAAGTGTGTGACAGCTCAGGAAAATAAAGCACCGAAATGTGCGCTGCTTTTCGGTCTGGTTACTACCGTTTACGGCACCGGATACCGGTACCCATCCCTACATATAACAGAAAATCAACACAGGACGACATAAAGTGCAATGTGCAAAAATTGTAAAAAATCAAAACAAAGACAGAATAAAATGATATTGTGTGTGTGTGTGTGTGTCTGCAGCTGTTCTTTGTGTTGTTGCTGCATCGTTGCCTCAGGGGGAATGTTGTGTGTGTAACCCGGGTTAAAAAGATGCATAAATAGTAAAAGATAAGTGAAGTCTGAGAATATAAATATCAAAGAGTTCATTTATTTAAATTTTCTTGTTTATTAAAAAGGTAAAAGTTCATGTAAAATGATTAAAAACATGTTTGCATTGTTTAAAATAAGTTATCTTTCTTTTCTTGTGAATTGTTTGTGAGAACTGTAATTTCCTACGGGGATAAGGTCTGTGAACGTAACACAGGGTGGAGAGGAAAAGGAAAAAAAGAGAGCGCGAGGAGAGAGGGCGGTGGTGCGTGAGTTACACGAGCATCCAGAGAAGTTAGCTTAGTAGTAAGTGTATTTTGACTTTTCGGACAGATAAGTCAGTGTCGGTAAGCTAGTGACATGACACGTAAAGTTTCAGCGTGAGTCTGCTGGACTGTGTGCTTTGTTTCTTGCGGCCGTGCACGTTAAAGTTAAAGTGAGGCTAACCCAGCCGTTCGCTAATAAGGACTACTGTAGGCTGCTGTTTAGCTAAAGTTGTGGAACATAACAAGCTGCAGAGGATCGTTACCGAGCTGGATAACGACGGACACACCCCAGATAGTCACTCTGAGTGCCCGCGTCACTCAGAGTACCTCTGGCAACGTGGGAAGCTAAAACAGGTAGCTTGTGGAGCAGGTGGAGATCACGGACCTTCCTCATCTTTGTGCTGCTGCATTCAGAGCGGAGTGTTTCTGAAGGAGCTGAAGACAACTTGTTGCCTGGATTAATCTGGTGGGAATTGCACGTTTCACAAGGTACTGAGTTTATTTATTTATTTTTTGCTCGTTGAGTGAAGAACTTCCGGTTGGGAGATCGTTTTGGATTTATTCTGGAGCAACACAGGCCTGCAACGTAGGGTTTATCTCTGCCGGCTTTAGGTTTAGTTTGGGACTGTAATTGTTTTATCACTGGTGGTTTACACTGTGTGTGTGGAGATTCTGTGTACAGTGGGTAAATTGCTGTGTGTGTTTTTGGTTTGCCTGAATACTGAAATCTGCCATTTTATTATTTTCTTGTTTTCATTGTTTGGTAAATTAAAGGAGGGTTGCAATGCTCTACTTTACATGGTGTATGACATGATTTACTGCACTGTAGACACTCGTGTTCATTTTCACGTGTAGTGCTGCTGTTAAGGAATAAGCTTCATTGATCCCAGAAACAAAAGAGAAGTTAGCTTAAAAATATCGTACGAGAGTACACTAGAAAAAGAACCCAAAGCCCATTTATTTAATGGTATTGAGTAAATGAGGGCTACATGTGTGTGTGTTATGCAGACTAGCAGAGACTGCAGCTGTCAGCAGCCACACACACTTTCTATTCTTCAAATCAAATCACAGTGAAACATGTTCACTGACAGCTCAGCTTCAGCATCGTCTTCATGCTGTGACTGCAGCCGTTCAACTCTGTTTGTCTTTAACCCAAATCATCACAACATGCAAATATAATCATCAAAATGATGTGACTGGAAGGATGCAGCAGTCTGTGCTCCACCTTTCTCCTCCACACCTGCAGGTGGAGAACATGGATGCATGAATCTCTACAGAGTTCTTTGAATATTATCCGTCTCATCAGTTTTCAGTGAACAAAACTCCTCACAGAGCCAAAATAAGCAGTTTGTATCCAACATAACTCAGCTGGACTCTGATGCTCCGTATAACAGCCACACATGAGTCTGGATTCACTCAAAGCATTGAACAAACTTTATTGGAAATGAAGCTTTTGGACATTTGTTCTCTGATATTTGCTCTTCAGCTCGAGTCTCCATCAGTGGGAACATTTCCTGATTCAACTTTTCTTCTGTTCAAATCAAACTCCATGAGAATCAAAGTGTGAATCAGAGTCCTGATGATCAGATTCTATAGAAACATGGAGACTGTAGAGGATTTACACTCAATATGTTCATTTGTTCCCTTCAAGAAAAATCAATCATTCATCCAATTAAATCAGTCGTTGATCAGTTTGATTGACAGGACAGATGATCAGAGGTGCAGAGTTTTTACCTCCATGATTCAAACTGGGACTGAAGAATGGGTGGAGTCTGTGAGTGAAGGAGCAGCCAGTAAAGGAGTAGATCAGAGCTGCAGCACCTACATCATAAAAGGAGACCAGACCCTCCTCATAATCCACAAACACCCCCACCTTCTCAGGACCAGGATGGAGACAGAGGGGGACTGGAGGACCAGCACAAGCACTGTACTCATTTCCATTTCTCAGCACTACAGTCCAGAAACCATCCTGAGGACTCGCTCTGATTTGTCCCTTCCTGTTGATCGACTCTGTGGCCACTCCTAAAGTCCATTTAGTTTTTCCTTTAACCTGAACCTCAAAGTAAAATCTGCCTGAAGAGAAACTCTGCTCTCCTAAAACACAAGGACACAGAGAAAATCTCTCTGGGTTGTCTGGAAGTTTCTTCCTCACATCACTATGATAAACTTGTTTTCCATCATCAGACAGGATGAGGTTAGGATGAGCTGTATCAGGATCCAGAGTCACATCCACCTCATGCTGCTGGACCCTCTGCAGCTCAGCCTCTAACAGCTTCTTCTTCATGGGTTTCCAGACTGTCTCCTCCAGCTGAGCCACAGCTCTCCCCACAGTCCCCTCATATGATGGTGGATGAACTCTGACTTCTGTCCAGTCCTTGCTGGGTGGAGCAGCTTTCAGGGAGGAGAAGCTTTGGAGGAGGTGGAGGTGGTCTTCAGAGCGTGAGAGCTGCTCCACCTCAGAGCTTCTCTCCATCAGCTCAGAGATTTCCTGTTCCAGATCTTTGATGAGACCTTCAGCCTGTTTCTCTGTAGCTTGCTGTTTGTCTTCGATCTCCTTCATGAGCTCCTTCAGGCGTCTCTCAACAGACTCCATCAGAGCCGTGAGGACCTGAACACCTTCTGCTTTCTGTCTGTCTGCAGCATCTTTACTCATCTTCACCGACTCTGTGATCTCCTGAATCTTCAGTCGTCTCTTCTGGATCATCTGCTGAATCTCAGCCTCTGTCTTCTCCAGCTCTGCCTTCTTTCCTTCATATTCTTCTCTCAGAGGAACAAACTCGTGGTTCTTGTGGTCTAAAACAGGGCAGAGCATGCAGACACATGTCTGGTCGGTCTTACAGAACAGCTCCAGGAGTTTATCGTGCTTCGTACACATCCTGCCTTCCAGGTTCTCCACAGCATCAACCAGCTGATGTCTATTCAGACGTTTCACTGTCAGATGAGGCTCCAGGTGAGTCTGACAGTAGGAGGTCTGACACACCAGGCAGGACTTCAGGGCCTTCAGTCTGGTTCCAGTGCAGACGTCACAGGGAACTTCTCCTGGTTTGGCAGCTTGTTGCTCTGAGCTGCTGCTGCTGGCTTTCTGCTGAGCTTCACGTCTGAACTGAGCAACCATCTCAGAGATGAAGGTGTTGACCCTCAGCTGAGGTCGAGTGTAGAAAGTCTCTTTACACATGGGACACTGACAGATGACATTCATGTCCCAGTGCTGACTGATGCAGGTTTTGCAGAAGTTGTGTCCACATGGTGTAGAGACTGGATCAGTGAACACATCCAGACAGATGGAGCACAGAAACTGATCTTCAGATCGCAGATTGCTGGCAGCAGACATGTCTGCACTCTGAGGGAGAAAGAAGAGAAACATTTGATTCAAAATTCACTTTAAATTTCATTTTACAAAGAGAGAAACAAGCGTCAGTAGTCTGAGGAGCTTGGAGAGAAAAGCGTCTGGACTTCTTTGAAGACGTTTCATCAGAGAAGCTTCTTCAGTTCTCAGAGTAACTGGTGGAGACCCAGCAACACACTCAGACACAAACTGGTTCATCCAAACACAAACCTAACATCGTAGTGTCTGCTGTACAGTGCAGCGTCCAGATGGACAGGATCAACGTTTGGGGATGAAGATAAATACAGTCGTTACAAAGATGTGAAATTGTTTCTCTGTTTTACAGAAGGTCCAAGATTCATCCAGATCATTTGTATACTTGAATAAATCAGTTTGTTGGATATTTTCCATCAATCACTGTGAAGTAAACTTCGACCTTGTTGGTGACTGAATACTTCTTATTGTACGTCCAGATCAACGAGCCATTAATATTAAACAGTGACTGTTCCAGTAGAGCTGACAGTGAGGAGGACGATGAATCACAAACCTCAGAAATGTGTTATTAACTGTTGATCCAGTATTTTAATGGCATTGATGAGAACATGTTTATTCAGAGGTGTCTGTATATTTGGTCCATTTGTGCGTCAGTAAAAACTGTCCTGTTTTCTCTCACAGATACTGGAACATCCTCACAAACTCAGGATGTGGAAGAAGATGAACTTTCCAGTCACTCGCTGGGATACATCATTCATGTTATTCTGGATCCTCAGAAAACATTGATTTATTTTTGTGTTTCACATATTTGTTTGTCCAAATCAAAGATTGATGTTAGTAGAGAAGAAGCCACCATGATAAAGCCTGTGTGTGAAAATGAGATCAGTGGATTTGATCAAAATCCCATTTAAGGAGGAATTCTGTCCTCCAGTTTGTTTAAATAAGCTTTGGGATTAAACAGCATCATCTATGTTTGTGTCTGATGACATGTTTGATCCAGGTCAGCTTGAATATCACAGCTGATGTGTGGAACGCTGACATGTTTAAAGCCTGATTATCAGGATGATTCAAACACATCTGTCTAAATAATGAGATTCATGTTTCCACACAAAGTTATAAAGTGCAGCATCGACTGTTTTCTGAATGATTGAGGATCATCTGTGACTCTTACAGGATACACTAAGTCAGATAATCTTTGTAAAATGTGTGAATGACTTTTTGAAGTACTGACCAAAATCTGCTGGTTTACAGTATCAAAGGCTTTATATCAATAAAGAATAAATAGGTGTTTTCACGTCTGTAATCCTTATGATCAATCAGATCCAGAATCAATCTAAGAGGAACAGGAAGTGATGAATAACCAGGAAGTGTGGAGTCAGTCTGAAGTCCAGAGCACAGCCTGAGTCCACAGTCCTGAGCAGAGCCACAGTGAGACTGAAGCAGCAGCTCGATGCTCCTACAGTGGATCTGTGGTTACATGAGCAGATTTCTATGGATCCAGTGTGACTGTGATGAGTCCTGATGAAGTGAACAGAGTGAAGATTTGTGTAGAAGCAGGAAGTGTGATCAGCTGCACTCACCACTGTTGCTGAGAGGAACCTGATGGACTCCAGTGAATCTTCTTTTAGAGACAAACAGGACTCGACTGCAGCTCTGCTGCTGCTCTCTCACACTTTCACTTCTGCAAAATGACGTTGAGCTTCTTGTTTTTCAGCTGTTGCTCCGCCTCTTCCTGCCTCTCCCTTTACAGGAATCAGCCGGTCTGTACTCAGTGACTGTGTGCAGCGGGTGGGAGGAGTGAGGAGTGGTGTGTGGGTTCACACAGTAATGACGGCCTCAGGTGATCAGGAGAAACTACCTGGATTTACTTTTTCCACAGCAGACTGAGAGCTTCAGGTGGACCCTGAAGGAGGTCTCAGACACAGGTGGTAAAAGTACACACAGTGTGTACTGAAGTAGAAGTACTACTGTTAAAAATACTCCAAGTACTAATTCAACTTCTTTACTCAAGTAAAAGTAAAAAGTACTGGCTGTGAAATGAGAGTAAAAAGAGCTGATTGAAGAACATTTCTAACACGTGTTTATACAAAGCTAACTGAACCATGTGCTGCATCAACGTGATAATAAAATAATATTATTCACTTTGTTTCTAATAAATATTCCCAGCTTGAATCAGACAAGTTGAACATGAGCAGAGAAAAAGAAGCAAATCCAAATATTCCTGTGTTCAGTTTTCTCCATTTACAGGCCGACTGTGCCTCTAAACAGGAACATGAGCAGGAAGAGGCTGAAGTGGATTCAGCAGGTGGAGGATGCCTAACATCAGCTGGAAAGATTTACTGTGACGTTTGTTTGCTGTTTTCGCCTCGTGCACGAGAACATCACCAAATAAACTCCAGACAGTTTTTAATATTTCACTGTTCAAGAGCAAAAAGACTGACGGACTGTGTTTAAGGCCACCTCACAAATGTCACACATGAAATATTCAGTGTTTATTTGCTGGTTTGTTGGCAGCAGCTCCTTAAAGTCTGTCACACATCTGTTTGACCGTCTCCAGTTAATCTGAGACACCAGTTAATCTGCAACAGCAGCATCAGGCGGCTCAGCTGATCTCTGGTGTGTAGCTGCTGTGCTGCGGTCCCATTCCTCAGTGAAAGCAACAGCAGAACAAAAACTCTCTCGATCCACATGTTTGAAAAGAAAGCTTTTAAACAGATGAACACACTCAGTAAAGGACAAAGAAAGAAGTAAGAAAAAATTAGAGTAAAGAGTAAAAGCAGGAGCAACTGAAACAGGCTGCATGCTAGCTGACGCATGCTAGCTAACACATGAGCACTAGAACTGTTCAACTTCATTGTTATGATTTTAGCACCGAGTTACATGAAATCCTGCATCAAAAAGAACAACACAGCGATCACAGACATGTTTCTGCCAACAAACCAACATTAACCCAGAAAAGCCTCTAAAACAACCTGCTGTGGTTTGGAGTAGAGATTCCTGAATTTACCAGGTGCACCTGAAGGCAGCACAATTTAAACCGTAAATAATGATGTAGGTGCGCAAATCCTTTTCAAGCGTCACAGCATCAAATGAGCCGGCTTACCTTTGTTGCACTTCTACACCAAGTTTTACGCTCGCGTTTCGTCGTTGCTGATTTTTGTTCCACAAACCAAAAGAAAAAAGATTCAACCTTTAATATATTTTCATGTGTGTTTCAAGCACTATGACATATCACACACACACATGCTGAGTGTGTCACTGATAAAGCTGTGACACAGCAGCTCACTCAGTCCAGTCCAGGTAACAGACTCACCTGTTAGCAGCAGCTCTGCCCTCACAGAGCTCAGCTGCTTATTTCAGTCAGCAGGAAACATTAATATTATGGACTACAGCCGTCTGTCAGGGCCGTTCAAGGACACAACGTCACACACAGGTTTAAACTGTTAGACTCATGAATACCCACAACGTTCGATGCACATTTATCTTTAACAGGAGCAAACGGCCTGATCAGATAATATAAGAACTCATAAAAGAAGATCTAGTTCCTGCATTTATTACTTCCAGGCTGGACGACCATAATTCATTATTATCAGGACGTCCTAAAAACTCGCTGAAAAGCCTTCAGCTGATCCAGAGAGAGTTTGTTTCACACTGGTTCCTGTTCTACCCGCTCTACTGTGGCGTCAGCTCCCAGTCTGCAGTCAGGAGACCTTCTAGCTTTGACATCATGCTTTAAACTCTGAAAGATTTCATTCTGTTTCCTCCAGAGAACTCCCCAAACCAGCAGAACAAGAAGAACCACCGAAACCAGACCTGCTACAACCAGCACGAGGGTGGAGGAGGAGGGAGGAGCGGAGGAGTCTGTTACAGGCCAAACAAGAGCAGGAGAGTTCACAGGATTAGAGGAGGTGCAGGTGTGGAGATGAGGAGGAGGATCTGTAGGAGACATGGTGAAGATGGTTCAGTCAGCTTATTTTTACTTCAGGTGAGTTCATGTCTTTATACAGGATGTGATGTCATTGTCTGACCTCTGACCCTCAGAAAGACCCGCAGATTTTTTCACTTATTTTAAGCTAAAATATCTTGTATTAAGTGAAAAAATCTGCCAGTGGAACAAGTGAAAAATCTCTAGTTTTTCTCTAGTTTCAAGATTCACTGTCTTGAAACAAGTTCCTTTAGCTTACTGAAATGTTGCCCTGTAGCTGATTGTGTCTTATTTTAAGTGTAATGAGATAATTTTGACTAGAAATAAGACAAATATACTTGGTAAGATTTTGAGTTTTTGCAGTGTATAGACAGAGCTCAGAGGAGTGTGATGGTCCCCAGTTCCAGAAACGGTGGCAGAGCCGAGATTAATAACAACTAAGAGGATATTTGCACAAATGGAAGAAAGCAGTCTTACATATTTGTTTAATATGTGCGTTGAAGGACATGTCCTGGTCAAAAATGACTCCAAGGTTCCTCACAGCGTTACTGGAGGCCAAGGTAATGCCATCCAGAGTAAGAATCTGCTTAGATACCATATTTCTAAACTTTTCAGGGCCGAGTACAATAACCTCAGTTTGATCTGAGTTAAGAAGCAGAAAGTTAGCGGCCATCCAGGTCTTTATGTCTTTAAGACATTCCTGCAGTTTAACTCATTGATTGTATGAAATCTCCCAGAATAGATGGTTGGAGTGTTTTCTAATCATATTGTGTTGGGGAAACATGCACATGTAAAAAGTTCCAGCACATCGAGCTCTGTGACCAACACTTGTGTGTTAAGAAGAACACTTGTATAACAATATGGTGTGAAATGAAAACTCTGACGTTCAACACAGCATTGTTTCAGTCATCAACACATTCCTGCACTTTAGCTGATGTGTATCATGTGGCTTGATGGAAACCTTTTGAACACAAGCTCACACACACAGGTGTACACAGACACACACTGTGTCGTCCTGGGCTGCTGACACTAAACACATCGTGCATTATCAGTCCAGTGTGCTGCTCAGTAGGATTCAGTGTTTATTAGTTACTGTTACTGGTGCACATGATGCTGCTGCTGTGGTTTGCTGTGGTTTACCAACAACACGGCACCGAGCTACCCTAAGGAACTGCTTAAATCGTACGTTCCTGCCTGATCATCTACTCAGTTACTCTTGGTGCAGCCTGGATCTCGGCTGAAGTCTAGAGGTGACCGGGCGTTTGCCCTGGCTGCACCAGAGTTGTGGAATAACCTTCTGATCGTGATTCTTTTAAATCACGGTTAAAAACCTGTTTGTTTAATCTCGCCTTTCCTGCTCGTTCATGCTCGCACCTTAGACTTACTCTATTTTCCCTTATACATATTTTTAATGCCTTGTGCTTTCATTATGTTTTATATTACCCCTGTGTATTAGTGCCATTGACCTGTGAGTATATTTGATACTTTGCTGAGGCCTCATAAGACTCGTGTTACTTCCCTGTGTCTTATGTTAAGCACTTTGGTGTACCGCTGGTTTTTAAATGTGCTCTATAAATAAAGTTGTTGTTTCCTTGGTGTGCTGGTTTCTTTTTGCTTCTTTTTGTTTCTTTTTGTTTCTTTTTGCTTCTTTTTGTCTCTTTTTGTCTCTTTTTGCTTGTTTTTGTTTCTTTTTGCTTCTTTTTGTTTCTTTTTGTTTCTTTTGGTTTCGTTTTGTTTCTTTTTGCTTCTTTTTGTTTCTTTTTGCTTCTTTTGGTTTCGTTTTGTTTCTTTTTGCTTCTTTTTGCTTCTTTTTGTTTCTTTTTGCTTCTTTTTGCCTGTTTTTCTGCAGGATGGGATCAATCAGATCTTAGTGTCTTTTCTCTCTGTCCCTCTTCTCCTCTATGTTTCTCTCCTTATCTTTACTTTGTCTTTCTTCTGTCTCGGCCCAGTCCTGTCTGTTCTGAGTGTAATAACTCAAAAGTAAAACAAATCTATTACATTTAGCATAGCAAAGCCATAATGATCTCTTTGGGAAATAACTGTGGGGGCGTTTTTCTTGGCTTTCAGATTGTTCTGATTATTCTGATGGTTACAGGTCAGGACAGGCAAAAGAAAAATGGTGTCAGCTGCATGTCAGTGAAACTGTACACTTACCTCCTACTGATGACATCAATGAGATATGATACCAACCACTGCACCTGCGACACCTACAGCCTGCTCTAATGGCTCTAACAGCACATCATGATCACAGCATTGAACACATCATACATTTGGGCAGGTTTGTAGAAATGAGAGCTGCTCAGTCCAAACTGGCTGAAAGCCTCCTGTCCTGTTGGAGTCTGTGCTGTGATTGGTTCTCATGTAGTGCTCTTCTACACCACCTGAACTCTCACTTTACTCAATATTTACTGGCTGTATGAAACTCGCCTCACACAAACACTTCTTTCTGTGCTTTTTCTATCAAAGTGCTTTCTGTCTAACGCACACACGTCCACAGTCCAATGCATCTAACTTTGTGTTCGCGTCCCGCCCGAGGATATTTAGCATGCAGCCTGGAGCCGCCAGGAGTCAAACTACCAACCTCCAGGGTCTTAACAGGTGCCCGCTCGACCTCCTGAGCTGTGAGAGTGAAAGGATGAAGGTGGGACTCAGGAGCAGGAGCAGGGAGGCAGCTGCAGCCTTCATGCTGTCTGCACTGACTGAGAGACGCCTCCAGCTTCCCTTTGATCTCATCGGGTGTGTGCTCTCTGTGTGAGTATGCTGCTGTGTTACTCTGATGAGTTGCTGAGGCTGTGATGATTAAACAAGCTGTTATCATCATGAAGAATCCCCTCCACCCTCTGCACCACCTACTGGACAGTCTGACAGGTAACTTTGCTGCCTGACACTCTGCACGCATCGCCTGCATCCACCAGTGAGACAAACGTCTAAATCTAAACTCTCGTACAGAACTTAAACCCTTTGCTTTACTATTGAATTGTTCTTGTCACGTTCAGATTGTGGTGCAGTTTCAAAGTGACACAAAAATCTGTTGGTGACTTTAAATCTTGTCAAAGCACAGAGACGCTACGAGCCCCTCACTGCTCCTCACAGAGACCAGAGGAGGGTGGATGAACTGTTGGTGTCTTTGCTGATGGGTTAGATGAGACGTCACACAGAGGGTCTGTTACAGGGATGTCAGGGGGTCCTGGTGTCCCACAGCAACCACACATGGCAGCAGGTCATGTTATTGATGGCATCATTGTGTAACTGTGTGTGAATCAGGACGTATTAAAGAGTCTCCTTTACTGTCTGAAACTGTCCAAAGCTTCCTGATCAACACTTCCTGCTGCACTTTCAGATCCTCTCTCTGCTCACAGGAGAATCAAACCACTGACCTTTGACCTCTGACTCCTCAGCGTGTTTGCTCTGCAGCTTGTAAACGATGACATAATGAAACATGTCGTTACAATAATGTCAGATGTTGGTGTCGCTGACGTTAAAGTCACAGTTGTAGATCACGAGAGCAGAAGTGTCGTGTTCAGGTGTGACGCAGCTGCTGTCATTAGATTTAAATAGAAGCGAGCGTCCAGCCAATGAGATCAGTCCTGCTCTGTGTGCTCTCTCCTGGTTGGTCTGTGGATGTTGTCATTACAGGTTATTTCAGTGCGGTTGGGGGTGTAGCGTCCTGATGGTGTTCCTCCTTCAGCTCGGCTCTGTCGGGGTCGTAGGTCCAGTGTTTGAGTTTCTGTAACTTCTTCATGTTTTTGGTGAAATGTTCCTGGTTCCTGTTACCATGACGTCTCAGTGTTGTGTCTCTGGGCTTCTTGTAGGTGACGTCTGGTTCTTTTGTCCTCCTGGTCCTCTGTGAGTTTTGTCCTTTGGTGTCCCTGTTATGAAGTCAGTCAGGTGTCTCTGTTTGGGCACCTGTGTGAGGTTAGTCTCTGTGTTATTGTGAGTCTCTGGTCTCGTGCACTTTGTGTTGTCCTGATTCTCTCCTGCTGTGTGTTTATTGTCTCCTGTTGTTCATTTCATGCTTCACACTCATGCTGTGTGATCTCTCACACAGCACGAGTGTGCTCTGTGTTTCTGTTACACGTCCCTAGTTTCTTCATTTAGTGCATGTTGTTGTATTGAGACTAGTTTGAGTTTATCAGGCAGTCGGATTCATGTTTCCACACTTTCATTCATTCATTCACCTCAAAAATGAATTGGAGATTACTGATGGATGAGTGAACAGATCAGAGACTCTGTAGAGTTTAACGTTTTTAACCTTTCGAGTCATCGAGAGGCTCCATCAGCTCAGTGGTGAGGTTGTTGTCAAAGCCCTCAAAGCCCTTTTAACCAATAGAGCTCATCCAGGTCTTTAACAGAAGCTGCAGGTTAACTCTACAGATCCAACAGCAGCGTGATAAAGAACGATACATTCGTTCAGACTACAATAAACACATTCAGTTACAGAGTCACAGGTAAGGGTCTCATACTGTGATGTAGTGCAGGAACTTTTATATTTACAGTAAAGTAGAAATGAAGCTGGTTAAAGACAAAGTCAGGCTGACATTGTGTGAGAGAGGAGTGCAGACTGCATTAATAACTAACATGTACACTATAAACACAACTGCATGAAGGTGAAATACAAACCATGTTTGGGCTCTTGTGGCTCACAGGTGAGTTCAGGCTGAAGACTCGTCATCCAGACTGATGGAGAGCAGCAGGAAGCACTTCCTGAAGTAGCACTAAAGCTTGTGAATGAATTGTTTCACAGCACGTGCAGTCCCATTAAGAGATTAAAGACAAATAAAAGACTTTAAACGAGCCTCACATGTACAGGTAGGGAGTGGAGTGAAATTAAAATGGGCTAATGTGCTCAGACTTGTTGCAGTTAAAGACGTGCTGCAGCACAAGCTGCAGACTCATAATGGATGCATCAGTAACCCCACAATAAAGTGCGTTACAACAATCCAGCCTAGATGCAACAAAGGCGGGTTACTGTCTCAAAAAGCTGTTTGGATCAAACAGGAAGTCGCCCCGTGTCTTTTATTGCTAGGAAGGAAGCTTTTTATGCAAGAAGGGAGCAAGAAGGTGAGATGTTGAGGGGATCCTCACATGCATTATTCTCTCTCATGGACAAAATGATTCAAAGCTGTCCAGAGAGACGAATCCCCGATGCTGCTAGAATGCTTCCTGATCAATTAGCTGAAGGTGCTGATGGACACTTTCATCTTCTTCCCGTGCTAAACCACCATGCTTAAAAGTGTTTGAGTTCACTGAAGGCTCAGCGTGAGCAACATGTTGTGAGGAAGTCTGTTGTTGCGTGTTGTCTTCACTGATCTCTGATGTATGTAAGGCTCTGGTCTCCTTCTCTGTGGTCCTCTGATGCTGTGTTGAAGCTCTCTGTGGACCAGGGTTGTTGCTCTGACTGCAGCAGCTTTCCTTTGGTTTGCTGGTGGTGTGCGTGCTGATCCAACATCAATGTGCTGTGACTGGTGAACAAATGCACATGTGTGTAACCATGTTATTGTAGTTTTACTTTGTCTGCACTAAATGAGTCAGTTTGGCCTCATTTTCACCAAACAGAAACTTGTTTCTGTGACTGAGTTTGATTTCATCTCTGCACATGTTAATGTGACTCATCAGGTCCAGCTGCCCATCAGGAAGCTTCTGTGTAGAACAAAGGAGGTGAAACGGACTAACTCGGTGGGGGAGGGGCTTCCTGCTTCCAGGAAAAGGTCCGGCTGTGTATCCTTGCTGATGGTCATCATCAGTGTGTGTGGAGTAAACAGCTATAACACAGTGGTCAGCACAGACTCCTGACTCCATCACCTTCATCCTGAGCTGATGGAGTCCTGACACCTGCTCAGTGTGTTTAACATTTTTCTCTGTGTGTGGATTTAAATGTTTGTCCGTTTGTCCTGCAGCGTCAGCTTTTGGTCCTGCACAGTGCTGCGACTCTCAGCTTGTGTTTCTATCCTGCACGTCTCTACATGATGCTCCTGAAACTGTTTCCTTTCCTGCTTCATCTTTTTCCTTAAAAGGAGTTTAGACCGCGAGTCGTTGCTGATAAAGGGAAGTGATGGACTTTCAGTCTGTGCTGGTGATGATGAGCAGCTCTCAGGCAGGACCAGTATCATGGGCATGAACAGAGTCAGGATCAGCTTTACCATAAACACAGACAGCTGACAGATGTTGATGTGATGAGCTGTTGATGCTACATGTCTGCTGTGTGCTGCTGTGATTGGGCAGCTCTGCATCATAGGTCCACCCAGCAGCGTACACAGGCCTTGAAGGGTGGAGAAGGAGGAGCTTATCAGAGCGCACTGGGATGTGATGGAGCTGTTGTGCAGTTGCCATGGTGATGCTAGCATAGTATAGTGTGTATATGTGAGGACTCAGGAGAGGCCCTCTCTCTCTCGCTGTCTTATTTCTTGTGCTCGGCCTCGTTGTGTTGAAGCTCTGACAGCCTGAGGTTACTTTGCACAGACTGTTCATGTCTTTATCACAGAGCAAACTCCAGCAGAGTCAGCAGATCCTCATCTCCCCACCACACGTTTCTGTGGTGATGCTTGAGTCAGAGTTGGTACATTTTCAGTCAGCGAGGAGGAAAATCCTCTCAGTGGTTCCTACTGAATAATGTTAAAGAGGAAACGTTTCATTAAAGTCAGAGTTGTGATTTTCCGTGTGTAATGTTGCTGCTACGGCGATTTCCTCCACCCAAACTGAAAGCAGCTGAGTGCAGAGGCAGGAAGATAAAAGCATCACTGATGAACTTTAGTTACACGCAGTAAGAACATGACTGTGACTGTAATGCGATTACTGAATGGATTAGAGTATCAAGGACAAGCCTGAATTCTGTCTTTGTGCTCATTGTTGCTCTCAAACTGTGAAACACCGTCAGCTGACAGAAGAAAAACTACACCTGCCAGTGTAAACATTCATTTACTGTAATGATCATCCCTGACTGTCGTCCATCACCGTGTGTTGGTGATAAAGTTTATTTATAAATCTCCTAACTCACACGAGTGTTTACTGCATGTTTCAACAGCTTTAACTTTATTCATATATATTATTAATATCAGCCTCCTTTCATGTCTCGTGGACCGAACTGTTCAAACAACGTGGGACAAAAAGGCTTCAACTTTTTTCACAAGTCATGATTTTGGGTTATTCTGGAAGCATTTTGACTGAATTTACAGGTAATATATTGATTAGAGTTCATTTATTCTTTCGGTGTTGTTGTCTCTGTTTCCTGGGGGAGGACGTGCTGGATTACATCTCTCGGGTGGACTGGTGGTGTTGGGAAGACGGAGGTCTGGGCTTCTCTACTTAGAGCACACGAGCAGATAATTGGAAGAAGAAGAATCAGGAAGTTGAAATTCTGACTTTGTTTTTTCAATGGTAGAAAAGATGTTTCAGTCTTCTTTTGTCCTTTGCCCTCACACACTTAGATTGCTCCTCAGAGGCAGGGCCGTGCAGAGACGTTTGAGGGGGCTCAAAGTTAAAAAACCAGGCTGGAGAACAACAACACATTCATCAAGAACCTCATATGGAAGCACATCATGTTACATCACTGTGATCATGTGGGGACGATGCAGAGCAAACGTGGCCTGTGTTTCACCTGATGGGTACAATGTTGCTGTCGGTCTGAGACATTACAGAGTCCACAGGAGAGATGGGAGCTGATTAAACACGTGTTATGAGATAATAATAAAATGACAGTGCTTGGAAACACAAGGCAACAAAACTGTGAGAAATCAACTCTGCCTGTGAATCACTGTCTGACTCTCTTCCTCCTTCCATCTTCTCTCCACGTGCTGCCCATCTGAGAACACTTTGCTATTGTATTGATCTGTTACTTAAGTATCCACACATGACACCTTTACACCTGATCCATAATAAAGTGATGATAGAAAAACATTATAGAAACAGAGCCCTGCAGCTTACTGTGAAACTAAAGATGTTCCCTAAAACGGTGCACAGACAACAACAACAACAACAACAATCTTTATTTATAGAGCACGTTTAAAAGCCCTGGGCATACCAAAGTGCTTTACATAAAACAATAAAAGGTTAAAAAAAGGAGCTTATCAGAGCACACTGGGATGTGATGGAGCTGTTGTGCAGTTGCTCCTCAGAGGCAGGGCCGTGCAGAGACGTTTGAAGGGGCTCAAACCTACAGACCCCTGCCTGCTGTACCCAGTGAGCTGGCAGCTGACGAGCATCACACAGGTGATGTTTGTCGTGCTGTTACACACACAGCACGCTCGTCTGTTTCAATTCATCAGTTGCCACAAAACAGCTGAACGTGTCCATAATAAGCTGACACTGCTGTGTGTTACAGGCTACAGTGTGCGCTGTTCACCTGCTTACTGGTTTCCTTTGCATCAGTCTGTCTCCCAGTTTCTCCTACAGCTCTGCACCACCCATGTGGCTCTTTGTGAGCTCGTTCCCACCTCGTAACCAGTGCGCTCTGCCGTTAAGAGCGATCATTGGTTAATGGTAGTCATGTGACTGCTGCGAGCCAGCTCATTTTATTTAACAAATTGTGATTAATAGTTAAATATTATTGTTGAGGGGCACAGACAGGACTCCACACACACATGAAAAGAAAAAACCCTCAAGAAAAGGCCACTGGTGGGACCCATAAAGAAGCGCTCAAGCCCCTCCCACCCCCCATGCCTGCTTAGATATGCCAGATGTTCTGATGTGCTGATGAATTTGAAGTGATTTAGTTTGAGGAACTGATCTGGAATTGCTCTAAAGATTTTCAGTGTTTGTTTGCAGCCTGGTGAGCCTCTGTTTTCATACCCGTCATGTTCCTGACGCGATGCCAGATGATGTTTCTGCAGCTCTTTATTTTTATTCATATAAAACATGGAGTTTGTTGTCATGTTTGCCTTTTGCTGCCAGCAGGTTCAAATCAGCCTTTTTTAATATTTTCTCAGTTTAAACATTTGATGTTTTTTCTCAGTCGTCTTGAGATTTTGTTTCATTTCTGAGATCATCACATTCTTTCAGTCCCATGATCCACAGACAGGACAGACTCAAAGACATCAAACTCATGTTTGGATCTGTGTTCGTTCATTATCTGATGCTCGTCAGCTGCAGAAATCCTCTCAGGAAAAGAGTTTCAGCTTTTCTTCAGGGTCACAGTGATGCGTTCAGGAACACCTGTGAAACACAGCAAACTGAGTTCTGCTTCTCTCAGTGGGACGCTCGAGTGTTTGGGTCCCTCTGTGGTTCACTTTGCTGGCCTCTAGTGGGCACGAGGTGAACTCATCATGTTGGTGTCAGCTGTATTTGACAGCAGCCACCAGTCTGCAGTTCTGTATTTGAACCTTTGAATCTCCACAAGTGCAGATATGAAACACAGCTGGGAATGATTCTTTTTGTGTATGTGGACGTAGTCTGTGGGTGGCAGTAATGGGGGTGCCCCACCTTTTCCCCTATGACAGCCTCCCCCACTTAACCCTGAGCTGGACAAAGAGAAAACGACGTCTTGTATTTGGCAGCTGTTACATCAGACACTGTGACACAAACACCTGATGACTGAACAGGTTTCCTGACAAACTCATTTTTATTTTGCTCTGAGACATTTTCACTCACACAGCCAAGGGCGCAGATTTGGCACGGACGGAAGGGACGTGTCCCCACCAATAATTTGATTTGTTCGAGTAAAGAAAAACAACCCGATAGAAAGGAAAAAAAACGATCTCCCAGCGGTGCAGAAAGAGTTAAATTACATTCTTTACTGGAGTGCTACGTCATGTGACAAATATGGCCAATGTGATTGGCTGAGCCTTTCAGGGAGCTCTGTTTAGTTTTAGCAGCGGCAAGCCTGCGCTGTGAGGAGGAGAGGAGGATGGCAGCAAAGAGGAAGAACCTGGATATAAGAAAGTATTTTTGAAAGAAACCTGTAAGTCACAAACTCAAGCTCACTCATAAAATGTGTCCGTCATAGTAACGTTACAGGCTATGCTAGGCTTTGGCCCACATCAGTCTAAAACTGTATGTAACCATGAATAACGTGTTTGGGAAGCTAACTGCACAACAGGCAGCACTGTTAGTTCTCTCAGTCTCAGAGCAGCATTTCTAATTTTGATTGAAACTGTCAGAGGAAACGGAGCCTCGAGCAGCCCGGATATTAGTTTACAGAGGCTGTTAGAATTATATGTCTAACATTAAAATGTTGGTGACACAATAATTTCATCCTAATGGCACTGATATATTCATAGGGTTCATTTTTGAGACAAAATATCATGAGGTAGTCACGATTTTGCAAATATTCCACCTTGTAGTGCAGTTTGCACAAATTGTTGTAAAAACGCACTCAGCCTACAAACATTACTGATCAGTCAAGATCTGCACAAAGTGACAGAAACACTGAAGCAGCTCCACATTTTATTCTTATTGTCATGTATGTCCTATTTGTCAGGTGACAGAACCAACACAAAGCTCAGAGAGCAATGGTGACACAAGGTCACAGGTGGAATTGGATGATGACTTGTTGGTTCATTGTTGTATTTGAAGCACATGTGTGACTGCATGTATGTGGAGTGTCTCACTGTTATTGATCAGGTGACAGAGGCAGCTCTGCCATGTTGTAGCTCGGAGGTGAAGAGGCGAGCTCACAGGTGACTGACTGATGATGTGGTGCTGTAGATTAACTAGTATTTATTATCATGACAATTATCAGGCTGCTTTTAGTCATCCCAGTATCCTCAGTTGAGGCTGAAAGAAGCTTCAGTGCTCTCAGAAGACTAAAAACATGGCTAAGGTCAACAATGACTCGAATGAGATTAAACAATGCTGCTGTGTGTCCACCAGGAGAGACTGGACAGTATAGATGGAAAACCAATATGCCAGCAGTTTATCTCAGTTAACGAGAAGAGCAGGCCTGTGTTTGGCTCCTTCACATAGTGGACATTGAGTTGTTGTGTGGGACACCAGTAGTATTAATGTCTGTTGCTGTAACAGTAGCTCATGCTTAGAATAGAAAATCCCAACTCATTGATCTGATCGGGGCAATAGTGTGGCTAAAATATTGCATAATTTTGCTGACAGATCTTTTACTTTGTGGTAATCTTAGATGGACATAAACCACCAGGTCATTCAGTGCTAATGTATCAGAGATGTTCAAATCAAATCAAAATTTATTTATATAGCACATATTAAAACAACAGTGTTGACCATAGTGCTTCACAGTCAGTAAAAGCATGAGACAGTTAAAAAAAACAATAAAAGAGGACAACAAACAATAGGTAACAACACAACAAGCTAAAACAGCCAACTAGACAGAATCAAAAGCCAAAGTAAAAAAATACGTTTTAAGACGTGATTTAAAAGACTGGATAGACTCGGCTGTACGAATATAAACAGGGAGGTTATTCCAGAGTCTGGGTGCCACGGATGCAAAGGCCCGGTCACCTCTCGACTTCATTCGAGACCTAGGTTGTGCTAGGAGCCTGTGATTGGACGATCTAAGTGCTCTGTTGGGATTGTATAAGTGGAGTAGTTCAGAGAGATAGCTGGGCGCTAAATTATTCAGAATATTAAAAGTGAACAAAAGAATATTAAAATCTATACGATATTTAACAGGGAGCCAATGTAGTTTGGCTAAAATTGGAGTTATGTGTTCATGGATTCTCGTACCTGTTAAAAGGAGAAGGGTCTGGCTGCAGCCACTGTGGAGCTCCACAGTAACCGGATACACGTGACCTCCACACTAACCGGAAACACGTGACCTCCACAGTAGCCGTAAACACGCATGGATACCGTGGAAGTCTTGCAAGTTGATCGCAAAGGTTGGGACAGAGTCTTTCTTAAATAAATTTGCCGTTAGTGATTTCATAATTCTAGGAATCGTCTAGTTTTCGTACAATGATCATGTTGCCACTTTTTTTGCGTTACAACAACATTCCTTCTTATTTTAATGTTTTTTCATCGTGCTCCATGGCAGAGAAACACACAGATCAATATCTCATTGTCGGCACTGGGTCAAGCTGTCGTAGGTAAGTACATGCATTGTCTCATGACCAGAACGCTACCATTGTTTACATGTTAGGTTTGTTCCTATCTGTGTGTGTATATTCTTTTCTTTGTGTACCTAGCCCCACAGGTGTGCAATAAACCCAGAGAAATCACTGAAACGGTGTTGAACCCAGCACCTTCAATGTCTGGTGACACTGGTAAAATTTCTTATTTTGAATAGTGATTGTCATATATAGGTGAAATAATAATCTTGCATTCATTATCTTGTTGTAGTTGATGGCTCATAAACGAATTTGTTACATGCTGTTTCAAATGAATTTCCTTCTATAGATAGTGCTTATTTTTCTTGCATTTGTATGCATTTAATGTGCATTCTATGTAGTGTTTTGTCTGAAACCTGTTAAAATCCCTATAGGACCTCAGGAAAGAGTTGACAACAAGAAAGCCAATAGAAGGTCTCAACAGATGCAACTTTTCCTGACCTGTGTGGACCACCGTGCGAACTCTGACAAAGCCTGAGAACATTTTGGCCAGCCGTTCATCATGGTGTTTTGTACCGCACCCTGGCCAACAACAGCTTGTATGTTAAAGTTTTCAGATGTTGCAAAGTGCAACTTTTAGTGCTTATCTGATTTGGTCATCCACAGTCTATGACACCTCTCTGTTTTTTTAGCTCAACTATGTTCTGGACATCAGCAGACCCAAAGATGAGCTGATTGTTGAAACGTCTTCTGGATGCCTCATGCGGGCAGATTTTTGGACACTGGGTTTAAACAAAGAAATGGAATCGACTGTAAGTATTATTTTTTCTATGAATATGAAATAATAAAGTGTACATTCATTTTTTTTCATGATTTTTTCTGTTTCAGATTGGAAATGGCTGTTTTGAGCTTATCACTAAAATTGTCCAGTCAAAGGTACTGTATGTTGTATATGATGATTGTCAAGCTTTAATTTAGAGAGTTGTTGTTTTAAATGTTTTTGTTTACATTCTAGGGGATAAGCATTTACATAGAAAATCTGTATGTCACCCGGACTTGGCTTGCACCCTATGGCTGTGATCCATTGCAGTCCTTTCCTGTAAGTGTACCGTCCTTTAAAGAAACAAGCAAGTAATCCAAATGATTTTTTTTTATAACTTTGGTGAGAGTTCATATACAGGATACTTAAAAAACAATTCTGTTTCAGACTGATGCTCAGAGGATGCACATCATAGTTCTCCCTCTCTGGACACCTGGTCATTTCCAGTTGTGTGTAAGTCTTGTTTTTTGACACGCACAAACTGTTAGAATTTTGCTATGTGTCTGAGATGTATTCAAGCTTTTATGACGCAGTTTCAAAAGTCTTTGATTGTGATCGCTTGCAATGACATTGTTTTCAGGTTTGAAGTCATGGCTAACTGTCTTTTAGGTACTGAAGCCACCTCAAAGAGAAATCCTCTTTCTTGACCCAATAAACACCAAGGCAGGATTTGGTGGCCAACAATATGTTTCACTTTTGAGGTCACATCTTTATAAGCATTTTTGGTTTGTTCCGGAGTTTTCAGGAACCTGTTCAGTGTTCCAGGTTAAGTGCATCCCAGATCATGTTCTGCTGATCTTGAGTGTTCACACATACAGTACACTCACATGCTTTTTTTATAAACTATATCAGCAAGTTTCTGTGTGGAGTTTGCATGTTCTCCCCGTGTCTGCGTGGGTTCTCTCCGGGTACTCCGGCTTCCTCCCACCGTCCAAAGACATGCAGCTTGTGGGGATAGGTTAATTGGATAATCCAAATTGCCACTAGGTGTGAATGTGCGAGTGAATGTGAGTGTGAATGGTTGTCTGTCCCTGTGTGTTGGCCCTGCGACAGACTGGCGACCTGTCCAGTCTGTCGCCCTATGACAGCTGGGATAGGCTCCAGCGTCCCCCGCGACCCTGAAAAGGAGAAGCGGAAGCGAATGGATGGATGGATGGATATATCAGCATGATGCTTCAACATTTTATTCTATTTCTCATCTTCACATTATGATCAAGTCAGTGATGCTGTCTTTAGATGACTTTCAGACATAAATAGGGTCTTCCAATGTTCTAGTTTAACATAAAACACCATTAAAAATGAGTTTATAAAATATGCCAACCTTAACGTAAATGCTTTATTTTGACCAACTGTGAGCATGTGACTGTACTTTTTCATTTTGTTATGCTGTTTTGTTGAGGTCGTGTTCCTAAGGCCTGTAGTTACAGTTGGTGCTATTAGCAATAAACATTTCACACCCATCATGATGACATCTGTTAACTTGTGAATGTAACTGTCTTTAAAAAAAGGAATCTTGCAGTGAAGATCATTCCCGGGCAGTGGTCAGAAAAAAAGAGCTTTGACTTGAAGGTATGTGCTAGTTTAAGTGTATGGTGAATGATATGAATTACACTAGTCTTCTTTTAAGGGATTTTATTAACGAGCCTTTATTTTCAATGTAATACAGGGTTTTCCAAGCCAAGACTATGGAGTTGACTGTGGGATCTTCATGCTGATGGTAATTTTTCTCTTCTCTTCTTGAGATTCATACAGAAGCTAATTTAAGCTTCTAAAAAAAGGACATTTTTATTTTTTCTTCCAAATAGTCTGCTCTGTACGTGGCACTGGATGCTTGATTTGACTATACTATAGTAAGTATTCTATTTACTTTCACAGCAATGGAGTCTTGAATCTTTTGAAAGTTGTTAAATATGTTTCATATTAATATTTTACAGTCAGACATGCCCTACTTGTGTAAATGGTGGTGCTTGCTGTTGATGGAGAACTTTGATCTCAGGAGGTATTTATATTTTGACTTCTGTTTTATGTTGTGTCAAAGTTTACACACCTTAACAATATCAACAATTTCTGTTAAGCTCTGGCAAGCTATTTGCACACTGGAGAGAGGAAGCCAAAGCTGTGCTTGAAGGACAACACGTGCCCATTGTCAGACTGAAAAAGTTCCAGGAAGTCAGTCATGTCAGTATTCACTTTAAACAGTAATTACATGGTTAGTGACATTTGAATAACTGTTAAAAAACTGTTGTGCAACAGAGAAATAACTATGTTTTCATCCCCGTTTGCCTGACACAGGAGCCAGCAGTTGTTGAAGATCTGCGTCCTGCTGTGCAGTGGGCTGTCCAAAATAAGGCACTTTTCCGTGGACACGTAACAATGCCCAAATATCTGTCCTTAAATCCAGGGGACCAGCAGAGGGTCTTAAGAGACATGTCAGAGGAAGAAGACACTGGAGCAAGGGACTTGTTCCTCTTTGTTTTTCAGTTTGCAGAGGACATGGAGCTCTTTTTGAAAGCATGTGCTGATGAGCAGGGGCTAAGGGTCAGTGCTATGTTTGACATGTAATGGACAAATGAAGGCACTGGCTGTGTTTGTTTGTTTAATATGTCGTTGTTTTTTGTTTTGTTTTTTGCATAGTACAAAATTCCAATTAAACTTATTTCAAAATGTTGTTCACTTGATTCTGTGTCCATACTTATAATAAAGGATTACAGTGTAACAGCATTAAATGTAAATGTAACAGCATTTTTTTAAACTTGTATTTTCAAAATAAAAAGCTTATTGTTGATATTAACAGTAAAGAATTGTAATCAATAATATTTTTATACATTTTAAACATTAACACTCTGGGCTCTATCCTGGCCATCTGTGGACACTTCACTTATTCTTTTTTTTGACTACTGCACTGCAGTGGACCAAAAGAATGACACGGGTTTGATCTTAAGGATCTAATAGTTGTGTGTTGTGCATGACATTGCCACACAAATATGTATTTGCAAGATAGAGTAGAATAAATATTACACAGGCTGCAGTGAATCTCTGTTGATACAGACTGTTGAGCTTTGAGTTTCCCAGTCAAACTTAGCTTTGAAGCACCTGCTAAAAACACTTTTACTCTTGTACATTTCATAACAAGACACCATAGCCGAAATATTAACAAAATATATATTATTAAAAAATTCAAAGCTGCACATACAGCAACAAACACCGTTAGTAAATGTGTCCTGGAGTTTCTGCAGGTGTAGAAAGTGCTGCTGCTGTAAGTCAGCCTAACAGCTTCCAGATCACTTTTCTGGAAAGATGGTAGGAAGGCCATCACTGCTCATTTCTACAGTCTCCCAGATCTTGGAATACAATCCCTTTGTACCATGAAACCATGTCGCAGTACTAGGAGTCCACTAAAACCTATAAAGAGAGTGATCCTGGAAGAAATGGGGCACACACTAGTGACCTCAACAATTGCAAGACAGCCTTTTCCCCGATGCTCAGATGGGGAAAAAAAGGAAGTTTCATGAAAACATTAGGACTTTATCACCGTTTTATCTGAAAAGTTAATGGTAATATATAACCTAACTGGCTATAAAGAGTAAAAAATTTAGATACAATTTTGATTTTGATGAAAAGGACTGGTGCTATTTTAAAGAGTCACGTCGGTAAAAGTAGAAAAATGTTTTAAGAAATCTACATTTTATAGCATTTTGTGAACATACACAAAAAGTGGCCATTTTTGGCAACAAACAAGCTGAGAGAGAGTTTTATATTTTTTGCTCTCCTTGAACAAAAATAATAGTGCATAATAATCAATGTTGATGTTAATCAATTAGATGTCCCAGACTCTACTATTAATAATACAGCAGCCCCTCGTTTATCGCTGGTGTTACGTTCTAAAAATAACCCGCGGTAGGTGAAATCCATGAAGTAGCCAACTTTATTTTTTACAATTATTACAGATGTTAAGACTGTAAAACCCCTCACTACTTGCTTTATACACTTTTCTCAGACAGACATGAACATTTTCACACTTTTCTCTTTTGTTTAAACACTCTTAGAGTTCAAACCTTCGTAGAAACATAAGTCCAGTATCATGGAATGAAACCTAAAGGTGCATTTGAGGGTGCAAAACGTTTCGTCGGCATTGTTGTGTTTGTTTGGGAGAAAACTTACAAACATACAGTACAGCACTTCAGAGTTACACTGCTAGCGAAGATATATGTAAATTCGACAAGCTAAACGCATTCTGTACTGTACAGCAGGAGTCCCGAACCTTTTTGCACCACAGACCACTTTAATGTCAGACAATATTTTCAGGGAACGACCTTTAAGGTGTCGCGGATAAATACAACAAAAGAATTAAAAAAAGAAACTGTGGTATTTTGTAAATATAATAATAAACGTGACTTGAGCTGTGTGCCAACAACAATGACAGTGACATCCTCCTCTCTGCTTCTTAATGCTCTCTGGTCGCTATGGTAACGCGTAAATAGTTCTTTCAAAATAAGACACACAACTACAACCATACATTTCACATCGGAGGATCAACTATCGCAGAATGGTACCAAAGGACTCACGGACCGGGACCGGTCCGTGGGCCTATTAGGGACCGCTCCTGTACAGGACACACTGGACTAGATTGATTGACAATGGTCTACAGCAATCAGAACGCACAACACGATGTACTGTAAAACAAATAAATAAATCAGCGAAACAGCAAGTGTCGCGGAAGGTGCGCCGCGTTATAGCGAGGGACCACTGTACACTTTTGGCCACGAACAATTTAGGGGATGGTGAATTTTTTTGAACAAACCCAGAGTGTTAAAAACCCCCCACTTAAAACCATTTTTATTTCTCAGCAGCATCAATAGTAACAAAAACGCAATTTAGTTTTCGCTGTCAAAGTCGATTTAACTGAAGTTACGTGTTTCCGGTTACTGTGGAGGTCACGTGTTTCCGGTTACTGTGGAGGTCACGTGTTTCCGGTTACTGTGGAGGTCACGTGTTTCCGGTTACTGTGGAGGTCACGTGTTTCCGGTTACTGTGGAGGTCACGTGTTTCCGGTTACTGTGGAGGTCACGTGTTTCCGGTTACTGTGGAGCTCCACAGTGGCTGCAGCCAGGTGCTCTTGGTTAAAAGACGCGCAGCTGCATTTTGAATTAACTGGAGCCGGCAAAGAGAAGAGTTTTGGAGGCCCGAGTAGAGGGAGTTACAGTCGTCCAATCTGGATATTCTGCCCTCACTAGGGTGTGAAGCTGGTTTCTAGCTTGGCAGATAGCTAACAGGTCCACAATAAACATCCAGGAGTCAGCGGATACGTTTTAGATGTTTACTGTTGAAGCACTGTAAAACTGGTACAGAAACAAAAATAAAATATTACATTTCTGCTGTAATTGCATTTTCTTTACAACATCAAACATTAAGCCATGCACTACAATGTATATAACACATAAACACAAACTTATCCAAACCCTTTCACTGGTTATTAGGCCCACGCATTTAGCGATTAGCTTAATGCTAACATTACATGGGAAATCCCATAGACGGGCTAACGTGTTAGCATCGCGGCCGTTTTACCTCACAAAAGAAAGTTTTCCACACAAACCTCTAAACTGCTACACAAAACTATCGCGGGAAAGCTTACAAAACAGATAGCAACTACTTACAGGCATGTGCTCTCTCAGGCTCAGCAAGAAAAAGTGAACAAAAAGTGGAACAGACAACAGTTTGGCTATAGGACTGTTTTTCACTGGTGAGGTACTACGGCAAGTCTGCTGGTACAAAAAACACACACCCAAATGATCATGCCTGCCTTAAAGGGGCAGCACACTGGATGTAATAAATGCGTGGATAAGCTTTTCAAGGTCCTTTAAAGGAAGGAACGGCTTTGCTTTAGATATCTGACGCAACTGGTAAAAGCTGTTTTTTTATGTTGGTGTAATGCAACTGAAGTAATGTTGTTAAGTCTTTGAACTCATATTCGTTTATTGTCATGACTGTATTTCAGGGCTGGACTGGCCATCGGGCATACCGGGCATTTGCCCAGTGGGCTGCTCGTGATTTTTCGTTTTTATTGGCCGATGGGGTTTTCTTCCTTTTCTTTTTTTAACGGTATAAATGAGTGGTGGTGGATTGGCCAGTTGGTCATGATCGACTCTGGGCTGGACCAATTACAGCCGAGGAGGTCAAACTTTAAAGTTAAGGTGAAAAGGAACGGGATTTGTGCCGTACTACTTCAGCTAGAAAGTTGCTAATTCAATCATGAAACTGATCAATGATCAGCTGATCGGCTTTTCTCTCTGCGCCAGAAAGAGGAAACCAGCGGATGTCGAATTAAACAACAGCAGCACGTTTAAGCTTGATCAGCTGTTGTTAGAATTTATTTAATATTAATTTCTAGTATCAGCTGATGTTTGCTGGAGCCACAGCTGTAAAGCTGCTGGTCATGATGTCGGTTTGGATATGTGGTGAGAGGGAAAGATGAAGATGAAACCAGGAGATGTCCTTACTGAATCATCAGAGCTGTGATGGAGAAACAGGTTTACCTTTCAGGTGACAGGAATGAGTTGAAGGGAAGTTCTGAACTGTTTCTGTGTGCTACTGTTTAGAATACCAGAATAGGGAAGGTGGTGTAGGTTTAAGTTTAATTATAAAGGCTTTAAAGGATTTTTGACTTTTCCTATAATACCATGGTGGGCCGGTCACTAGTCAAAATGCCCATATTTTGTGCCAGTCCAGCCCTGCTGAATTTGAAGTTATTTTTATTTTTGTATGATACCTGATTTATATTGAATATGACTGAAGTAAACTAAAGTCTAAACTACTTAGTCATTTGTTTAATTGTAATTTAACATTATATAACTCACATATAAAACTATCAATTGTAATTTTAAATGGTTTAAAAGCATGTAGAATAGCATATGTAGGCAAGTACATTTCTCCTTTTTATCAAGAAGCAAAGACAAAAAGGAAAAAAAACTGAATCATTCGTCCCCACCAATGCCAAAACGAAATCTACGCCCTTGCACACAGCTGTGTCCAGCAAGCTCCACCCACTGCTCCTAAAAAGGTGTGGTCAGTGATGGATCTCAGCTTCCCGTGCCCCTCCCCTCCCCTGCAGCCGAGCCACAAACATCCACAGATACACACAGTGTTGTTAACGGTTACTCCACATGCACATGACACTGACACACCTTATATTTGGTCAGACTTACAGAAACAGCCAACAGTGCACTTTCCAAGAACACAGGTTTGTAGGAGTTTATACATTAGCTGTGTGATCATACTGAGAACACACAGGACTCAACAGGCCTCAGTATCAGCTGACAGCATCTTCAGCACCGTCTGTTCACTGATGTCCTTCACTGATCAATAATCAAATAAACACATCAAACTGATTGATCAGTGATCAGAGCAGACGGATCAGTGGAGCTGATCCTGATGGCCTCTGCTTATTTCTCGGCCTGATTTTTCCCTGCAGAGGAAACAGAAGAGTCACACCTCACACACACACACACACAAACATGAATGAACTAACTAACCTTTGACTGTGAGCAACACCCTCTTGTATCTCCAGGCCTCCTTGCTGTTGACCTCACATCCGTATCTCCCAGCATCTCCCACTTTGAGGTGTCTCAGGGTCAGACTGAGGTCTCCAGACTTCAGAGCGTCTTCATTCATCTCAGTGCGACCTTTGTAATGGTCGTCCTGTTTGTCGGGCCGGTCAGAGCCGTTCTCATACACGTGGACCTTCCTGTATTCTGGTTCATAACATTTCCACACCACTTCACTGTCGTCAGGCAGGTTTTCTGTGGTTTGAAAGGGAAGACAGATGGACTCCGCCCCCTCCTCCTCCTCCACCTGACACTCTGAGAGGACAACAAACAACGTGAGCATGTTAACATTTTACTTGTTATTGATGACACACCAGTCGTGGACTTTATGTTTTTACTTAATCCCCCAGTTTTTATGTTGATTCATAAAAGCTGAATCAACATAAAGCGTCTACAGCCTGTTCATAGCCCAGCATCATCCTTAAACCATTGGCTGTCTGAGTGGTGTGTAGACTCATGTGGGTCTCTGAGATTCTGATGAGGAGAGACAGCATCTATCCAGCTTTGGAAGAAGCATTTAGGGAAATCTGTATGCAACACTGAGACCAGGATGTTTCCGGCTCACACGCCTCTCTGCAGACACCTGCTGCTGTTGTAAAGGTTTCCATCACTCGTCTCATTTTAGGACATTGGGAACGAGCTCAGGGTTTGTTTTTGCAACACTATAGCCGGGCTGATAGAGTCAGAGCTCTGAAGTCTTATGTCTGATTCTCTTACACTCATCTCATCTCATGAACGTCCTCACAATATCTGAACCACTACAAAAATGAATCAAATTTACAGTTTCCCACAAACTTATCTTTGAGCCTGGTTGATGCTTTAACTGCTGACATTTACCAGTTTCTCTCCCACAAACTACTTCAGTCATTACAAACCACTGACTTATCAAACACAATCTGTGAATAAGGATCATCTGCTGCACTGACCTTCGACTTTCAGCTCCACTTTTTTCTCCATCAGGACTTTTCCCTCCCTGCTGTAGGCGGTGCAGGTGTAGGTGTCCCTGTCTGTGTGTGTGGGGTATGTCAGGGTCAGATTGAGGTCTCCAGTCTTCAGCGGGTCTTCGATCATTTCTGTTCGGCTCCTGTAACGTCTGTGCTGTTTTTCAGAGTCTTCCTGATACACGTGGACTATCCTGCCATCTCTGTCCTTCCACACAACTTTATTTACCTGAGACAGGTGAACTGTGGCTTTGCAGGGCAGCTTGGCAGACTTCACACCTGAACCCACCTCCACCTCACGAACTGAAAGAACAACCAAGCACAACATGAGCTGCACAGCATCAGCACACTTCCTTTGACAGGATGAAGTGAAATGTTTGCAGTAAAACATGTTGGACTGGTTCCAGTCTGAAACGTGTTCCTTTGCTCCATGAAGAGACTGTGCTGTGTTTGGTGTCCAATCAGCAGCAGAGCTGAACTGAACGTGTCTGCCAGATACCACAGAGTCAAAGCTTTCAGCGTCTCATGGTTTCACTGCAGTCAAAGCTGTGAAGAGTGTAAAAGCTCGAGGGAGAGGTGGACACAGTGTTTCTGTAACACTCATCACACATCTGACTGCACTTACAGTAAACCATGGACAGGGTAAGACATGGACCTGCTGTCCTGATGTTACTCTGTGTTTTCTGAAGTCCTGCTTCCAGCCTGGAGATGAGCTTCTTCAATGGTTGTCACAGCTTTTTCTATCCATGGGGCCTTTTTTCTTTAACTATTATAAGACTAATCCATCTGACCAAGAGAAGGATCATCAGAGGAGAGCTGAAACTAACAGGTGTGGTTATTGATTGCACCTAACTGTTATGTTATCAGTCAGTTGCATCATCAGTGGATAGCAGGATGGACACTCCTGCAGGCACTTAGAGCTCAGTGCGTCTCCTCACTACCAGCTTTAGTTACTTTCTGTTAGCCTATTGTTGAAATCTCCCAATCCTTTGAATCTTTGGGCTGAAGGAAGGACAATACTCGGTGTATAAATGCTCAATCAACAATCATTTATTTCCATACAATTCAATACTTATGAGCATTAGAACCATCATGATGGGGAGACATGCCTGCAGAGGGTCACAGCATGTCTCAAAATGGTGACGGGTTGCTCAGCTTCTTATAGCCTCTAGCGGCCCCCACCTAGTCGTAAAAGCCTAAACATTCACATTCTTTCTCTCTTACTAAGTTATGACCTCGGCTCCTTGTTTCTCTGCTCTCTGTAAGGTGGGGGTCTGTCTCTTCTATTATCGGCACAAGGTCCTCTGCACACAACATTCTCTTCATGACTCAGCAGTATGAAATGTCAAGAAACAGTGTAACACATTCAACAGTGTCGAGTAATACAGGTCAATCCAATAGATCTAATGATTTTCACACTCTTTTAAGTCAGAAGTATAATGCAAACTAAAACTACATACTGATCACACCATCTAAACTAAAGGATAATATCTGTCCTACAGCTGTTATCATAATTCAACTACTTTGATTACATATATAAGGTAACATATGATAACAGAATAATATCACACTATAATGATAATACCAGAAACTTTGGCCCTTCAAACAAAGAGTTGGTCCAGACGTCTTGTACAGGATAACTGGGATCTAACAGTTCGTGGTAACCATCAGTGATGTAAAGATCACTAACAACTCATTCAGGACAGAGACGTCAGCTATGGTGCTGTCAAATCACCAAATCAAACTTTGCTGATTACCTTCAAGGTTCTGATATTTCATCAGATGGTCCAATAAAACACTCACCTTCTTTGTTCTTTAACGTTTTGTATCTACAAGACAGCCATGCAGCAAGCATAACAACCAGAAGAACCACAGGAACCAGGACACCTGAGAGGACTTTGAACCAGACTGCAGAACGAGGAGGAAGTTCTGTGATCGACACAAAACAAACAACCTGAACATCAACCAACAGATTTTTAGAACTTGCCATTAGCATGCATCTGACCTGACAGCACTGACCTGTGACCTTCAGGTCTACATAGGTCTTGTTCCGATCTTGTCCATGCTTGCGGTATGTGCAGGTGTAGGTTCCACTGTCAGAGACTGTGGGCTTCCTCAGAGTGAGGCTGAGGTCTCCAGTCTGCAGAGCCTCGGCTCTCAGTGATGTTCGACTGAAGTAACGAATATTCTGATCTTTAAAATCGTCACCACTCGGCAGACGCACGTGGACCGTTGGGTCCTTGAGCTCCTCACGGTCCCACACTGCTGCTGTGGAGTCAATGGTAACATCAGCTTGTACCTGACAGGGCAGCAGGACAGACTCCACCCCCTCATACACCTCCACCCCTGAGGCATGCTGGGAACCTGAGGATAAAAATATAAAGCAGGTGAGTGCTGTGATTTTGTAACAGCTGAGAGACACAGGACATCAGGTAAAGTTCCAAAGAGTTTCCTGATGGTTCACAGATGAACTAAACAGGTAAAGAGGAGCCGACTGAGTCAACAACCAGGAAAGTGAGTGACTCAGTAGAAGCAGACGTCCTCATGTGCAAACATGTCAGCCTGTCTGACTCTGAGCCGTCCCTCTGATGGACACAGCTCTGATGCTGGAACATTTTGTGGATTTGTGTGTGACATGTATACCTATATAACTGTATAGACTATCTATCTATGTGCACTGAACATAGATATTTTAACTTTCACGCAGAGTCTTAAGCACATGGTTTATTAAGGGGGTACAGTGACAGTTGATGTACGGGGAGATTTCTCCTGAGTAACTCAACCTCCCCAATACACACTCGTCTTTCATGCAGCACAACCAAAACAGTTACACTGTATGTGTGTCTGTGATTATGTCATACGATATAATCACACACACACACACACACACACACACACACACACACACACACACACACACACACACACACACACACACACACACACACAGTGAATTTCCTTTCAGTGTGGAGATGATGCAGCAGAATTTAGCTTTGTGTTGGGTTCTGATGAAAAACAATCAGTAAGGTTTCGTTTGTATATTTACAACAATTAATGCAAAATGAATCAGAATAATCTGAACGAAGCTGACAAATATGTAAAAGATGCCACTGTGACATGAAACAGGTGAACAGCAGAGATGCAGTTTGTTCACAATAAGTTCAATATGACCTAATGTTATATTAACAAAGTTACCATTGAAATGTTAAGATACTGAAGTAAAAAACTGAAGACATTTACTTCAACCTTCAAATATAAACAGCTTCTAAACAAACTGCTGTGATGTTGTGTTTCATGAGTCATCAACCTGTTCTTCATGAGCTGCTTCAAAATGAATAAAACACTGAGATCTGTGTGAATGTGTGTCAGTGCTTTATTCATGATGAACTAAAACCTCACTGAGCTTCATAGTTCTCAGTTATTTGAGCCACATGGTGGGATCCACCCTGCATCACCCGAGCAGGGAGGGCTTCATTCAGCAGGACACAGAGAGCAGACATCAGTGCACTGCATATATAATAACCTGTGTGTGTGTGTGCGCACATGCATGCAGAGTATCAGAGCAGCTTTCTTACCGAGTAAGAGGAGCATCAGCATCAGTGGCATCTTCATAAATCTGATCCTCAGTCAGACACACGGAGCAGCACTGCAGACACTCCCAGAGGCTGCTGCACAAACACCAGCTTACTTTCACTTTCATTTTCATGCAAGGGTTAAAAATGATTGATTTTTAGTTTGAGATTTATTATTATTGTTGTTTTTTCTGTCCTGTTCAGCAGCTTTAGAAGGAGAATTATGATCTGAATGCTTCGTCAGTTTATTTATCTTGTATGTGAATAAATAATATGTATTGTGTAACAGTGTTTGAGCTGACAGGCTGGGAGGGGCAGATTATCAAGAAGAAAGAACAAGCTAGAGTGAGAAAGAGAAAGAGAAAAGAGGGAAAATGTGCAGTAAAGCTGTTCAGAGGCTCTGAAAGATAAAATTATCTGAGAGTCCCGATCAAAAGTTTAAGACTGCTTGAAAAATGTCAACAAATCATGTTTTGCATGGTTGGATCTTAACAAGGTTCCAAGTAGAGCTTCAACATGCAACAAGAAGAAATGGGAGAAAACATTTTTTGAGCCTGCAATTTATTTAAAACAATCCTTAAACTGGAACAGGCGGTTTTACAGCTGATCAAAAGTGAAACTGAACAGGAACATGCAACAATGTAACTATGACATAAACATGAACCTGAACAGTGAAAAGCTCTGTGATGTGATGTGACTGGGCATGAAGACAAAACAGACAACCTGACAAGGAATGAACAGAAACACAGAGACTAAGGCTACGTCCACACGTACCCGGGTATTTTTGAAAACGCAGATTTTTCTGTGCGTTTGCACCTTTCGTCCACACATAAACGGCGTTTTTAGTCACTGAAAACTGAGATTTTTAAAAACTCTGGCCAGGGTGGATATTTTTGAAAACTCAGTTTTTGCATTTACGTGTGGACGAGAAAAACGGAGAAAACGCAGCGTCAAAGGTGTGCGCATTTTTTGATGTCACACTGTGCGCCACGTTATTGTTTCAGTGAAATGAATTTCTACAATACTGTTAATTCTACTCTCTGCAGTGTTTAAATGCTTACATATACACACAGTTACTGTCCCTCCACACATACGACTCGGTTCTGCTTCTATGCCCCAGCTTTGTTTACTTTTTCCCACCGAGGCTTCTAGACTTCTGATTGGCCAACATTTCTGCACGGTTAGGAATCTAGCGCCACCTGCTGCTTTGGCATGTTCATAGCAGCGTTTTCCTTCATTTCTGCCTTTATGTGTGGACGGGATTATTTTTTAAAACGAAAACAGAAAATCTCCGTTTTCAAAAACACCCGTGTACGTGTGGACGTAGCCTAAATGCACACAAGGAGGTGATCAGGGGAAGTAGAAACACATGAGGAAACAGCTGACTGGAATACACCTGATGACCAACGTTCCCTGTAATGTTTCATGTGTCTGAACACACAAACTCCCTGAGCGGACACTTGGACCACTGTGAGCGACAGCAGACGTGTGCACTGTGGTCACACCAGCATCCAAGTTACATGTTTATTAAAGTAATCAAATTACAGCATTTATGTTAGACTACTTTTAATTAACTGCTTTAGCCCACTTACAATGAAAAATAAAATCTTGTTCATGACCTGCAGCATGTTAACACTATTGGAAGTAAAAATAACTTGAACTCCAATTTTGAAAACACAACTTTCTTTCTTTTTTTTTTTTTTAAATAAAGCTCTGACTTGTATTCTGAGTCTGTGGTCTGGGAGAGAGTCTGTAACTCTGTCTGCAACATACAGTAAATAATGACCAATGTTGGGCAGTTAATTATATAGTTACTTCTTCAAAAAAGCAACTGAGTTTTGATAAACAAAGTTTTTTGCAGCTGTTTACCTAAAAATGCAGCCAAGGCGTTTTTACACAAACATTTCAAACTATTCACAGAACAATCAGCTGTTCTGCATCAAATCTGATGCCACACAAATTATTTGTGCCGCTCCAAAAAATAATTTGTGTGCACTATGAGATGAAGGAGAACAACAGCCTGATACCTGCAGGCCTGACAGCAGCAGATGTATCACTGCTGTAACACCTGTAACACTCAGCAGGCGCCTCATTGTTCTGACACACAACAAAACTATTGACTACACTACACACTAACTACACACTAACTACACACTAACTACACACTAACTACACACTAACTACACACTAACTACACACTAACTACACACTAACTACACACTAACTACACACTAACTATGCAAGATTTGCGCTAAACGTCGCAAATCTCTCACATCTCAAACACCGCCGTCACTCCTAAAACTTCCTCCTGTTTCTTAACAACTAGATGCCACGTTTTGATTGGTCAACATGGTACATTTTTTCGACCAATAGGAAAGGGTGGGGGTGTTTTGTTTTTGTTTTTTCTCACAGGCTTTCGAGCGTTTTCCTTATAAAACGCCGTGTTTACTGTTTCTCCCCACAGTAAATATAAACAACGACAGTATTCAGGAAGAAAACCAAACATTGCAGATATTTTATCATAACTCTGGTTTTATGTGGCCGATCAACACAATTTAAAAACTCGTATAAAGTCCACACTTTTCCCATCAGTTGTTCCGTCTGTCCTGCTCACGTCTCCAATGGTTGTACACGTTGTCATTAACGTGGCTTCACTCCACATCAGCCGCTTTGCTAAAACACCGGTGTCGGCACATAAGGACGCTGTCATATCCTGTCAACGACGTTGATTAGCTGCGTATATACGAGTGTGAATGGCATCATTGGCTGGACTGTGGGATAAGGTGGCATCGTTCTGATCCCATACGGGAGCAGCCACTCACTGACTAACACTGCAAAACTGAATTGTTAACGTATTTACTTTAATTTCAATTCAGGTTAGAATTTTTTTTTTTTGTGCGCAACGCAGATTTTTTCTGCGCAGAGACCATGCCAGCAGTGCACAATTGCGCACGCGCACAGCTTAGAGGGAACATTGCTAATGACACCACAGGGGAAGTAAAATAAAACACATTGAACATGGAGATACCCAACTCTTCAAAATAAAACAGGAAACACATACGTAGACATGACACACAAGCTTGACAACATGAAACATACAGACAAGAAACACGTGAAACGGAAGACGAGAAACAACTTATAGACTCTAGTAATAGTAAATAGACTCTTCAGCTCGCACACATCTCTCACCCTCTCCCTCCCTTATCTTTCCTGCTTAACTTCATGTCCTTGTCGGGTCTTGTCTAACTCTAACGGTGTGTTCACACCGAACGCGATAGAGGCAGGCGGAGCGTCAGGTTTACATGTAAAGTCAATGGAAAGGTGCGCTGACCCGCGAGTGCGGCTCCCGCGAAAATTCGGAAGCAGATTTGCGTCGCGAAAACGCCAAAACGCCAGAAACGCGCGTGAGTGTAGGGCGTTTCAGGCGTTTGACTCGCGAAAAAATCCACGCGCGTGAGTTTATGTGTTGCATTTTGTGCATACACGCGTTTCGCGTCCCCCGCTCGAGTTGGAAAAATCTGAACTCCAGCGTAAAATCGCGCCGCGACAACCAATCAGGAGCCTGGTGACGTGGCTGTTACCTAGTTCAAAGGGGCAGATCCAGCCAAAGCCTTTCATACTTCAATAGAAGGAAGGCTAATCAATGCCGTAGCAAACAACCCGGAGCCGTACGACACCAGCTGCTTTCTGGACCAAGACAGGAATATAAAGGACGAGCTTGGAGGAAGATATGTAAAGAGATCAGGCAACCTGGTAAGTTCATTCATTTCTCTTAAGTTTTCTCTAAAGTTTTCACTGACCCGGGGAAGCCGCACAAAAGCTAGCAAGCCACCGCTATTTTCCCACTGATGTACAAATACCGTTCTGCTTTTAGGCATGTTGTCATTTAAGAATATATTTTATTGTTTATTAATAAACAGCACACAGTGGTCCCGCTGTTCATCCGTCACTGCCTCTTTTTTTTGATTTCCTTTTTTCTGCACCGTACAGCATTGCATTCTGCAGCCTGATTGACAAATCTCCTCCGTATCGTGTCTCCTGCGCTTGCCAAATTTATCATGTTTGGTTTTGATAACCATCACGTCCAATAGAAAAAACAGCACAAAAACACCCATAACTATGAGCCTCATTCGGAAATAGACACCTGCACCGCGAGGGAAAAAGGCGCACGAAAGTGGCGGGCAGATGAAGACAAACCGCGGCATAATAATACTTTTACGTTTTGCAATCTACAAAGGTTTGCACTTTGAGAATCAATGGTGAGAACTGTGACCAATGTTCATGTGTGTGTGTGTGGAAAAAAGTGTATAAAGTGCGTGGCCAGGGGCTAGTTATTCTGAGAACCCCTGATTATATCCTGTTTTTGTTTTGTTTTTTTCGATGTTGAAATTAAAATCTAGTAGCAGCCTTCTCATTTCTTTGTGTTTTGTGCTGTTTTACAGGCCCACAGGGGAGGACGGCTCCGAGGCAGATGAGGGACGGGTCCCAGGACGGTCCATCGGCGCTGGAGCTGGCCATCCTGGAGTCCCTGAAGAGTCCACAAAAGTCTCCAATTGTGCATTTCCTCCTCAGCCTTGTTCCTGCTCTGGAGAGCAGCTGGTCCTTTTTATTCCTGTCTCTCTGTAAATACTTATATTTTATATATTTATGTTTAATGTTTTTCTGTTTGAGAATTCTAATATTATTTCAAATAAATTTTTATAATGACTAATGTCTCAGTTCTACTACACAGCAAATGTTGGCACACGGCTTGACACATGTAGAATTTATTTCATATTATACTAATGACAAAATATACTGATACAGTGGGATGCAGAAGTTTGGGCAACCTTGTTAATAGACATTATTTTCCTGTATAAATCGTTGGTTGTTACAATAAAAAATGTCAGTTAAATATCATACAGGAGACACACACAGTGATATTTGAGAAGTGAAAAGAAGTTTACTGGATTTACAGAAAGTGTGCAATAATTGTTTAAACAAAATCAAGCAGGTGCATAAATTTGGGCACCACAAAAAAGAAATGAAATAAATATTTAGTGTATATCAATGTGTGTGTCTCCTATATGATATATGTGCTGCACAGCACAGAGGGAAGTTCCAGCGCTCCTGGAATCCCTCTGTGATGGACCGCCAGTCTCCAGGTGAAGGCACAGCCATGAAGTCGTCCACTAGACAGTAGGGCTGCCACAAACGATTATTTTGATAGTTGACTAGTCACCGATTATTTTTGCAATTAGTCGACTAATCAGATCATCATCCATTGGACATAAAACTACAGCTTATTGCACCAGCAGCATCTGCTCTTATATAACTATCATTAGCTTACAGCTTTAAGTGTTTAAGGTCTGTGCTAACTAAAAATAAAGACAAGATGATAGTTTATTAAATTTTAATGAAATCTGCAGATTGTTTCGGTGAAGTTTAATAAACTCCTTGCTATCTAAAATATAACAGGACACTGGAGTAAATTCTCGAGCATCTCACACTTCTGATAATCAGCTGTCTGCTTGACGTTTATTCAGCTGTGTAAAAACTTTAATCTCAGCCAAACCGATTTACTCAGGAACAAATAAAATACAAAAAAAAAGCCAAACAACAACATTTTTAATTTATCTAAGTGACTCATATATATTTAACCTGAGTAGCGAAAGACAGCGGTGGGTTTGAAAACGATTTGCGGGGAGTCCGGTGTTCTCACTGCGCTAATGACCTAGCCCCCGGCTAGCTATCGAGCTAGTGGGTAACAGACGTCTCCGAAAACGTCGGAGCGCTTTTGAAAATATGTGGTGTCCTGATAAACTGAGCAGATATTTGAGGTTTACACAGCTACATTCTCGCCTGAAAATATGTTAAACGTTTATTTTGTGACCCAGAAAGAATAATAAGAGTAACATTAAAACTAACTAGCTGCCGCCATTGTTGGAAACTGCGCTGGGCCGCGCTATGAATTCTGGGACACAGCTGCTGCTTCTTCTTCTTCTTCTTCGGGGTTTAACGGCAGCTGACACATTTCCAGTTCACGCGCGTTAAAATATGATATTTTGGGGCGCGGGCGATTTTTCTTGGACACGCGTAGAGGTTGCGAATGTGCAGGCGTCAAGTTAGGGGCGTTTTGGCATTTTTTCACGCGCCCATCGCGTTCGGTGTGAACACACGGTAACCCTCAAAGAGTCTGTCAGTCTTGTTCTCTAAAACCTAAAGAATTATGGATTTGATCAACTGTTCCGGTAACGAAATTGACACCCTCTTCTAGATGAGAAGCCAAGATGTTTGCTGCCAGATACTTGATTGTTGGTTGCATTGTTTATCTGGCGAGACTCTCAGTGGAGGACACTGAATGACATCTACCTATTCAGAACCACGATAGCAGAGTTCTGGCTGATCGGAGCGTACTTGGCCCTGGCTTATCGAAGAACAAGAAGCGGCTACAGCTGTTCAAAACCCCACAAGGCTGGCCAACATAATAGAGGATGGGCAGGGCTGTGAGTACTCAAACTGTTTATTGAATGCATATGGACAAGATCTTGGAGAAGCTCATGGCTCTGCAACGAAATTGAGAGAACTTGTGACCAGTGACGGACATTTGACCAACTGTAAAAATTGGATGCAGTTGTTCGCACTAAAACCAAACAACCACCATCTTCAGCCACACGGCTATCCCACTGATGCCAGCTGCCAAGATCGAAGCTGACTGGAACAGCAAAATTCTCCACTGATAACAGGACTGTTTGGAAGTCTTTATCCCTCCTTCAAGGCCACCTGGGTCCACTGGAGAATGTTGTCCTTCGCTTAACCGAGCGTGGTGACACTTTCTCTCAGCTGAACATGGGACACACACAGACACGCACAGATGTACACTGACATAGACATAGCTCACACCCCCCTCCCCGAATCCAACGGCTCCCATGCTTACCTCCTATCCGATGTAGAACAAGGTTCAGCATCACTTTAGGATGCACAGAGTTTGCAGCTGTCCTTGATGCTGCTGTGTACGTTGGCATATTTCCCTTTTGCTTGTCTTGCTTTTCGTGCTAAGGAGTTTTTGTTCTCTGTTCTAATTCTAATCCCCCTATTAGGGATCAGGATGAACAGAGTTTCTTTTTCCTCTTCGGCTGTCACTCTGTGTTAATCATTTCATTGTTTTCTTTATGCTAGCTGTTCTGATCTGTCTCACCATTGTGATGTTTGTGTATTGAATGTATGGTTGGAAAAGGTCCAATTTCACTGCAGGCAACTGCAAGTGACAGATAAATGCTTCAATCAATCAATCAAATCAGGAATTATACTGAACTTTATATTATTATATTAATTCTAATAATTATATTAAACAAAACTAGAATGAAACTGAATGTTAGATTTTGTATTGTTGATTGTCATTTATGCTTAGAAATATTTAACCATGTATGCTTAGAGGTGTATAATCAATTGTGTAGTGATAGGATGTGTGATCTTTAACAGGCTACAAAGGCTTGGTGTGTATTCCACACCTACATCCTGGGAGCATGGGAAGAGGTCGTACCTTTTCTTATTGTTTTATGGCAGGATTAACGTAGCTACGTCTGTTCTAGTCTAAGTGCTTTTTGTTTAGATGAAATGCTGGACTTCCTCACGGTGTTATCTAGGGTGAAGCATCTAGGGTGAGGGGGGGTCTACCCTCTTCCTGACCAAGGATGTTTGCCTTTGTGCTTTCATGTATATGACCCTTTGATCAGCAGTAACACACACACACACACACACACACACACACACACACACACACACACACACACACACACACACACACACACACACACACACAGTATTCTTTGTTCACATGTATACCTATGTAAGATGCTATATGTTAATGACCCTATGCATATTCATGTAACCACAATAAAAGGAGTGCTATGGGGAGCCTGGCTGAGAGTCTGACGGAGGTCAAGTGGTGGGACGACACTTGGCTCTAGGCAGGCCTCCCTCATGCATGAGTAAACCAGAGAACTTTGGTGCCTTGAGTCTTGCTTTTTGCTGCGTAGCAGATTGTCCTTAACGTTCCAGCGAATAGGTTCGAGCTACAAACCTATCACTGAACTTAAGCCTAACTGTCACGGCGTGAGCCTTATGAGCAGACCCAAAACAGATTCAACTCAAACAGAAGATGTAGATGGAAAGACTTTATCACAGTGAATGAGAAAATGTGGATACACACTAGTGTGGCGTTCATTGGCTATGTACAGGTGACATGACTCTATGAGTCAGGGCAAGTAGTGAAAATAATGACACTGTGGGAAAAACTACACAAGCACGGTAGCGTCTGGGGAAAAATGCACAAAGGTGAGGGCAGAAATACATACTATGAACTAGAATGTCTATGGTGGGCACTGAGCTGAGAAGAAAGCTGAATGACTACTGCTATGAAGTCTACTTAGTGAAGCTAATGACTGTGGCAGGTGCTGGGATACAATAAACACTATGAAATGAGGGCTGTGGGACTTCAAAGCATGAAGGTATCCAGTACCCTGCAGAAGCCTGCTTCAGGTGCTGACGAGGAGGGCACTTGACACAGATTTTCTGACTGTTGAATTTCATATACAGAAGTATTCGGCCCCCTTGAACTTTTCCACATTTTGTGACATTACAGCCACAAACATGAATCAATTTTATTGGACTTCCAGGTGAAAGACCAACACAAAGTGGTGCACACGTGAGAAGTGGAACCTCAGTCCTGTGGTTGTAATACTACAACCTCCTCAGTCTGTATTTCAGAGAGTGTCTATTTGACAATAACCAAAATATCTTGTATAGTCTTTGTGAATGCAAAAAAACCCCAATCGTGATAGCTGGCCAGCAAAAAAAAGAGAGAGTGTATGGCACTGAGTGCGGACATGTGCATAAGTACGTTGGTCCAATACTCGAGGTCCGGAGGAATGGATGGCAGCCGCCGATCCTCTAATGGCACCAGTGAGACAGCACAGCAGCGAGGCTTCTGGCAGGAGAACGAACAATAGTCTTTTTAAGGCTACTGCAAATGAAGATATTCCCCACTAGCTCACCCAAGCTTGCTCTCTGGCACAGCTACAAGCCATGTGAGCTCGTAGCCCCTCCCGCCAGGATGTACTACCGCAGTCGACCGTTGTAAAGCAGCCGCAAATCAATAGCAATACAAAAACCCTCAAAATCATTGAAGAACATTTGATAACCGAACACCCAATACAGATATACTGAATATCACACAATATCAGATCACCAAATTAACACTGGGTTACATTAACATTTTACCACAACTTCACCAGATGTAGCTAAAAAAAACTAGCCATTGAAAGAGGTGAAGAGAGAAAGATGGCAGCTTGGTCAGCACTAGTTGCCTCTATAATGTATGCAAATACATGCAGGTCGGAATCTCCGCCCCTCAAGCGCACCCCCGGACAGTGCCAGCAGATTGAAACTGAAAAAAATTGTAAGTGAAAGAAAAAATGTAGTTTTCAATTAATTGTTTTTCACTATCATTTTTTTTAAACTTTCAATACAAGAATACATTTATTTCAGTTACAATATTGTTTTTCAGTTTCATTTTAAGGTGGCATCGTTCTAACCCCATGATTCTGACTGAGAGACACCATACCACTGTGTTCGGCCACCATGTGCTGAGATCAGTGAGCACATACTACACATACAGTTAGTTTTAGTTTGTTTTCCACTTTATTGTTCAGTAACTGAATTTCTCTAAATTGTTTTGATTTATAATTGTCGCATTTGCAATAAATTTACTTTGTTGGATTGTAAGTTTTAATGTTTTCATATATTATTTGGAAAAGTGTTTTAACAATACGTTGCATTAATGCATAGTTTGTATGAGAGAGATGTTTTATTTTTTGTCATTTAGGTCAAATATGACGTCATCAAACTTCTAAGTTGTGAATTACAGCTAGAACAGCATAATTAATATTTGAGTTGCTGACCCCTTCTGTTGACAGGTCTGGTTTATTGTACACTGGATTGTTCCTGAGGTGCGAGCCTTCCCACCTGGACTTTGAAAGACTGAGATTCGCTTCTTTCTTGATGATCTGCTGCACTTTGCGTTGTGGTAGGACTGTATCACTCACACTTTCACACACAGCTGGTTATAACACCACTGACTGACATTCTCTCACCCCTATTTTCTTTCACACCCTGGGAGTTTTTGGACTTTACCCCTTGGACATGTTTTATTTGGGACTTTAAATGATAAGCTGTTGTGTAGAACATTCTCCACATGTGAAAGGTGTGTGAGATTTTCATCTGAATGAACACTGAATTTGTGTAATCTGCTTTCTATAACAGTTAAGGAGTCAGGTTACTAGGGTGTCCCAACATTGAGATCAAAAGTTATTATTTTTATGTGTTTTACTTTGCTTTCATTTGTTGTTCTTTTCTACAATTGTAAATCGCCTTTAACCTGTGGTTGTCAAACTCATGCTTTATTTCACTAAAGCCGGTTTGTTCTTTTGAGTTACATTCTTGTCTCTGTGTCTCATTAAAACACACCCCTGTGCTTCTATAGTCGAACCTATTGGCCCATTAATATATTCTTTAATTAATAATAATTAATATTGTTTTTTCCTGTTACTGTGTTACACAACCATGTCCAGGTACAGTACACAATGTTCCTGCTTAAACGGTGCTCAAACCGGTGCTTAAAGAATGGAGAACACAGACTTGGTCCAAAAACCTCTCATGTTCAGCTGTTTTTTTGTAAAAAGATAACAATGTTAGCCTTTTCTGCAGCTATGGGGCATATATGGTATCACTCTTGGCTGGAAGCAGTGCTTAATCAATGGAAAAAACACAAACTTTATCCAAAAACCTCTCATGTTCAGCTATTTTTTTGTAAAAAGATAACAATGTTAGCCTTTTCTGCAGCTATGGGGCATATATGGTATCACTCTTGGCTGGAAGCAGTGCTTAAACAATGGAAAAAACACAAACTTTGTCCTAAACCTCTCATGTTCAGCTGTTTTCCACTTTTTCTTTGGTCATTTTAGCCTTTTTGGCCAGGGTGAAGGGAGTATCTGCCATCAAACAAGAAGACAGCCGCATGTAGCTATGATGATGTTTGCTAGTTCACCTTACATGCATTAATGTAATAACGTGGTTAGCCTACTCAACGTAAATTACACACGAACAACATTAAGCTACTCACGCAGAGAAGAACGGCTGCTGCTGCATCATCATCCTCATCATTTCTGCTACACTGGCAGGGCTAGGGGCCAGGACTCTCCTCTTCGTGTTTTTGGGGGATGTTGCTAACTCCGGGTCAATAACAGGCACCACACCCGCAGTAGATGTGCTCGGTGTGAGGTCTCGCAGCAAGCTATCAAATACGGCGCATTTCTCGGCTTTTAAAAAAAACGCTATGCGTCGCCAGGTGTTTCATCGGATTTGAGGTGTTACCTCCTTTGACAGTGTCACAGTATCAGCTTAAAGCACTTGTTGCTGCTGAGTTTGCATCTTTTGCTGTGAAGTACAGCCAGACTTTGACCGCTTCGCCTTGGGCATTTTTAATCTGTAGCTCTGCTCTAAAAGAACGTACGTATCTGGCCCCGCCTACTACACTTGCAAAGGTAAAATGATTGGCTAGAAGCCAAAGTGTGTGACAGCTCAGGAAAATAAAGCACCGAAATGTGCGCTGCTTTTCGGTCTGGTTACTACCGTTTACGGCACCGGATACCGGTACCCATCCCTACATATAACAGAAAATCAACACAGGACGACATAAAGTGCAATGTGCAAAAATTGTAAAAAATCAAAACAAAGACAGAATAAAATGATATTGTGTGTGTGTGTGTGTGTGTGTGTGTGTGTGTCTGCAGCTGTTCTTTGTGTTGTTGCTGCATCGTTGCCTCAGGGGGAATGTTGTGTGTGTAACCCGGGTTAAAAAGATGCATAAATAGTAAAAGATAAGTGAAGTCTGAGAATATAAATATCAAAGAGTTCATTTATTTAAATTTTCTTGTTTATTAAAAAGGTAAAAGTTCATGTAAAATGATTAAAAACATGTTTGCATTGTTTAAAATAAGTTATCTTTCTTTTCTTGTGAATTGTTTGTGAGAACTGTAATTTCCTACGGGGGTAAGGTCGGTGAACGTAACACAGGGTGGAGAGGAAAAGGAAAAAAAGAGAGCGCGAGGAGAGAGGGCGGTGGTGCGTGAGTTACACGAGCATCCAGAGAAGTTAGCTTAGTAGTAAGTGTGTTTTGACTTTTCGGACAGATAAGTCAGTGTCGGTAAGCTAGTGACATGACACGTAAAGTTTCAGCGTGAGTCTGCTGGACTGTGTGCTTTGTTTCTTGCAGCCGTGCACGTTAAAGTTAAAGTGAGGCTAATAAGGACTACTGTAGGCTGCTGTTTAGCTAAAGTTGTGGAACATAACAAGCTGCAGAGGATCGTTACCGAACTGGATAACGACGGACACACCCCAGATAGTCACTCTGAGTGCCCGCGTCACTCAGAGTGACTATCTGGCAATGTGGGAAGCTAAAACAGGTAGCTTGTGGAGCAGGTGGAGATCACGGACCTTCCTCATCTTTGTGCTGCTGCATTCAGAGCGGAGTGTTTCTGAAGGAGCTGAAGACAACTTGTTGCCTGGATTAATCTGGTGGGAATTGCACGTTTCACAAGGTGCTGAGTTTATTTATTTATTTTTTGCTCGTTGAGTGAAGAACTTCCGGTTGGGAGATCGTTTTGGATTTATTCTGGAGCAACACAGGCCTGCAACGTAGGGTTTATCTCTGCCGGCTTTAGGTTTAGTTTGGGACTGTAATTGTTTTATCACTGGTGGTTTACACTGTGTGTGTGGAGATTCTGTGTACAGTGGGTAAATTGCTGTGTGTGTTTTTGGTTTGCCTGAATACTGAAATCTGCCATTTTATTATTTTCTTGTTTTCATTGTTTGGTAAATTAAAGGAGGGTTGCAAGGCTCTACTTTACATGGTGTATGACATGATTTACTGCACTGTAGACACTCGTGTTCATTTTCACGTGTAGTGCTGCTGTTAAGGAATAAGCTTCATTGATCCCAGAAACAAAAGAGAAGTTAGCTTAAAAATATCGTACGGGAGTACACTAGAAAAAGAACCCAAAGCCCATTTATTTAATGGTATTGAGTAAATGAGGGCTACATGTGTGTGTGTTATGCAGACTAGCAGAGACTGCAGCTGTCAGCAGCCACACACACTTTCTATTCTTCAAATCAAATCACAGTGAAACATGTTCACTGACAGCTCAGCTTCAGCATCGTCTTCATGCTGTGACTGCAGCCGTTCAACTCTGTTTGTCTTTAACCCAAATCATCACAACATGCAAATATAATCATCAAAATGATGTGACTGGAAGGATGCAGCAGTCTGTGCTCCACCTTTCTCCTCCACACCTGCAGGTGGAGAACATGGATGCATGAATCTCTACAGAGTTCTTTGAATATTATCCGTCTCATCAGTTTTCAGTGAACAAAACTCCTCACAGAGCCAAAATAAGCAGTTTGTATCCAACATAACTCAGCTGGACTCTGATGCTCCGTATAACAGCCACACATGAGTCTGGATTCACTCAAAGCATTGAACAAACTTTATTGGAAATGAAGCTTTTGGACATTTGTTCTCTGATATTTGCTCTTCAGCTCGAGTCTCCATCAGTGGGAACATTTCCTGATTCAACTTTTCTTCTGTTCAAATCAAACTCCATGAGAATCAAAGTGTGAATCAGAGTCCTGATGATCAGATTCTATAGAAACATGGAGACTGTAGAGGATTTACACTCAACATGTTCATTTGTTCCCTTCAAGAAAAATCAATCATTCATCCAATTAAATCAGTCGTTGATCAGTTTGATTGACAGGACAGATGATCAGAGGTGCAGAGTTTTTACCTCCATCATTGATACAGGGACCGAAGTATGGGTGGAGTTTGTGAGTGAAGGAGCAGCCAGTAAAGGAGTAGATCAGAGCTGCAGCACCTACATCATAAAAGGAGACCAGACCCTCCTCATAATCCACAAACACCCCCACCTTCTCAGGACCAGGATGGAGACAGAGACGGACTGGAGGACCAGCACAAGCTATGTACTTATTTCCATTTCTCAGCCACACAGTCCAGAAACCATCCTGAGGACTCGCTGTGATTTGTCCCTTCCTGTTGATCGACTCTGTGGCCACTCCTAAAGTCCATTTAGTCTTTCCTTTAACCTGAACCTCAAAGTAAAATCTGCCTGAAGAGAAACTCTGCTCTCCTAAAACACTAACACAGTAAGAAAATCTCTCTGGGTTGTCTGGAAGATTCTTCCACACATCACTATGATAAACTTGTTTTCCATCATCAGACAGGATGAGTTTAGGATGAGCTGTATCAGGATCCAGAGTCACATCCACCTCATGCTGCTGCACCCTCTGCAGCTCAGCCTCAAACAGCTTCTTCTTCATGGGTTTCCAGACTGTCTCCTCCAGCTGAGCCACAGCTCTCCCCACAGTCCCCTCATATGATGGTGGATGAACTCTGACCTCTGTCCAGTCCTTGCTGGGTGGAGCAGCTTTCAGAGAGGAGAAGCTTTGGAGGAGGTGGAGGTGGTCTTCAGAGCGTGAGAGCTGCTCCACCTCAGAGCTTCTCTCCATCAGCTCAGAGATTTCCTGTTCCAGATCTTTGATGAGACCTTCAGCCTGTTTCTCTGTAGCTTCCTGTTTGTCTTCGATCTCCTTCATGAGCTCCTTCAGACGTCTCTCAACAGACTCCATCAGAGCCGTGAGGACCTGAACACCTTCTGCTTTCTGTCTGTCTGCAGCATCTTTACTCATCTTCACCGACTCTGTGATCTCCTGAATCTTCAGTCGTCTCTTCTGGATCATCTGCTGAATCTCAGCCTCTGTCTTCTCCAGCTCTGCCTTCTTTCCTTCATATTCTTCTCTCAGAGGAACAAACTCGTGGTTCTTGTGGTCTAAAACAGGGCAGAGCATGCAGACACATGTCTGGTCGGTCTTACAGAACAGCTGCAGAAGGTTATCGTGCTTCGTGCACATCCTGCCTTCCAGGTTCTCCACAGCATCAACCAGCTGATGTCTATTCAGACGTTTCAGTGTCAGATGAGGCTCCAGGTGAGTCTGACAGTAGGAGGTCTGACACACCAGGCAGGACTTCAGGGCCTTCAGTCTGGTTCCAGTGCAGACGTCACAGGGAACTTCTCCTGGTTTGGCAGCTTGTTGCTCTGAGCTGCTGCTGCTGGCTTTCTGCTGAGCTTCACGTCTGAACTGAGCAACCATCTCAGAGATGAAGGTGTTGACCCTCAGCTGAGGTCGAGTGTAGAAAGTCTCTTTACACATGGGACACTGACAGCTCTGATTCATGTCCCAGTGCTGACTGATGCAGGTTTTGCAGAAGTTGTGTCCACATGGTGTAGAGACTGGATCAGTGAACACATCCAGACAGATGGAGCACAGAAACTGATCTTCAGATCGCAGATTGCTGGCAGCAGACATGTCTGCACTCTGAGGGAGAAAGAAGAGAAACATTTGATTCAAAATTCACTTTAAATTTCATTTTACAAAGAGAGAAACAAGCGTCAGTAGTCTGAGGAGCTTGGAGAGAAAAGCGTCTGGACTTCTTTGAGTTTCTTGAAGACGTTTCATCAGAGAAGCTTCTTCAGTTCTCAGAGTAACTGGTGGAGACCCAGCAACACACTCAGACACAAACTGGTTCATCCAAACACAAACCTAACATCGTAGTGTCTGCTGTACAGTGCAGCGTCCAGATGGACAGGATCAACGTTTGGGGATGAAGATAAATACAGTCGTTACAAAGATGTGAAATTGTTTCTCTGTTTTACAGAAGGTCCAAGATTCATCCAGATCATTTGTATACTTGAATAAATCAGTTTGTTGGATATTTTCCATCAATCACTGTGAAGTAAACTTCGACCTTGTTGGTGACTGAATACTTCTTATTGTACGTCCAGATCAACGAGCCATTAATATTAAACAGTGACTGTTCCAGTAGAGCTGACAGTGAGGAGGACGATGAATCACAAACCTCAGAAATGTGTTATTAACTGTTGATCCAGTATTTTAATGGCATTGATGAGAACATGTTTATTCAGAGGTGTCTGTATATTTGGTCCATTTGTGCGTCAGTAAAAACTGTCCTGTTTTCTCTCACAGATACTGGAACATCCTCACAAACTCAGGATGTGGAAGAAGATGAACTTTTCCAGTCACTCGCTGGGATACATCATTCATGTTATTCTGGATCCTCAGAAAACATTGATTTATTTTTGTGTTTCACATATTTGTTTGTCCAAATCAAAGATTGATGTTAGTAGAGAAGAAGCCACCATGATAAAGCCTGTGTGTGAAAACGAGATCAGTGGATTTGATCAAAATCCCATTTAAGGAGGAATTCTGTCCTCCAGTTTGTTTAAATAAGCTTTGGGATTAAACAGCATCATCTATGTTTGTGTCTGATGACATGTTTGATCCAGGTCAGCTTGAATATCACAGCTGATGTGTGGAACTCTGACATGTTTAAAGCCTGATTATCAGGATGATTCAAACACATCTGTCTAAATAATGAGATTCATGTTTCCACACAAAGTTATAAAGTGCAGCATCGACTGTTTTCTGAATGATTGAGGATCATCTGTGACTCTTACAGGATACACTAAGTCAGATAATCTTTGTAAAATGTGTGAATGACTTTTTGAAGTACTGACCAAAATCTGCTGGTTTACAGTATCAAAGGCTTTATATCAATAAAGAATAAATCGGTGTTTTCACGTCTGTAATCCTTATGACCAATCAGATCCAGAATCAATCTAAGAGGAACAGGAAGTGATGAATAACCAGGAAGTGTGGAGTCAGTCTGAAGTCCAGAGCACAGCCTGAGTCCACAGTCCTGAGCAGAGCCACAGTGAGACTGAAGCAGCAGCTCGATGCTCCTACAGTGGATCTGTGGTTACATGAGCAGATTTCTATGGATCCAGTGTGACTGTGATGAGTCCTGATGAAGTGAACAGAGTGAAGATTTGTGTAGAAGCAGGAAGTGTGATCAGCTGCACTCACCACTGTTGCTGAGAGGAACCTGATGGACTCCAGTGAATCTTCTTTTAGAGACAAACAGGACTCGACTGCAGCTCTGCTGCTGGACCTTTTCTTCACTACTCAGGATGCTGCTGTGAGCTCTTGAGATCCATCTCGTTGTTCTGGAACTGCATTTCTTGTCTTCAGGGAGAGATTCTTGGAGCTTGTGTTCTCAGGGTGACAAACACATGGAAGTTAAGCTGTAAAACAATTCAGCCAAAACTTGGCTTGAGTGTTTCTAATGATGTTAACCTATAATGGTGTTAACCTATAATTTTCTTCCGTCTGCTGCACGTGGAAAATTGATCCAGGTCTGCTCTTCACCTGCAAGTGACACACTGAGACATTTTGATCATTGTTCTCACTGCTTAAAACAACACATCTCCCCTCTCTGGTTCTGAACGCCCCTTTCTTAAAATCCAGAAAGTGAGACAATGCTGGTGGCCTGCAGTACCACCCTCACCCTCTAGTCGGAAACAACTGTTACACACATTTCTACACTCCTCTCTTTTTTTCTTTTTTTTCTTGTTTTGTTCCCCATTTTCAACATTTTGAACCCCAAAATCCAAAACATCCATTCAAAATCCAGAACATCCAGACTCAACAACTCCTTCTTCCCACTGCTGTCAGACTCTTGGACAGCTGACCTGTTTTAACAGTAATGTTTGCACATCAGGTCATCTTTCATATCAAGCTCACAGCTCCTTTGCACATACATCTACCTCACACTTACATTTAGTCTCCACTCATTTATTCATAGTATTTGTATCTTATCTTGTTCTATTTGTATTTATTAGCGTGCATCTGTGTGTGGACAGCACAGAGATCCACATCTGAAACCATCAACAGTCACATGTAGATCTGCTTCATCTTCAGCTCTGTTTCGTTTTTGTCTGATCTTCTCTGAAGCTTCCTGACAGTCAGCAGCTTTGACCTTTGACCCACATGAAGCTAACATGTGACACAGAGTCAGGACGCTCCGTGGAGATCCATCAGCACAGCAGAAACACGCTCGGGGTCATCATCTTTAGAAACTTCCTGTGGATCCTACAGTCTAAGATCCAGAGCTGTCACTAGGATGGTTCAGTCATTTCACATCAGCTACAATTAGAACTCAGAGCTGAGCAAATATAATCAATCACATGCTGTAGAAACATAGAAGTTTCTATCCTTCAGAAAACATCTGACAAAAAGATCTAAAAGTGTGTGAAGAGCAACACTTGTTGTTCTCTAAATGTTTGGCCACAGCTGTAGAAAACACTGTGAGTGTTGGTCAGTAATTACATTTAATTTAATTTCTCTTTGTGCAGGTAAACACTGTCCAATCTTCTATCTAAATGACTGCTTTGTCTTTAAAAAGGTGAAGAGCCTGAGGCCGGTGACCTTTCCCCGAGTACATCCTCACAGCGGCTCACAGGACCAGGCCTCACTCCTGTCCTGCCAGAGAAGCTTCAGACATCTGATCAGTGGAGTATTAGTAACACAGAAAACTAAAGAGGACGTGTTACTTTCATCTTTATTTATTTTATACATCTGTCATTGTTAGACATGAGGTTCACTGAAATCATTAGTTTTGTCAGATTTCTCTCCCTCTTCCATGTGACTGTGTCAGCTCGTCAGCATCTGTTTGGGACGAGAATGCACCAGGAAGTAATGAAAAGTACCATTAAAAGCAGGAGAGGTTCTTATATTACAGAAGAAGAGATTATTGTAAAAACTATCTCAATGCCATCAATGATTTAGGAACCTGAGAGAGGACTTGGTAAAATAAGACGTTCTTATAACTTCACCCTGTGACGGGCCAAGCTGCGACTCTCAGAGATGGTGATGTAGGTACAGAGCATGTGAGAGTGCGGTCCAGGAAATGTCTCTTCTAAAACTAGATGAAGGCACAAGGGGATCAATGTCAAGGCATTGAGATTCGACATCTTCATCCTTCAGTGGAGACTCCAGAACACCTGGGTGGGTATCATGACAGACAACAGAGAAGAAATCGACCTTGAGACTTGGGAGGAAGGAGTGCTGGGCACAGAAGAGATGAAGAGTATCTGAGATGATGAGAAATCCATCTTCCTCCAAGCTGTGAGTACATCATAGTAAATGTGTCACACCTGTCCAAACCTCCCTCCACAGACGCTCAATTCTACATTTGAAAAATACAGAAACGTTGTCAAAGGTCAGTCGCAGACTGACAAAGAACAGCCAACAGCAATTCAGCTGGAGCCAGTCATGATGAAATAATAATGTCAGTTTGATCTGAAGAGCTTCAGCACCTCTGGTTGTGCTTTTCCCACTAAGAACGCTTCCACATCCTCTCACAGTGAACATCACCTCAGCAGGCTCTGGACCATATCAGATTTTGAAATAAGTATTCAAACAACAGGACACACAAAAACTATTCAAATACCAGACTGACACACTTACAGCACTGAACAAATCCTGATGAGTCCATGTTTAAAAATCACGAGACTAACTTCAGAATAGATTTAACGGAGCTTTGCTCACATGAAGGCAAAGTGAGCAAATCCAAATCTTCTGATCCAGCCAGAAAAAACTCAAGTGCAGTGCTGTTGTTGCATTAATGTTTGGGAAGTAACCATCCTCTCCTCAGACACAAGAGACCCTTTAAGACCAGCCTCGCAAAAGCAGTCACACTGAATGAGAAAGGAGTGGACAAGAGCTTTAAAAGGATGGCTGGAGGTCCACAGTGTTGAATTTGGTGGGTGGGTTGCACTTCCACTCCTCTAGTCAGAGCTGTATTTCAAACACACACACACACACACACACACACACACACACACACACACACACACACACACACACACACACACACACACACACACTTTGAATATTTGGCCATGTTTAATGTAGCAGATTCCCAGATAATAAATATGACACAACCCCAAAATGAATTATTAATATTTACTTCAGTATATCGACGTACCAACTACAGAAATGAAAAATACTTTATCACCTGGAAGAACTGAGTCACAGCCACAGCTTTACTTCTGTTTGGAGAACAAAGCGTCTTCATCAGAAGGTGGCAGCAGAGATCTCTAATCTGAATCTCCTCTTTTACAGTTTTTTCTGAATGCTTAAACCCTAACTGTGATTCCTGCAGCACAATTTCTAAAACTATTCAGACTTATAGCAAAACCACTCACTGAGTTTGCAAAACTAAAAGCACAAAAACTGCTTTGCACTCAGTTTGCAATTTTGTAACACACACTTTGCAAAACTGTAGGCACAATTCACTGCACAACACTCAATTTCCAAATTTCCAACACATGATGGTCTCTCTTTGAAGTTTAAACCTGATGTTGAAAGAACAGTTTACACTGAACTGTCACAGTTAGTCTGAGGAATAAAATCTGCATACCTACTGACTACTTGTGGGATAAAGCAACAGAAATGAAGACTGGAAATAAAACAAGACGTTTCAGTCACACAGCAGAGCACTCAGCTGTTAGTTAATGTGATGACATTGAGCTGTGTTTGTTCAATAGGAGTTGGTAGCAGATGCAGAGGTGGTTCTTTAACTGATACGGTGGCTTTGAAAACATTCTCATATCCCAGCACACAGAGTAAATCATGTATTATTATGTGAAGTGGCGATAAAACCGAATTAAAAATTGAAAAGAATCATTCTGTGCTGTAGTTGTGTTTAACTCCTGCATCTCGGTCACTTCTAATGACACATAAATCAATGTTCAGAAGTCATTGCTGTGTGTGAGGAAGTGACAGCAGAGATGAAGCTCTTCTTCTCTTCGTGTCTTTGATCAACTACTTTTGTTTTGATTGTCATGATCACCGTCGCTCTCACTGTCTGTGTGCGAGAAAATCTGGATCCTGTTCTCATATGAATGATGCTAATCTCCATCTGTCGTTATCATAATCTGTGATCATCCCAGCACTGAAACAAGCTAACAGTTCACCTGTAACTCAGTTTGTAATCCACATGTCTGAACTACAGATGAACGTGATCGGCTCAGACGCTGCTTGTCTGCATTTTTATTCTCTCCTTTGTTCTGCAGCTTAAGGACTGAAGCAGTGTGTGCATTACACCAGAGATTTGGATTTTCTTCTGCTTTTAATAAGCCTGAACTAACAGAATGCTTTCTACTCTATTTTGCTTGTAACTGTAGGTTTTTATATGAAATAAAACCATTTAAGCACAAACATCATAAATGATCTAAACATCAGATATTATCTGAGGAGTACCAGCCAGACAGAGTCAGGCTCACCTTAATGCACAACTTGGGAGAGAATTTTATAACGTTGACACACTGATCATCAGACCTTCACGAGACAGTGAGTAATATATCAAGCTTGAGTATGAGCACGCAAATATCTGTGGAGATTCTTTTCTGAGGTCGGGTTACACCGAAGGACGGCTTTGTCACTCCCTCCTTGACAAAGCAGTCAGAGATGTGCGTATAGTGCTTATCATTGCTAATCAAGCCAGTAAAGTAAGATGTTCTTGCAGCGTTTAGTCAGTTGAACAAGGTTAATAAGGTCTTTTTCCACATCTGTTCAGCTTTCCTACAGAATATAATCCTGCATCCAAGAGGAAGGATTGACGGTTTGAAATAAGCTGTATTTTAAGGGGCTACACAATGGAGAGCTAATCGACATGTATTATTAAAACAATTGAGGTTATCACAGATTTTTGAAAACGCGGATGTTTAAATAAGGCAGAGAGATTAGAATATAAGTGCAGAATTCAGATATAGCTTCTGAACTTTAGAATGAATTATGTAGTAGTCATTTTGTGGAGTATTTCTTACTCGGCTTGTTTATACTCTGCCTGAGCACTCACACCACTTTATACAACACGCCTCATTAATGGCACAAGCTCCTGAGGATGTTTTACCAGTCGGTGGTTGCTGGAGTACTTTTCTATGCTGTGGTGTGCTGGGGGAGCAACACAGCAAAGAAGGACTCATCCAGGCTGGAGAAACTGATCAGGAAGGCTAGCTCTGTGGTCGGCATGAAGCTGGACACTCTGGTGACAGTGGCAGAGAAAAGGACATTAAAGAAACTGATGGACATTATGAACAATGCTGGGCATCCTCTGCACACGGCCATAAACAACCAGAAGAGTCTGTTCAGTGACAGGTTGCTTCTCCCCAAGACAAGAACTAACAGACTTAAAAACTCCTTTGTCCCACACGCCATCAGACTGTTTAACTCCTCTCTGGAGGGGAGAGGGAGGGGAAACAGGAGGACAAAGGAGGGAACAACTAAGCTGTAGTGCCTCTTCACCTCACTGTGTAATACTTTTCCTAATAGTCAACGGTGCAATAGACCTCAATACTCGAAATGTGCAATTCACTTGTATTTTTATTTTTATTCCTATTTATTCTATTTATCCCCTTCGTATATTTTATTTATATTGTCTCTGTATTTATATATATGTGTGTGTGTGTGTGTGTGTATTATATATATATATATAATATTCTGTAACTCTGTAACTTCTGTCGGTGCTGTGCTTTTTTGGAAACTGAATTTCCCAGAGGAACCACCTGAGGGATTAATAAAGTTCTATCTTATCTCTTAAGCTTTAAGTGCTTTCTATCCCACACTCACACTGCAGTGGGCTGTGGAGAACAACCTGGGGTCAGCATCGTGCCCGAGGATATTTGGCATGCAGACTGATAGATGTGCTCCCTTCTGAACCACAGCCACACTATGAGATCACATCCTTCTAATTACAAGGATTATGTTTCTTCCCTCAGGAGTTGGGATGATGGGCAGTGAGTACGACTGAACATAGAGATGGGAGGAGCTGAGGAAAGCATGAAAAGCCAAATTCTGTTGAGACAGAATAATTGACTGTTTATTATTTGACTCAATGGCACGTAAATCAATTCATAATCCTGCTAATGTGTGTTTCTTTCAGAATCTTTGGTTGCTATGCTCTCTCACAATTAAAATGAGTCCACAGTTCATTTCTTTTCAAACGTTCAAACTCAGAGTCTTTTTATCTTTCATGTTGTTTTTACGTTGTTCTAGTGCAACACTCAGGCTGTAGTTTCCAGTTCCTGTGTATTATCTGCACACATGGTTTCTGACAACAAAGCTGACTCTGACTTGGAACATGTCGTGTCAGCAAAAGCTCTGGATAATGTTTCAGCGAGTCCTGTTCTCCAGACAAGAGATGCTATTTGGCAATAATAGCAATAATTTTCCACATGGAAAATCTTTCTATACAACTTTGTTTGCAGTGTGAGCTTCACTTCTATTTGTAGAAGTAAATAGAAACACTCATGTTCTCTTGTCCTCTTATACTCTGTTCAGGTCTGTTGAAAATAATGTCCCAGTGGAAAAGCTTGTTAGTTTAGGCCTTTATAGATTCTGATGATCTCTGAGCAGCAGCAGAAGGAAATAAACCTCCAACAGAACGAACTCTGGGAAATTCAGTCATCTTTTCACAGGTGGGGATGAGGTGAGAGAAACAAAGAGCTTTTAGAAATAACAGTCAACAAACACATTATTGGGATGAAGTCCTTTCAGCCTCTGTGCGACACACAGACAACCTCCCACAGACACACACAGACAACCTCCCACAGACACACACAGACAACCTCCCACAGACACACACAGACAACCTCCCACAGGCACAGACACACACAGACAACCTCCCACAGGCACAGACACACACAGACAACCTCCCACAGACACAGACACACACAGACAGACTGTAGACAGATGAAACGAACATATATTGATGAACTCAGGATGACCTACTAGCCTTGTGTACATGTGAGAGCTTCAGGTATATAGAATTACTGAAGGCTGTTGTTGAGTGTTAGTAAAAGGCGTACATGTGACAGGCGTGTACTCTCTGACGTGAAATGTTTCTGAGGCCAAGGTAAGGCCAAGCTGGGCAGCCAAGACCAAGAAATGGACCAAACCCACCAGAATTGTTATATGTAGCAAAGAGCAGCACTTTGCATGTTGAAGGACACGTGTATCAGCAGGGGTGGCTTACCCAAGAACACGAGCCACTCTTCTGTTCCTCGTGTGGTTCTGGGGCACACCGCTCCTCCTGGCTGCCTGACCCACGTCTTCTCCTTTCACCCTGAATCATGTTCGCTGAAGCCAGAACTTTTCTATGTCTCACAAAAAAACAAGTCACCTGTTCAACAGCCTTTATGTTTATCAGTAGGCTGGCTTTATTGTGCTCATTAATGCTGCAATAAGGACATAGTTAAAGCCTTGTATTCTTACTTGTATTGTTCCAACAGTTGTGCTGGGTCAGGGGTGTCAAACTCAATCGCACAGGGGGCCAAAGGTCAAGGCACGCTTTAGGTCGCGGGCCACACAAGATAAACATTTATTGAACACTAAAACAATGTTTTTAAACATATATATGAATTAAAAAAAGACAGGAATATTATTAAATAAACTTCAAAAAATAAACTTTAAATATTTTGCTCTCCATAAAAATATATCCTGTCAAAATTACACAAGTTAGAAATATGAACATGCTGCCAGAAACCCAGAAAAATAAATGAGAGCAAACACAAGGTTGGAGCCGCATGTAGACGAGCTGGGCGCTGCTGCAGGGATGGAGCTAATAAACTGTGTGGGCCAGTCAGTGTCTCTCCCTGAGTGCATCATTACACTGCAGCTGCAGCTGCATCTGCACAGGTGCAGCTCAGCAAAGTGCGCTGACTGGGTTCAACATTACTGCAACAGGGAAAGTGAGGCAGGCTGCACTAGTGCATTAGTGACAGCTTCACTGCGTCACACCATGATGGGATAGATGGTCGCAGAGGGTCAGAAAAGTTGGATTTGATGTGCTTTCGCCTGCAGTGTGAACATAGCCTAAGACTACTAAATGAAAACACGTGGCTCAGAAGCACAAAAGACCACTAAAGCTAGGAAACACTTATTTCAAAAGCTTGTGCTTTACTAACTATAAGAAGCTAACATTTTTAATAGCTCACCTGAGTGCCTGCATCATGCACAGTGGCTGTGTCTTCAACACTGTAGCCCACACCGTTTACTGCATGTCACTGACTGGTAATCTGAAAGTGTGTGTGTTGTCCAACTGAACCATATCCTTTTGGTTTTTTATTTGGCAATATTGAGTTTGAAAATCATCAAGATGACATTTGCCATAATCTGGAGGTACTTAATGAACCGCAGACGCACAAAGATGCTTCTGTCGCCGTTTCACAGAGGTTTTTGGTTTCCAAGCAGTTTTCAGCCGAGTCCTCTGGGCTGCTGTTAAAGCTCCATGCTTGAGTTAGGACTTGGGTTTTGTGTTCTTCTACAAAAAGGTTTGAGAGACCATTTTATTTCCTTTTCTTTTCTTTCTTTGCACACTTGAAATGTATATAGTTGGTGTACTAATAGATCATCTAATGACTTTTATTTTACATGGAAGTCATTCTAAACTGTCCTTTTCTGTCTCATTTTCCAATTGGCTGTTCACCAAATCACTGTTCAGGTTGCTCCCCAATTTCAGGGGTGTCCCCAGTCATTACTGGGAAGAACAAAGGAACACACTGTTGGCATGTTTTATTTCATCTAGTGTGGATAATGATGAGTAAAAGACAGCTACCTTCACCATGCAAACAACAGTGTGACACAAAGATGAGGTTATGTATCTCTGTGTTGACCATCAGTCAATATGACAAATTAAACAGCAGTGACATTTTATCTGGGTGGAGGTAAAAACCATTGTTATAAAGCGAAATGCCAGCAAGCATGGAGCTAAAACAAATAACAGTGTATTTTAGTCTGTTTGTTCTTGGTTTTGAGTGAAGGTACAGAAACAGTATATAAGTGCTGGTGTTCGGTTCAGCACCTGCACACTTGAAGGCTGAAGTTACAAGCTGACACTGATAACAGGGAAGATAAGGTATTATATCAAATGCTTGCTGGGAAGTGTCAGATTATTGTCTATCTTTTCTTTCATAAACGACCTACTTTGAATTTTCTGATTTGTACAGAGATGCTAAACATCACCATGAAGCTGCTGACTGTGTCTACACTTCTCTGTGCAATGGTGGCTCTGGGCACTGCTGCTGGTGAGTATTCCAGTATACTGAGCATCATCTATACATCTTATGCATGAATATATTAAACTGAAAATTATAATGAAAATCAACATTTGCTGTTGTCTAGCACTTCCAGATGAAGTGGCCAGTAATGGGACAGAGGCATTAATTTCAGCAGGTCAGTGGACTTTTCAGGTTTGAAACCAAAACTAATCACATTTTTATCATCAGTACATCAGCTTTCCTACGTCAGCTTTCATAAATTTGTTTTCATGTGTGATGGACAAGTACATTTATAGCTTAAAAAAGTTCATCTTTAACACTCAGATAAAAACACATTTTTCATGAATTTTTATTTTAAAAACTTTTCCGACACAGTAAAGTAGCTCAATATTCTTTGATTGTCTTCAGGAGAACATCATGTTGAGAAGAGAGCAGCATCTTGTCCAAGCGGCTGGACTCAGTATGGGAATCGATGCTTTCTCTACGATAACCGTCAAATGACTTGGGCTCAGGCGCAGGTAAAAGCAGTGATGTGAATTTATCATTTATCCTTTGTGCAATCTTAACTCTTTCTGTTTACGTTGTCATTTCTATAAACTCAGTCTGTTGATTTCCATTGTAGCGAATCTGCCAGTCCTTGAATGCAAACCTGGCATCTGTAAACAGCAACGACGAGTACCAGTTCATTCGAGCCGTCATATCTAGTGCCTCTCGTGAAAGTGGACTAACATGGGTTGGTGGCTCAGATGGTCAACAGGTATATCACTTATCATTATTCAGAGGACCCTCCCCCATTAGCAAGCACGTGGTGACAGTGGGGAAGAAAAACAATTTTTAACAGGAAGAAACCTGAGGCAGAACCAGGCTCAGGGATTAGTTCCCACCTGCAGTAGATATGGAGGTCTTTAAGATGGGATCTGATTATTCAAGACTTTAAAATTCCTTCTTCATATTATTGTATCTACATGCACATTTAGAACTTGGAACTGTAGCTTATTTGTGAACATATTCTTGCCTACGTTTTTCTGTTTTCTAGGAGAATTACTGGTTTTGGATTGATGGAACCTATTTCACATTTACGCAGTGGTGTCACGGAGAACCTAACAACGTTGGGGGAAACGAGCATTGCTTAATGGTGAATTCTTCAGGTAAACCTAAAAGTACAATGTAAGAGCACTATAAATGTTAAAGAAAAAAGGAAACAATACCCAGAATCCCTCAAATAATCTTTATGCATTTAATGTGACAAACAGTGATGAGTGAAAAAATGTCAGCAGTACATTTTTCCATCATATTAATTATTTACATAGTGTTTTGATGCAATACTAAACACATGTATGTGTCAGGTGCTGTTGTTATACAGAACAACATATTTAGATCAGTGATCATTTCTCCATGTGATTGTGATTTCAGTTCATGCTGATTTTGTGTACTTACAGGAAGCAAGTGTTGGAATGATGGGAGATGTGACAGCCAATACCCATTTATTTGTGTCAGGGCCATCTGCTGATTCCTGGGCTCTCGTGAAGGCGTGGCCTACCTGACGACAGAGCAAATCCTCTAATATATCACAATAAGAATCTGGTTCTGATTTGATTTACTTCTTTTCTTTTACTGTAATGCTGCATAAGGAATGAAGCGACAAGTGACATAAACTGGAGTTGCTCTTTTAACAGGAGCAGACTGCATGTGCACTTGAAAGAATGCTTTTAGCAAAACGTTGTTTCCCAGAATGAATTGTTGTTTCTCATCTTCTTCATCATTAAAATCTTAAGCATTGAATCAAAATGGTCTGTGCATTTAAATGCTTCATGCTTATCAGTGTGCTCTTAAATATCACATACATCCTCACTGTAAAATCTAACTAGTTCTCTGAGCTTAAAAAACGTATGCAAACGCATTGCCTAGAAAACAAAGAGACACTAACAACGCCTGATGACTAAATTAGGACGACTTAATCATTGTGAGTACAAAGTACTACAGATGACTTCATTTTTCCTGAGTGAGCAATACTAATGGTTTATCCACTGAAAAAGATTTGAAATCTAACAAAATAAAAATATATATAAATTTTGTGTTAGCTTACTATTTTAAATTTTGCTAATGTTTTATCATCCTTGAACTTGAGATTTATAGTAGAACACTTAAACACTATAATTATGGCTAAAAAATAACTATCAGCATTTCTTCTAATGCAGTTAAACTCAGTCCAACGGTGATTTTCAAATGCAAGAAAGTATATCAGTAAACATCTTGGACACTGTTCTGCTAAATATCAAACAAGCATATTCCTACTATTGTGTCTTGTGCTGTTTAATAATTCTTAAACAATTATTAAATTGGTATTTGTATATTTTTTTGTTACACAATTTAAAACTTTTAAAAACGTATAATAAAGTATTTCTCAACCTCATGCACTAGCTCACGCTGCCTATGCACTGCAGAATGCTAAAAAAAAACTTGTATGAACAGCACACAAGAGTGAAAACAGATATAAGATGCCTAGAAAAATCATATAAATGAAACATGTATGTTTTGGATACTTATGTGAAAGTAATGAGAAAGTGGCCACTTTCATGAGTAAATCATGTAAGCCTGACATGATTCACTATATGAAGCAGGCCACATCTTATGCAGGTCTTTTATAAGTTTTTCCTATTTCTTTTCCATATGGGCAGAAACACAGTCAGCCCAATATTTATGTACTAAAACCAACTATGGTCAGTTGACAGCTTAAGTTATAATTATTTAATTTTTCCACAGAGCCATATCCACCCCTGCTTGTGTCACTCAAGAATGCGAGTTTGATTGATGACCCTAGCCTTGACCTTTTGACCTTACCGGAAGTACTCCGGAAGTGACTAATCGATTCCAGGGCTGTGTCCCAATTCAGGGTCTCATGCTTGAAGTACGCGCACTACGCGTACTACGTACGGTGCGTACTATAAGTACAAGAAGTGCGGAAGTGAGAGGCGTGCTGTTCAGGTTGCCTAGCAACCATGATACTAACCGCGAGAAACGTTAACCTCTTCGACATGTCAATGGCTGTGAACAAAGAGAAACTTGTAAATAACTCATGAAAGAATAAAGTTGAAACCAAGCACACCATTGTTGTTCTTGTGACATTACCAATAAGTTTGATGTGTCACATGACCCTCTTCCTATTGAAAAAACAAAAGTTGTATCCAAGATGGCCGACTTCTAAATGGCTACCATGGTCACCACCCATCTTGAGGAGTTTGCCCCCTCACATATACTAATGTGCCATAAACAAGATGTTTATGGCACAACTTCACCAGATGTAGCTCAAGCGCGCCCCCGGACAGTGCCAGCAGATTGAAACTGAAAAACAAATTGTAAGCGATACAAAAAATGTAGTTTCAATTAATTGTTTTTTCACTATCATTTTTTTTTAAACTTTCAATACAAGAATACATTTATTTCAGTTACAATATTTTTTTCTCAGTTTCATTTTAAGGTGGCATCGTTCTAACCCCATACGGATTCTGACTGAGAGACACCATACCACTGTGTTCGGCCACGATGCGCTGAGATCAGTGAGCACATACTGTATGTCTCAGTTAGTTTAGGTTGTTTTGCACTTTATTGTTGAGTAACTGAATTTCTCTAAATTGTTTTGATTTATAATTGTCGCATTTGCAATAACTTAGTTGGATTGTAAGGTTTAATGTTTTCATATATTTTTTGGAAAAGTGTTTTAACAATACGTTGCATTAATGCATAGTTTGTATGAGAGAGATGTTTTATTTTTTGTCATTTATGTCAAATATGACGTCATCAAACTTCTAAGTTGTGAATTAAAGCTAGAACAGCATAATTAATATTTGAGTTGCTGACCCCTTCTGTTGACAGGTCTGGTTTATTGTACACTGGATTGTTCCTGAGGTGCGAGCCTTCCCACCTGGACTTTGAAAGACTGAGATTCGCTTCTTTCTTGATGATCTGCTGCACTTTGCGTTGTGGTAGGACTGTATCACTCACACTTTCACACACAGCTGGTTATAACACCACTGACTGACATTCTCTCACCCCTATTTTCTTTCACACCCTGGGAGTTTTTGGACTTTACCCCTTGGACATGTTTTATTTGGGACTTTAAATGATAAGCTGTTGTGTAGAACATTCTCCACATGTGAAAGGTGTGTGAGATTTTCATCTGAATGAACACTGAATTTGTGTAATCTGCTTTCTATAACAGTTAACGAGTCAGGTTACTAGGGTGTCCCAACATTGAGATCAAAAGTTACTATTTTTATGTGTTTTACTTTGCTTTCATTTGTTGTTCTTTTCTACAATTGTAAATCGCCTTTAACCTGTGGTTGTCAAACTCATGCTTTATTTCAATAAAGCCGGTTTGTTCTTTTGAGTTACATTCTTGTCTCTGTGTCTCATTAAAACACATCCCTGTGCTTCTATAGTCGAACCTATTGGCCCATTAATATATTCTGTAATTAATAATAATTAATATTGTTTTTTCCTGTTACTGTGTTACACAACCATGTCCAGGTACAGTACACAATGTTCCTGCTTAAACGGTGCTGAACCGGTGCTTAAAGAATGGAGAACACAAAATTGGTCCAAAAACCTCTCATGTTCAGCTGTTTTTTTGTAAAAAGATAACAATGTTAGCCTTTTCTGCAGCTATGGGGCATATATGGTATCACTCTTGGCTGGAAGCAGTGCTTAAACAATGGAAAAAACACAAACTTTGTCCAAAAACCTCTCATGTTTAGCTGTTTTCCACTTCTTTCCACACTTCTTTGGTCATTTTAGCCTTTTTGGCCAGGGTGAAGGGAGCATCTGCCATCAAACAAGAGGACAGCCGCATGTAGCTATGATGATGTTTGCTAGTTCACCTTACATGCATTAATGTAATAACGTGGTTAGCCTACTCAACGTAAATTACACACGAACAACATTAAGCTACTCACGCAGAGAAGAACGGCTGCTGCTGCATCATCATCCTCATCATTTCTGCTACACTGGCAGGGCTAGGGGCCAGGACTCTCCTCTTCGGGTTTTTGGGGGATGTTGCTCCGGGTCCGATAACAGGCAACCCACCCGACGTGCACGGTGTGAGGTCTGGCAGCAAGCTATCAAATACGGCGCATTTCTCGGCTTTTAAAAAAACGCTATGCGTCGCCAGGTGTTTCATCGGATTCGAGGTGTTACCTCCTTTGACAGTATCACAGTATCAGCTTAAAGCACTTGTTGATGCTGAGTTTGCATCTTTTGCTGTGAAGTACAGCCAGACTTTGACCACTTCGCCTTTTTAATCTGTAGCTCTGCTCTAAAAGAACGTACGTACCTGGGCCTGCCTACTATCCTTGGAAAGGTAAAATGATTGGCTAGAATCCAAAGTGTATCACATCTCAGGAAAAAAAAGCACCGAAATGTGCGCTGCTTTTCGGTCTGGTTACTACCGTTTATGTCACCGGATACCGTTACCCATCCCTACATATAACAGACAATCAACACAGGACGACATAAAGTGCAATGTGCAAAGACAGAATAAAATGATATTGTGTGTGTGTGTGTGTGTGTGTGTGTGTGTGTGTGTGTGTGTGTGTGTGTGTGTGTGTGTGTGTGTGTGTGAGATCACAGCAGCAGGTTCATGGCCTCACAGGCAGCTCACGGGCAGGATGGAAGCAGTTTGTGCATGAAAAGCAGAAGTCCCAGTTTGTCACTTCAGGTTTGACTGAGCTGTTTCCAGAAGAGCTAAAATAGACGTCCAGCTGCTGAGATCAGTTCCACTCTGTTGGGTTTCTTTGTGACTGTTTCCTGCCGGTATCATTACAGGTCATTTTAGAGTTTTTGGAGTGAAGCAGCTGCAGCGTCCTGATGGTTCCTCCTTTTATCGTTGCTGTTAAAGCAGAAATAACCAGATTAATAAAGGAGTCTCACTCATGTTTCTGCACTCTCATCCAAAGACGGTTCGGTGCTTGGACCATGTTTGTTTATTTATTACAGGTTAATGTTCAGTCTCATGTCTCTGAGGTGTATCTTCTTTGCTGATGACACAACTTTATTGTAGTCAGGAACATTTACAGCAGCTTCTGGATCCCATGGAACGTGAACTGGTGACTGTTAGTAAACTGCTTTGATTGTAACACATGCTATTCACCTCTCTCTTCACTTAGGAAAAAATGTTTAATATTAGGAAATCACTCATTAAATATTCACAAAAAAATGTAACAAATGAAGTTTCACAGCAATATTTGTGAAGCGGTGCCAGGAGACCCGAGACAAACATCAGCTGAATCATTTTACTTTGAAAAACTTGAAAAAACATGATAAAGTTGCTGTAGTTTTAGGACACTGACATAGTCGTGTCATCAGACTCCTGAACACGCAGAGACTGGACTGACACACACACACACACACACACACACACACACACACACACACACACACACACACACACACCAAGTTACTTTTCAAAATACTTAGCATTTTGCACATTTCCATTGCACTGTGTTGTCTTGTTTATTTGCAATTTTTTGCACATTGCACTTTACGTAGTCGTGTGTTTGTCTGTTATATGTCATGTGTAGCACCAGGGTCTCAGAGGAAAGCTGTCTCATTTTACTCTGTACTGTACCACTGCACATGGTTGAAATCACAATAAAGCCACTTGACTTGTATATCTGTACATTGTCCGTACTACATCTGTATATTTGCTTTTTGTATAGCAATATAAACATCTGTATACTTAGCTTATTTGTACATACTCTGTTCATAACTGTTCCCACCTTTCACACTATCCTTATCTGCATATAATCTGCTCTTATTGCACTTACTGTTCTTGCACATCTGATTAGATGCAAACTATATTTCAGTCTCTGTTTATACATTTGTAATGACAATAAAGTTGAATCCTAATCCTAAAGTCAACAAATTCATCATTTATTCAATTCAATGCAATGAAATTTAAGGATTTATTAGATGATAATATTAAAAGACATAGAAGACAGTTACCAGGTAACATCCAGAAGCTGTTTGAAACGAGGGATAAAGGAGGGCTCGAGTGACCCGACAGAGATAAGCAGAGGAGAATGGATGGATTTAGTGTTTGAAGCAGAGGTTTTGTTGGTTTGGTCTCTTTCTAACGTGTTTATTGGGAAGACAAACAGATGCCTGACTGACATGTGCACTGTGAGTGTATTAATAAACACTCACAGAAGGCTGAAGTCACCACACAGAGCAGACTGTGTGAAACAAATCAACAGTGTCAAAATAAAGTGAATGATTAAACTCTGAATGGAACATTTAAATGAGAAAAAAAAACTTTACAAAAGAGGAAGTGATGTCACAGACGTCACAGAGCAGTGTGATGTTGACTCATGTCATTACATGCTGACCTTTGATGACTTTTGTTTAGCTCCTGTGCCGTTAAAACCATTAACTATGAAATAATCACCAGAAAAAAAAGTTTTTTTATTGAATGTTTATTGAACCTTCTGACGAAACATAAAAAACAGAACTTAAAAATGTAACATTCATTTGCATATGTGAGTTTTAATTTGTATCACATTTGCTGCATCCAGCAGGTTATTGTGTAAAATGTAAAATGACGATGTAGAAGTGTGAAAAACTCACGCATCAAATATGAGACACTTGGAGTTAAAGTTATTATTTTGCTTTTCTTCAATCTGCTATTTGCTGACATGTTCAAATAATTTGTTGGTTAGTAAAGAAACAAGTTGATAAATAATGAAGTGAGATTAGGACACAGTTTGGTGCTTTCTGTCATCAAACAGGACTGAGGAGGAAAACCAGCTCAGAGAGTTTGAAGGTTCTTCAATGACACAGTAGAAGAAGAGCTGTGAGGCCACAGTAAAGTTTCAGAACTGAACTAACTCTGTCGGAGCTTCCACAAACACTGATCAACACACTTATTAAACCTCCTGTCATCTAACCCTCGTTTTTGCTGAGTTCTCCCTGTTTTACCTTTTGGAACCTGAATCTGTTTTTTATAAATCCAAATTTGAGCCGACACACTGGACATCTCAACAAAACTCAAAAACACAAAGTTCCTCTTCAGGGATGAAAGTAAAAAACTGTCATTTGGAATCTTAATGGAATACAATCTGGTTTAATTTTATCGTTTTATCCATGGAACTGAAAATTCATGGATCTGAGCGTTGAAATATCATTTTTTTAAAGAGGTCGTGCACACTGCTGGATTGACTGTATTTAGTCAGCCGTGGCAGAAACCTGGGATTGGTAATAAATATGATAATCTCCTAAAACTACATGGCTTTTTTCTCCTGCTGATTAAAATAAAACCTTAACAAAGCTGAAGAACTCAAAGTGCATCAACCGTTTCTTTCACCATCATTCTGTAAAACGCCGGCGAACGCTCCCAGTGTTTGATACCATATATCCCAGTGTTTCCCTACCACTGTGGCGCAGCACATAGGTGTGCCCTGAGAAATGATCAGGTGTGCCGTGGACGATTATCTGGTTCCACCTGATTAGTCCTCGAAGTAATCGAGTAACGGGTGGAACAATTACATTCTCTTCCACTAGAGGGCAGTACAACTACCAGCTCTATTTAAATGAGTTGCCAACTGGCAGTAAAACAATCGGACCTGGTTCTGGAGAAAACTCAGATGCAGATGAAGGTCCTAGCAGGAGTAGTGGTCAGAAGAAAGTACAACAGGTACACTGGGGACAAACCGAGCCGATACCACTGTACCTGGTGTGCAGGGAAAAACTATCAATATACTTTCTGTGATATTTTTGTTGGTGGTGTGATTTTTCTAATGTGAACTATGTGCCGTGGCTCCCAAAGGTTGGGAACCAGTGGTAAATAAATGAAATGCAGTAAATAACTTGAGAGAGGTGCACAGAGATTTCAATGTTTGAAGATGCTAACAATGTCAAACAAAGCTTTCATCCAATAATTCAGTAATTCATCAGTAGTTTGAGCGTTATTGATCGATCAGTGAACAGATCAGGTTCTGATTGAGAAACTCAGAGTGAGGACTTCAGAGTTTTCAGCTTTAGAAACATTTAATTCTATCAGAGGATCCATCTGCTCAAACATAATGCTCAGTGGTGTCATCATGCTCGTCAACATCCAATGGCATCTCCATGGAGACATCATGTTTGTTACCTGTGGGCAGAGTGGAGAAATCAGGACAGTGCTGACGTGATCAAAGTGTTTCTGTGAGTATCTGCCTGAGTTTGTACCTGAGCTCCTGCTGCAGCAGATGGACAGGAGCAGGATGGTGCAGATGCAGGACGGGCAGAAGGCCAACAGGTGGCAGACGACTCTGATCCAAGACACAGAGGGAGAAGAAGGGGAGGAAGAGTTGGTGAGAGGAGGAAGAGTGGACAGAGAAGAACTGGCCTCAGAAACTGGAGGTGGAGGGACGGACTTTCTGAGAGTATTTATAGGAGACCCTGCAGGAGACATGATGAAACAGGTTAATGAGTCAGCTCAGCAGGTCAGGTCTTTAAACACAGAGTTATGTCAGTGTTCTGACCTCGGACCCTCAGAAAGCTCTGAGGAGATGATCCAAATGTGTTAGAAGCGCACCAGTAGAGACCTTCATCAGAGTGCCTGACATTAGGGATAACGTGTTCTGCTTTAGACCCAAGGAGACGTCCATTCATGAAGAAAAAAGATGGAACTGTTTCACCACTCTTCTTCTTGCATTGCAGAGTAACATCACTTCCTGGTCTCACAGGAAGTGCAGGGATCTCCAGGATCACACCTTTTTCTGAATAGCAGGTAAACAGAGACAGACTTCCACCATCAGATTGGAGTCACACAGAAACAGAGACACAGCTGGAACATCTCACTGTACCTGAAACACTGATGGACACTTCATCGCTCTGCTGTCCAGATGAGCTTTCACACCAGAAGGTTCCACCGTAGGACGAGTTACGATCCAAAACACACAAACTTCCACTCATCTCAGCTGCTCCACAGTCCTCAGTGGGACCTCCGCTGGTCATCTTCACTGTCCATCCATCAGCTGTCTGTCCATCATCAACACAACTCAGAGACACTGAAGATCCACTGAAGACCTGCTGAAGGTTTGGACTGACAGACAGAGACACTGGAGGACAGACAGACAGATAATCACCACCAAAGAGGAGAGGACCAGCGTCACGATGATCATCAAACTTCACACCGACCTGCATCAAAACCAGAATCCAAATGTGCAGCCAGCTCACATGAGCATGGTTGCCATGGTAATTTGAATTTGACAGGATGCAGACCAATTAACTCTTTACTTGGCATGACTGACTACAACTGATAGGTGGGGGATGGTAACTATGGAGATGCCAGGGGAAAAAGAAGAAACCCAAAGAGTAGGTTCATGGATGTCTTGAAGGAGGATGTGCAGAGGGTTGGTGTGACCGAGGAGGATGTTGTGATAGGATGAGATGGAGGCAGATGACCTCCTGTGGAACCAGCTAAAGCAGCAGCCAATAGAAGACGAAGAAGACTGCCACTTATTTCAAAGTTCTCATCCAGAAATTTGGCTTGCCCTCTAAGGAACATCCTTGAAACCTGGGAGACCTACAAAACGTTTACCCTGAATTTCAGGGAGAGGTGGACCACCATCATATCCCTTTATAAATAAGGATAACAACGAATCCACTTAAGGAAAAACTTTTATTTCTATCTTCTTTGTCTATTTAGTTGGCAAAACTGAATTTCTGTTGAGGTGATGTTGTTTTCACATACTGCTGTTTAGTATTTGGTTTGTTCTGAATAAATATCCATGTAGCTTGCCATCACCAGTGTGTGAATGTAATGGGTGGATGACTGGATATGTAAAGCGCTTTGGGGTCCTTAGGGACTAGTAAAGCGCTATATAAATACAGGCCATTTACCATCCATTTTTTTCACAGTGAACCAATGAGGATGCTTACACCAGCTGTCAGTGATCAAAAAACCAGGGCACATCATGGACAGGTTGGCAGTCCATAACAGAGACATCACTGTCAGTTAATCTAACAAGACTCAAACTCTTGACCTTCGTGGTGTTTGGTGATGGTGCCAAACCTCCACCACCATGCCAACTGTCAGAATACCATTCTGCTTAGTGTGTGTATTAGTTAGTGTGCGTATTATTTAGAGTGTGTATTAGTTAGAGTGTGTATTAGTTAGTGTGTGTATTAGTTAGTGCTGTATAAGGCAGGGTGCTGGAAAGGAGAGTCCGTCCACTAGTCGACCCATTGCTATGGATCATTAGATCCTCATAAAACCGTTACAAGACCTTGGTCCTCATAGCTGGCAATAAGTGGAACTCGTTCCCAGTGGGTGTTGGACTCTGCCAGGGCTGCCCTTTGTCACAGATTCTGTTGGTTTGGGCATCTGACCAGGATGCCTCCAGAGCATCTCCTGGGTGTTCCTGGCATGTCCACATCTCACCCAGGAACACTTTACTACTGTTTCCATTGTTTCTCCTGCCACTTGGTGTGATCTTCTGAAAACATGAAATTTCATTTCATCTATATGCTGATGATTGCCAGCTTGATCTACCTTTCAATCACTCTGATAGCTCATCGATTGGACTCCTGCTTGATTGTCTTAGCAAAGTTAAATCATGGATTTAAATGTTTTACATTTTTATGAACAAAAAGTGGAAGCAATTTTATTCAGTCCCAATCGTTCTTCTGGTATCCCAAATGTTCACTTTGCTGCTCTGACCCCTTGCTTGAAGAGCTCTGTTACTAATCTTGGGGTAAAAATCGACACTGCACTTAGTTTTGATGGCCACATGGCGGTGAAATCTTCATTCTATCACGTCAGATCGAAGCCAAAGCCCTTTCTGTCCAGGCATGAACTTGGAAACTGTGATCCATGCTTTGTCACCTCACGCTTCGAATACTCCAACTCCCTTTTAATGGGGGTTGGCCAAGCCACTCTGTCATGCCTGCAACTGGTGCAGCACGGTTTTTACCTCATTTAGTTCAAAATATAGTGAGAATTGTACCAACACACATAAAGTATGGCTCAGTTAACCAGAGATGGAACTAAAGTGTGTCAATAAAAATAACCTCTGTGGCCATTAATGTTTCGACAGTTAGTATTAAAGACTATAAATCTGTAAATCATCAATTATAACTGTCAAAAATGTGTATGTGTCATCAGCATAAGAGTGGAAGAGATTTGTTTAAGAACTTTTAAAGACCATTAAAAATCAGTACAATCAGTACGTAGTTTTGAGGCACAGGCAGATTTTAAAGGACCACACATGCCTCTGACACATCGTCAGATATTCGTATTCTGAGTTTGAGTCAAAGCTAAATGTAAATAAAATAACTTAATTTTTTCTTTGGCTGTCTTTTGCAATTATTGTGCAAATGTATTCTAAATCAGCAAAGAATCAGTCTGCAGGAAATTGTTCTCTGACAGCCACACCTTGGAGAAAACTCATTTCCGTCGTTTGCATCCACAATCTTATTCTTTCGGTCAAAGTCAGAGTTTGTGAGAATGGGTGAGGGTAGGGATGCAGATCGACTGATAAATCAACGGCTCTCTCTTCACCATGACGGACCGGCATCTGTCAGCATCTGCATCACTGCAGTCGCACTAATTCATGCAGGAAAGTTTCTTTATTTTTGTGTCTGAGAATTTTATGTTTAATGTACAGTACGATTCAGTCACTATGTGTCTTTTGCAATGTGATATTTTTATTAAGTATCTTGAAAAGTATTTGATATATGAAGTTAAAAATCCTTATTTAAGGTCCGTGTTATGTGACAGGGAATGACTGACCGTGCCTGCGTAAACTTATTAACAAAATGTTTGCTAATTTTAATCATCTCTGTCTTAACACTGTTGATATTTATAAATTTGGACTTTTTCCTACGAACCATTTATTATACGTACGTCATAATACAAAAAGTAAAAGCCAGGATGTTTTATGCTTAACCCTTATTAGCAAAAATATCAGATTATATTGTGAATAAGGGTGGATGTGTTGTTCTTTAATGCATCTGTCAACCATCCTGATACGTGGAAACAAGGGTGATGACAGACGGATATTTACTCTGGTAAATTATCCACAAAATCTACAACTTACTGTAAGTCTGTGACTACAGGGTCAATGAGGGACCTCTTCAAAGGGCTTTCCTTAAGATTAAGACTGGCGAACAGTTTATTTTAAAGACTTTAAGCAGTAAAAATGTATTAATGGAAAAAGTACAGCTGGTGGAGAACATTGTGCATAAGGCCATTCACAACCAATGAAAAAGGCCATATTTAAAAAGATTTATAACTTATATGAAGAACTAGAATTTTACGGCACTTCCAAAAGAATGAATAACTCCGTAAAAATGAGTAATGTTGGAAACATGTAACTGCTCTGTATTACATGTAACTGCTCTGTATTACATGTAACTGCTCTGTATTACATGTAACTGCTCTGTATTACATGTAACTGCTCTGTATTACATGTAACTGCTCTGTATTACATGTAACTGAGTGGGATTACTGCGGTTAGACAAACATTTAGTATTGGTTCAGTTTATATGAAACGCACTCTGTTCTGTCACAGAGATCTGAATACTGGGAATGACTGCAGACTGTCTCCTGAAATCATAAATATAAACTTAGAAAAGACTCACCTGCAGAAACAGTCGGTGCAGACAGCAGCAGCACACACACACCTGCAACAGGAGGGCAGAGGTCACTGAGGGTCAGAGGTCAATGAAAGCTCAGTTCAGAAATGATGCTGTTTTAGGATTTTTATGTTCCTCGACTGAAGGAAAACCAGAACCAAGAACCTCATCCCGACTCTGAGCAGAACAGGTACTGAGCTCATGTGCCTGCAGATACTCAGGTGATACATCAGTGGAAGCGTCCCTGATGCACTCATGCAGACGTGCTGTCTGAGCGCGTGTTGGATGAAGCTGTAAGGATGTTCACTCACCCTGGAGCAGACAGACGGACGCAGTCTTCATGTCTGAGTGACGACTGAGAGTCTGAAGCCTGAGCAGCAGAGACGCTTTCAGCTTCATCACTTCCCTGTTACACGCTCAACACTTCCCTCTGCTCCACGCTTTCACTACTCGTCTGACTGAGCTCAGTCAGAACGCACCTGCACAAAATCAGGCATCAAGTGAAGAATCCCTCTGTTACACCAACATCACAAGTTCATTATTAAATGATCTTTTTTCCATGTAATCCTGCATCTTAATCATAACAAGTGACCTCCTCCTGGTGTGTGAGTACAGATCCTGTCTGCCAAATGGAGACATTATTCAACTCTATTGACACAGGACCAAATCACAACAACAGTCGCCTCAAGGCGCTTTATATTGTAAGGTAGCTCCTACAGTAATACATACAGAGAAAACCCAACAATCATATGACCCCCTATGAGCAGCACTTTGGTGACAGTGGGAACAAAAAACTCCCTTTTAACAGGAAGAAACCTCCAGCAGAACCAGGCTCAGGGAGGGGCGGCCACGACCGGTTGGGGTGAGATCACACTTTAAAGTGTCACTAGTCCATCATAAATCATGCTGACAGCGTCACAGATCTGAAGAGAAACCTACAAAACAGCAGCATGTGGCCTCACCTGTGCTTCATCATAGTCACAGTCAGAGACAATGACAGGATCACTGAATCAGCAGAAATGTCTGGAAACTCACCTTAATCCTGAACATTTCCACCTTTAACGCCACCATCGCCCTGAACTGGGCTGGAATATTAACGGGGATAAAATAAAAACCTACAATAACCTGGTTGCATTCAGGTGAAGACCCCTAAAGGTGTTTCTCAAACTCTGCAGAAGCACCTTTAGATTTTTGCCCATGTTTGCAGTAACATTGCAGCTCTATGAGCGCCCTCGCCTCTGTCAGTGCGCCCCAGGGCAGCTGTGGCTACAATGTAGCTGCCATCGCCAGTGTGTGAATGGGTGGATGACTGAATGTAGTGTGAAGCGCTTTGGGGTCCTATGGACTAGACAAGCGCTATACAAATGCAGGCCATTTACCATTTACCTCATCAGGTCACCCCACAGGTTTCAGATGGATCATCTAAAACTTTCACCTTCTTCTGGTGTTTCCTGCTTTTGTTTATGTGGATGTCTGCTCTGGGTCACTGTTGGACTGACAGGTTAGCTGAAGGTGTTCAGATATTCATTGTGGATTTAAATATATGTCCATTTGTCCTGCAGCGTCAGATTTTGGTCCTGCACAGCGCTGCGACTCTCAGTTTGTGTTTTTATCCTGCACGTCTCTACATGATGCTCCTGAAACTGTTTCTGTTTCTTTTCCTGCTTCATCTTTTTCCTTAAAAGGTGTCGGGATGGCGAGCCGTGACTGATGATGGGAAGTGATGAACTTTCAGTCTGTGTTGGTCGGGTCTGATTTAGAGGCGGGTGGATTGATCCAGATGTAAATTGTAGTCGATCAATGCTTTGTTTCTGTGTTCAATATGTAGCCCACAGAATTGTGTTGCTTTTGTTTGTGATGGGGGGAACATGAAGTATGTAAAATGTGAGTGTTTGTGTGCTGAGTCTCTTTTGTTTACAGCCTGTAACACATTTAGGCAGGAAGCTTACTGGTATGTTTGACTGTGTTACTCATTACTGTGGAAAGTCACAGTCACAGTGGGTTAGTGGTCATTAAATGTTTCACACCGATTTAAACCCAGTGGGGGTATCCCCCCCCCCCAAAGAGGGACAAAAGGGCCCCCTGATGGTCCTTTTGTCTTAACTTAATCATCATCTCGGCTCCTCTGACGACCTGTTTGCTGCTGTCTGCTGCTGAAAGACCGTGGGGAGAGGGGACACTTGGGCAGTGCATTTATCGCAGCATATAATGTGTTTCCTGGATACACTGCTGCTTTTTCAGCATTCAAAGACTGATGGCACCGTGTCAGAGCTGGCTATGAATTTCAGAAGGATCAGGCCTTAACGAAAAAGTTATCAATCGTTCTTTTCATCTTTTCTTATTACCCACAGCTACATCCACTCTCTCAGGCCTAGGCTGCTCACTAGGGCTGGGTATCATCACTGATTTCTATCATCCATTCGATTCTGGTTCTCAAAGTCCCGGTTTGATTCAACTTAGCCTCAGACAGTCAGAAATATTATAATTCTGATCATTTATCAGCACTGATACATGTGAGACTTCATCAGCATTGTAAACATCACAGCAGATGCCTTTGTGTGAAAGTAACTGAGAATAAAACAGAAAAACATGAAGGAGATTTTCCTGGTCTGGCTTTTTATAGCAGATAACCTTAAAATATTCTGCAATATTCTGCAATTTTGCATAATTTTAAGAAGTTTAAATTTCTTCAGTATTGAACAGCAGAAATGAGGCTTTCTTGTCCGAGGTCATTTAAGTGAAAAAAGAAAAAGACAGCGCTGTAAACAACGGTAGACTGGTGGGTAATAAGCAGAGATGGGCAGTAACGCGTTACTGTAATCCAATTACTTTTTTCAAGTAACGAGTAAAGTAAGGGATTACTATTGCAAAAACAGTAATTAGATTACCGTTACTTTCCCGTAGGAACGCTGCGTTACTGCGTTACTAAAACCGTGATTTTTTGCGAGAATGTCTCACGACAGTGACGTAAGCGAGTGCGCCGTTCACAACAGCTGTGTGCAGATCAACAATGGATCATATATCGAGTGCAGAGAGAGTATGAGCGTGCAGCGTTTAAAGCGTGGAAGTACTGACCTTACTTTGAGTTTGATTCCATAAAAAGTGACAAAAACATTAGTGTCCATCGTGCGTGGGAAGAAAACTTCTTTTTACAGCGAAAAAACCCCTAAACTTCCAACAAGCACCGAGTAGCTACGACGTAATGGGAAACTCACAGAGAAACTCGCGGATTCTTCCACTGACCGCGGCACACCTGCACCAGGGTAAACCTCCGCCTACTGCAGTCCTGCTTTACAGGTGAAAATAGAGCAACAGGACCGCTGAGTCTGTGACTTTATTTATTTTCTGCTGTGTTTTACTTGCATCTATTTGAAAGACTGAGTGTAAACACAAAAAATATTTTATTTTATGTGCTGGAATGTGCAGAAAATAGGTTTAAATGTTAAACTAATTTCTTCCAGTCAGAATGTTGCATATAATTACATTTTTGCTTGATGCATAAAGTTAAAAGATTAAAACTAATAAAACAAGTTTTAAAAAGAGACTTTTCCATTTGATTACATTTTGTATGATGGATTATGCAGAAAAAGTAGAATTGGGCTGAAAGATCTATCGCTTTATCACCTATTCAGGTTGTAAATCGTGTTTTTAAAAAGTAACTAAGTAACTAATTACTTTCAAAAATAAGTAATCAGTAAAGTAATAGGATTACTTTTTTGGGGAAGTGATCAGTAATTAGTTACTGATTACTTTTTTCAAGTAACTTGACCAACACTGGTAATAAGTGAATGAATAATGCAGAAAACAAAGTTTTGAGACTGGAAACATTTGACCTTAGAACTGAAGAAGCTTCTCGGATGAGAGGTGAAACGTCTTCAAGCGACTTAAAGAAGTCCAGACGCTTTTCTTTCCAAGCTCCTTAGACTACGATGACCTGGATGACTGAGAACCTTCACAGACACATGGTTTGTTTTGATTCCTAGCGAGTGCTGATCAGGTATTACAGGCGGCAGCATGGTGTAATGGTTTTTTGTTTAACTCCAGCTGAGGGATATAAATTGCTGATCGTTTCACCTGTGCACATTGTTTTAATCAGTTTTAAACTTATGTTTTTCTCCTTATGGTCACTTCAGGCCTCCACACAGAAATAGATTCTGGTTTCGATGTCAGGACTAATTTAGTGGTGTATCATGACATCTGACCAACAGTTTAAGTCATTTAAGTTTAAATTAGTTTGACCACAGATTGTCATTTGATGCTTTTTAGGGCCCAGAACTGTTCTTTGACTTTTTTTCTAAAATTATTTTAGCACAAATTGTGATTAGAAAACGTTTCAGGTAGAGATGGACCGATCCGATATTACGTATCGGTCCGATACTGACCTAAATTACTGGATCGGATATCGGAGAAAAATAAAAAATGTAATCCGATCCATTAAATATCACGAAAGCACCTCACAAAACTTGCAACACGCCGTAACTCACCTCAGAACGTTAGCACGTCGGAGCAGTATGCATCACGTGATAGAGCGGCTGTGGCATGCGGGACCTGTCGGTGGTCTGGATAGCATGTGGAGCTTCGCTAGCAACCCGGCATTTCATCTCCGACAAAGTTATCCCCGAGAGAAGTAAAGCAAGTGTGTAAGTCCATCTCTGAATGTTTGTAAAGCATTCCTGCGTTAAGCTTAACAAGCGACTGCCTCTTCTTGCTGCTACTTCAATCATGAAACTGCTTAACGATCAGCTGATCGGCTTTTCTGTCGCCAGTCCGTCTCTCTTGTTTGTTTTTGGCCCATTTTGCACCAGAAAGAGGAAACCAGCGGCTGAACAACAGCAGCACGTTTAAGCTTGATCAGCTGTTGTTAGAATTTATTTAATATTACTTTCTACTCGAGGATCTTTTCTACGTAGCTGACGGCTGGTAACTGTGCAGGGGCGGATCTAGCAAAGTTTAGCCAGGGGGGCCGATAGGGCATTAACAGGGAAAAGGGGGCACAAAGACATACTTTTCTTTCTTATTCTCATTTAAAATGTCGAGCTTTTAATAAATAATTATCTGACACCCAAAGTTTTAATTTGATGTAAAATGAATAGAAGTCAATTACTGTATATAGTGACTATTAAGTCTAATATATATACCCTAGTAAGCTATAGTACTTTTTCCTTTGGGAAGGTACCATCTGTGCAGTCTGCAATTTTGTTGAAGAAAGATGTTGAATCTATTTAATATTTCTTGAAAAATAATTGATTTCTGTGCATTTTTTTTCCACACTGCATCAAATTAAGGTTGATTACGTCGATTAAGCATCATGAGGTGGAGCGTGAGGGGTGGTTCCCTATTTTTTATTTATTTATTTTTGTTGTTGCTGGGAGTTGGAACCCTATTAGTTAGGTTGCTTAATATTTATGCTAAGTACTCTTTAAAATACCAGAATAGGGAGGATGGTGTAGGTTTAAGTTTATTAGATTGATCAGTATTGCTGAACTATGAAATATTTTTTTTGCATACAGGTATAACAGAATAGCTTTAGTGTAGTTGTTGTTTTAAACTTGAGTATGAACTTATACAAAATGCCGCAAGATATTTTAAAAAACAGTTTTGTTGATTAAAAAACACTATATTGGATTCATATCGGTATCGGCAGATATCCAAATTTATGATATCGGTATCGGTATCGGACATAAAAAAGTGGTATCGTGCCATCTCTAGTTTCAGGTTAGTTTGTGTATTCATCCAAAGAACTGCTGTGTGAACTTTAATAGCTGTTTAAAAGTCAAACACAGCAACAGGCGGTGATGACATTACAAGTACAACATAAGTCCAAAGACACAGAAGTTACAAAGCTACACAAACAGAATTAGTGTAACAGTCAGAGAGCCGATGGCTTAATGTGGGCGTTTCATTAAAGACAAAACAGCAGATGATCTGAAGGACAAAGAGTTCCTGAGAAGGACACAAACAGCAGAGCTGATCTCATCACGACTCCCACGTACAGCTCAGTCCTACCAAGGTGTGAAAATGCTTTCACGTTTTCTGTTTGACTGCACACGACAAGTTGTTTTTAATCCTGCTTCAGCCTCAGCAGGTCTGAGAGGTGAGCGCAGAGACAAACAGACAGACACTTTGTGTTTGTACGCACAAACATGACCACAGCTGTGAGATCGCCAGACTGTCAACATTTACTGACACAGTGAGATGCTTCAGCTGAGGCTTTGTGGTCTGCTGAAATCGGCTCTCGCGAGGACGTGCATCCAGGCCAGAGGTGCCTCAGCATCCGCCACCTGAAAGAGCCACTTCCGTAAACAAAGCCAAACCTTATAAACAGTACCTTTGCACAATGACTGAAACTAACACCACTGAAGGAGCAACGGGCTGTGAGGCCAGTTTATGATCATTAATATGCAAACTGTCTCGACCAATGATTAAAGACCAGCTAAGACTGAAGAAGTCACTTGGATGAGTGATGAAACGTTTCTCCCACTGTGTCCACATGAACAGAATCAACCTGTTTGGATACATACAGAAGGCAATTACATCTCCCAAAAACCAAAGTCTGGGTAAAATCTCCTTTTTAATGCTGCTGATATATTTGAGGCTCTGCTGCAGAATGATGTCAGAGTCTGTTTCAGTGAGTCACCATGAACCAGTCAGGCATAAGTTTATGACCACTGACACCTAACACTGATTATCTCTACATCATGGGACCTGTTAGTGTCATGGTCGGACGGCCCCCGCCAGCAGCGTGTCCCCCTGTTACTTCCTGTCCTTCAGCTCCACTGTCTGGGATGATCAACTCACCTGTGGGTAACTGCATGATCAGCTGCTCTCTACTTAAGTTGGAGGAGGACACTAATTGGACGCCTGATTGTGAACAGGAAACAGTTGGTGGAAAAGCCTTTTCTCCATCTGTGATTGTGTGGACTCATTATTTTTCCTTTACATTAATAAGATGACTTTAGCTTTAGCTTTGTTCGGTTTAGTCTTGACTTTAGTTCTTTCCAGTGTCTCTTGAGTTTATCTGTGTTTCTAGTACTTGGTGTGTTGTTTGATGTAAGGTCTCTCTCTGTGTCGGTGACACTTTTATTTAACTGTGTTCATCGTAGACTGAACTTTATGCTGCTGTAACACAAACATTTCCCCTGTGTTATCAATAAAGTATCTGTCTCTGATAAGCTTTCAAATTAAGGAGATCAAGTATAAAAATATGACCTAGCCACCTGTCAGGTACCTGCCACATGTTAATCAGCCATGATGGTTCTGTTTAAACAGGTGCTGACTGGGTAACGTGTCACACACTGAGCCAGCACACAGGAACAAGGAGGCTGTGATGGTGCTTTTCTGATTAAGTTCATCTGTCTCTTTATGATTCTGTGACGCAGACACGATCTCACTCAGGTCCCTGAGATCTGATCATGTGTTCATCACAGCTCCACCTGTCACTGCACAATCACCTCCATCACTGATGTCTGTGCTCACACTCTGCTGCCACCTAGTGTCTGTGTGTGGGTGTTACAGCCGGCTGTCCTCACAGCTGGCTGTAACACCCACCTGTTGTAACAACAAACCCACGGTGGGTGTGTTGGTGGGTGGATGTTATACCTTCAGCCTCATCATGGTGTTATTTCTGTACATCAGCTGATTCTGGTCATTTTTAAAAGAGTTCAACAAACTGTTTCCAGCTTTGCTGCATCTGACACAGACTGAAGCAGGTCAGCCCTGTCTACTCTGACCTCACTTAGTCAGCTGACGTCTGCAGAATGAAGAAGCTGATGTTTAAATGAGGTTTTCCCTGAATATGTCCTGATAGCATTGATGTGACTCACCTCTCACCACCTCTCTGCTTAAAGCACCTGACCAAGGCCTGACGTTCAAGCTGTTTTACATTTTTCACATTCATACTGATCATAAACAGGCGTGTTCATCACAGCAGAATAATCTCTGTGATTCTGGATTAGACATCAGGGATTATTTGTCTTTGGTCACTTTGTTTATCAGGCCTCTCGACATTAATATGGTCATTACTAGGGATTATCCGGGATGATGGCACCGGATACCATGCGCTTTTTTCCTGAGATGTGATACACTTTGAATTCTAGCCAATCATTTTACCTTTGCAAGTGTAGTAGGCGGGTCCAGGTATGTACGTTCTTTTAGAGCAGAGCTACAGATTAAAAATGTCCAAGGCGAAGCGGTCAAAAGTCTGGCTGTACTTCACAGCAAAAGATGCAAACTCAGCAGCAACAAGTGCTTTAAGCTGATACTGTGATACTGTCAAAGGAGGTAACACCTCAAATCCGATGAAACACCTGGTGACGCATAGCGTTTTGTTAAAAGCCCAGAAATGCGCCGTATTTGATAGCTTGCTGCGAGACCTCACACCGAGCACATCTACTGCGGGTGTGGTGCCTGTTATCGACCCGGAGTTAGCAACATCCCCCAAAAACCCGAAGAGGAGAGTCCTGGCCCCTAGCCCTGCCAGTGTAGCAGAAATGATGATGATGATGATGCAGCAGCAGCCGTTCTTCTCTGCCTGAGTAGCTTAATGTTGTTCGTGTGTAATTTACGTTGAGTAGGCTAACCACGTTATTACATTAATGCATGTAAGGTGAACTAGCAAACATCATCATAGCTACATGCGGCTGTCTTCTTGTTTGATGGCAGATACTCCCTTCACCCTGGCCAAAAAGGCTAAAATGACCAAAGAAAAAGAGGGAAACAGTTAAACATGAGAGGTTTAGGACAAAGTTTGTGTTTTTTCCATTGTTTAAGCACTGCTTCCAGCCAAGAGTGATACCATATATGCCCCATAGCTGCAGAAAAGGCTAACATTGTTATCTTTTTACAAAAACCAGCTGAACATGAGAGGTTTAGGACAAAGTTTGTGTTCTCCATTCTTTAAGCACCAGTTTGAGCACCGTTTAAGCACCGGCACCGTTTCAAAAGTACCGGTTTGGCACCGGTATCGGATAAAACCTAAACGATACCCATCCCTAGTCATTACTTACACCTTCATTCTTGCTGCACTGGTACCATCCAATGGAGGCTCTGCCCTTTATTCACCCGTTGCCATGGTGACCCATAGGCAAGTCTCCCTGTGTGTCCCAGTATCAGACCCTCACTGTGAAACTCTTTATAATACGCCTCACAGCTGATCCCTTGTAATTAACAGGATTATATGCTATTTACCTGCAGACACTCACAGGTAGCACACCTGGGATCCAGATGACCTGAGGGATCTGGAAGGTTCATACTGGGTCAGGAGGTCATTGATGTATTTTGGTCCTAAACCATTCACAGCTTTATAGACCAGCATCAGGACTTTAAAGTCTATCCTCTGACGGACAGGCAGCCAGTGTAAAGACCTCGGTGAGTCTTCAACCTGGATTTAAATAAACTGAGTGTTTCAGCTGATCTGAGGCTTTCTGGGAGTTTGTTCCAGATATAAGGAGCATAAAAGCTGAATGCAGCTTCTCCGTGTCTGGTTCTGACTCTGGGAACTGATAAAAGACCTGTAGAGTCAGTCAGGTGTTACAGGTAACACAGAAACACTGATATTGTCAGTAGTGTGTGTTTTTATGGTAACTGTAGAACAAAGTAAACGTCTCCGTGTTACATGTCAGTATGCTTGTCAGGGGTGTGAACAGGGGCTCCTTTCCTGCCTGAGTCCACTCTTTAACAACCGTGACAGAGAATGAGTTATGTTTATTAATATTGTGTTAGTAACATATTAATGTCGGTCCAGCATCAGCACTAATTAACTAAAACTGATTTGGCTGCAGTTTTTAATAAATCTGGTTTTTGAAAAATGATAAAGATGGAAAATCATTTTAGAAAGTGACAATCAGGGCCCACCTCTGTGACCTGAAGCTGTAAGCATTCATGTTGGAGGTCACACTGTTGTTGCAGTATTAGTTATTTATGATATTATTGCAGTGTTAGTGATTTAATATCTGAAGTCTCTGTGCTTCAATGATGAGCATCAGCAACAAACATACAGGATCACTGGACTCATTTTTTCTGTTGACTGTGAAGAATTTTGGAAAAACTTTATTGCTCTGCAAACATCTGACCCTGAAACACCAGCAGTGCACCAGCTGACCTCAGATCAGATCTGTACACAGATTATGTTTGAATTCATTTACTATTTATTACAGCAGCAAGTCTGCAGCCGAGAGAATAAAAGCCTTTAAACATGTAATGAATGATCTAATTATAACCCCTCAAACTATTCTAATCATAGATCGGTCTGTGGCCTCCGTGCTGTCCTTCAAACACATGAAACTTTATTAACACAGCAGCTGTTTCCTCTCGCACTCACTCTGCTGCTTTATCTGCCTCACATTCACTCTGCGCTCTGTAATACTGCTGCTATATGAGTTTAATTATATGTTGTATTGTGTTGATGCTCTCATTTTGTGTTGTAATTTAATTCTGTTCGTTTTATATTTATTTGTATTATTTTATTTACATTTTATTGTGTTGCTATTTCCAGCATATCAGGTTGCAGTTTTTAAATAAAGTTTTATAAATAAGAAAACTTTATAAATAGAGTTTGCTGTGACTTTTGGCTAACAGTACTATATTAGTATTAATGTAGGTGTGATTGGATGATGCTCACCAGCTGTGACGACCAGCCTCCTCTGACACCACACCTAAGCTGCTACTCCACCCCTCCCATTCTGCAGAGCCACAAACCACACCCCACCACGAACAGATGACCATAAAGTGTGACGTTGTTAAGGAGTGTTGCCATGGTCACCAGTGGACTGCTGCCCCCTTTTGGAACTTTGCTTTAAACTCCCCCCGTGTGTCTGATTTAAGGTATCCTCTGTGACACATTTGTACTGCCGGTGTCACAGTAGGGTCTTTCATGCACACTCAGCAGCTGTGTTTATGTTTATTAGCACTTGTAGGAGCAGAGCTATAGATGCAGACTTCATGTTGATGATTAGACGTCAGTCTGATCAGCAGAGACGCCCTCAGAGTCACGCTAACATCCCTGTTACCATATCCAACCATCAAGAAGACTCTGTACAACGAGGTCTTAGTGGTCCCGTGAAGGCCACACATCTCGTCATGGTCTCATCAAGTCCACACCTCCTTTTAGTCTTCTTTCTATTTGTTGGTGTTTTGGGGGCTTTGTACTCACTGGTCACTGGTCTGTGATTGTTTCCACCAGGTCCTCAGCTGGTCTCATTAGCAGTGAGTTCATATTAATCAGTTTTCTTGGAGATTGTTCCTGATAAGCAGCATGTGCTCTGTCGTACAGTAGTTTGTTTCTTCAGGATTGAGCCTGTGTCGTCTGTTCTGGGACAAAATGTGCTCTTTGTTCATCATGAGCTGAATCCAAACATGACAGTTAAAACAGTTCATTGGTTGAATGACCTTTTACACTTGTGCACATGGTTTGGATGAGGTTTATTCATAGATTGCAAATTTCTGTTTTCTCAGTCTATTTGATTTAATTCTGTTTTATTTAAAAATCCCAAAATCATAACAACACTTGCCTAAAAGTGCTAAAGTTACAGGTGATAATGTTTCACATCAAATATTACAATGGCAGGTCGAGCAGGGTTGTTCCAGCTCAGCTCACACAAAAATATCATCTTTTACCTGGAAAATGATGTCATGTACAGCTTATAGTATCATCACTTTCATGTCAATGAATAAAATGTGTTTCATTTCTTAAAAGAACAAAAGATTATCAGATGTGATGAACAGTTTGGGAAGTGTAAACTTATAAGTATTCGCTCTTCCTTCTTTTCTTTGGTTTGGTCACAGAGCTCTGTCAGTGTCCATCTTTGGGTTTCTTCTACTGGACTTAAACGGTGTTGTTGTTTGAGTAGGTCTGGTTTTGAGCTTGTTAGAGGTGTTTCTGGGCTGTGTCTACACACTGAATGTTATTTTGTTGTTTCTGGGCTGTGTCTACACACTGAATGTTATTTTGTTGTTTCTGGGCTGTGTCTACACACTGAATGTTATTTTGTTGTTTCTGGGCTGTGTCTACGCGCTGGAGTAAAGGTTTTTTTGTTGCTTCGCTGCAGTCTTGTGTCTACTCGTTGCTACTCTGCTACAGTCCACGTCCACAGTTTTCAACATATAATGTTCAAATTTTCTGTCATGGTACATACCAATAACAGGTCAAAGGTCATAGCAAATATAAAAAATCAGTAGAAACTTTGTATATTTATCTTCAAACTTCACAACAATACACCAGGGCTTTGTCAAACGCTAGCTTGGCTAAACATTTGACCTTGACCTTCAAGGTCAAAGTTGACCTTGTAAAATGTGTTAATAAACCATATTGAGTAGTCTATCATGAAGGCCATGGAGAGAACTGAATCACAGATTTCGGGGAATCACAGTCCATGAGCTCCAGACTGAGTCACTGACTGCATGTGATTTTCATTAGCATTAAAAATAATCCTCATATTTTAAATGATCTTAGTTTGTCCCGTGACCTTTGACCCTCTGCCTGTGTAAACCGTGTGTTTCTGTGTAGTTGGAGCTGGACACACTGATGTGTGAATGTGTTTAGAAGCTTCAGAGCTGTGATGTTCAGTTGTGATGAACTCTGATGGATTTAGATGATCAGCATCTGCAGTTGGTGATTATCTGATATTCATCGTATTTTACAGCCATATCTGTAAATTCAAACAGTCTTTGAATCCACTTCATGAGGAGATGATGGTTTGTTTGTTTTTTTGATGTTGTCAGTGCTGACATCAGCTCAATCATAAAACTGTGGACTCCTTCATGATCATCTGGTCGACCCATGATCCTCACGTTCTCCTCCTGCAGGAGTTAAAGTTTATTATTAACTCCTCACTGAGGTTGTGTGAGGCAGGAGTCCAGCATGCATCAGCACTGCCAAAATGATCATCATGATTATTATGATCACAATTTAAATCAGGACGGATTTCAGTATAGATCATGATTATTGTGATTTTAGAGACTGAAATGTTTTTATTGCAGTCTTATTATTATTTTATTCAGTGTGATGATAAAAAAACTCTCAGTGTGACTACACACAGAGATATTTGAACAGTTCAGAGAACACAGAGTCTCTCAGACCTCAGACTGGACTTTGGCTCAGGACCAGGACTTGTTCCCTCAGCAGGGCTGTGGCAGCTCAGCACACCAGCTGGTCGGACCCACATGTACTCTGATGGAGCTCAGACCTGTAAATGTTTTACAATAAAGAGCTCAGAGGGAAACATCAGACAGGTGTGCTGATTCTTCCACTGACACAGGACAGATCTGATAATGATGATACAAAGGTTCCCCAAAACAAACAAAGAGTTTTATTCTTTTTATCCAATCAAACGTTTAGAAAACATTAAAAAAAATCATTGAAAAACAAAAGCAAAAAAGATTACACACACACACACACACACACACACACACACACAGACACACACACACACACACACACACACACACACACACACACACACACACACACACACACTTTCTCTTACAGGAAGCAGGTTTGAGTGAAACTCTGAGTTTGTTAATCCTCAGATGAAGGAAACTCAGCTTTTGGTCCCAGTAAGAAGGATAACTTGAACAGGGTCAGTTACCATGGCAACAGATGACACACATCCAGAAAGCCATGGCTCCTGATCTTTAGTACAAACATGTAAAGAGTGTGAAGGAGAGCATGTAGGAGGAAAAAGGAATGAACAACGATGGTCTGTGGACGATCAGCAGCAGCTCAAACTGAGACCAGCAGAGGGCGCTGTCGGCTCATCTCAGTGCTTCTGTGCTCTGACCTCACCTGCTGCACCTGCTGCTGCCTAAGTGTGTCTGTGTGAACATCAGGCTGCTGAGCTCACAGTGAGTGGTTCCTGCTGTGTGACCACAGAAACCTGCCCACTCAGGCTCACATCCACGCTCTGTCACACAGACTCAGCTCTCACTACTGCTTCTGTCTGTGGCTCAGGGGTGCAGCGGGTCCCCACCAATCAGAGACTGTGGATTGGCAGTCAGAGGACCTCTGTGCTAAAGAGCCTGCAGCCTCCATCAGTGTGAGAGTGTGTTAGAGTGCAGCACGGTGCACACAGTGTCTGTGTGCAAGTCTGAAACCTGCACAGGTGACAACAGGAAACTCAGAGTTACTGAACCTGCTTCCTGAGCAGATGTTACTGTGTGCACAGGTGACAGCTAACAGCTGTATTTTAAACAGACTAAAGCACAGGCAGCATGAAGAAGAGGAGCAGAGGAAGGATGAAGGTCCATCAGGCCCAGGGTGTCCTCAGCTTCCTGTTCAGAGACAAACATGATGTCAGCTCCTCACAGCAGCCCGTCTGATCTTAATGACCTTACAGTACCATAAGTAAAATGTGTTCACAGTAGATCACACACTCACAGATAAAAACCACAAACTGCTCCTCAATAAAAGCAGAAGTATCAATAAAATAATAATATGCAACCATGAATTAATTAAAAGCTTGTCTGTACAGAAATGCCTTCAGCTGCTTTTTAAAGACACTCAGTGGATTCAGCGTAAACACAGCGGGGGAGACGACCCTGGTGCCGCTGCCTGAAAAGCACAATCCACTGGTGTTTTGAACCGAGTACGTGGGACCAACAGTGACCTCTGACCTGAAGGCCTAAGTGTTTATTCTAAAGAGCTCATCAGGGTGAGTGTGAGATTATAATATTATTTTATGCCATGTTAGACCCCTAATTAAAGATTGTGAATTGTTATGTAGTTTTAGTTTGCATTATTCTCCTGAATTAGAAGAAGCTGATAACTATTGCATTAGTTAGACTGATTTGCATTACATTAGACTGCTGATTTATTGTGAATGAATGATATTGTTTATGATGCATTATACTGCTGAGTTATAAGAAATACTGTTCGCAGAAAGTCATCGCCTTATTTGTCTGATTAGAAGAGAACATGCTGGAGTTTTCTGCCCCATCTCAGCAGGAGCAGATAAACAGGGAGCCAAGGTCGTAGCTTAGGCGCCGTGTGAGAGAAAGCATGTGAATGTTTAGGCTTTTATGATAAGGTGGAGGCACCAGAGGCTATAAGAGTTTGAGCAATGCTCCACCATTTTGAGATCTGATGCTGTCTGCATCAGTGTCCATCTCCCACGCGTGTGATCATTAAAATCATTGTTTGACTCAACCCGGCCGGACCAGTGTTGTTATTGTGGTTTTTTCTCTTGTCTCCATCCCCAATATTTGAATCCATAACATTGCTCAGCTAGCCTGCCTGTAGTCCAGCTGTTTCACCCACTGAAACATCTGAAGCTTTATCAAACCAAAAGTTCTCTTAAAGGAGCAGCTGAGATCAACCAAAATGGAAACATCTGGCCTCAGACTGCAGCAGCTGGGCTCCTTGTTGTGATGAAAAATAAAACATATGAAGTCAATGTGACAGAGGTCGTACCATTTGCTTCATTTTGCTTTTTGCAGTAGAAAAGAAGTGGAACTAGAACCAAGAGCAGAACCAGAAGAACCACAGGAACCAGGCCTGCTATGAGTGCAGTGAGAAAGGAGGTGAGACCCTGAGGAGGTGATGAAGCAGTGTCAGCAGAAGAGTTCACAGGAGGAGTGGAGTCTGAGCTCCTGTGCTGAGGAGGATCTGCAGGAGAGATGATGCAGACGGTTCAATCATTTTATCAGCAGGTCATGTCTGTAAACAGGAAGTGATGTCACTGTTCTGACCTCTGACCCTCAGAAAGCTCTGAGGAGACGATCCAAATGCTTCAGTAGCACAAGAGTAGAGACCTTCATCAGCCTGTTTGACCCTTCTGATGACGAGCTCTGCTGCTGTTCCAGCTCCAACATGACGTCCATTAAAGGAGAAATAAGCAGCAGCTGTGTCACCGCGCCTCTCTCTGCAACGCAGAGTGACATCACTTCCTGTCCACACAGGAAGTGCAGGAATCTCCAGGATCACACCTTTATCTGACAACAGAAACACAAACAGAGCAGAGTCAAGAGCTCCTCTCAGATGAGCTGCTTCCTGTCTGAATGAGCACCTCGCTGTCTTCCTGTCACAGTCTCACACTCTCAGCTCACTGACAGACATGTATCCAACATCTGGAAACATCTGCACAGAGACACAGCTGGAACATCTCCCTGTCTCTACCTGAAACACTGATGGACACTTCATCGCTCTGCTGTCCAGATGAGTTCTCACAGAAGTAACGTCCATCAGAGGAGACGGAGCGATCCAGAACACAGGAGGAACCATGAACCCTCCCAAAGCCTGCAGCTGCTCCACAGTCCTCAGTGAGTCCTCCTCTGGTCCTCTTCACTGTCCATCCATCAGCTGTCTGTCCATCATCAACACAACTCAGAGACACTGAAGAAGATCCTCTGAAGACCTGCTGAAGGTTTGGACTGACAGACAGAGACACTGGAGGACACACACACACACACACACACACAGTAAGTGTATTTGTGTTCTTGTTGGAGTCTCACTGATGGTTTTCACTTCCATCTCCTCACCTGCAGAAACAGTCGGTGCAGACAGCAGCAGCACACACACACCTGCAACAGGAGGACAGAGTCAGTAAAGGTCAGAGGTCATTAGTTACTACGGACAAGTTACCCCTGGAACGGTCATCAGAGGGAATTTAGTATTTGCATGAGCCATTCTTCTTTCAAGCTCAGAAGTGTTGGATGTCATTTTATTGTGTAGTTTGTATTTTTTATATTAAGCTAGAAAGAGAATAATTTATCTTTCAAACTACAGCAGTTAGTCTCCTCATTAAAATAAAAACTTTATGCTGATGAATTTTGCGGTGAACAGTGTCTGTGCTGATCTTGACAGGACGTTTGGAGCTCCGCATTTTACGTGACTTTTACACACCAATTGCCTCGAGACTCGATGACTGTATTCTGTGACCGTATATGGTCTTATACTTCCGGGATGAGCTGCTGTGGTTACTAAATGTTTCCTCTGTGAAATAATTTCACTTAGAGCCGACTGTGGAAAATTTAGAATCTGTCTGTGGAGGTTCTCAGTCATCCAGTTTATTGACATCCAGCAACACACCCAGACACGAACTGGTTCACCCGAAAGACAAAACGCCAAAACACAGACTTAACAATGTGGTGTTTGCTGTACAATGCAGCGAGGAATGCTCAGACCTCTACATTGGAGAGACCAAACAGCCACTTCACAAGCGCATGGCACAGCACAGAAGAGCCACCTCCACAGGACAAGACTCAGCTGTCCATCTGCATGTAAAGGACAAAGGTCACTCTTTGAGGATGCCAATGTTCACATTTTGGACAGAGAGGACAGATGGTTTGAAAGAGGCAACATTTAGAATAAAATAGAATAAAAAAGATTTTTCCAAACCGACGTGTTATGATCCTGTTGCAGTTCTAGACTCGCATTCACTGAGCTCTTTAGAAAGATCCATTCTTTGACTAATGTTTCTAAAAGCAGTCTGCATGGCAGCTGCTGCGTTGTATACACCTGTGGTCATGAGATTAAAAACACCTGATTTCACTGATTAATGCTACTCAAACCCAGGCCAGCTGCTCTCAGCAATGCGAAATATGCCAACAGAGCTAAGCCTGCCCCGGGCTGCAATTAAGCACCAAAATTGGAGAAGGCATAGACAGGGGATAAGCTAACATATGAAACTGGAAATGACCGCCGTGTATTCAATTTATTTCAACAAAGTAACTTCTGATTACCACCTATATAAACAGTAACTGTAAAGGAATGCAGTTACCCATATTTTGTATTTTAAATACGTAACACCGGTACATGTATTCTTTTACTTCCCAACACTGGGCAGATGATATCATGGATAAATGAGTAGATGAACGTTTGACTCACCGAGGAGCAGAGAGGCAGACAGGGTCTTCATGGTGTCTGAATGCTTTAAGTCTGAGCAGCGTAGACGTCTTCAGCTTCACAACTTCCCTGTTAACACTTTCACTGTCTGAGCAAACGCTCCACTGATGAGAAGCACACCCACACAGCGGGTAAGTTTCAACAATATTTGCATTGTGTATTTACTCAGTTTGTATTTGTCTAATATGATATTTGTTTCATGATTGGAAATAATAAAAGTGACAAAGATGCACAGATTAGGAGAAAGATGGCCCTGCGAGGGAGTCTAATGTGTTCATAGTCTGAGTAAGAGTGTGTTATTGTAATTCATTAACTGTAAAGTGACCAGGGGACGGGCTGGAGGAATAAAGCTCATGTTCAGTAGTTCAACTTCACATGGACCGAAACTGCTCTGGTGCTGAGAGGTTCTGACCCTGATGGACTGCAGCCTCCTGCCTGAGGGAAGCAGCTCAGGAAGTTTCTCTCTGAGGGAGGGAGGTTGGGGAGGTCAGCAGTAATATGTCCTACCTCCGTCCTTGAAGCCCACGTGGAGGGAGAGCAGACTGCAGGTGATCATCTTTCAGTCTGCAGGTGGTGAGGATGGATTCACTGATGAAGGAGTAGTTGTAACATTGACCACAGGAAGTTCATTATATGCTGTGCTTTTGTGATGAGGGTGCTGATGATAGCGGTCACTCTGATCCTGGAGACAGACAACAACTGTTCAGAAAGACTTCAGTGTCTGATGGACTCTGTGTCTCTGTAGAGGCTGAAACATACACGTCCCTCTAGTTCTTCTACTTCTCTGTACAGTTGCTCACATTCATTCCAACACTTTCAGCAATCTGCCTCCAGGATTTCTCATATCTGTGAGTCTTTATATTCTTTATATTAAAACTCTGATTATTACTCTTCATCTTTGAAGTTCTCTCACTGATCGATTCAAAAAAAGGAGTCGACTGTATGGAACAGACCAATCACAATATTCAAAAACTGCGACAACACAACGAGGTTCACCTCAAGTTACAGCGCAGGAAACAGGACATCTCTAAAGTATGTGTCACAGTGAGTTTTATATATTTACTAGGTATGTGTGTTTTTAAAGGGATGTCAAATGCTGTCATTTTTCTGTAAAGCAAATTTACCTTGCCTTTAGGTATAAATAAAGTTACCTTACCTTACCTTACCTTACCTTACCTTACCTTACCTTACCTTACCTCAGTAAGCTGTGTGGTTAGCATGTAGCTGTGCTATAGAGAAGAAGCAGAGGTAGAACTCCCATGAACCTTTGCAGACTGAAGGAGAGCCGTTAGCTTTTATTATTTAATCTTTATTTCCACAGGTAGTCCTGCTGAGACTCAGTGTCTCATTTCTAAGATAGACCTGGTTCACCTGAACGCTGGTGCTGTAGTTGGAGTGCAGCTGTTTAGCATCTCTCATTGGCTCATGACCACAGGTGGAGGTGGAGATACAGACTGACAGATTGTTGTGGGATTTCTCTTTAGCTTATTGTCCTTTAATGTATTGTCTAATGTATTGTTTAATGTATTGTTAATTGTATTGTCTTGATGAAATGCTTTCATGTTACTTAGTTTAGTACGTCTGGTTCACACCTCATTCACGCTGGGAAACAGACGGTGAGAAACTGGTGAATGTCTCCCAGGAGACGGAGACTTGACCCCAGAGTGGGGGAGATCCACACAGGTGATAGAGAGTTTTTCTGTTTAGAGCTAAGGTGTGAACTGCAACTGCCTTTTGTTCTGTGACTGTGTTTAAAGGGACCTGAACTGTTCATTGTCAGAGACGACTCTCAGTGCCCGCTGACTGACGTCTCTCCTCATGCATGAGAAATAAAGTGTTGGGTTTTAACTGCTCATCGTGTCTGCAGGCTTTGTTAATAAATTTCCACAACACAGATCGATGTTGCTTTCACACTCTCTCATTACTTAAATTGAATACCATCCATCCATCCATTCGCTTCCACTTATCCTTTTCAGGGTCGTGGGGGGCGCTGGAGCCTATCCCAGCTGTCATAGGGCGAAAGGCGGGGTACACCCTGGACAGGTCGCCAGTCTGTCGCAGGGCCAACACACAGGGACAGACAACCATTCGCGCTCACATTCACTCGGACATTCACACCTAGTGACAAAAATTAAATTGAATACAATAATTAAAAAAACTCATTTTCTGCCGTTTCCAAACGTTTTCTACATTTTACACCTGAACACATGGTTTAGATGATCTTTGATCATAAATTCTAATGTCTTCTTATGTCCTCTCACTCACCTCTAGTCACTTCATATGATACCCCCAGAGCCCAGATTTGACCTCTTCTATGGCCCCAGAACCATTTTTTAACCTTTATGAAATACTTGTATTTCTCTGAAGCACCAGTGTCAGAAGTTTAATAGTTTTTCTTAGAAGGTCACAAAGACAGGTCATTAAAGACAAAGACAGTAGCAGATGATCTAAAGGGCAAACAGAGAAGAACAAAGACAGCAGCACAGAGCTGAGCTGATCTTATCAAGACTGTCACGTACTGTGTGACAACAGCTCATCTCACCGAGGCGTGTACCTGCTTTCATAACGTGTGTTTAAATGTGCATGTTAATGATGCTTCAGCCTCAGCAGAAGTGACCGCAGAGACAGAGACTCAGATCTCTGACTGTGTAGTGGAAACATGAACCACAGCTGTGAGTGTGTGTGGTATTCAAGATGGCGCCGGTGAGGTCGGCTGCCGTCACGACTGCTCCGACCACTTTTTCTTTGTCTTTGTTTTTTAAGTTAGTTTTCAGAAAAAAAAAGTGTTGTACAGTTATTTCATTTTTAACCTTAATTTTTTATATTTTATTCCTTCCTAGTTAAATTTACCCTTTTTAATTTTTCATATTTATTTCCTATCTTATTCATAGCCTTTTCCTTTTTTTTTTTTCTTTAGGTCACGAGCAGTTGTCCAAGCATTTCACTGCATATCGTACTGTGTATGACTGTGTACGTGACAAATAAAATTTGAATTTGAATTTGAAACCGTCAGACTGTCACGAACACTGACAGACTGAAAGATTTAGCTCAGAGCGCTGTGGTCTGCTAACATACATTATCACAGGACACTGAGATAATCAACCACTGTTAGCTCTTCTTATTAAAGTCTGTGAAGAAATAATGTTATCAGGTCTGAACCTCAAACTCTTGATTATCATCTGTTCTTTAACCCTGCACATGCCTTTGAGGATGAGCTCCTTTATTTTTTTTTGCTTTAAAGTCACAGGGCCCCCCATCCCCCAGCAGGGGCCTGACAGAGCCAGGGGCGGCCAGGCACTGTCAAGCAACCTCCTGGAGTGAGCCAGTACACACCTGAGCACCCAGCCCCAAACACCGAGAACCACCAATCTAAGTCACCCAATAATCAAACTGAAGGGGAGGCTGGAAGGTTACATTTCAGACCCTTTGAGAATTCTTCACATATCCAGCTCCAACACCTGTAATGGTCCCTGTGCCTGCTCAGCTGACTCGGTATGGCTACAAGTGTTTTGTTTATGTTTTGCTCCTCTCGCTCTCCTCCCACGCCCCCACGCTCTACCAGGGCGGAGTCATGGTGATTCCTGCCCCTGGCTCCGGCACCTGCGAACGATCCTCTAATCAACGCTCTCGCTACTTAAGGCGGATGCTGGGAATGCTTCATTGCCGGATTATTGTGTCATCACTAGTCTCATGCTTGAGTTTCCGGTGTGCTGTGACTTAACCTGCTCTCTTCTCCCTGTGCCAGACTCGACCTGCCAGCTTGAGGATCGCTGCTAATGTGAGCGTGAGGCCAGTGTGAAAGAGCTGAGCCAGAGCGTTTGGAGGAGGATCGCTGTAGTGCTGACTCACCTGTTCAACATGCCAGAGGAAGCTCATATACACACGGAGCTCTGACAACATGACTCATGATATCAGCTCAGTGTAAAACATTTCAACAACTTCTTTAAGATGTTTGGCAAAAATGGTCTGTCACTTTTATCTAAAGGAGGCTTTTTTTTTATCACACATGCTAATATCACCCTTAAATTTGACCCAAAATGCACTTTGTGAAGGTGGATTCAAAAGATCAGGGTACCAACGTTCATATATGTATCTACATCACAGATATTAAATGTTTTCCCACTAGATCATGGATCTATGTCTGATGGTATTGGTGCAGTTTCTAACAGAGCTTAAACATGTTTTTCAGGTCATAATTTAATAAAATGCTGGAACATAGTTAAAGCACCACATTTAGACCCACCTGTGTGCACTTGAAGGGCCTGACACTCTTTTCTACAGAGGCCACATCAGAGCAATAATATACTGGTTTACAGGGTCAGAGCGAGAGGAAGGATATTAATACAACTCTGAGCCTGTAGATGATAACATCCATTACTGTGTATCAGGGCTGGACTGGGACAAAAAATCAGCCCGGGCATTTTGACTAGAGACCGGCCCACCAGGTATTCTAGGAAAAACCATAAATCCTTTGAATGAAAACAAACGCTGTTGTCACAGTGATGTACACTGTCTTGTTGGTATATATGTATCAGTCTAATAATAATAATAATAAACATCTCTGTTGCTTGTTGCACATCTCTGTTGCTTGTGGGGCTCGCACACAAGAATTTCACTCGCATGTGCTGTGCCAGTGTGCCTGCACATGTGATGTGACAATAAAAGTGATTTGATTTGATTTGATTTGATAAACTTAAACCTACACCATCCTCCCTATTCTGGTATTCTAACAGTACCAGAAAGTAGACTGCTGGTCGAGTTAACCTCCTGAACTATCTACAACACATGGTGAAAACCTGAAATTAAGACAGAAGACTAGAGGCGAGACATGATCATTACTGATTACTGATGACAGATTTAGATAAACAGCATGGCAGGGCAAAATATTTTGTCTAACATGGCAACCTTTAAAAAGTGAAAGGAGACAGAAAGAATAAAAGAAATTTACACAGAGTACTGGTACAGTATCTAGAAAATGTGGGAAAATACTGGCATCATATACAGTACTTAGCTACTTCTGAAGAAATTATGTTGGGACCCTAAAAAAAATTACTATGTACAATAATGGATTTCTATACATTTTACATCAGATGAAAACGTTTGTTTTAAGATTCAGATTATTATTTGTTGAAGTGAGAAATTTTAAATGAGAATAAGAAAGTATTTCTTTGTGCCCCCCTCTCCCTGTTAATGCCCTACCTGCCCCCCTGGAAAAACTTTGCTAGACCCGCCCCTGCACAGTTACCAGCTGTCAGCTACTTAGAAAAGGATCCTGGTGTTATTGTCCTGATAAACTGAGCCGATATTTGAGGTTTACACAGCTACATTCTCGCCTGAAAACATGTTAAACATTTATTTTGTGACCCAGAAAGAATAATAAGAGTAATATTAAAACTAACTAGCTGCCGCCATTGTTGGAAACTAAGCAGGGCCGCGCTATGAATTCTCGGACAGTTTCTTCTTCTTCGGGGTTTAACGGCAGCTGGCATCCTTGTACATGCAGTGCTGCCATCTTCTGTTTCAGTCCGTTATTACACTCTTAAATCCTACTACTTATTCCTGCGTCTTTTGTGATCTTACAAAGCTTCAAACCACGCGTCAACTATTAAATCAGTCGTCGACGATTTTGATAGTCGACGCAATCGTAACTAGTCGACTAATCGTGGCAGCCCTAGTGAGAACCATGAAACTGTTTTTGATAGAAACCCAACAAAGAACAGATCCAGATGGGGGGACAAAATGGTTTCAGGACATTTCTCAAATAAAAATGATTTTATCTTCATCTGCTGTTCTTAATAAAGCCAAAATACAACATGTGCTACATTAAAAAACACATCAGTGAATGAAACTAAAGGAATCCGTCCCACCAGGTGCTAACACAGTCTCTTTCATCCTGAAAGTTAATTTTAACACCCTGTTCCTGCTCTAGGAGCTGAGCTCTCAGACTCTCAAGCCATGCAGCAGGTCATGGTTACATGTCCTGTACCCTTGATCACCTCTGCCTGTGATCCTCAGAGCCACTATCTTCACTAAACTAGACTCAGACATAATTATCATCTTGTATCACAGCAAGCGATTAACAGACACGCTGGTCCACAGTGTGGATTCTACGCTTTTAGGGGTGTGTATTGGTAAGAATCTGGCGATACAATATCTATCATAATACAGGGGAGACGATACGATATATTGCGATACTAAAAGCCAGACGATATTTGTGTTTAGGACTGAATTTAATTAAGAAAAATCACAGTAAACAGTCCAAACTGTTAAATGCTTGACATGAGCCATGTAAAACAAAAACACTCTCTAAGTTCAAAATGAGAGAAATTAACATCTGCCTTATGAGAAGTCATGTCAAATAAACAAATAAAAACTACTTTACTGAAATATCAACTATTTCTTTAACATGAAAAAAGGTAAACAATGTAACACTGAGGCCTTACTTACTAAGTACTATGATTGTAAAGTACTTATCCAAAAACTGCTCTATGAAGCATCAAAACAAAGCACTTTTCATGTGACCTTAACATCTCATTTACATATCTCTTTCCCAGATCTTCTGCTATGGCAGTCTAAATGTCCCTTACTGTCGGTGTATCATCAACACTTTCTTGTGCACCCATCACAAGCTTGGCATGAAGAGGAGCAATGATGGACAGGGTTGGCATACTCTCCTCTGACATCACCAGGGTGGCGTCCTTCATAGGCTTGAGTGCCCTGACAACTTCTTCTGCACATGTGATGTCAGACTCACTTAATGTGAAAATTTATTTTTCACTCTTCCTGACTTCTGCAGAAAGCAGAGCCGCACAGATGGCTGGTTGCAGTTCTAAAACTCGTTCTATCATCATAGGAGCTGTTCAATCTTGTAATTATGTCTGTGATGAATCTGTGAGCTGGTAGCTGAAGGAGGCACTGTTTCTGCTTCAACTGATTGCTGGCTGTGGTGCTGATTCAGGCGAGATTCAGACTGTGTGCAAAACATTGTATGTGCGTCATGCCTGCAAGTCTAGCCGCGAGAGCCATGTTTGGTGCATTATCGGTAACAACAACCAGGTCCTTTGCATTCAATCCCCATTCAGCCACAGCGTCAGTTAGTAACGCTGCAATGTGTTCACCTGTGTGACTGTCATGCATGTCTCGAGTTTGTAGTACATGAGACTGAAGGTTCCACTGGTCCGTTATGGGATGTGATGTAACAGTTACATACGATTCAGTGGCTCTCGAAGTCCAAGCGTCGCATGTCAAAGCAACTGTCTCAGCCGAGCTGAGAGAGTCCAGCACTGTCGCTTTGACTTCTTGGTACAACTTTGGCAGAGCGATGTCTGTGATGTGTTGTCGGGAAGGAACGGTGTAACGGGGCTCCAGCATTTTAATCATATTACAAAATCCTTTTTTCTCCACAACACTCAGAGGGCGCATGTCTTTGCGAATAAAAACAAGTACTGACTGCGTTATTTTTGTTGCACGAGCTGAAGTTGCTGGTAGTTAACTTCTTCAATTGTCCGTTGAGCGGGATCACCTCGTTTCGTTTTAAAATTAGCATTTGACGCTACATCGCTATGATGTCTACACACGTGTGTTCGTAAATTTGTGGTGTTACCCGAATATTTGACTCTGGCGGTGCAGATTTTACAGACTGCATAGCTCTTGTCATTGTCTTTACTGCCTTCTTTTGTCCTAAATCCAAAATAAGTCCACATATCAGCTTTGAAAGCTGCTGCGGCCGGTTGTATCCTCTCCTCTTTGGTCATCAGTTAGCACAATTGGCCACACATCCACTGTTCTATTTCGTTGGTTTTTAGCAAACTAGACGCTTCTACAGTTATTGCGAGACCTCGTTTTTCCATAACGTAAAGGCGGTAAAAACTGCAAACAAGTGGCCAGAGTTAAAATTGCAAAATACAAAAGAAATTCACAGTAAATGCATGTAATTCTTTAATTAAAAAAAATCGATAACACTGATTTTGAATATCGATTCAGTATCATTACACGAAATATCACAATATTTTAATGTATCGATATTTTCTTACATCCCTATACGCTTTGCCTCTCCTTAGTGTGAAATGGACACAAGTATTTAAGTTGCAGTACCAGCAGGGGGCGATTATTTATTCACACCCAACCAGTCGCTACTGGCAAAGGAATGTAGGAAGTACAGTCCAGGTTACAGAAAATTAAAAAAAAAACTTACTTGAGTTTTTGATGCAGCTTTTTGATTGATGTAACTAGATTGTTTATGCATACTTCCATATGTTATGTCACCTTACTGTACTTGTATGCTGCTTTATTCCTGACCTATACTGTTCTTTAAATGTTCTTTTGTTTGACTACTGCTTTGTTCTTATACTTGTACATGACTCTTTGTTGATATGTCAAAATAAGCGCTGTATTGTTATATTGTTTGAGAATTTAAAATTTTTAAGAAGTACTGTCCAGGCACCTTCTTTGCCTGGTGAGATCGAGCTGGGTGTCTGATATGTCCTAGAATTGTCTTTATGTTGGTCGGAAATCAAATGTCTTCTTACTGCTGATACCGCAGCTTACTGCAACTTGTGAATGCGTGTCCATTTGACACTGCTGTGACACTGGATTGCTAAGGTAGCTACAACTCTCACAAAACTCTCAGAGACCAAAGATTAATTTAGGTGGTCTGTTTTTTTAAACACGTATCTCTTTAAGCGTAAACTGCCAGTGGCAACAGCACACAGTCAGACACAGTAGTGGATGGTGGTTTTAGCAGGGGATCACCGGTGTGTCTATGGAGCAAACCCAAAAACATACAAGGGAGAGACAGAACTGAATCTTTATTTTGGGTCTGATGACAAAATAGAAAATAAGAAAAGGCGAAACAAAGTTGACACTAAACTAAAACCTAAATTGGAAAAAAGTAACACTAACTATGAAACTGCACAGGAACACGCAAAACCATAAGTGTGAAACAATCCAAACATGCAACAGTGGGACGCAAAATCTCTGTGAACTGACATGAAGACAGACGGCCCAACAGAGGACTTAAATACACAGAAGGTTAATGAGGGAAGTGGAAACGCCTGAGGAGACACAGCTGACACAAATGATCATGATGCTGCTGGAAAAAGTAAGTCATTTGAGGCTGTACCCAATTCAGCGACCGCACGCTTCGGAGTACGCGCAGTTCGCGTACTACGTACGGCACGTACGAGGAAGTACGACAAGTGCGGAAGTGAGGAGAAGGGTCTGGCTGCAGCCAGGTGCTCTTGAAATTAGAGGGGATTTACGCACAGTGGTAAATTCCCACAGTCTGCGCTTTGTGCTTGTAGTGTGTGTAGTTTTTGTTTTATACAGTTGTCAGTCAGGCATCTAATTAGGAAGAAAATTACACTCCAAAAGATAAAAACAACCCAGGCATAAGCCCAGTAAGCCAGGCAAGAAATTTATACTAGGGGAACATTCCCCCCCCCAGCCCGTGGATATTTAGGGTACAGCAACATTGTTGATTATAAGCCAGTAGGAGACACAGGCTCCACTTCTTAGGTGTTTAAATGTCACAAACGAGGATAGACCTATCTCCATTCTAACTTTTTTGAAAAGGTGTATTACACTTCAGCATCCAGATCCACCACTGATGATACTGAAATAGCACTGAAAGACGATCAAAACCAGTACATAATTGTAACCCAAAGGACCTGACACGACTCAGAAGCTCACAGTTTGGTTTTTATTTTGTGACAGTGTCTGTGGCTTTTCCCTGCACCCTTCAGCATTTTGCAGTGCTCACTGCTCCGGTCTGCACTGGCTCTCTGCTCCTGCAGCTCTATCCTCCTCCTCTCCGGCCTAGCTGCTCTTGAAATAGGGAAGGCTGGTTTTCACAGCCAACGAGCATCATTTAGTCTAGGCATGACTAAATGATGCTCGTTGGCTGTGAAAACCAGCCTTCACTAGCATCAATGTATATTTTGTAGATTATTTAAATTTCCAGTACTGTTGCTTAACCGTGTAAGACCCAACCCATCAAAAAATGCCAGTTTACCTTTCGCAGCCTCGCTGTTCGTGGATTTTTTTGTGTGCAATTTTGCATGCTGCTTTTTTTTTTAAAAAGAGCGCAGTGTCCTGATTGGCTGTAGACCATTGTCAATCAGTTTTGTGCCATGTCTCCTGTACAGTACAGAATGTGTTCAGCTTGTTAAATTTACATAAATTCTCTGCGACCTGCTGGAGTGGGGGGGCTAGGAGGAGGAGTTGGCCGTCCGACTGCGGTCTGGAGTGTGGGGCCTCCCTGCTGCTGCGGAGTCGGGGCGGTCTGCCTCTCCCCACCGCAGGGAAAAGGGTAACACCACCTGGGTCTGGGTGCAGTTCCCCCCTCCAGGGGCAAGGGTACCTAGACCCGTTTCGTAGAGTACGCTTGGGGAGTGTGATCGTGTGTACAGCGTCTCTTTATGTCTGTCTCCACGTTGGTTGAGTGTGGAGTAAGTGCATATGAGAGCATGAGGGTGGGAATGGATGTTTGTGTCTGTGTGTGCCTGTATGTCTGTGTCTATATGTCAGGTTGGGTATCAGACGCCACCTCTCTGGGGACATCTCAGGCCCTCCAAGGTTTGGAGGCCTATCTCCCCCCACCACCACTTCCCCTGCCAGTGGCGGACTCCCTCAGACATCGGTGCGTTGGTGGTTCTTTGTGTCTGGGGATGGGCGTCCAGGTACACGCCGGCTCACTCCTTGGCGGCTGCTTATCGGGGCCTGGAGCCTGGGGCTCGCTCGGGCCACTTCGGAGGTGGGGTGCCCCCGGCCTCTCGGCGATCGTGGCTCAAGAGTTGGGTGTTCGCCTTGTAATCGGAAGGTTGCCGGTTCGAGCCCCGGCTTGGACAGTCTCGGTCGTTCTTTCCTTGGGCAAGACACTTCACCCGTTGCCTACTGGTGGTGGTCAGAGGGCCCGGTGGCGCCAGTGTCCGGCAGCCTCGCCTCTGTCAGTGCGCCCCAGGGTGGCTGTGGCTACAATGTAGCTGCCATCACCAGTGTGTGAATGGGTGGATGACTGGATATGTAAAGCGCTTTGGGGTCCTTAGGGACTAGTAAAAGTGCTATATAAATACAGGCCATTTACCATTCACCATTTTAAAAAAACAAGCGCGTCCATGCTCACAGGTGTACACACGGGTGATCACACCCACAAACTACACCCTTTTTGGCTCCTACCTCAAAGCACACTGTGTTCTGTTGATCTTATGTGCTGCACAATAAAGTTTAACATTTAGTATCTACTGTCATATTCCCATATATCATTGTGATGTTGTTTATTCTATTACTCTTGTTCTCTTCTGCTTGTTTTCTTTTTTCTTTCTCAGCAGGTGATCCAGGTGATCGATAGATGCATTTTCTTTTTCTTTTTTTTTTTCTGCCCATTCTGTTGGTTTTTGGTTTTTGCCCTTCTCCCCCGTCCCTCTTCTCAGCTGTTTTTCTTTCCCTCTTTCTTTCTCCCCTTTCTCTTCTCCAGTCAAGTCTGTCCCGTGTTTAGCAAGTGAAAATAAAATAAACAATAAAAGGTGAATCAAATGGACCATTACGGCAAGGCTGGGATGGTCCATTTGGTAAAGTAAATCCGTTGGGCATCTTTCTTTGCCTTTAGACAATAATTCTGATGCAAAAGAGCCAAACGGGACAGGCCAAAAAAAAAAAAAAGATTTTACATAAATCTTCATTCACCAGCAGCGTGACTGTGAAGTGCTGCACTGTATGTTTCTAAGTTTTCTCCCCAACAAACACAACAATGTTGATGAATTCAATGGGGAGCCAATGCAGCTGTATTAGCAACGGTTTTTAGATGTGAGTATTTAGATGTTTTGGACAGAAGCCTTGCTGCAGTGTTTTGGACAATGTGCAAGTGGATCTGGAGTGGATGTGAACACCATCAGGGTGGGACAGCTGCTGTTCATTAAATGGTGTTCAGTGCAGTTATTGCATATATTTTATTAGGATCTAAAAAAGCTGAATCTCAACATAATTTGTGAAAATCTTATCATGTTAGCTTCAAAATTTGCAACCATAATTCCTGTAAAGGGAGAGGCAGCAAAACCAGAAAAACAGCTGCAGGTAGAGGCGGAGCAACACCTCAAATACAAGAAATTCAACATCATTTTCAAGAAGTGAAAGTGTGAGAGAGCAGCAGCAGAGCTGCAGTCGAGTCCTGTTTGTCTCTAAAAGAAGATTCACTGGAGTCCATCAGGTTTCTCTCAGCAACATTGGTGAGTGCAGCTGATCACACTTCCTTTTCCACACAAATCTTCTCTCTCTGTTCACTTCATGTTGACTCATTGACAGTCACATTGGTTCCAAAAAATCTACTCATTTAACTGATGGGTCTGTCTAGCACAACCCCTCACTGGAACGAGACAATTCTACTACAATAGCAAAAGCAAGACGCAAGTCACCAAAGTTCTTTGTGTTACTCGTGCACGAGGGAGAGAACTGTGACAAGCGTGTTCCTGTCGCTCACCAGCAGCGTATGTGTGCCTGTGTGTGTGTGTGTGTGTGTGTGTGTGTGTGTGTGCCTGTGTGTGTGTGTGTGTGTGTGTGTGTGTGTGTGTGTGTGTGTGTGTGTGTGTGTGTGTGTGTGTGTGTGTGCGGTCAAGATGTGACCCTGTGAAGAATCCCCACACCTATTGGCGCCAGGGAGTCCAGCTGCTCACATGAACTAAAGGCTCTTACACTCAAACAGATATACGTGTGCTTGCTATACCACATATCAGCGAGAGAAGATACGACCTCTCTCATGACCCTAGGAGGTGTGTGATCTATGCCAGAACACTCTGAAGAGGAGTGAACGCACTCCCCTCTTCCTTCTGCACAGAGTTGTTACAGACCTCATAGGATGAGACATTCTTTCAATATGCAATCAACTATATACTTCTAAGCATAAATGATTATATGTTTCTCAATACAAATGACAATAATAAAATACAAACGCAACAGTAACCACAGATGTTGATGCTGTTTCAAACAGGACTCTGCACTCAAAGCATGTGCTCTAAACTTTGGACTGACTCCACACTTTCTGTTCTGATTACTGTTTGTTCGTCACTTTCTGTTCTGATTACTGTTTGTTCGTCACTTTCTGTTCTGATTACTGTTTGTTCGTCACTTTCTGTTCTGATTACTGTTTGTTCACCACTTTCTGTTCTGATTACTGTTTGTTCGTCACTTTCTGTTCTGATTACTGTTTGTTCGTCACTTTCTGTTCTGATTACTGTTTGTTCGCCACTTTCTGTTCTGATTACTGTTTGTTCGTCACTTTCTGCTCTGATTACTGTTTGTTCGTCACTTTCTGTTCTGATTACTGTTTGTTCGTCACTTTCTGTTCTGATTACTGTTTGTTCGTCACTTTCTGTTCTGATTACTGTTTGTTCGTCACTTTCTGCTCTGATTACTGTTTGTTCGTCACTTTCTGTTCTGATTACTGTTTGTTCACCACTTTCTGTTCTGATTACTGTTTGTTCGTCACTTTCTGTTCTGATTACTGTTTGTTCACCACTTTCTGTTCTGATTACTGTTTGTTCGTCACTTTCTGTTCTGATTACTGTTTGTTCACCACTTTCTGTTCTGATTACTGTTTGTTCGTCACTTTCTGTTCTGATTACTGTTTGTTCGTCACTTTCTGTTCTGATTACTGTTTGTTCGTCACTTTCTGTTCTGATTACTGTTTGTTCACCACTTTCTGTTCTGATTACTGTTTGTTCGTCACTTTCTGTTCTGATTACTGTTTGTTCGTCACTTTCTGTTCTGATTACTGTTTGTTCACCACTTTCTGTTCTGATTACTGTTTGTTCACCACTTTCTGTTCTGATTACTGTTTGTTCACCACTTTCTGTTCTGATTACTGTTTGTTCGTCACTTTCTGTTCTGATTACTGTTTGTTCGTCACTTTCTGTTCTAATTAGTGCTTGTTCACCACTTTCTGTTCTGATTAATGTTTGTTCGTCACTTTCTGTTCTAATTAGTGCTTGTTCACCACTTTCTGTTCTGATTACTGTTTGTTCGTCACTTTCTGTTCTAATTAGTGCTTGTTCACCACTTTCTGTTCTGATTACTGTTTGTTCACCACTTTCTGTTCTGATTACTGTTTGTTCGTCACTTTCTGTTCTAATTAGTGCTTGTTCACCACTTTCTGTTCTGATTACTGTTTGTTCACCACTTTCTGTTCTGATTACTGTTTGTTCGTCACTTTCTTTTCTGATTAATGTTTGTTCGTCACTTTCTTTTCTTACTACTGTTTGTTCATCACTTTCTCTTCTGATTACTGTTTGTTCATCACTTTCTGTTCTGATTAATCTTTGTTCGTCACTTTCTTTTCTGATTAATCTTTGTTCGTCACTTTCTCTTCTGATTACTGTTTGTTCATCACTTTGTGTTCTGATTAATGTTTGTTCATCACTTTCTTTTCTGATTACTGTTTGTTCATCACTTTCTGTTCTGATTACTGTTTGTTCATCACTTTCTGTTCTCTAGCATATCGAGACTATCTCTCCATACCATTACATATTCCATATGTACGGGATACGAACCCCCTTGGTCGTGGCGTGTGGATATCTCTTCAAGACACTCCGGCACGCCCGGCTACGCCCCACAGCTTATGTATAAAACAGCTGTGCAGACGTTACACCGGTGATCGTTGATCTCCACTTGTGTGTGGGGGCAAAAGAGTGCTTACCTTGAGAGTACTGTGTATGTGCGTCTATTGGAGCGTGCTTCAGCATCCTCCGTGGGCGATGTATTTCTCCCTTCTAGGTCCCCTGGTAGCCCCGGTATTCCCCTGGTACCCCTTAGCTTGGTTCCCCCTAGCTGGCCCTTGCTTCTCCTTGGTTGGTCCCCCTTCCCCGGCATATCGCCTCGAAAAAAAAACAGGATTATGCACCGGTTGGACCATGCTGTGCAGCTGCCGGCTAGTGCGTAGCTCGGCTACAGTGAGGAAACACGGCAGGGACACGGCTTCAGTGTTCAAGCATACGCTGTCGCCTTGGCACTGTGCAGCTCGGCTGCTAAGTGTGTTAACACAGAGAGGATACGACTTCAGCCTTCCTAACGTTCGCTGTTGGCCTGCTTAACAATGTGGGAATAAACAGTGGGGAATTATGCTACGTTTCGTGTCAGCTAATCGTTAGCCGGCCTGCGAGTAGGATTCCAGCCAGTTAGCCTGTCTGGCGTGTCGCCCGCAGCTCGGGGGTTAACGCGGCCAGCAGGGCTCCGCTCGTAGCTCGGCTACATTGGGGAAATGTGTCAGAGTTCCAAGCATATGCTTTTACCTGTCAGCACTGTGACGCAGGAGCTAATAAACAGTGGAAGGGGAATTCAGGTTGTGGCTAGCGCCGGTGTTCTGACAAAACGTCCTACCTTGTCAAAACATCCTACCGTAGCGTAAATTTATGGTCTTGTCTATCAATCCGTGCTACCTTATCAGAATATGCTACCTTACGTAGTTAATAGCTCCGTCGTATAGGTAGGACGTTCAGATGGCCAATTCACACTTAAAAACTTTGAGTTATTTCGCTAGGACGTTAAGAACATGCTTCCTGCTGGGATTTATTTAGGTAGCAAGTTCAGATGGCCAAATCACACTATTAAAACATGCTTCCTGCTGGGATTTATTTAGGTAGCAAGTTCAGATGGCCAAATCACACTATTAAAACATGCTTCCTGCTGGGATTTATTTGGGTAGCATGTTCAGATGGCCAAATCACACTATTAAAACATGCTTCCTGCATAGTTTTATTTGGGTAGCATGTTCAGATGGCAAAATCACACTATCAAAACATGCTTCCTGCATAGTTTTATTTAGGTAGCATGTTCAGATGGCCAAATCACACTATTAAAACATGCTTCCTGCATAGTTTTATTTGGGTAGCATGTTCAGATGGCCAAATCACACTATTAAAACATGCTTCCTGCATAGTTTTATTTGGGTAGCATGTTCAGATGGCCAAATCACACTATCAAAACATGCTTCCTGCATAGTTTTATTTGGGTAGCATGTTCAGATGGCCAAATCACACTATTAAAACATGCTTCCTGCATAGTTTTATTTGGGTAGCATGTTCAGATGGCCAAATCACACTATCAAAACATGCTTCCTGCATGGTTTTATTTGGGTAGCATGTTCAGATGGCCAAATCACACTATTAAAACATGCTTCCTGCATAGTTTTATTTGGGTAGCATGTTCAGATGGCCAAATCACACTATTAAAACATGCTTCCTGCATAGTTTTATTTGGGTAGCATGTTCAGATGGCCAAATCACACTATCAAAACATGCTTCCTGCATAGTTTTATTTAGGTAGCATGTTCAGATGGCCAAATCACACTATTAAAACATGCTTCCTGCATAGTTTTATTTGGGTAGCATGTTCAGATGGCCAAATCACACTATCAAAACATGCTTCCTGCATAGTTTTATTTGGGTAGCATGTTCAGATGGCCAAATCACACTATTAAAACATGCTTCCTGCACACAATCATCTAATGTTGAAAAAGAATGCAAAGAGACATGGAGGGGGAAAGACAGCTGTTTTTATTAGAAGTTGTTATGTGTTTTCCTTACATTTTTTGCATTTATATTCTTGGTTGCTCTCTTTATATTTTGCACATGCAAAATGTGCCCATCTTTGGCAAGATTCACACTGCACCTGGAAAGGAAAAAATAAATAGCTCATATTATGTTTGGTGAATACTATTAGTCAACATTTTAAACATGATTAGCAAGTAATGATACTAAGACTTATGTGTTTCTTTTGTTTTGTTTTGTTTTACCATTTCAATCATGCTGCGGTCAGCGTCAGCATCTAACATAGAGCAAACAATGCAGTAATCCTCAGCGTTCCCTGAAACACATTCATTTTTAGGTTTTAATCAAACATTATTTATTGATTAATTAAAAAATAATAGTAAATTTGTTCCACAAATACTTCATGGCAAATTAGTCCCTTGAATTTTTTTAATTAGACTTAAAGAAGGGTCTTATCTGAAAGTGTTTGAAAAGCAGTATTTAAATTGGAAGTACACACTCTAACGTGATAAGGACTTTACTGGACTTACCTCGATGTTCAAGTAGGGTGCAAGCTATCTGCATTCGCTCCAGTACAACTGCTTCTGTAGTGGTTAATACTTCACTGACCTCTCCAAAAGCAAGGTAGTGTTCTGCAAACTGAGATTTCTCATTATTATAATGTAAAGTCCTAATTGTAGCTAACAATAAATGGAATCATTTGAATAAGGGTTACCTTTAACAGCAAAACTCCGCAACTGCTGGAATCCTGTTGCTTGTTGTGTTGCATAGTCTGTAACTGCCACTCCATGGTGTCTTCATGCCCTCTCATCCTCAGAAAATTCCTATTTGAACAAAAATGTTTGTAATGAAACAAGAAATGTTTTATCTAAGAATAATACCTCAGTATCATGCATACCTCCAGTTGCGCAGAATTTTCCTGTCATAAACACCTTCATTCCCCATGGGGTCTATGAGCAGTATTCTCTGTGCAGAAATGTTGACAATCTAAAGAAAAAGTTAATAAATTAATTAAAATTACTATAGTTTTTGCCACTGAAAACCTATTTAAGAATAACACTTTCAGCAAGAAACTGCTTCACAACAAATTAATAACTAAATGGACACATACCACAAGAATCCAGTGCATACCAAAGTTCACAGGGCACAACCACATGACATTTACATGGTGGCTTCTTCTGTACGGCTTGATATGGTCAATGCTGTAGTGATTTTTTAAAGTTGCTCCTTCCGTGTTTTTTAATCTCACACATTTGCCAGCAATGTCTTGAATGGTGTAGGGTCCTGAAAAATCTGGATCAAACCTTCCTCCCTTCCTTTCACGTTTCCTCATGTTCAAGAGAAGAACTTCATCTCCAACGCTGTACACAAGGTTTCTGTACTTCTTCTGGACTCGTCTGGCATAGGCTTCCTTTTGTAAGTCTTGGGACTTTGCCATATTTTCCTCTACAGTTTTTTTTAACTTGCCCTTGTGTGTCTCTTGTAGAAGATACAAAGTCACCGTAACTCGACTCCTCAGGGAGAATGATGGAGGACAGCTAAAATTTTCACATTTTAAATTACAATTAAAATCATAAAGACAAATAATGCATGTGAAACATGAACTGAAAAATCTAACTATAATAACTCATGTTTAAAAGTAAATATACTATTATAAAGCTTTGAGCACAGAAAGCCACAAAGATAGACTCATATCATTTTTTGTATAGTCATTTTTACTCTTGATACACTTCCATAGGTGAACACATTATACTTAAAGGTCTCCTCAAGATGTATTACTTTACATAAAGATACAAATATAAAGAAGTAACTAGTCACTTACTTTATCTTTTAAATGTTTCTTGCATATAGAAGTTAAGCAGAGAAGATTAAAGCTGCAGCCAATATCAATATGCACAATTTCCAATTAAGATTACATTTAATTTATGCATTATCATAGTTGTTGCATAAATAGAATTCCTTAATAACACTTACTGGGACTTCAACAGGAACTTCAGAAGGATTGGCAGGATTGACCTTAGAACTGAAGAAGCTTCTCGAAGTGATAGCAGAGCTGCACGTTTTAATTTTTTCAGAAATCTCTTAGTCAGAACATGCTATATCATGCTTAGGTAACTAGCGAAACTAGCGAGCTAACTTCCACTAACTTCCTGCTAACTTTTAACTTCGTTAAATGTAATAAATTCTGTTTTCATGGATGCCCAGATGTTAAACTTCATAGTTACACCTGGTAAAGCAGCAATGCTGATTGTTTTATTAAAGATGAAAGAATTTAGACAGTTTTTAACTCTCAGTGATGCTGCCGTGTTCGTTTGACTTCGGGACCTGAAGCGGAGGGAGTTTAGGACCCAGATTACTCCCAGATTTACAAGCACCTTAGTCCGACAAATACGGCAATAACGACGGTCTGCTTGCATGTTCTACAAAAAAATGTGCTTTGGTGGGTATCTGACAGACAAACACCAAACCAGTTCCACATCACTGAAGTGGCACCATTTTTACAAACCAATTGTGGTTCATCCGTTTCACTCAATAAGATGCTTTCTCCATTTTCATTCTCCGTTGTCGCCATGCTTTTTCGTCCATGTGCGTATGAAGACAAAGGCACTGCGCATTCGCGTTTTACCCATATTCATTTTCTTATCGTTGCCTAACATTGTACCGGTATTACCGTGAACTGTATAATATGGCCAAGCCCTAATTTAAAGCTTCGCTTAGTGGCCTACTCTCGCCAAAGATGTCCGTGAGTACATTTCTGCCTGGCCAGTCTGCGCACAGAACAAGACCTCTAACCAACCGGCCTCTGGCGTGCTCTGATCCTTGCCGATGGCAGGCCATCCCTGATCACATATCACCATCGACTTTGTCACGGGCCTGCCACCCTAATCAGGTAACACAATCATCCTATCATTGGTCGTTTCTACCTAAGCTCCCCACAGCTCTGGCAACTGCCTGGCTCCTAACAACTCACGTACTTCGTCTTCATGGTATCCCTGCTGACATTGTCTCTCACCGAGGCCCACAATTCACATCACAAGGCTGGAAGGTTTTCTGTTCGGTTCTGGGAGCCCAGGTTAGTGTTTCTTCTGCTTTTCATCCACAGACAAGTAAACAGAGAACAGGCTAACCAAGAGCTTGAGGCAGCCCTCCAATGTGTGGCCTCTACCCACCAGACCACCTGGAGCAAACATCTCCCTTGGATCGAATACTCGCGTAACAGCCTCACCTCTTTGGCCACTGGATTGTCTCCCTTCGAGGCATCCCTGGCTTCTTTAAGTTTCTTTAATTTTTTAAGCTTGTGTTTTGGATGAACCCGTTTGTGTCTCAGTGTGTGGCTTGATCTCCACCACTTACTCTTAGAACTGAAGAAGCTTTACTGGTGAAACTTGCAGACCATTTTCTTTCCAAGCTCCTTAGATCACTGACGCTTGTTTTTCTCTTTGTAAAATGAAATTTAAATTGAATTTTGAATAAAATGTGTTTTTTCCTTTCTCCCTCAGAGTGCAGACATGTCAGCTGCCAACAATCTGAGATCTGAAAATCAGTTTCTGTGCTCCATCTGTCTGGATGTGTTCACTGATCCAGTCACTACATCATGTGGACACAACTTCTGCAAAACCTGCATCAGTCAGCACTGGGACATGAATGTCATCTGTAAGTGTCCCTTGTGTAAAGAGACTTTCTACACTCGACCTCAGCTGAGGGTCAACACCTTCATCTCTGAGATAGTTGCTCAGTTCAGACGTGAAGCTCAGCAGAAAGCCAGCAGCAGCAGCTCAGAGCAACAAGCTGCCAAACCAGGAGAAGTTCCCTGTGACGTCTGCACTGGAACCAGACTGAAGGCCCTGAAGTCCTGCCTGGTGTGTCAGACCTCCTACTGTCAGACTCACCTGGAGCCTCATCTGACAGTGAAACGTCTGAAAAGACATCAGCTGGTTGATGCTGTGGAGAACCTGGAAGGCAGGATGTGCATGAAGCACGATAAACTCCTGGAGCTGTTCTGTAAGACCGACCAGACATGTGTCTGCATGCTCTGCTCTGCTTTAGACCACAAGAACCACGAGTTTGTTCCTCTGAGAGAAGAATATGAAGGAAAGAAGGCAGAGCTGGAGAAGACAGAGGCTGAGATTCAGCAGATGATCCAGAAGAGACGACTGAAGATTCAGGAGATCACAGAGTCGGTGAAGATGAGTAAAGATGCTGCAGACAGACAGAAAGCAGAAGGTGTTCAGGTCTTCACGGCTCTGATGGAGTCTGTTGAGAGACGCCTGAAAAAGTTCATAAAGGAGATCGAAGACAAACAGGAAGCTACAGAGAAACAGGCTGAAGGTCTCATCAAAGATCTGGAACAGGAAATCTCTGAGCTGATGGAGAGAAGCTCTGAGGTGGAGCAGCTCTCACGCTCTGAAGACCACCTCCACCTCCTCCAAAGCTTCTCCTCCCTGAAAGCTGCTTCACCCACCAAGGACTGGACAGAGGTCAGAGTCCGTCCACCATCATATGAGGGGACTGTGGTGAGAGCTGTGGAGACACTGGAGGAGACACTCTGGAAAGATATGAATGAGCTGTTTGAGGCTGAGCTGCAGAGGGTGCAGCAGTATGCAGTAGATGTGTCTCTGGATCCTGATACAGCTCATCCTTATCTCATCCTGTCTGATGATGGAAAACAAGTGAAGTATGGTGATGTGAAGAAGAAACTTCCAGACAATCCAGAGAGATTTTCTCCATGTCCTAATGTTTTAGGAGAGCAGAGTTTCTCTTCAGGCAGATTTTACTTTGAGGTTCAGGTTAAAGGAAAGACTAAATGGGATTTAGGAGTGGCGAGAGAGTCGATCAACAGGAAGGGAAACATCACATTGAGTCCTCAGGATGGTTTCTGGATTGTGAGGTTGAGAAATGGAAATAAGTACAGTGCTTGTGCTTCACCTCCAGTCCGTCTCTGTCTTCATCCTGGTCCTGAGAAGGTGGGGGTGTTTGTGGATTATGAGGAGGGTCTGGTCTCCTTTTATGATGTAGGTGCTGCAGCTCTGATCTACTCCTTTACTGGCTGCTCCTTCACTCACAAACTCCACCCATACTTCTGTCCCAGTAACAATGATGGCGGTAAAAACTCTGCACCTCTGATCATCTGTCCTGTCAATCAAACTGAGTTGATAAACGACTGATTTTATTTGATGAACTGATTGATTTTTATTGAGGAGAACAAATGAACATATTGAGCATAATACTCTCCATGTTTTCTATAGAATCTGATTATCAGGACTCTGACTTTGATCTGATTCTCATGGAATTTGACGCAAACAGAAGAAAAGTTGAATCAGGAAATGTTCCTACTAATGGAGACTCAAGCTGAAGAATCATGTGTGGGTGTTATACGGAGCATTCAGTTTTCAGCTGAGGGGAGTTGGATAAAAAGTGGTTTGGTTATTTTGGGTCTGTGAGGATTTTTGATGTGTTTACTGAAAACTGATAAGACGGGATAATATTCAAAGAGTGGTGGAGAAAGGAGAAGGTGAAGTACAGACTGCTGCATCCTTCTAGTCACATAATTTTGATGTGATGATTATATTTCCATGTTCTGATGATTTGGTTTAAAGATAAACATAGAGTTGGAAAATGGCTGCAATCACAGCATGAATGAGATGCTGAAGGCTATATTTGTACTTGTTTTGTCCACTAAACTTTGTCTTTGCTATGCCTCTGCTTGTTTATATGAGTAATGAGCCTGATGGCCTTTTGTAACAGTTACAACATTTGCACTGGCTATTATAATCTCCTAGGGTGTAACTCCCTCTCCCCGCATGTGGCATTGTCATCACCCTTTACTTACATTTATGTTTTCCGCCTTCATGCTGCTACATTTGGTTAATTAGCGCTTCTAAATTTCCTGTAGTCCTGAATGGTTATGTGTCTCTCTCTTGACCTGTCCACGGCAGAGAGCAAGCTTGGGTGAGCTAGTGTTGAACATCTACACCTGCAGGAGCCTTATTAAGACTTATTGTTCATTCTCCTGCCAGTGGTGGAGGAGACTTCTTTACTTTCTTTCGGTTGAAGAAGAGGCCTCGCAGTCCGGCTGTCTCACTGATGACATTGAGGGATTAGCGGCTGCCATCTATTCCAGACCTCGAGTGTTTGAATCTAAGTACTCACACACATGTTCACATTCAGTGCTGTGCATTTTCTTTATTTGGCTGGACAGCTATCACAATTATTTTCTCATTCACAAAGAGTATACAAAGACATTTTGGTTAGTACCAAATAGACACACTCTGATTACGGACTGAGGAGGCTGCAGTTTTGCAACCCCAGGACTGAGAAGAAGACTCTATAAATACCATACTCACATATCTCCAGGCTAAGAGAAGGGTAATTGATGCAAATATTTTCTTTTCATCTTCTAATCTTTGTTTAAACTTTATTCCAAGAGAACTGTAAGTTGTTCAGGTTGTAAACATATTCACCTAGATCATCTTACAATGCTGATATTGCAGCCATTCCCCAACTTTCTGTGAATGGTACTCATGGCCATTGGACAATGGACTTTCATCAGTAATTGTAGATCAATGGTCATGAGAATTTGCATATTAATGATCACGAAACTGACCTCAAACCCCCATTGTTCATTCAGTGGGCTGGTTTCAGTCATTATGCAAATGTACAGTTTATAAGATTGCGAAAAACTGCAGTCAGCTGAGACTGAAGAAGTCACTCGGATGAGTGATGAAACATGTCCCCCACTGGAAATGTTATGACCAGTTGAACAAAAACTACTTTGGGAAATATTAACCTAGTGTTGGTTAAGTTTCCTTCGATTTGCCAGTGTCAAGCTGATGTGTAAGAGGGTATGTTAGGAAGTTCTGGAGGTGTTAAAGTAGCATGTGTTCCAGTCCATCAAGTGAGGTATTGAACACTGATGGTAAACTGCCATTAGAAACCTAATTAAATTGTCCTCTGTTGGTATTAATATTGTTTCGATTATTCCTTGGTGAGGAAGCAGAAAATTATTTGAAATAAGTTTACCATGGGTTTGTTTTTAAGAGCTTGATCAATTGCAGCAGAGACATTACTTCAGTTGAAAAGTAATTAGTTATTGTTACTATTTACCACTTCAAAAAAGTTACTGTTACTGAATTAGTAACTGAGTTACAATTTTATAAAAGTAACTAATTACAGAAAAAGTAACTACTGTTGTACTTTAAAAAAAAATGTTTAACAATAAAAATTTGGATCCCCTCTGAATGGAACTAAAATACTAAAATATAAATTAATAAACATGCTAAAACTTCTATTCATTTCTTTATTTAATAAAGTTTAATAAATTTCATAAGTGTTATTTTTTTAAGTGAATGCTTTCTGTTTTTTCTTCACAGCAGAAGGTCTGCTCTTTAGTCATACATCATACAACATCATAAAGTCTAAAATAAAACATGATTGTCACTGTCTCTGCAGCCACTGTAGAATGACAGGCCTTGTTCCATAACTCCATGCACTTTGTTGTAGGGCTTCTATATACAGTGGAACCCCAACCGACGAAATTAATTCGTTCCCGAGGGTCTTTCGTAAGTCGAAAATTTTCGTAAGTCAAAGCACCCATTGCGCGTTTTGAGTGAGGCGATGCTGAACGATAGACTATAGGATAAAGCAACAGAAATGAAGACTGGAAATAAAACGAGACGTTTCAGTCACACAGCAGAGTACTCAGCTGTTAGTTAATGTGATGACCTTGAGCTGTGTTTGTTTAATAGGAGTTGGTAGCAGATGCAGAGGTGGTTCTTTAACTGATACGGTGGCTTTGAAAACATTCTCATATCCCAGCACACAGAGTAAATCATGTATTATTATGTGAAGTGGCGATAAAACCGAATTAAAAATTGAAAAGTGCTGTAGTTGTGTTTAACTCCTGCATCTCGGTCACTTCTAATGACACATAAATCAATGTTCAGAAGTCATTGCTGTGTGTGAGGAAGTGACAGCAGAGATGAAGCTCTTCTTCTCTTCGTGTCTTTGATCAACTACTTTTGTTTTGATTGTCATGATCACCGTCGCTCTCACTGTCTGTGTGCGAGGAAATCTGGATCCTGTTCTTATATGAATGATGCTAATCTCCATCTGTCGTTATCATAATCTGTGATCATCCCAGCACTGAAACAAGCTAACAGTTCACCTGTAACTCAGTTTGTAATCCACATGTCTGAACTACAGATGAACGTGATCGGCTCAGACGCTACTTGTCTGCATTTTTATTCTCTCCTTTGTTCTGCAGCTTAAGGACTGAAGCAGTGTGTGCATTACACCAGAGATTTGGATTTTCTTCTGCTTTTAATAAGCCTGAACTAACAGAATGCTTTCTACTCTATTTTGCTTGTAACTGTAGGTTTTTATATGAAATAAAACCATTTAAGCACAAACATCATAAATGATCTAAACATCAGATATTATCTGAGGAGTACCAGCCAGACAGAGTCAGGCTCACCTTAATGCACAACTTGGGAGAGAATTTTAAAACGTTGACACACTGATCATCAGACACCTTCACGAGACAGTGAGTAATATATCAAGCTTGAGTATGAGCACGCAAATATCTGTGGAGATTCTTTTCTGAGGTCGGGTTACACCGAAGGACGGCTTTGTCACTCCCTCCTTGACAAAGCAGTCAGAGATGTGCGTATAGTGCTTATCATTGCTAATCAAGCCAGTAAAGTAAGATGTTCTTGCAGCGTTTAGTCAGTTGAACAAGGTTAATAAGGTCTTTTTCCACATCTGTTCAGCTTTCCTACAGAATATAATCCTGCATCCAAGAGGAAGGATTGACGGTTTGAAATAAGCTGTATTTTAAGGGGCTACACAATGGAGAGCTAATCGACATGTATTATTAAAACAATTGAGGTTACCACAGATTTTTGAAAACGTGGATGTTTAAATAAGGCAGAGAGATTAGAATATAAGTGCAGAATTCAGATATAGCTTCTGAACTTTAGAATGAATTATGTAGTAGTCATTTTGTGGAGTATGTCTTACTCGGCTTGTTTACACTCTGCCTGAGCACTCACACCACTTTATACAACACGCCTCATTAATGGCACAAGCTTTAAGTGCTTTCTATCCCACACTCACACTGCAGTGGGCTGTGGAGAACAACCTGGGGTCAGCATCGTGCCCGAGGATATTTGGCATGCAGACTGATAGATGTGCTCCCTTCTGAACCACAGCCACACTATGAGATCACATCCTTCTAATTACAAGGATTATGTTTCTTCCCTCAGGAGTTGGGATGATGGGCAGTGAGTACGACTGAACATAGAGATGGGAGGAGCTGAGGAAAGCATAAAAAGCTCTGAGACAGAATGATTGGCTGTTTATTATTTCACTCAATGGCACGTAAATCAATTCATAATCCTGCTAATGTGTTTTTCTTTCAGAATCTCTGGTTGCTATGCTCTCTCACAATTAAAATGAATCCACAGTTCATTTCTTTTCAAACGTTCAAACTCAGTCTTTTTATCTTTCATGTTGTTTTTACGTTGTTCTAGTGCAACACTCAGGCTGTAGTTTCCAGTTCCTGTGTATTATCTGCACACATGGTTTCTGACAACAAAGCTGACTTTGACTTGGAACATGTCGTGTCAGCAAAAGCTCTGGATAATGTTTCAGTGAGTCCTGTTCTCCAGACAAGAGATGCTATTTGGCAATAATAGCAATAATTTTCCACATGGAAAATCTTTCTATACAACTTTGTTTGCAGTGTGAGCTTCACTTCTATGTGTAGAACACAAACACTCATGTTCTCTTGTCCTCTTATACTCTGTTCAGGTCTGTTGAAAATAATGTCCCATTGGAAAAGCTTGTTAGTTTAGGCCTTTATAGATTCTGATGATCTCTGAGCAGCAGCAGAAGGAAATAAACCTCCAACAGAACAAACTCTGGGAAATTCAGTCATCTTTTCACAGGTGGGGATGAGGTGAGAGAAACAAAGAGCTTTTAGAAATAACAGTCAACAAACACATTATTGGGATGAAGTCCTTTCAGCCTCTGTGCGACACACAGACAACCTCCCACAGACACACACAGACAACCTCCCACAGACACAGACACACACAGACAACCTCCCACAGACACAGACACACACAGACAACCTCCCACAGACACACACAGACAACCTCCCACAGACACAGACAGACAACCTCCCACAGACACACACAGACAACCTCCCACAGACACAGACACACACAGACAACCTCCCACAGACACACACAGACAACCTCCCACAGACACAGACAGACAACCTCCCACAGGCACACACAGACAACCTCCCACAGACACACACAGACAACCTCCCACAGACACAGACACACACAGACAACCTCCCACAGGCACAGACAGACAACCTCCCACAGGCACACACAGACAACCTCCCACAGGCACAGACAGACAACCTCCCACAGGCACACACAGACAACCTCCCACAGGCACAGACACACACAGACAACCTCCCACAGGCACAGACAGACAACCTCCCACAGGCACACACAGACAACCTCCCACAGGCACAGACACACACAGACAACCTCCCACAGACACACACAGACAACCTCCCACAGGCACACACAGACAACCTCCCACAGACACACACAGACAACCTCCCACAGGCACAGACACACACAGACAACCTCCCACAGGCACAGACACACACAGACAACCTCCCACAGACACACACAGACAACCTCCCACAGGCACAGACACACACAGACAACCTCCCACAGGCACAGACACACACAGACAACCTCCCACAGGCACAGACACACACAGACAACCTCCCACAGGCACACACAGATGAAACGAACATATATTGATGAACTCAGGATGACCTACTAGCCTTGTGTACATGTGAGAGCTTCAGGTATATAGAATTACTGAAGGCTGTTGTTGAGTGTTAGTAAAAGGCGTACATGTGACAGGCGTGTACTCTCTGACGTGAAATGTTTCTGAGGCCAAGGTAAGGCCAAGCTGGGCAGCCAAGACCAAGAAATGGACCAAACACACCAGAATTGTTATATGTAGCAACGAGCAGCACTTTGCATGTTGAAGGACACGTGTATCAGCAGGGGTGGCTTACCCAAGAATACGAGCCACTCTTCTGTTCCTCGTGTGGTTCTGGGGCACACCGCTCCTCCTGGCTGCCTGACCCACGTTTTCTCCTTTCACCTTGAATCATGTTCGCTGAAGCCAGAACTTTTCTATGTCTCACAAAAAAACAAGTCATCTGTTCACCAGCCTTTATGTTTATCAGTAGGCTGGCTTTATTGTGCTCATTAATGCTGCAATAAGGACATAGTTAAAGCCTTGTATTCTTACTTGTATTGTTCCAATAGTTGTGCTGGGTCAGGGGTGGCAAACTCAATCGCACAGGGGGCCAAAGGTCAAGGCACGCTTTAGGTCGCGGGCCACACAAGATAAACATTTATTGAACACTAAAACAATGTGTTTAAACATAAATATGAATAAAAACAGACAGGAATATTATTATTAAATAAACTTAAAAAAATAAACTTTAACTTTAAATATTTTGCTCTCCATAAAAATATATCCTGTCAAAATTACACAAGTTAGAAATATGAACATGCTGCCAGAAACCCAGAAAAATAAATGAGAGCAAACACAAGGTTGGAGCCGCATGCAGACGGAGCTGGGCGCTGCTGCAGGAGTGCAGCTAATAAACTGTGTGGGCCAGTCAGTGTCTCTCCCTGAGTGCATCATTACACTGCAGCTGCAGCTGCACAGGTGCAGCTCAGCAAAGTGCGCTGACTGGGTTCAACATTACTGCAACAGGGAAAGTGAGGCAGGCTGCACTGGTGCATTTGTGACAGCTTGAAACACCTTCACTGCGTCATACATGTCCATGAACTGACAGGTTTCCTTGCTGAGCTCAAAAACTCGATTGAGAACTTTTCCCCAGCTCAGCCAGCGGAGCTCTGCATGAAGGAATGTGGGCAAACTCTGAATCTATTTCCCACATAAAAGACTGAAACTGACGGTGATTTAAACTTTTAGCTCAGATCAAATGTACGGTCTGCGTTACGGTGATCATTACATGCTCCATTTTTGGACTTTACCACACAGCCTTTCCTGGTGTGTGATGCAGTGATGCTGATAACTCACCAGTACAGTTCTCCTGCATCTTTACTCGCATCCTGCTGACTAGTCCGCTTTTTTCACCGCACAGCACCGGCGCTCCATCTGTTGTAAGTCCAACAAGTCTGTCCCAGGGCAGTTTCATGTCGGCTACACTTTGACATGTGTTTTAAAAAATGTCTTTTCCTGTCGTTGTGCATCGATTTAATGTTCAATATTTCCTCTCCACGGACAAAGATGGTCAGCTGTGCAATGTCCATCATGTCTGTACTTTCATCCACAGAGAGTATTTAATAACGTTTTTGCTTCTTTCACACAGCTGTGTTCTTAAATCAGTGACTGTCTCACAAACCCGATCAGCAATCGTATTTCTGCTCAGGCTCACATTTGCTAAAATCTGCATTTTGTCTGGACACAAGACGTCCACAGCTTCATCCTGCAGCTCTTCAGAGTGGTACCGGGCTCATTTGGCTCCTCTGCTACGATAAAACTTGCTTTCACAACAGCTTCACTTTGTGGTTTTGCTCTGGTGACAAACGTCTGCTGAAATGTCAGATTCTTCTTCAGCTCTTCTACTTCCTGTAGTTTCTGCGTTTAGGTTTTTCAGCTTATCCTGACGTTTTGTCTCGCAGTGCCGTCTTAATTAAATTCCTTCATTACAGCCACATTAGCTCCACTAATAAGACGCACGGTTTACCAGCATGTCTGTAAACATATATTCAGCCTCCCACTGGCGCTGAAAGGCTCTGCTTTCAGAATCAACTTTTCTCTCCACCATTGTGAGCGGCGAGCTTCAGTAACAGAAGTTTGACTTGATTGATGTTCCCAGTTAGCCTAGCGTTCAGCAAGGAGGCTGCAGCGCTGCATTATGGGATCTGTAGTTTGTATATTATTAGCGCCTCATATCGCGGGCCATGCATAACAATAATAGCACATCTATATAAAAGGATCTCGCAGGCAGGATATAAATGTACGGATGTGGCCCGCGGGCCTTGACTTTGACACATGTGTGCTAGGTCCTGCGCTGTCTGGCTCTCCACTCCTGCTGCTGAGCAGCCTCCGCTCACACATCAGCTAGTCTTACGCCATGGGTTGATGTAGATTCTTATGGGTCTCCTTTGTTACTTTTTCATTAGCACTCTTTCCAGCCAACTCTAAGGCTACGTTCACTCTGCAGGTCTTAATGCTTAATTCTGATTTTTTGATCAAATCCGATGTTTTTGTCTGCTCGTTTACACTACAATTAAAATACGACAGCAAACGTGCTCTAGTGTGAATGCTCAAAGCATGCGCAAAAGAAGACGTCACACACAACGCGCTCTGTTCAGACCCAGAGCAAACAGTGTTGTTTGACTGATGGCTTTAATATAAAGACTTGTTTCAGACTTTGCGTTTCCCAATTTAGCTTTAAGTTATAAAGTTATTTTGTTATTTACATTTGGCCTAATAATGATCCTTACTGCTGTTTTAGAGGAGCGCTGCTTCAAAAGATAGTTGCAGATTTCTGCAGAACAAATAAAATGTTCACGTTTCTCCAACGTTGTCTTCCCAACAGTTTCACTGACATCTACACGGGATGGCCAGGAAGCGTTCGCGATGTCTTCTCCGGAGCTGATAATTGGCGTCTGTCATGTGTCAGTGACGTAAAAGACGGATTTAATGCGACCTGACCATCAAACAGCAGTTGCTTTCTAAAACATTGGATATGTGTCGGATTCAGCACCACATACGAAAGTGACCCAGATCGGATTTGACAATATGGGATTTGTGCCGTTCACACTGTCACACCATGATGGGATAGATGGTCTCATAGGGTCAGAAAAGTTGGATTTGATGGGCTTTCGCCTGCAGTGTGAACGTAGCCTAAGACTACTAAATGAAAACACGTGGCTCAGTAGCACAAAAGACCACTAAAGCTAGGAAACACTTATTTCAAAAGCTTGTGCTTTACTAACTATAAGAAGCTAACATTTTAATAGCTCACCTGAGTGCCTGCATCATGCACACTGGCTGTGTCTTCAACACTGTAGCCCACACCGTTTACTGCATGTCACTGACTGGTAATCTGAAAGTGTGTGTGTTGTCCAACTGAACCATATCCTTTTGGTTTTTTATTTGGCAATATTGAGTTTGAAAATCATCAAGATGACATTTGCCATAATCTGGAGGTACTTAATGAACCGCAGACGCACAAAGATGCTTCTGTCGCCGTTTCACAGAGGTTTTTGGTTTCCAAGCAGTTTTCAGCCGAGTCCTCTGGGCTGCTGTTAAAGCTCCATGCTTGAGTTAGGACTTGGGTTTTGTGTTCTTCTACAAAAAAGTTTGAGAGACCATTTTATTTCCTTTTCTTTTCTTTCTTTGCACACTTGAAATGTATATAGTTGGTGTACTAATAGATCATCTAATGACTTTTATTTTACATGGAAGTCATTCTAAACTGTCCTTTTCTGTCTCATTTTCCAATTGGCTGTTCACCAAATCACTGTTCAGGTTGCTCCCCAATTTCAGGGGTGTCCCCAGTCATTACTGGGAAGAACAAAGGAACACACTGTTGGCATGTTTTATTTCATCTAGTGTGGATAATGATGAGTAAAAGACAGCTACCTTCACCATGCAAAACAACAGTGTGACACAAAGATGAGATTATGTATCTCTGTGTTGACCATCAGTCAATATGACAAATTAAACAGCAGTGACATTTTATCTGGGTGGAGGTAAAAACCATTGTTATAAAGCGAAATGCCAGCAAGCATGGAGCTAAAATAAATAACAGTGTATTTTAGTCTGTTTGTTCTTGGTTTTGAGTGAAGGTACAGAAACAGTATATAAGTGCTGGTGTTCGGTTCAGCACCTGCACACTTGAAGGCTGAAGTTACAAGCTGACACTGATAACAGGGAAGATAAGGTAAGAGAGATACTCCCTACAGTATGTGACAAAATTTGATTCGATTTGATTGATGACCCTAATCATGACCTTTTGACCTCCCCCCTCCCCCCCGGAAGTGTGTAATTTGATCCTCTAAGCGCGCCACCTGTTGCGCCACCAGAGCGGCAGTTAGTTTTCCACAAACTCATAGTTTGAATTCTGTTTCAATATTATGACAATTTTCTCTGTATTTCTTTTTTTTACAATAGCGGATGTAATTTTACTTTCTTAAGCTGCACCGGCGCTTGTAATGGGAAAAAAGAGTGACTTCCTGTAGAGAACCGTTTCTTTCAATAGTATTTTATTTTCCTATAATACAGACGCAGTAAAAAACCTTTAAGATGATCAGCCTAGCAACAAATTGCATTTTTAGGCTACACCATAGCTTGTGATGAAAAGAAGAACTTTCTATCCGCTTGTAACCTACAGGCTGCCTACCCCGTATGTGTAAAAATGAATAAATACCCCTTAGTGAATACTTTTCTTTGAATACTACTTTTCCTTTTGAGAGTCCTTTTTACAAGGGACTGAAAAACAAACCATAATTACCATGACAGGCGATCTTGTTTCACACACACACACACACACACACACACACACACACACACACGCACACACACACACACACACACACGCACACACACACACGCACACACACACACACACACGCACACACACACACACACACACACACACACACACACACACGCACACACACACACACACACACACGCACCGCGGGTCAAGGAGGAGAGAGACAGCAGATATCAGTTTTTTCTCAATGCTTATAACCTATAACGCGTCCCCCAAAAAAATATTATTATTATTAAAACATCTATATGAGGTAGGTTTTGCGCAGCCTGCTCCTTGGTAGAGTTTTTTTCTTCATTACTTTTACAATGGGTTTTCTCAATAGACAGAAAATGAAAATGATGACGCTGAGGAGTCAACAGCCGATATTATCATTGCTTGTAACCCGGTAAATAATTTCGTACATCTCCCCATAAAATAAGCCTTAGTGGAAAAAAGCTCATATTCGAATAAGTTTATTAAAGCACCCCCCTCTGTGGGAAAGAGTTTTTTTCTCAGAGTCAAGTTTAAACCATGAGGCGAGTTTTGTCAACAGGAGGCGAGTTTTGTCACGAGCAAGAACAAGGGCAGACAACTGTTGCCCATAAAGTAAAACAAATATCCGCCTCTAAGTCGTATTTTACCGTTGCAGAATGTGGAAAACAGACAGCCCTCACAGGAGGCACCCAAAAAGGAAATTGGACACCCCAATTTTCTCATGCTAGATACTATGAGGCTTGAGTGTCCTAAAAATCACACTTTCTCCCTGATAAACAGTTTGATTACATTCTCGCATCATATCACAATTAATTCAGTTAGTTTCCCTGGCAAAAATAGCAGTCCTCACCAACAGAGGAGTTCAAGATATCCTCAACACCTCACCTCAGTATCACTGTCATTGGATAGAAGTGAGAGTCACTGACTCGTTGACTCAGTTCACAAGTTTTAAAACCTCCTCCAGAGTAAATAAACATGGAGTTATTTGTCCTACAGTGTCCACTGTACTTAGATTTATGCACTTGAATTGGAAGTGGTAAGAAAACAGAATTCAGTTGACTGCAGTCTCAAATTTGCTGACATCTGGTGGTGAGATTTTACTTACTACCTCTTTAAGGAAGTGTGGCGTACAATAATTCCACCAAAAGTAAATAAAGTTCAAATAAATAATTAAAAGCCCAGAATTACCAGGATAATCACACCCATGATAAGTGTACATAAATTTCTGACAACGACTGTAAATGTAAAATGAATCCAGATTTGACCATAGCTTTTTTTGTATTATCCCAACACCATGTCCTGTAGTGGCTTGTATATAGATAAGGATGATTTATTATATTTTTCCACCTCACCCATAACACTTACTACACCATGACAATAACCAGTAACCTGTAGTAGAAGTAACAGTGGCAGTAGTAGAAGCTATTTATTTATATATTTTAATGTTACCACAGTACCTCAGTCGCTCTTGTATCATACAAATGGCCTCACATACCTACTGTGGTTCTTTCGTGCTGATAACACCTTTGAATTTCACTCCTGGGTCACAGTCCAGTGCCTTAACCACTATAGTTAACCATTAATTCTGTTTTTAAAAAGTCATCTTGATCTGTTTTAGCAGAAAATCAGAGAAAAAAGCTGAATAACTAAGCATACTCGTACATAGTTGTAGGTTGAGTGTTTCCATTTTGCTTTTAGTTCAGAGGATGTTTTAAATTTTCTGATATAAAGATACTAGCTTTATGGCCACTTGCGTCATTTGCTTGTTTAACTGTGAGTATCTACTGGCTTTACAGTCATGAAACATGCTATGTAAGGCTTTATATTGTCTTTTCATTCAGTGGCACTGTAGCAACATGAACAAGATGACTGTAAATAAATATGCCAAAAACATGTAAACCATATTTACTCCATATAGAACAGATCATCTGGTTTGATTTTGTTTAAATTACTTCATAAATAAACACAATTACCCAATTCTGAGGTCAAATGTAAACAATTTTCACTTTTCTTTTTAATCAGCTTAAGTCAAACTAAGCCCTCTTCTTTCCTTTTTGTGGATACAATTTTTCTGATAAGCCTAAATTTCCAGTTGCAAACTGAATTTCTATTGCTTTTGGATATGATGACATCACTGTCATGGTATGATCCACAAAATATCAATTCAATTTCTCAGTTGTTCATTAATTTCAAAGCATCCTAATTTAACAAGTGATTGTGATACTTTATAAAAGTCTGTCATTTATTTATGAGGATGGTAGGGCTGCAGCACTAACCATCCTAATGGCCATCACTCTGGGAGCTATTATAGTTACTAATCTCATAAGCCTCAAAAGACTGCCCTGCTCACCTCATCCAAAATCCTGTGCTCCACCCATTAACCCGTTGAAGTCAAACGGGTCCCTGTAAAGATGTCACTGTTTTGCAGATCATTTCTGAAATTGTTAGTTCTAGACTGGATCAGTTCTTATGTGGGATCCAAACTATCCAAACAACTAATCACAGTCAAGTGTCCCTGCAGTTGCTTCACTCAAGCTGTATTATTTTATATCCATTGTTCACATATTATGATATCTGTTTAGGTTCTCAGCCATCCACGTCATGGCAGTCTTGAGACCTTGTCTTTGAGTGTTGGACCTCTTTTTACCGAAAGAAATCCGGTTGCCTTCTTTTCAAGTGCTCAACACTAGTGGATGATTGCAGAATTGGTTAGGAGAAAACTTTTTCAGTATCTAGCCAAGTCAAGACCAGGTACATAGACCTGCTCGAGAACCAGAGGAATTGGAACCAGAGGAATGTACTATAATGCAAGATTAATAGGTTAGAGTTATGCTCAGGTTAAAGTCAGTGTTCTGAAGTATCTTTTTACCTGCCTAGATCACTGTAATAACTTACAGATTCTCTGCCAGGGAAATATAATTTTTTGCAAGTGGTAATGCTGTACTTTACTAAAACCACTGAATAAAGCGCAAACTGTCCATCATATTGTTACAGGAATACCTGTGTATTGATTTGCTGATGCATAAAATGTATAAATGTTACCAGTAGATTAAAGTATCACTTGCACTGCTGGAATTGCAGCGATTAGAACACAGAACTCTCATGAAGAGTACCTATTCAAGCAGTAAAATTGATTTCACTTTTTTATCTTTTATCTTTTTTAAAGTGATTCCCATTTTCCTTTATTAGATATTAGACAGGAGATGTGAATGTTTAAATGTTTCGGAGCTCTAATGTGCAGCTGTCACCTTAGAACAGCGGCACTCTGCAATAAAAATAATTAACTTGAACTAAAATGTAGTGTTAACCTCTTTATTTGTGTAAGTGTTGCATTTCACTGTTCTGTTTTGGGGTTTGTTTGTTTTTTTATGTTCTTGTGAAGATATGACCTGAGTCACACCGTGCCACTTGGTGAAGAGTGCTGTAAAAATAAAATAGGGGAGACATGATGGAATTAATGAAGGCCAGCTGATATCCAGCCTCCCCTAGCACTGCCCTCTGAACCCACTGCTCCACCCCTCCCTTGCAGCTGAGCCTGCCACTGTTCTTTATAGAGTTTTAATTACCATTTTATCACCATCCTTATCATCTGTCTGTGACTGGAGTAGGTGGCACTCATAGGGATCACTTTTGTGGGAAAGAAGTCATATGACCTGTGAAATGCCCTTTTTTTAACTTTGAAGTGAACATGCATAAAGCATAAGGCAGGAAGCTGGCCTTAGTGGAGAAAGCTGACAACCACCAATGTAATAGCTGTTATTTCTAACTGGGGTTTTAAGTCAGGCCAGCTAATGCAAAGAAAGCCTGGCTGTGTAAGTGTGCAGTCAACCCCTCAGGCCACTAGTGTTTATTGACAATATTACCTCTGATGGAAGTAGTCACATCATGCATGGGGCTGTACTCTGCTTGAATGCAGCCATATGCTGCAAAACTCTTTGGCCCTTCACAGTGCAAATGGATAATTAAGCAAGAAAATGGATAGTCTTCACCTGATCTCAGTGTAGTAGAGCAGCCTTTCTGTTACTGAAGGCAAAATTGAATACAGAAATACAAATAAACAAGCAGAAACTGAAGACAGCTGCAGTAGCCTGGAAGAGCATCTCAAGAGAGGAAACACAGCATTTCATGAACTACAGGCGTTCTAGCCTTATGGCAGGCATTGACTGCAAGATTTTACATACAAGTAAAAATATAAGTAAAATATTTTAAAAAGTCATAATATTTAAAATGATGTTAGCTTGTTGAATTACTTCCAAGTCTCTGAAAATGAAGACATAAGTATCAAAATGGTTGTAAGCACTTAACAATGTATGTAATAATTTAGTTTTGAATAATAGATGAAAGCCTGCGCTTCAATCACATCTTTTTTTGTTCATTTAAGTTCTGCTGTGGTGGTGCACAAAGTCAAAATCACAAAAAAATAGTCATTGTCCAAACATTAATGGACCCAATTAAGGTGGTGACACCATTTCAAAATTGGCACCCAAAAAACCCCCACAGTACCTACAAATTAGTTTTGTTTTCAAGCTTGCTGTAAAAATTAAATCAAATTAGCTTTTTAAATTAAGTCACTATTAGTCAAGTTTCAGATTGTGTTAATTAAAGAAACAAATTCCCAATGTATGATGATTATTTAAAAGTGCATTCTTATATTTTCAGGCAAGAAATACTTTACTTTTATCTTCAGTCAACATGAACTTTATTGTTTAAGGACCATACTTTTGTCTCCATATTTTCATCAGTCATAAATTTGGCTGGAAAAGCATCACACCATTTGCTCTAGTAAAAAGACTCTTGTGTGCCTGAGTAATTTCTGATTTATTCTGGTTATTTTTTACCACAGTGTTATGACCCAGTGATGTGTTTGTTGGTGTTGTGCCTCCCACCGGAGGATGGCTGGCGGTATTTTCCCTTTTTTCTCTCCTAGGAGGTGGACACCTGGGCGTGGCTGCTAGGTATCTGGGTGGAGTCTCTACATATCTTCGGACTGGATAATTGATGGACCACCTCCAGTACTTAACGTCCGGATGACAGTCACCTGGGAGTGCTTTTTTTTTGGAACCCCGTTGACTCGGTCACGGAGTTGTGTGTGTTGTGTCATTACAGTATAGGCTGGAGTATTCACATGTACCTCTAGCCTTGCCATGTAGATAGTTGTAAATAAGTTAACAAGTGGCAGTCACTTTTGTTTTTTCCTTTGCTGTATATCTTTCACTGTCGCAGCCTAGTAGGCGTGAGAAGCCGTTTTCTTTTGCTGAACAAGTTTTCTCCTGTTTTTGTTAGATAGTTAGGTAAGCGACTTGTCTTTTGTTTTGGCTTCTTTTTATTTTGGTGTAGGGAAGTGTAGGGATGGTTTGTAGGGAGTTTTGTTTATTGTTTTGGCATTGCTCACTGCCGATGAAAATAAATGGCTGCTTAAATAATTGAAAAAAGTGTTGTTGCTGAAGTTTGTGCGTGGGTGGGGAGTGAGTGGGGCAAACTTTTTGTTACGTTTATGTTTCTGCCGGGACCAGAACGTAACAACAGCATCACTAGATGTTCTTAGATGAGGAACATGTGCTTTGTCTGACTCATTTTTCTTTCTGCCTTTAATCATTTATCTTGTAAAAGTCTACAGCTGAGAATGTGGTACTCGACCCTCTTGGACATTTCTTTTTCTTTCTCAGTGCAGATGAATCAGTGATTTCTGTGCATTAGATATTACACTGCTCCTGTACGTTAATGCTCCTTTGTGTGACAAGACCTGAAAATTACACTGATTGCTTTTCAAATGTGAACATGAGATTGCATGTAAATATAACTGTGGGCAATTTCCAAGGTTGAAATGTTAATGCAGTCAAGTTGAAATTCACTGAATCACACCAAGAGAGTTGTGATATTGTGCAGAGAGAATACCCTTAGATGACACATGTATATGTAAAAGTAGGTGTAATTGTCCACATCGCATAATAACACTGGGAATGACTAAGAAATTCAAATTTAATTAAAATCATTGCTAGTATAAAATTATTCAGGCTAAAAAAACCCAAAACAAAACGCATTACTGGAAAAAAAAAAATCATTTTTTTGAGTTCAGATAATGTAGTATTTTCTAGACTTCTGTATATGGACTATGTATCTTTTTTTCTTTTCCTTCAGCTTTCAGCTCCAAGTATTAAGAAATAATATTATAGTATAAAGAAATGTAGTAAAACTAAGAGGATGCATTTTTTTATTAGGAACTTGTAGGCTTGATAGTCTAAACACAACATTTATTTGATAGTTGAACGTGTTGCTCTGGCACAGCTACAAGCCATGTGAGCTCGTAGCCCCTCCCACTAGGATGTACTACCACAGTCGACCGTCGTAAAGCAGCTGCAAATCAATAGCAATACAAAAACCCTCAAAATCATTGAAGAACATTTTATAACCGAACACCCAATACAGATATACTGAATATCACACCATATCAGATCACCAAATTAACACTGGGTTACATTAACATTTTACCACAACTTCACCAGATGTAGCTAAAAAAACTAAACTCATGTCCAGCCCAGTGGGACAGCAAGGAAAGATGACAAAAAACAGTTGCTTACGTGCAGTTTAGAGGGTCAAGCTGAAATTGAAGCAGCCATTGAAAGAGGTGAAGAGAGAAAGATGACAGCTTGGTCAGCACTAGTTGCCTCTATAATGTATGCAAATACATGCAGGTCGGAATCTCCGCCCCTTAAGCGCACCCCCGGACAGTGCCAGCAGATTGAAACTGAAAAACAAAAATGTGATACAAAAAATGTAGTTTCAATTAATTGTTTTTCACTATCATTTTTTTAAACTTTCAATACAAGAGTACATTTATTTCAGTTACAATATTGTTTTTCAGTTTCATTTTAAGGTGGCATGTATTTATGTATTTATTTATGTATTTAAGTATTTATTGTCATTGTCAGAGAACAATGAAATTGCGTTTGGGGCTTCCATACAACCCGTAAATAAAATAATGAAGAAAATAATAAATACCCCTTAAAACCCAAGTGTAAATATTTAACCCAGTGTGACTCCAGTACAACAAGACAATCCTTAGCAACAACATGAGAAAATGACAAGTAATGTTCATAAGAAATTCAGACAAAGACCTGAGAAACATGACAAAGTACAACAATGCAACCCATTCAATATTATTGTACTGTGAGATATGATATCAGATATGATAGTTATCTATTTAAGAAAGGGGGGGGGGCAGGAGGGGGAAGAGAATAAAGATATGATGCACCAATGCAGACCAGTTCATTGCTATTAAGAAGTTGGATATGGTTATTGTCCGTGAGAGGGGGGCAGAGAGTTCAGGAGCCTCACAGCCTGTGGATACAGGCTGTTGGCCAGTCTGGATGTTCTGGCCTGTATAGACCTGTACCTTCTCCCTGAGGGCAGCAGATGGAAAAGGTGGCGCGCAGGGTGATGTTGGTCCCGCAGGATACTGTGCACCCTCCTCAGACAGCGAGTGGGGAAGATATTACTGATCTCTGGCAGACTTGTTCCAATAATTCTGCCAGCTTCTTTCACCACCCGCTGGAGTGCTTGCTGATCGGCCTTGGTGCAGCTGGGGAACCACACTAGAAATCCATACGTCAGAACGCTGCTGATGGCACAGTTGTAGAAGTTCAACATCAGAGATCTGGGAATGTGTGCGCTCCGCAGTCTCCTCAGGTAGTAGAGGCGCTGTTGGGCCTTCCGTGCAACTGAGGTGATGTGGTTGCCCCAGGACAGGTCCTCGGTCACAGTTACCCCCAAGAATTTAAAACTGCTCACCCTCTCCACCGCCTCACTGCCAATGAAGAGAGGCAGATGGTTGTTATGACCCCTCTTCCGGAGATCTACAATGATCTCCTTGGTCTTTTTGGTGTTTAAGACCAAGTTATTGTCGTGGCACCATGACTCTCTAAATTGTTTTGATTTATAATTGTCGCATTTGCAATAACTTTCCTTTGTTGGATTGTAAGTTTTAATGTTTTCATATATTATTTGGAAAAGTGTTTTAACAATACGTTGCATTAATGCATAGTTTGTATGAGAGAGATGTTTTATTTTTTGTCATTTATGTCAAATATGACATCATCAAACTTCTAAGTTGTGAATTACAGCTAGAACAGCATAATTAATATTTGAGTTGCTGACCCCTTCTGTTGACAGGTCTGGTTTATTGTACACTGGATTGCTCCTGAGGTGCGAGCCTTCCCACCTGGACTTTGAAAGACTGAGATTCGCTTCTTTCTTGATGATCTGCTGCACTTTGCGTTGTGGTAGGACTGTATCACTCACACTTTCACACACAGCTGGTTATAACACCACTGACTGACATTCTCTCACCCCTATTTTCTTTCACACCCTGGGAATTTTTGGACTTTACCCCTTGGACATGTTTTATTTGGGACTTTAAATGATAAGCTGTTGTGTAGAACATTCTCCACATGTGAAAGGTGTGTGAGATTTTCATCTGAATGAACACTGAATTTGTGTAATCTGCTTTCTATAACAGTTAAGGAGTCAGGTTACTAGGGTGTCCCAACATTGAGATCAAAAGTTACTATTTTTATGTGTTTTCCTTTGCTTTCATTTGTTGTTCTTTTCTACAATTGTAAATCGCCTTTAACCTGTGGTTGTCAAACTCGTGCTTTATTTCACTAAAGCCGGTTTGTTCTTTTGAGTTACATTCTTGTCTCTGTGTCTCATTAAAACACACCCCTGTGCTTCTATAGTCGAACCTATTGGCCCATTAATATATTCTTTAATTAATAATAATTAATATTGTTTTTTCCTGTTACTGTGTTACACAACCATGTCCAGGTACAGTACACAATGTTACTGCTTAAACGGAGCTCAAACCGGTGCTTAAAGAATGGAGAACACAAACTTTGTCCAAAAACCTCTCATGTTCAGCTGTTTTTTGTAAAAAGATAACAATGTTAGCCTTTTCTGCAGCTATGGGGCATATATGGTATCACTCTTGGCTGGAAGCAGTGCTTAAACAATGGAAAAAACACAAACTTCGTCCAAAAACCTCTCATGTTTAACTGTTTTCCACTTTTTCTTTGGTCATTTTAGCCTTTTTGGCCAGGGTGAAGGGAGTATCTGCCATCAAACAAGAAGACAGCCGCATGTAGCTATGATGATGTTTGCTAGTTCACCTTACATGCATTAATGTAATAACGTGGTTAGACTACTCAACGTAAATTACACACGAACAACTTTAAGCTACTCACGCAGAGAAGAACGGCTGCTGCTGCATCATCATCCTCATCATTTCTGCTACACTGGCAGGGCTAGGGGCCAGGACTCTCCTCTTCGTGTTCTTGGGGGATGTTGCTAACTCCGGGTCCGATAACAGGCACCACACCCGCAGTAGATGTGCTCGGTGTGAGGTCTCGCAGCAAGCTATCAAATACGGCGCATTTCTCGGCTTTTAAAAAAAACGCTATGCGTCACCAGGTGTTTCATCGGATTTGAGGTGTTACCTCCTTTGACAGTATCACAGTATCAGCTTAAAGCACTTGTTGCTGCTGAGTTTGCATCTTTTGCTGTGAAGTACAGCCAGACTTTTGATCGCTTCGCCTTGGGCGTTTTTAATCTGTAGCTCTGCTCTAAAAGAACGTACGTACCTGGCCCCGCCTACTACGCTTGCAAAGGTAAAATGATTGGCTAGAAGCCAAAGTGTGTGACAGCTCAGGAAAATAAAGCACCGAAATGTGCGCTGCTTTTCGGTCTGGTTACTACCGTTTACGGCACCGGATACCGGTACCCATCCCTACATATAACAGACAATCAACACAGGACAACATAAAGTGCAATGTGCAAAAATTGTAAAAAATCAAAACAAAGACAGAATAAAATGATATTGTGTGTGTGTGTGTGTGTGTGTGTGTGTGTGTCTGCAGCTGTTCTTTGTGTTGTTGCTGCATCGTTGCCTCAGGGGGAATGTTGTGTGTGTAACCCGGGTTAAAAAGATGCATAAATAGTAAAAGATAAGTGAAGTCTGAGAATATAAATATCAAAGAGTTCATTTATTTAAATTTTCTTGTTTATTAAAAAGGTGAAAGTTCATGTAAAATGATTAAAAACATGTTTGCATTGTATGAAATAAGTTATCTTTTTTTTCTTGTGAATTGTTTGTGAGAACTGTAATTTCCTACAGGGATAAGGTCTGTGAACGTAACACAGGGTGGAGAGGAAAAGGAAAAAAGAGAGGGCGGTGGTGCGTGAGTTACACGAGCATCCAGAGAAGTTAGCTTAGTAGTAAGTGTGTTTTGACTTTTCGGACAGATAAGTCAGTGTCGGTAAGCTAGTGACATGACACGTAAAGTTTCAGCGTGAGTCTGCTGGACTGTGTGCTTTGTTTCTTGCGGCCGTGCACGTTAAAGTTAAAGTGAGGCTAACCCAGCCGTTCGCTAATAAGGACTACTGTAGGCTGCTGTTTAGCCAAAGTTGTGGAACATAACAAGCTGCAGAGGATCGTTACCGAACTGGATAACGACGGACACACCCCAGATAGTCACTCTGAGTGCCCGCGTCACTCAGAGTACCTCTGGCAACGTGGGAAGCTAAAACAGGTAGCTTGTGGAGCAGGTGGAGATCACGGACCTTCCTCATCTTTGTGCTGCTGCATTCAGAGCGGAGTGTTTCTGAAGGAGCTGAAGACAACTTGTTGCCTGGATTAATCTGGTGGGAATTGCACGTTTCACAAGGTGCTGAGTTTATTTATTTATTTTTTGCTCGTTGAGTGAAGAACTTCCGGTTGGGAGATCGTTTTGGATTTATTCTGGAGCAACACAGGCCTGCAACGTAGGGTTTATCTCTGCCGGCTTTAGGTTTAGTTTGGGACTGTAATTGTTTTATCACTGGTGGTTTACACTGTGTGTGTGGAGATTCTGTGTACAGTGGGTAAATTGCTGTGTGTGTTTTTGGTTTGCCTGAATACTGAAATCTGCCATTTTATTATTTTCTTGTTTTCATTGTTTGGTAAATTAAAGGAGGGTTGCAATGCTCTACTTTACATGGTGTATGACATGATTTACTGCACTGTAGACACTCGTGTTCATTTTCACGTGTAGTGCTGCTGTTAAGGAATAAGCTTCATTGATCCCAGAAACAAAAGAGAAGTTAGCTTAAAAATATCGTACGAGAGTACACTAGAAAAAGAACCCAAAGCCCATTTATTTAATGGTATTGAGTAAATGAGGGCTACATGTGTGTGTGTTATGCAGACTAGCAGAGACTGCAGCTGTCAGCAGCCACACACACTTTCTATTCTTCAAATCAAATCACAGTGAAACATGTTCACTGACAGCTCAGCTTCAGCATCGTCTTCATGCTGTGACTGCAGCCGTTCAACTCTGTTTGTCTTTAACCCAAATCATCACAACATGCAAATATAATCATCAAAATGATGTGACTGGAAGGATGCAGCAGTCTGTGCTCCACCTTTCTCCTCCACACCTGCAGGTGGAGAACATGGATGCATGAATCTCTACAGAGTTCTTTGAATATTATCCGTCTCATCAGTTTTCAGTGAACAAAACTCCTCACAGAGCCAAAATAAGCAGTTTGTATCCAACATAACTCAGCTGGACTCTGATGCTCCGTATAACAGCCACACATGAGTCTGGATTCACTCAAAGCATTGAACAAACTTTATTGGAAATGAAGCTTTTGGACATTTGTTCTCTGATATTTGCTCTTCAGCTCGAGTCTCCATCAGTGGGAACATTTCCTGATTCAACTTTTCTTCTGTTCAAATCAAACTCCATGAGAATCAAAGTGTGAATCAGAGTCCTGATGATCAGATTCTATAGAAACATGGAGACTGTAGAGGATTTACACTCAATATGTTCATTTGTTCCCTTCAAGAAAAATCAATCATTCATCCAATTAAATCAGTCGTTGATCAGTTTGATTGACAGGACAGATGATCAGAGGTGCAGAGTTTTTACCTCCATCATTGTTACAGGGACTGAAGAATGGGTGGAGTTTGTGAGTGAAGGAGCAGCCAGTAAAGGAGTAGATCAGAGCTGCAGCACCTACATCATAAAAGGAGACCAGACCCTCCTCATAATCCACAAACACCCCCACCTTCTCAGGACCAGGATGAAGACAGAGGGGGACTGAATACTTAGCACAAGCTATGTACTCATTTCCATTTCTCAGCATCACAGTCCAGAAACCATCCTGAGGTCTCGCTGTGATTTGTCCCTTCCTGTTGATCGACTCTGTGGCCACTCCTAAATCCCATTTAGTTTTTCCTTTAACCTGAACCTCAAAGTAAAATCTGCCTGAAGAGAAACTCTGCTCTCCTAAAACAATAGCACACAGAGAAAATCTCTCTGGGTTGTCTGGAAGTTTCTTCCTCACATCACTATGATAAACTTGTTTTCCATCATCAGACAGGATGAGGTCAGGATGAGCTGTATCAGGATCCAGAGTCACATCCACCTCATGCTGCTGCACCCTCTGCAGCTCAGCCTCAAACAGCTTCTTCTTCATGGGTTTCCAGACTGTCTCCTCCAGCTGAGCCACAGCTCTCCCCACAGTCCCCTCATATGATGGTGGATGAACTCTGACCTCTGTCCAGTCCTTGCTGGGTGGAGCAGCTTTCAGGGAGGAGAAGCTTTGGAGGAGGTGGAGGTGGTCTTCAGAGCGTGAGAGCTGCTCCACCTCAGAGCTTCTCTCCATCAGCTCAGAGATTTCCTGTTCCAGATCTTTGATGAGACCTTCAGCCTGTTTCTCTGTAGCTTCCTGTTTGTCTTCGATCTCCTTCATGAGCTCCTTCAGGCGTCTCTCAACAGACTCCATCAGAGCCGTGAGAACCTGAACACCTTCTGCTTTCTGTCTGTCTGCAGCATCTTTACTCATCTTCACCGACTCTGTGATCTCCTGAATCTTCAGTCGTCTCTTCTGGATCATCTGCTGAATCTCAGCCTCTGTCTTCTCCAGCTCTGCCTTCTTTCCTTCATATTCTTCTCTCAGAGGAACAAACTCGTGGTTCTTGTGGTCTAAAACAGAGCAGAGCATGCAGACACATGTCTGGTCGGTCTTACAGAACAGCTCCAGGAGTTTATCGTGCTTCGTGCACATCCTGCCTTCCAGGTTCTCCACAGCATCAACCAGCTGATGTCTTTTCAGACCTTTCAGTGTCAGATGAGGCTCCAGGTGAGTCTGACAGTAGGAGGTCTGACACACCAGGCAGGACTTCAGGGCCTTCAGTCTGGTTCCAGTGCAGACGTCACAGGGAACTTCTCCTGGTTTGGCAGCTTGTTGCTCTGAGCTGCTGCTGCTGGCTTTCTGCTGAGCTTCACATCTGAACTGAGCAACCATCTCAGAGAACAAAGTGTTGACCCTCAGCTGAGGTCGAGTGTAGAAAGTCTCTTTACACATGGGACACTGACAGCTCTGATTCATGTCCCAGTGCTGACTGATGCAGGTTTTGCAGAAGTTGTGTCCACATGGTGTAGAGACTGGATCAGTGAACACATCCAGACAGATGGAGCACAGAAACTGATCTTCAGATCGCAGATTGCTGGCAGCAGACATGTCTGCACTCTGAGGGAGAAAGAAGAGAAACATTTGATTCAAAATTCACTTTAAATTTCATTTTACAAAGAGAGAAACAAGCGTCAGTAGTCTGAGGAGCTTGGAGAGAAAAGCGTCTGGACTTCTTTGAGTTTCTTGAAGACGTTTCATCAGAGAAGCTTCTTCAGTTCTCAGAGTAACTGGTGGAGACCCAGCAACACACTCAGACACAAACTGGTTCATCCAAACACAAACCTAACATCGTAGTGTCTGCTGTACAGTGCAGCGTCCAGATGGACAGGATCAACGTTTGGGGATGAAGATAAATACAGTCGTTACAAAGATGTGAAATTGTTTCTCTGTTTTACAGAAGGTCCAAGATTCATCCAGATCATTTGTATACTTGAATAAATCAGTTTGTTGGATATTTTCCATCAATCACTGTGAAGTAAACTTCGACCTTGTTGGTGACTGAATACTTCTTATTGTACGTCCAGATCAACGAGCCATTAATATTAAACAGTGACTGTTCCAGTAGAGCTGACAGTGAGGAGGACGATGAATCACAAACCTCAGAAATGTGTTATTAACTGTTGATCCAGTATTTTAATGGCATTGATGAGAACATGTTTATTCAGAGGTGTCTGTATATTTGGTCCATTTGTGCGTCAGTAAAAACTGTCCTGTTTTCTCTCACAGATACTGGAACATCCTCACAAACTCAGGATGTGGAAGAAGATGAACTTTCCCAGTCACTCGCTGGGATACATCATTCATGTTATTCTGGATCCTCAGAAAACATTGATTTATTTTTGTGTTTCATATATTTGTTTGTCCAAATCAAAGATTGATGTTAGTAGAGAAGAAGCCACCATGATAAAGCCTGTGTGTGAAAACGAGATCAGTGGATTTGATCAAAATCCCATTTAAGGAGGAATTCTGTCCTCCAGTTTGTTTAAATAAGCTTTGGGATTAAACAGCATCATCTATGTTTGTGTCTGATGACATGTTTGATCCAGGTCAGCTTGAATATCACAGCTGATGTGTGGAACTCTGACATGTTTAAAGCCTGATTATCAGGATGATTCAAACACATCTGTCTAAATAATGAGATTCATGTTTCCACACAAAGTTATAAAGTGCAGCATCGACTGTTTTCTGAATGATTGAGGATCATCTGTGACTCTTACAGGATACACTAAGTCAGATAATCTTTGTAAAATGTGTGAATGACTTTTTGAAGTACTGACCAAAATCTGCTGGTTTACAGTATCAAAGGCTTTATATCAATAAAGAATAAATAGGTGTTTTCACGTCTGTAATCCTTATGATCAATCAGATCCAGAATCAATCTAAGAGGAACAGGAAGTGATGAATAACCAGGAAGTGTGGAGTCAGTCTGAAGTCCAGAGCACAGCCTGAGTCCACAGTCCTGAGCAGAGCCACAGTGAGACTGAAGCAGCAGCTCGATGCTCCTACAGTGGATCTGTGGTTACATGAGCAGCTTTCTATGGATCCAGTGTGACTGTGATGAGTCCTGATGAAGTGAACAGAGTGAAGATTTGTGTAGAAGCAGGAAGTGTGATCAGCTGCACTCACCACTGTTGCTGAGAGGAACCTGATGGACTCCAGTGAATCTTCTTTTAGAGACAAACAGGACTCGACTGCAGCTCTGCTGCTGCTCTCTCACACTTTCACTTCTGCAAAATGACGTTGGGCTTCTTGTTTTTCAGGTGTTGCTCCGCCTCTTCCTGCCTCTCCCTTTACAGGAATCAGCCGGTCTGTACTCAGTGACTGTGTGCAGCGGGTGGGAGGAGTGAGGAGTGGTGTGTGGGTTCACACAGTAATGACGGCCTCAGGTGATCAGGAGAAACTCACCTGGATTTCCTTTTTCCACAGCAGACTGAGAGCTTCAGGTGGACCCTGAAGGAGGTCTCAGACACAGGTGGTAAAAGTACACACAGTGTGTACTGAAGTAGAAGTACTACTGTTAAAAATACTCCAAGTACTAATTCAACTTCTTTACTTAAGTAAAAGTAAAAAGTACTGGCTGTGAAATGAGAGTAAAAAGAGCTGATTGAAGAACATTTCTAACACGTGTTTATACAAAGCTAACTGAACCATGTGCTGCATCAACGTGATAATAAAATAATATTATTCACTTTGTTTCTAATAAATATTCCCAGCTTGAATCAGACAAGTTGAACATGAGCAGAGAAAAAGAAGGAAATCCAAATATTCCTGTGTTCAGTTTTCTCCATTTACAGGCCGACTGTGCCTCTAAACAGGAACATGAGCAGGAAGAGGCTGAAGTGGATTCAGCAGGTGGAGGATGCCTAACATCAGCTGGAAAGATTTACTGTGACGTTTGTTTGCTGTTTTCGCCTCGTGCACGAGAACATCACCAAATAAACTCCAGACAGTTTTTAATATTTCACTGTTCAAGAGCAAAAAGACTGACGGACTGTGTTTAAGGCCACCTCACAAATGTCACACATGAAATATTCAGTGTTTATTTGCTGGTTTGTTGGCAGCAGCTCCTTAAAGTCTGTCACACATCTGTTTGACCGTCTCCAGTTAATCTGAGACACCAGTTAATCTGCAACAGCAGCATCAGGCGGCTCAGCTGATCTCTGGTGTGTAGCTGCTGTGCTGCGGTCCCATTCCTCAGTGAAAGCAACAGCAGAACAAAAACTCTCTCCATCCACATGTTTGAAAAGAAAGCTTTTAAACAGATGAACACACTCAGTAAAGGACAAAGAAAGAAGTAAGAAAAAATTAGAGTAAAGAGTAAAAGCAGGAGCAACTGAAACAGGCTGCATGCTAGCTGACGCATGCTAGCTGTCGCATGCTAGCTGACGCATGCTAGCTGACGCATGAGCACTAGAACTGTTCAACTTCATTGTTATGAGTTTAGCACCGAGTTACATGAAATCCTGCATCAAAAAGAACAACACAGCGATCACAGACATGTTTCTGCCAACAAACCAACATTAACCCAGAAAAGCCTCTAAAACAACCTGCTGTGGTTTGGAGTAGAGATTCCTGAGTTTACCAGGTGCACCTGAAGGCAGCACAATTTAAACCGTAAATAATGATGTAGGTGCGCAAATCCTTTTCAAGCGTCACATGATCAGATGAGCCGGCTTACGTTTGTTGCACTTCTACACCAAGTTTTACGCTCGCGTTTCTTCGTTGCTGATTTTTGTTCCACAAACCAAAAGAACAAAGATTCAACCTTTAATATATTTTCATGTGTGTTTCAAGCACTATGACATATCACACACACACATGCTGAGTGTGTCACTGATAAAGCTGTGACACAGCAGCTCACTCAGTCCAGTCCAGGTAACAGACTCACCTGTTAGCAGCAGCTCTGCCCTCACAGAGCTCAGCTGCTTATTTCAGTCAGCAGGAAACATTAATATTATGGACTACAGCCGTCTGTCAGGGCCGTTCAAGGACACAACGTCACACACAGGTTTAAACTGTTAGACTCATGAATACCCACAACGTTCGATGCACATTTCTCTTTAACAGGAGCAAACGGCCTGATCAGATAATATAAGAACTCATAAAAGCTCATTTATGTAAATCTCTGCTTGGACCAGTGAAACAGTCTCACACTGATTAAACACCATCACTACTTCAGTAATGACAGAGGGGCGTAGGCGTGCTCGTGGGACAGCTTCCTCCAGCTGTGGAAACCAGATGTGGAAGCAGACTCCCTGATGTTGCAGTCCAACACCAGTGTGAGCAGAGAGGACTCAGCTGCTGGGCGGAGCTTATCTTCCTGTCCTGTTCAAATCCAGCATGAAACTCTTCTTATGTTCCCTCTTCAGTCTGATCCTGTCTAACAAACATCACTGTTCACCTCCTCCTCCCTCTGTGACTCCTTCATGTCCACTTTACTCCTCAGTAAGTCTCCACAGCTCCAAACCAGCTCTGCATTCAGAGTTAGTCCACGTTCTCACCTCCATCTTCAACCTTTCCTCAGCCAGAGTGTTGTGTCTGTGCTTCCACAGGCCCCGCTGGTTTACAAACTTGTTCCTGTTAACGGAAACAAGACGAACAGCTTTTACTTGCTAGCAAGGGAGGACCGCTCGGTGTGTCAGGAAAGCACTGAATCCACCCACAGACGACCTTTTACTGAACACAGTTACAGTACACACAAGCACCACCCATTGTAAACCCGCTATGGTCAACAAACATAAGGCCCTATGTGTGTGTGTGTGTTTGGGGTGCGTTTGTGTGACCTCCTGCCCACAAAAGGATGATAAAGCAGGAAGCTTACTAAGCAGCAAACAGAGCCCTCACATAGATGTGCCTATAACAAAACACTGCAGCCTCCCCACCAACAAACTGGCTGGAGAGGTGGTCAGAGACAAAGGAACGTCTTTGATCAGGCTGCTTGAACCAAGACTTACAAACTTAAGTAACACAATGACAACATTTAACAATTTGACTCCCACACAGAGCACTATCCCCACATGCTTCAAGACCACAACCATCATGCCCCTCCCCAAGAAAAGCCCAGCCACTAAACGCCTGCAGACCAGTCGCACTGACTCCCATCATTGCAAAGTGCTTTGAGAGAGCGGTGCTGGCCTACATCCAGAGCAACATCCCAGACACTCTGGACCCCCTGCAGTCTGCCTACCGGCCCAATAGGTCCACGTCAGACGCCATCACTGCTGCCCCTCACTACTCCCTCTCCCACCTGGAAAACAAAGACCTCAGGGTGCTTTTTGTTGATTATAGCTCCGCCTTCAATACAGTCATCCCTCACAAACTCATTCCCAAGATCCTCAGCAGCTTCTACAGCTGCACTGTGGAGAGCACACTGACCAGCTGCATCACTGCATGGTACGGCAGCACTACTGCTATGGACCAAACGCCTGCAGAGAAGATGATCAGGACCCCGCTGCCCTCTGCATCCACCATCGCAGAGTCCAGAGGAGAGCTGCCTCCATCCTCAAAGACCCCACATCCCCCCAACACGGCTGTTCACAGTTCTACCCTCAGAACGAAGGTTCAGAAGTTCAAAATCCAGAACATCCAGACTCAACAACTCCTTCTTCCCACTGCTGTCAGACTCTTGGACAGCTGACCTGTTTTAACAGTAATGTTTGCACATCAGGTCATCTTTCATATCAAGCTCACAGCTCCTTTGCACATACATCTACCTCACACTTACATTTAGTCTCCACTCATTTATTCATAGTATTTGTATCTTATCTTGTTCTATTTGTATTTATTAGCGTGCATCTGTGTGTGGACAGCACAGAGATCCACATCTGAAACCATCAACAGTCACATGTAGATCTGCTTCATCTTCAGCTCTGTGTTTCGTTTTTGTCTGATCTTCTCTGAAGCTTCCTGACAGTCAGCAGCTTTGACCTTTGACCCACATGAAGCTAACATGTGACACAGAGTCAGGACGCTCCGTGGAGATCCATCAGCACAGCAGAAACACGCTCGGGGTCATCATCTTTAGAAACTTCCTGTGGATCCTACAGTCTAAGATCCAGAGCTGTCACTAGGATGGTTCAGTCATTTCACATCAGCTACAATTAGAACTCAGAGCTGAGCAAATATAATCAATCACATGCTGTAGAAACATAGAAGTTTCTATCCTTCAGAAAACATCTGACAAAAAGATCTAAAAGTGTGTGAAGAGCAACACTTGTTGTTCTCTAAATGTTTGGCCACAGCTGTAGAAAACACTGTGAGTGTTGGTCAGTAATGACATTTAATTTCTCTTTGTGCAGGTGAACACTGTCCAATCTTCTATCTAAATGACTGCTTTGTCTTTAAAAAGGTGAAGAGCCTGAGGCCGGTGACCTTTCCCCGAGTACATCCTCACAGCGGCTCACAGGACCAGGCCTCACTCCTGTCCTGCCAGAGGAGAAGCTTCAGACATCTGATCAGTGGAGTATTAGTAACACAGAAAACTAAAGAGGACACATGTTACTTTCATCTTTATTTATTTTATACATCTGTCATTGTTAGACATGAGGTTCACTGAAATCATTAGTTTTGTCAGATTTCTCTCCCTCTTCCATGTGACTGTGTCAGCTCGTCAGCATCTGTTTGGGACGAGAATGCACCAGGAAGTAATGAAAAGTACCATTAAAAGCAGGAGAGGTTCTTATATTACAGAAGAAGAGATTATTTAAAAAACTATCTCAATGCCATCAATGATTTATGGCACTGAGATAGTCCCGTTCTACCTTTAAATACTCGAGAAACAACAAGTAGGCCTGCAGTGCGAGAGCGAAGAGACCTGAACACTGAACAGAATCAGAATACTTTATTAATCCCTTGACTACGTCATGATCCACCTGATCGCTCCGTACAGACAGAGGCTGAAGCTCTCCAAACCTGTCATGAGGACTAAAAAACTGTGGAGCAACAAGTTGCTGGAGGACCTTGGCACATGTTTACAGATGAGGATGAGTTCATGGACACTGTCGCCTCCTATATCCACTTCTGCGAGGACAGCATTGTGCCATCACGCACCAGGGTGAGTTATAACAGTGACAAACCCTGGTTTACTCTTAAACTCAAACAGCTGTGGCTGGAAAAGAGACAGGGACAGAGAGGCCAAGTACAGGTTCACTAAAGAAGTGGACATTGCTAAACACCAGCACTCTGACAAGATGCAGCAGCAGATCTCAGAGAACGACTCTGCCGACAACTTCTTCTTGGCCAACACCGTCAACGACTTTTACTGCCCTTTTTATGAGCCATCAAGCAGCCTTCATACCTCCACCAGCCCCAACAATAGAGACACCTCTGACACTAATTTTTGATTAAAGTGTTGTCTTGCAGTATGTTTCGCACTAAGTACCACAGCAATTCCCTAATGTTGTAAATCTGCTCAATGTTTGGCAATAAAACCCTTTTCTGATTCTGATCTGGAAGGAAATTATGTAACAGCTGTTGACAGAGGAAGATCAAAGCTTCTTTAAACTGCGTGAACCTCAAAAAGCTAGCAGAGGGTCTGCTCTTCATCCACCAGCTCCTCTTCACCATGTTTTACCACCAGAGGAATTTGGGTTTTTATTTTTTCCTTTCTGTGGAACTCGTCAGACGTCCTGTAGGAGCAGACAGAGGAGCATCAGATGTATCCAGTCTGGTCTCATATTGACACACATGTAACATCACATGGTCCAGTTTCACAAAGAGAAGTGAACAATCAGCTGCATGGGAGATGTTTGGTAAATTTCATGTTTTTTAGGGTGCTGAATCCAAAAGTTATGTCAATTTCTCTCCATCATGTACAGTGTTTTTGCAAAACATGAGGAGTTTCCATCAAAAAAAGTACAGCAACGATAAAATAAAGGACGCATATTTTATTACAATTAACTATGTATCATTGTTCTGCGATTCCTCAACTCCTGCTATGAACAAAATAAACCTGTTGAGACATGATCATTGCTCATCTGATCATCCTTACACTTTCTATTTTTATGTCTCTTGAGTCTCTATCTTAGAAATACTTGAATTAATGTAAGAAATCATTATTGGATATGGTTTTCTGACTCAAATATAGAACAGCAGATTTCAGCTTGAAAAAACTTTATTACACTAAAAACACGAGTTTTGCCAGACAACCTGATGAGATGGCATTTTTAAATACTTTTTCCCAGTTTCAGTGAGAAAAAATCTATAAGAAACAGTAAATCAGTCCAGCAGTACTGGAGGAGGTCCAGAGGTGCACAAGGAGGCCACCTTAAAGATCTGACACATTTAAATCAGGTCTGGTTTTATTTCCATCATCCTTTAAGGAAGGTTTGGATTTGTTATGTCACTGTGATATTCACATCATGTCAGTCACCTCCACACTGAACACTTCACACCAGCTTTAACAACAGACAAAGAACAAGAGGAACAGAGAGAAGGAGGGAGGAAGAGGACATGATTCAGAGGAAGGACAAAGGAGAAGGGAAGGGACAAAATGCATAGAATTAAGGCCGCAGTTAGCCTGCGACTTTTGCATCCCCCAATTTTGGGGCAGGAATTGGCCGGGGTTTAGTAGTCTGTTGGGGCATTACGTGGGGATGCGTGTACTGCCCCAGGGGTGGAGAGTGGGTCATGCCATTCAAGGCAGCATTTTTGCAGAAGAAAGCTCTCTGTGGGGAGCCATTGCTCCCCACTCCTAACTTTTCACTCCCATTTGTCCTGCAGACTTCGAGGGCTAGGGGCCGTTTCGTCCCAGCCAGTGCTCTATATTAGCCTTTCTCTCACATATGTAGCATGAGAGAAGGTATAACACTGTAGAAAAGGAGTGCCTGGCTATTCAGTGGGTGGTGCCGGGGAGACAGGTAAGGCCACAGGTGGAGGCATTTAGACTTCTCACAGTCTCTTCTTTTTATAGTGAAGCAAGAGAATATACAGTGGGGCAAAAAAGGTTCTGTGTTATTGTTTGCCATCAGTCTGACTGTGGCATATTCAGTGTTGTGTTATCAGGGGTTCTTCCAAAAGTGCAGTATTCATTCCTTGGTCCGTGTTGAGGATGAGGTGAAGAAGCTTCTGTGATGAAAAGAAACTCAAAGAAGTCCAGACGCTTTTCTCTCCAAGCTCCTCAGACTACTGACGCTTGTTTCTCTCTTTGTAAAATGAAATTTAAAGTGAATTTTGAATCAAATGTTTCTCTTCTTTCTCCCTCAGAGTGCAGACATGTCTGCTGCCAGCAATCTGCGATCTGAAGATCAGTTTCTGTGCTCCATCTGTCTGGATGTGTTCACTGATCCAGTCTCTACACCATGTGGACACAACTTCTGCAAAACCTGCATCAGTCAGCACTGGGACATGAGTCAGAGCTGTCAGTGTCCCATGTGTAAAGAGACTTTCTACACTGGACCTCAGCTGAGGGTCAACACCTTCATCTCTGAGATGGTTGCTCAGTTCAGACGTGAAGCTCAGCAGAAAGCCAGCAGCAGCAGCTCAGAGCAACAAGCTGCCAAACCAGGAGAAGTTCCCTGTGGACTTTTTGGTCGACTCCTTTGCTGTCTTTTACTTACTTACTTAATTAATTAAGAACTAATTTGTGCTGTGTGTGTGTGTGTGTGTGTGTGTGTGTGTGTGTGTGTGTGTGTGTGTGTGTGTGTGTGTGTGTGTGTGTGTGTGTGTGTGTGTGTGTGTGTGCTGTCATTCACTTGCAGGTGTTTGTACCATTAAGCTGTAATAACAAGAACAATAAATAAGAGATTAGGAACAATATTGAATCTATATATATATAATATAATAAATAATATATATAATTATATATATTATATATAACAATAAAAAATGCTATGATTCACATAAATAAAAATAAAATGTATGATGGATGAAACCTTATCAAGGCTCTCAGCGCCTCCTTTGTTCTTGTTGTAGTCCTGGATCATCAGAGGCTTCCTGTCCTCTGTGGTGCTGACAGCGGCGTCTTTGTGTAGGACGACAAGATGTCAGGATGACATTTCTATTCTTCTTGGGAACTTATGACACAAGAGTGTGTGTGTCAGTGAAAGCACATTTGGATGAGAGTCCTTCCTCTGGTTGATACCAGCTGAGGGGGAAGTTCAGGCTTGTTCTTCCTCACTGTCCCTACCATGGTGAGCTTTCTTTTCAGCAGCTCCTGACCACCTGTCTCCTGAAGCACCGTGCACTTGTGGATTACCAGCTTCTGCAGTCTTTTCCTCAACACTAACCCTCATATAGTGTGAATGATGTTGTGAAGCTGGTTAGGGTTTAGAATGTACGTGGTTAATGATGTGCTTTTGAACACACCATGTGTGAAATAGTCCCATGTGACCCCGTGGGGAGCTGTTTATCTTGTGCCTTGTTTCTCTCCTGTTCCCACCTGTGTTTTTCCCTCTGAAGAACTGGTAACCAGTGTGAAACGTCAGGGATGCTCGATCAGACCAGTGAGAGCAAACAAACCCAGCCCTCCCAGCTTATGGTTTAATCTTTATTGGGGGAGAAAACTTTTTAAGCCCTAATTTTGACAGGGAGTAGTCTTTGAAGCCTTTTCTGGATCCTCAGAGGGGATGAAGGAGGCAGAGGAGGAAGCAGAGATCGGTCTGTGTTTCATTGTAAGATAGAGACCTGGACCATTCTGGGAATGACAGCCGACTTTGGCCCATCGGTGGAGGATCTCATGAAGAGAGACGGCAGGGAGAAGGACAGTGTTTCATCGATAACAGCTCCAACACCTACAGTGTATATAATATATACATCAAAGTATATTTGCTATACTTAATGTATATAACATCATGTTCTTCTGTCCCCTTCACAGTGCAGGAGCGTGTCAGGATAGATTTCACTGCGTGTTGTATTTGTATAACTGTGCATGTGACAAATAAAGAAACTTGACTGTAATCAGCACAAATGAGGCTCTGACACATGGATTGTTTTTATAGTTTATTTAAAAGGATTAACCCCAAAATGTGAAAACAAGACCATCAACAGGCAAGACAGAGCTGACAATGTTACTGATGTCTGTCTGTAAATAAAGGGTGAGTGGAAACTAAAACTGGGGTTGGGAAACTTGCTGTGATCACTAACAGCTGCACGAGTTCTGGAGTCACCAATAAAACAAAAAGTATAAAAAAGGTTTAGCAAGCTCAGCATTACATAGATAAGGGATTAGGTGGGGATACTTTCAATGCAAACCCAGGATGAGAGCACGAGGTGAGGCAGAGGAGGAGCAGGGAAGTGATGAAGGAGGACCAAAAGGATTCTTCTGTATCTTTGGGTTTGCAGCAATAAGCAGGTGGATTTTTAATGTTTCTAACTGTTTGCACAGTTTCCGTGCTGTTATTCTTTAGCTTTGGGGCCGTTTTATAATAGTTTTGTCTGAGGTGTTTAAGCTTCTATTTGTTCATCCACAATATTGTTTAGCTGATTCTATACGAGCTCGTTCCAGTTCTTTCAGTCAGTCTGTTGCTTCTCTCCCGATCATTTTCCCTGTTCCTCATAAATCCCAAGGGTGGGGCCCGTGGGTCCATGTTAGAGTCTGGACACATTTCCACCCTGAAAAGAAGAAATGACATTCAGTTACCTTTGTGTGCAGCAGAAATGCCTCCTGGGTGCACTGGAGATAGAAAAGCACATCCCTCACTTATTTTAAAGCTAATGCATTCAACAGCATTTCTATAAAATCAGACCTGATTTTTATTCCATCATATTAAGCCCATCTCTCAGCATAAACATTACTGTCATGGGTTACTTTGATAACTCCAAACTACAGGAGGACAGAGGTCGTTAGAAGCTCCCTGGCTGTGCAGAGGCAGGAGGCGAGCTGTAGGAAACCCTTTGACGGCTGATGAGGAATTGTAAATGCTTTTTGTTGGAAGACGGCAGCTCGTGAAAGGTAGATGTGCAATGCTTTTGTGCTGCACGACCATCGTTGAACATCTATAATCCAGTTTTAAGATCCCTTTTTGTCAGGTGTGACTGCACTTAAAGAGGCCTGGAGGCCTTTTCAGAGGCGTCTCTCTTCGTGCATGAGAGACAAAGGTGCCACCCTGTCTGCTGGCTTTGTTATCTTCACACCTCGGTTCATATGATTAGGTAGAGGATGATTAGGGGACCATGACCCTCTTGGGGACTCTCCCATATGGCTAAATGTGGGACTCTCCATCAGCAGCTCCTTACACTATGCTGAGCTGGATGACTGAGAACCGACATACTTCCAGGTGAATGTAACGCTACGGAGAAACTACAGCGAGAGTAAACCTGCTAACTTTGGTGTTTTTTCATGTATCGGGTAATTTTATATGTGACTTTTTCTATCAGGTGAACAAACTGTGCATGCATATTCACGCTAAAGTTAAATGCAGAGAAAGCGCAGAGTCTCTGCTTTCAGAAACAATTGTATTAGGTTCAATTGAGCGAACGGTTCAAACGTTACAGTGATTTAAAAACAATTTGCAAAAACCTGTTGGATTGTGAGTTTCAGGCATTAAATGCAATTCTACATCCGGACACTAGAGGGCGCAGAGCGCGATGGTGGTACCGAGCAGTGTTTTGGGGCGCAGAAGAAGAATTTCACAGAAAGAACTTCCTGTTGTGAAGCTAACCCCAGCACAGCATGTGTGTCGTTTGTGTTCACGGTTTAAAGAAGATTATTGTGTTTTCGTCTACTTGTTACCCAGGCTGACAGCAGCTTCACTGCCTCAGGTTAGTAAACATTACAATGACCGTGCACGGCGCACCTCACAGTACAGGCTGTTGTTCGGTCATTCGCACATCTCGGTAAAGGATGCGGGTCATTGTGTGTACACTGTGGCTTTAGGCTGCAGGTTGATGGATGCTAATGCTAGCTGACTTGGCTAGTGCAGAATACAGTGGAGCCCCGACTTACGAAAAGTTCAAGTTACGAAGGCACTGAACGGCAATACTTCTGCCCGTGTTACGGCAAAATGCCCGCGTAACGAAATCCGCTGGCTCTGATTGGCTGAGCCTTCAATGCCCACAGTGCCTTCCAAATCATGTGACAACCCCTTGGCTTCCGTACTTGCTGTCACTACCCGATCCGTACCGGAAACCCGATCGGTACCCCGCATGCGCAAATCTTACGTCACTTCCTCTCTTTGCCAACATTGCGACATTCAATATATTTGAATGATACGGTTAGCGCCCAGTTAGCTCCTAGCATTTCTCAGCAGCTCTGCCTCCTTTTCGACTACCAGGACATTTAAACAATGAATAATCCGTATCCGCAACAAAATTTTGCTTTTCTCCTCAACAGAAAGCGTTCCCCGATTGAACAACAGCACCGTAAAATAAGAAGAATGGTGCCTAATGACAGAGTTAATAATACAGACTTTATAATATGTCACGTGAAGATTCAGCAGCCAGATGAAGTGTTTACTGGCAATTGACAGTGATAGCAGACATTATCATCACTTTTCCAACAATCCTCTCCACACAGACAAGCATAAACACACTCGATTATCACTAAATCAAATTTAACACACGTTTGTAATGACGCTAATTCAGTTTACAATAGGGTTTATTCGCTCAGTCAGCAGGTGGCGGTATCCTCGTACACTGGGGAGTACACTGCCATTAAAGGAACAGAAGAAGAAGAAAACCCCTGCACATGCGCGGTACGGATCGGGTAGAACCGATTTGTACGGTCTGACTTTGCACATGCGCAGTAAGGATCGGGAGTCCCGATCCGTCACTATCTTTTAATTTTTTTATTTTTGTCTACATTATATTAAATGTTTCATTAGCAGAAACATGTTAAGAGATACTTGTTATTCTTAACATCTTAACAGATACTCTGACCTGTAACTATCGTAAAATGCTTCGACCGGAAGTAGACACCTTTCGCGCATGCGGGGTACCGATCGGGTTTCCGGTACGGATCGGGTAGTGACACCTGCGCTTCGCTGTTCCACTTGAACCACGCAGCTAGCAAAATGAAGCGTAAAGTAGGGCTGGGTATCGTCACTGATTTCTAGAATCGATTCAATTCCGATTCACAAGGTCCCGAATCGATTCGATTTAGTTCGATTCGATTTAAATCTGGGAAATTTTGACAGTCAGAAATATAATTCAGATCAGTACATTTACATATTTTTGTATCAATAAAAAGGAAGCTGACACACGCAAGACTTTATCACAGGTGTGAGCATCACAGCAGATGCCTTTGTGTCAAAGTAGCTGAGGATAAAACACAGAAAAACATGAAGGTGATTTTCCTGTTCTGGGATTTTATAAAAATATTCTGCAGTACGTCAAAAACGAAAGAAAACCATTAATCAACATATGAACATTACCTCTGACGTTACAGCGGTTTTATTAGAGACACGGTTAAGCGTTTTGCATTTTGAATAATTTTAAAAAGTTTAAATTTGTTCAGTATTGAACGGCAGAAATGAGGTTTTCTTTTCGGAAGAATGTAAAAGGGAAAAAAACAGCGGCCGACAGCCTGTAAGCAACAGTAGACTTGTGCGTAACAAGCAAGCGAATAATGAAGAAAGGGAAACTGTTCCTGAAGTATAGAGAGAGAGAGCTAGCTGCGCATCGCGATGGAAGCAAAACAGTAAAAGTGAATTCATGACGATGTTTATGTGAAGCGTTTGGATCTTCTTTTGCTGCTGGTTCGGTCAATATTGTTTGGAGAGACATCAAACTAACAGCTTTAGAATCGGCTCATAAAGGGCGTGAACACAAAGCGCCGACCCGCCGACAGATCAGAATCAGCGAGCTGTCGGCTTTCAGCCCCGACCGTGAGAAAGGCGCCATCTAACTGATTCTGATCCGCGGGTCGCGCTGTGTGTTTAAGTCTATGTGCAGAGTCCCTGTACCTGCTCTCATTTACTGTTTGGTGGTTCTTGAAATTTTGTGAGATGTCACCTGAGATTCTGGCATTTCGGGCAAAATAAATTTATATTAAAAATCGATTCAGGATTTTAATGAATCGATTTTACGTTATCCAAGCCAGAATCGATTTTAATCGATGAATCGATTATAAAAACCCAGCCCTAGCGTAAAGTACTGTCGATGAAAACAAAGAGAGAAATTATTGATAAATATGAGCGAGGTGTGAAACTTTGTGCTATTGCACGCGAGTATGGCCGAAATCCTTCGACCATAGGAACAATTCTAAAACAAAAAGAAGTCATCAAAGCAGGTAAACCTTCAAAGGGCACCACCATCATGTCCAAAAGGAGGACCCCCATACACGACGAGATGGAAAGGCTTCTCCTTGTTTGGATTAAAGACAAGGGAGAGACTGGCAATACCCCCACAGAGACTGTCATTTGCGAGAAGGCGTCCTCAATTTATAATGATTTAGTAAGTAAGGCAGCTTCCGATGAGCAGCCAACGGCATCGACGTCCTCGCAGGAGGCACCCCTAACCTCCCCAGAGTTCAGGGCATCGCATGGGTGGTTTTATCGGTTCAAGAAGAGGACTGGCAACCACTCCGTTGTGCGTCACGGCGAGGCAGCAAGTTCCAATCACACGGCTGCCGAAGAATTTGTTAAAAAATTTGAACTTATAAATCAAGAAGGCTACATCCCCCAGCAGGTATTCAACTGTGACGAGACTGGCCTCTTCTGGAAAAAGATGCCGCGGCGTACGTACATCACCGCGGAGGAAATAAAGATGCCAGGCCACAAGCCCATGAAGGACCGTCTCCACCCTCGCCCTGTGTGCTAATGCCAGTGGGACTGTAAGGTCAAGCCACTCCTAGTGTACCACTCAGAAAATCCGCGTGCCTTCAAGAAACACAAAAACTTTAAAGGAGAGGCTCGAGGTTATGTGGAGGTCCAACCCCAAGGCCTGGGTGACCCGACAGTTCTTTGTCGAATGGGTCAACTTGGTCTTTGGCCCTGCTGTCAAGAAGTTCCTTGAGGAGAACAAGCTCCCCATGAAGTGCCCTCTGATCATCGATAACGCCCACCCCTCTGGCCTCGAGGACGATATCCTGGAGGAGTTCTCGTTCATCAAGGTTCTCTTCCTCCCTCCCAACACGACCCCTCTCCTCCAGCCCATGGACCAGCAAGTGACCTCTAATTTAAAGAGACCGTACACGAAACACATGTTCAAACGGTGTTCGGACATAACAGAGAGTACGCAGCTCAGCCTCAGGGAGTTTTGGAAATATCATTTCGACATCGTTGCATGCCTCAAGTTGATTTCTTTGGCATGGCGGGAGGTGAGTCGTCGAATGCTAAATTCTGCTTGGAGGAAGCTGTGGCCTGATGCTGTTGCCCCTCGAGATTTTGAAGGCTTTGAGGGGGAACCTCAACCTGAAGTCAAGGTTGAGGAGATCGTAAATCTCGGCACCGCCCTGGGACTGCAGGTTGACGAGGAGGATATAAACGACCTTGTGCATGAACATCGAGAGGAGCTGTCAACGGCAGAGCTGCAAGAGTTGGAGGCGATGCTGCACTCATCAGTACAGCAACAATTCAGAGAGGAGGAGGCCGTCATACCATCGGCCGATATCAAGGACAATCACCCTGAAAAGAACTTTACCGCTCATGCTATAGAGCATTTTGGTGACGTCTGCCTCTCCCACTTCAGATCCATTTTGAAAAGTAGACAGAGACAGACGTCGTTGGATAGATTTTTCACAAAGAGGCCAGCAACAAGTCAACCTTCAGGTGAAAGTGTGCCTTAGAGGGCGAAAAGCGATGAAAGTAGCAGTAGTGATTAGTTCAAAAACATAAAAATGCACAAAAATGTAAAAATAAATGATAAAATAGATTTTTTTTTTAATTATCTAAGTTTAAAAAAGTTTTAGTTTTAATGTTTAGAACGTCATGTACATGCAGCATATGTATGCATGCATACAGCTGACACATATATACACTTATTCCTCTAATTTTGAGTTATTGGTAATGTTTTTACCCAAATGCGATACTTCTTAAAATACAAGCAGACATTACAAAGAAAGCTGAAGTGTTACTAATTGTGTAAAAATGTCTGAATTGTTTTTTGTTGCCTTTCTTTTTTACTTGTAGTGTTTTAGATGTCAGGGCTGTTGGTGGATTAAAACTTTTTGTTAATAAAAATAATGTTCTCTCTGGTCTTTAATGTGCACTTCAGTGTCTGTTGCATTACCTCCTGATGTTTAAAGCCTGATTAATCTTTGAATTAAAAAATCAACAACTTTACACCTTAATGTTATGCCAGTTTCCCCCGTGGTGGTGCTGTATGTATGCATGCATACGTATGCTTTCTTCAGCCTCCACCACCTCCGCCACCAAGAACTCCGTCTCCAGCCAGCATCTAAGCACTCAAAAGGCGCGATGGCTGCTTCGATTTACGAAAAACCGTCGGGAACAGATTAATTTCGTAAGTCGGGGTTCCACTGCAGTGTGTTGCTGTGACATTTGTGAGGTTCCCTCAGACACACTCCGCCAGTCTTGTTGCTGTTAACAACAAAATATTAAAAAATCCACCATCTGTTCCACCGTCACCAGTTAATCTGGAACACCGGGTGATTTAACGCTACTCCGTGTTCATACTTGGAAGTATTAGCATGTTATTAACTTGGATACTATATTGTTTTAAGCCTTTGTGAATGTTTGTTCATTTTAAAGTGAAAACGCCATCTGCTTTTGGCACAAAACTATCGAATTTGCAGCTTCGGTTAAGTGGGATGGTTTGTCAGACATCACTGTAACATCATCCTACAGTAGGACCGTTTGTCAAACAGTGGTTACATGATGTCTGGAGACTTTCTGGTTCAGTTTTGTTTGTTTAGCAACTTTTGCTCATTTACGTAACTGCTGTTTTAGTCATGGCTTGTTTTCTTTGCGTTTGCTGGTTGTAGAAATGGTTTCTATGAAGCGTTTCTTTTAGCTGAACGAACTGCTCGTGTGCGTGCATGTTTTATACATGTGCTAAAGTTAAATGTCTTTGTGCAGAACATTGTGTGCTTTGGAGAAACAGCAGAGGATCAACAAAGGTTCAGTTTTAAAGTAGGTACTGCTCTGTGTCCAGTGTAGCGACATAGCTAGCTTTGCATCATACCGAGACACGCTACTGGTGCTATAAAGTGATGTGCAGAGTTTGTCTCTCTCTTTGTATTTGCAGTCCAAACAACATGGAGAAAAACATTGTGTACTGCCTGCTGTGCAACAAGCCCCAGCTGTTCATTTGGAATCACCTGAGCGGAGTGTGCCTGAAACACGGCACAGCACAGGAGAGGGAGCAAGAAGCTTCCAGAGCTAAAGCCTCCCAGAAGCTGTTTTCCAGGGAAGGTCGACTCTGGAGCTTCTCGGAGCTGCAGGAGTTTTGCAAGGACGCAACATCTTGCACCAAACTCTGCAGTCGTCTTCAGAGTCGTGGCTTTATCATCACAGACACTCCCCAAACCTGCCCAACACAGAGGTCTGATGAGCTTGTTGCCACTCTGGCCAGTCCAGCTGTGGCTCCGGTTGACTCGGTCCATCCCTGATGGAGTCTCCCATAAATCCTTTGGCTGGACATTTGACTTGTCTTTATTTTTCCTTTGTTTGATGCTTTGCTTGGCTTTTGTTGTGTCTGACCTTTTCTGATTAAAAGGAAATTGAGCTCACAGGACACCATGTTGCCTCAGCTGATGCAGTCCTCTTTGCAATAATGTTTATTTCCAAAGGAATTTCTAGAAATTCAGAACAGTAAAATTCACAGAATGAATTAGAAGATAACTCTTATGTAGTTAAACTAAAATCCTCTGTGGGGGTTAGTATATAAACTCTTAACACCTAGTTAGCATGAATAAGTGTTGAATGATCAACTCCAGACAGATTTGGTATTCAACACTAAGTCAGAGTTAACGTTCCAACTCTCCAATAAGAGTTAAATTAACTTATAAAGAGACTTTAAAAGAGCTGAAATCAAATCTGACAGTCTTCATTTGGACATGTTGGATTTGCTGTGTGGTAAGGCACCTGGGCCAGATGGCTTTCTGACTTTACAAAACCTTCCCAGAAGAAAGAATAATTCCACTTTTTAACATGTATGTAGAAGCATATCACACGGAGGCTCTCCACCCACTGTGAGACAGGCAGTGAGTACTGAGAAACCTGCTAAACCTGCAGAACACTCATCATTTAGAGTCTGACGGGGGTTGACACTAAAATACTTTAAATGTTTAGCATGAAGATCAGAGCCTTGGATCCCACATTTGATTCGCTTTGTACCAAAGCATCAAGGGTTTCACAATATAAGAAGGGTTCTCATATAATTCATGAGAGATGTGATGCTAACGATGCAGCTTTATTATCACTGGACGCTCGTCAGGCCTCGGACAGAATAGACTGGTCAGATTTATTTAACCTTCTCCCAAGATATGGATTTGGAAATCATTTTCTCAGATGGGTTCAACTTAACCCGTCACATTGGAGCGTTCCACTCATCAGGGGTGCCCGTTATCTCCAATGCTATTCATTCTGACTATGGAACCTCTGGTGATGACACTTACAATGAGAGCTGTACTATTTGGTTTCCAGTTAGGAGATCGAGAGCAGAGATTGGCCCTAGGCCCTAGACTAGGCTGTCTGTTAGCCAAGTTGCAAAATTAATGCTACAAATGGAGCTATTTAGACAATTTTCTGGCTATAAATGATTCAAAATCCTCCTCCGTCCTATTCCTGAACAAGGATGAAAGGTTATGCAAAGTTTTTATATTGAGTCACGTCCTCTGCCTCCTCCAAAAGAATCCTTTCAGAAGTTAAACGATATCTTTAATTGGTTAATTTGGAATAACAAAGGTCCTAGATGAAGACTTGGCTTGTTGTACCTGCCATATGAAAGAGGGGGTTACAATTCTCTGATCTTAAACTGTATCACTGGTCTGCACAGGTGCGCTCAGCCACGCTCTATTTTTCCACTGAGACACCTGCAGCCTGGATAAAAAGTGAACAAAAAACAGTGACAAACCTTCAGTTTGATCTGCATCTATGCTCTGCAAGCTGAATATATATATATATATATATATATATATATATATAATTTTATTTTATTTTAAAGTTTCCACTTGACAGAAATGTGTTTTTGTTTGAGATTCCCGAGGTTCGCACGGTGTCATCCTCCTGAAAAGGAAACACCTTGTGGCGTCAGGTGAGCTGCATAAGGTGCTGTCAGTCACATGACCCTGAGCCTCAGCAGGAAGTCTGACCCCTTCATAATAAAAGCATGTTCTTCACCTGCACTAATCAGGCTGAGAACACGCTGGGCTGGAGTCACGTGATCGACTTGTAGTTCAAACACAGCTGTTTCCTTTCCTGAGTTCTTATCACATCTCCTAAACACATTTCCTCCACCTCACAACGTTTCTAACAAGGAAAAGTGCTTAGGAAAGGAGGTAGGAGACCACTGAGTGTATGTGAACGTGAAGGGCTTTTATTGTGAAATGCAGGGTAGGGAAAAGTTGTTCCGCACATGCGCAGTAGAGATCCTGCGTGAGCAGAGACTAGTCAGTTTAATAAGTTTGATGATTTGTTTAAAATACAGAACAAAAGTAAACAAAGTAGGACGGTAGGGCATCATGGCGGCTTTATGAACGGTAAGAGGCGGGAACACGGGGGCGACGGTCAGAGGGAGGACATCAACAGGAGGAGGACCGGAAGCTGTTTGAAAGCTGTGAGCGGGAGTTTGTCAGCAGGGGGAGAAACCGGCACCCGGAGCGAAGACATGGACCCCCTGCAGGAGCTCCTGGACCGGGTCAAGCCCAGCACCGAGGCGGTGAGTCCCAGTCTGACCCTGTTTGCCCGAACTGAGCGATAAATAACAGTCTACGTACACGCAGAGCCCTGCGTACGTAGACTGTCTGCGTCATGACGTAGGCAGAGTTCAGTTCAGTTCATTTTTATTTCAAACATTTCAAACATGTGCCTTCACAATCATTACAAAATATCATTCCAGTATTTGTTTGAAAAGGAGTAGGCTGAAGTATTTACTTATTTGTCCCTACCCCTTCAAGTTTTACCTCTCATTCATTTAATTTTTTTTTGTCTTAAATTAAACAAACAACATATGAAACATATGAAGTAAAACAAAACATAACATACATAAATCAAAAACAAGAAATTAGCAAGCCCCACCACAGTATAGTTTCTTTCATATGAAAAATACAGAATGTGTATATTTGCAGATACACAAGTTATGGAAAAACAACAAACCAAAAAAAAAAAAAAAAAGAACCGCAACACCATTACCAGCTACATTACCGTCCTGGGTTAACCCCGTTTTCTTCATTCTTATACTTATTTAAAATTAGGTTTTTATATTTTACTTTAAACTGTTTTATGTTTTGACTGTCTTTTATTTCTTCTGTTAGACTGTTCCATAATTTAACTCCTGCAATTGACATAGTTCTTAAAGTTGTTCTAGCACTTTGTATTTTTAAATTCCATTTCCCTCTTAAGTTATACCCACCTTCTCTTTCTATGAACAATTTACAGATTTCTTTGGGAAGCAATTTATTTCTGACTTTATACATTATTTGCGCTGTTTTAAGCTTCACCAAGTCTTGGAATTTAATAGCTTGCATTTTGACAAAGAGTGCATTTGTATGGTCCCTGTACCCTACATTATTTATTAATCTAATGGCCCTTTTCTGTATTATAGTTATTGTTTGTGTGTTACTTTTGTATGTGTTTCCCCAGACCTCTACACAGTAGCTCATATATGGCAGTAGTAAAGCACAGTATAAAATGTGCAGTGCTTTCTGATCCAACATATGCTTTGCTTTTCCCAGGACGGCAATGCCCCGTGCCAATTTCCCCCAAACATAAGTAATGTGTGGCTTCCAACAGAGCTTGTGGTCAATGATCACCCCAAGAAATTTTATTTCATTGACTCTTTCTAAATATACATTGTCAACACATATTTCTACTTCGATGTTTTTCTTTTGGTTTCCAAACAACATAAATTTGGTTTTATCGAGATTCAATGATAATTTATTTATATCAAACCACTTCTTTAATATCGTTAATTCCTGTGTGATCATTTCCAAAACCTGTGGCAATTCCTCTCCTGAACACAGTATATTTGTGTCATCTGCAAATATTACAAACTTTAAAATCTCCGATACTCTGCAGATATCATTTAAGTACATAATAAACATTTTTGGACCCAGTACTGAACCTTGAGGTACTCCACAAGCTATATCCATCAAATTAGATTTATATTCATTTATTTGTACATATTGTTGCCTATTCCCTACATAGCTTTTTAACCATTCCAAAACCACTCCCCTAAACCCGTACTTTTCCAGTTTTTTTAATAGAATTTCATGATTAACAGTATCAAACGCCTTCTTTAGATCTAAGAAAACTCCGAGCGCATACCTCTTATTATCCATACATTCCGTTATCTTTTCCATTAAATCTATCAGTGCCAAAGCTGTTGATCTGTTGTTTCTGAACCCATACTGACTATCTGTCATTAATTCATATTTTTCCACAAAACTATCAAATCTTTTTATGAAGAGTTGTTCCAGTATCTTAGAGAACTGGGAGAGTATTGACACTGGTCTATAGTTTGTAAAATGATGTCTTTCACCGGTTTTGTAAATGGGAATAACTTTAGCAACTTTCATTTTTTGTGGAAAAACTCCTTTTTGAAACGACAAGTTGAATATATATTTTAATGGTTTTACGATACCATCAATAACTGTCTTTACCGTTACCATATCAATATCATTCCAGTCTGTACTGGTTTTGTTCTTAAGTCCTCTAACTATGTCATAAATCTCTTTCTCTTCCACTGCTCTTAAAAACATTGAGCTACTATTCCTTTCAATATTTTCACCAGTGTCCCTTTCTATTCCATCAACCTTTATTTCTTCTGCCAGTTTTGGCCCTATGTTTACGAAGAATTCATTAAAGCCATTTACTATCTCCTCCATGTTATTAATACTTCTTGTCCCTTCTATAAAGTACCCAGGGTAATCATTATTCCTTGTTTCATTTTTGATTATTCTGTTTAATACATTCCATATATCTCTTGTGTTATATTTATTGTGTTCTAACCTTTTAATGTAATACTCTCTTTTACAGGATCTCATTATATTAGTTAATTTATTTTTGTAAGTTTTATACTTCATTTCAGTTTCTATTGTTCTCTTTTTTATGAATTCTCGATATAGGGTATTCTTTTTTTTGCTGGCATTTTGTAGTCCTTTTGTCATCCATGGTCTTCCTGCATAGTTGTGTTTCCTATTGATTTCAATTACTGGGCAGTTTTTATCAAGTAATGTGTTAAATGTCCTTCGTAAGCTTTATTAACTTCTGTTTGTTCATATACAATATTCCAATCTTGCTTTAAAAGTTCATTTCTAAGACAATTTAAGGTCTTCTCTGTTCTTATTCTTTTGTAAATAATCTTATGTCCATCGTTGTTCACTTTATAATGGCAATTATACGATGCAAAGACTGGTAAATGGTCACTTATATCATTGATTAACAGCCCACTTTTTATCTTTCCTTCTATTATATTTGTAAATATATTATCTAATAGAGTTGCACAATGAGATGTTATTCTGGTCGGTCTTGTTATCAGTGGAAATAAACCGATGCTGTACATGGAATCAATAAATTCTTCTGTACTCTTATTATGATTTGGATTCAATAAGTCAATATTAAAGTCCCCACAAATAAACATTCTTTTCTGATTTATATTTGTAAATAAGTCCTCCATATTATCCTTAAATATCTCAATCTTAGATCCTGGTGTTCTATATATACAACTGACAATTAGGTTTTTCCTTTTTTCTATACTTATTTCCACTGATAAACATTCCATCACTCCATCAATAACAGTCGTCATTCTTCCCATTCTTTTGTACTTTAGGTTTTTATCAATGTAAAGTGCCACCCCACCTCCTTTCTTGTTGATCCTGTCTACATGAAGGAATTCATATCCATTTATTTTAAAGTCTTCTTCTTTTCCAGGAGTTATCCAGGTCTCCGATATGGCTATCACATTGAATGGCTGTTCAAACTGTTATGTAGTCTTTGATGGATTGAAAGTTTGCATATAAGCTTCGACTATTAAAGTGAACCATTGTTATACCCTGTTCTACCTTGAATTCCTTTTTAAGTTGCTCATTTGTATAATAATTGCATTCATTTGTCTTATTGTTAAAGAAATTACAATCAGGATCTATGTTGCTGTCATACATCAATGTCTTATTTTCAATATCTATATGAGTTGTTAGTTGAAAATTGTCAGACATCTGCGTTGGTTGTGCACTTGGACGGTCCCATCATATTTAGCACTGCTTTGCATTTATCAGTTCTATTTTTCTAGTTCCGTCATCTCTTTGATGACTAGAACCTTAGCCTGCTCTGGTGTTCCATTTAACTTAATGAATATTTTACAGTCTGACGTCCAAGTTGACTGTATTTTCTTCTGTTTTCTTAATATTCTTGCTTGTCTTGCAATGTCTGCATTTTTCTTGATTAGGTGTTCATTTAAATAAACATTTGTACCTTTTAGCTTTCTTCCTTGCTTGAGCAGTTCTTTTTTCTGTTTTCTATTAACAAAATGAATGATAATGGCAGGAAGAGGATGGCATCCCTCAATATTTTTACTGTCCATTTTGATACCTTTGCTTTTAAAGAAGGCCATTACCTGCTCTTCCAAAGAGCGTAGCTCTTGCTCGGGTGGCTCCCCTCTCTCTGATGCTGCTACCCGTGCGTATGTCTGATGCTTGGTTTCCAGTCCTGTCACTATCACATCATTTACTCTTGAATATTGTTCCAGATCTGACACCCGTCCTTCCAGCATAGCAATCTTCTTGTCCTTTTCCTCGCTCTGCCTTCTTAGTTCTTTAATATCATCCATTAAATTGAGTATCAGATTTTGTTGTTTTGAAATTGTTGTTATTTCTTCAGACATAAAGTTTAGGGATTTCTTTATGTCCTCCAGTTCCTCCTCATTAACGTTGCTCCTCTTAGGCGGCATCTTAACGGCGTTAAGGCCCGCTGGTTGCGAAGCACCCTTGAGGGTTGCCGAAACCCGGCCTGTCCTGGCAATTAAGAGCAGCAGCCGATCGCTGTTTCGAGCTAATTCTATAGCAGAAATCCACACAGAAAAGAGAATATAAGGATGTGAGCCTGTTCTACATTTATTATTGTGACCTCCGACCTGCTGCTTTGTTTCTTTAGGAGTCCCTGTGGTTAAAGAGCATCTTCACCTCCATCTCTGAACACCTGAGTCCTGTGGTGTGTAGCTCCGCCCCCTCGCAGACAGGTGAGTTCCTGTTTGTTTGAAACAGCTGGCTGATAAATCAGCTGTACTTTAAATCCTTAATGACGATGTCCATGTCTTTTATGAAACCAAATACTATTTAAACCATTATTTAAACAGTGAAAGCAGGGCTCACCTGCCCTCACAGGTGTCATCAGAGCAGTCCAGTGTGTAGATGTGAGTGTGGTTCAAAGGTCAGAGCCATGAAGGTGACCGACTGTCAGTGAGGAACAGGGAGGACTAAGAGTCTGAGGATGAAGAGCAGCTGCTTCCTCAGGTGGTCCCACCTGTTGACACACCAGCTCTGGTGTCCACTTCAGGTGTTCTCAGTGGGCGGGGCTTCAGTTGTTTATGTTTGTGTTTACCCTTTAAACTTTGTTTTCCCAGGTAACCACGGTGACCTCAGCCTCTTCGATCTGAGCATGTGTGCGGTGCAGGCGATCCAGCAGCAGATGTGTGTGGCCCACAGCTTACCTGTCAGCTACAGGTAACGCCCGCTGACATCATCGCTGTCGCAGGTCACGTGACCTGGCCTTACCGCTGTCCTCCCGTCTGTCCGCAGGCTGCTGTCCGTCTCCCAGCTCGTCTCCCAGCAGCACCTGGCCTGCGTCAGCAACCTGTCCTGGAGCACCAATCGGCAGAGAGCCTGGGCCAGGGAGGCGGAGCTCGCCATGCCGGGTCAGAGGGCGCTGCCGAGGGTCAACCTGCTGCTGATTGGCTGTCTGAGAGAAGGCCCTGACGGAGAGTACAGGCTGACGGACGCCAGCGGCAGCGTCATGTGTGAGGTGAGTCAGAGGGGGAGGAGCCTAACCTTAACCCATGGTCCATCAGCTGGTTAGTTCTCAGGAGCTTCTTCACAGCAGCGTCACTAAACCGGATCTGGTCAGAACTGATGGTAACGAGGTCACAACAAACTGCAGGTGTTCATGTGCAACGTGAATGAAATCGAATTCCTCTTTAATTCAGCTCATTCTCTGTGCAGGGACACAAGTGCTGATAGAGTCTGGTCATCACACGCTTCTCTGCTGATGTTTACATCAGCATGAAACAAGCAAACAAGCTCAACAGCTGACTTTCATTTCTGTAACTCAGAAACATCAGGACTTGTTAAATGTGAGCTGTGTTTATATGGATTCACTTAGCTGATCGATAAGTAAGGATGTAAAGACAGAGTCTGTCAGCAAGTGAGTAACTGTGCTGGCACAGACGTGATGACAGCAGAGCTTTATAAAGATGTGGAGCCTCCTCCTCACATAAAGTATACAGATAGCATCACCTGCAGTAACCTGACAGATTACAGTCAGACAGCTGCAGCAGGCTCAGTGTGGTCCTAGCATCACCGCACGGATTAATGACTCACAGTACTTGAAATGTGCAGTTCCCTTGTTTTCTTATTGCTATTTATTCTATTCTTCCCTTTTCTATACTCTGTATTTGTATATGTGTATATTTCTGCTCACCTTCTGTAACTTCTGTCGGTGCTGGGCTGTTGGAAACCGAATTTCCTGGAGGAACGCAGCCGAGGGATCAATAAAGTTTCATCTAATCAGATCAGATTAGATTAGATTAGATTAGATCAGATCTAATCTAATCTGATCTAATCTAATCTAATCTAATCTAATCTAATCTGATCTGATCTGATCTGATCTGATCTAATCTAATCTAATCTAATCTAATCTAATCTAATCTAATCTAATCTAATCTAATCTAATCTAATCTAATCTAATCTGATCTACTGCAGCTATAAAACAAACGGCATCACTGCAGATCAGAGCTGATGAAGCTGTCATCATCAGTACAGGCTTCCAGCATCCACCCAGGACACACTCCGCCTCTCTCTCACCCGCGTCTCTCTCTCTCTCTCATCCAGTGCCTGTCTCTCTCGCCCCTGTGGCTCGATCGTCCCGTTTTCCTCCCTCACTGGAACTACATCCCCCACAATGCATCGGGCCAGGAAGAGGCCGCAGGCTTCTTGGAGCTGATTGGCTCCCCTGTCCTGTTGTGTCCTGGTGCTGAGCAGGGATTGGCTGCTGCTCCTGGAAGGGTGGAGCTAAGCGGAGCGGTGGGAGTCGGCGAGGCCGGCAGGCTGCTGAGGCACAGGTGGGTCACATGACCTCTGAACTGCAGCGGAGTTTCTGAGCAGTGTGTGTGACAGATGTGTGTGTGTGCTCCAGGGTCAAAGGTCAGCGGCTGAGCGTGTTCGGAGAGGTGGGCTCAGTCTGCCCTCTGCTGGCCGTGGCAGGAACGACCTTCTTTTGCTTCACGCTGACGGATGAGTCGCGCTCGCTGCCCGTGCTCGTACAGGTACCAGCTCTCTGAGGATGACGATGGTGAGGAGGGACGATGAAGCTCAGTGTGTGTGTGTGTGTGCAGGACAGCAGCCGGCTCAGCTGGATCCAGCGTGTGTGTGTCGGGCAGAGCGTGTGTGTGACAGCTCTACGTGTGTGTGCGCTACGAGGCTGGAGAGGAAACAACATCCTGTGTGTGACGAAGCGCTCCGAGCTGCACGCCGACTACACGCACACACAGGAACACACACAGGAACACACACACTCTGAGTCCCTGCTGTCACAGCCTGCTGAGGACGACTGTGAGGAGGCGGAGCATGAGGAGGTGGAGCTGGACCAATCAGCTGTGAGGATAAAGCAATCCAAAGTCATCAGCTACCAGGTGAGAGTGCTGTGAGCTCTGATTGGCTACCACAGGTTTGTACCTGTGTGCTGATTACTAAGCCTCCTCTGCTGTGATAGGGCACGGTGACTGAGGTTGTGAGTGAGGGGGCGGGGCTCTACGTGCTGGATGGGAAGGTGGGTCTGTGCGTGGCCTATCAGCCGGCGGCGAAGAGGAAGCTGAGGGCGGGAGACAGAGTGGAGGTGAGTCACATGACGTGACATCATCATGCCCGTTTGTGTTCGTGGCAGCCACGACTAATAAAGTTTGATGGTTCCTCCCCCTGCAGTTGCATCACGCCCACTTCCTGTACCGGCCCTGCCCGGACTTCCCTCCCAGCATGCTTTGCACCTGCCTGCGCTCCAGCCTGAGGGTGACGGCCTTCAGCAGGGCGGGAGGCTCGCCACCCGACAACCGCTGCCCGGGAGATGGGGCGTTACCACGGTTACTGCTGCAGAGAAACACAGATGTGTCCGATTACCTGTGGACCTGTCACCTAAGCTCGCAGCTGGCACACAGGTGAGGCTCCACCCACCACCACCTGTCCACAGTCAGAGACAGCAGAGCCTAACCTTTGTCCTCCTGTCCTCCGCTGGCTCTGGCTTGTTTCCTGGTCCTGGTTCTGGTCTTGGTCCTCAGTCTGGTCCAAGGTGTGTGGAGGCAGCAGTGTGTGTGCTTGCTGTCCTGGAGGCTGATGGAGACTCTGAGCAGAGCTGGAGGACGAGGACGCAGAGACATCTACGCTGAGATGCTGGACGAGCCTCACACCTGTCCTGTGACGCAGGTAGGTCCCACTCTCACCTGTCTTCCTTACAGGTGAGTGTGGAGCATGCTCAGTGTGCTCTGTGTCCCTGCAGTACAGCGTGTCCTCGGCGGTCCGGCAGTACCTCGGTGTGTCGGAGCTCCTGGAGTCCCTGCAGACTGGCTGCTGGTCTTCGGCCCCTCTGAGCTCTCTGCTGCCCCCTGATGGCTCCAACCTGACCTCCGCCCAGATCAACGGGTTCCTGTCCTGGTCTTGCAGGACTCTGTCCTCCGAGCCTCGGGGTGGAGACGCTGTCAGGTAAGGTGACAGCAGCTCCCACATGAAGTCATGTGATTACGTACCAATGGTTTTTGCCGGTTTGTGTGTCAGGCAGCGCCCCCTGCTGCTGGTCGGCGTGCTGGAGCTGCCGTCACAGACGTCTGAGTTCAAACACTCGATGCAGCTCAGAGACGCCGCGGGAGCTGCAGCCTGCGTGCTGACGGAGAGCAGCGAGGAGGAGGAGGGAGCGCAGAGGGCGGTCTTTAACAGCGCCTGGATCGGTACAATGCACGCACACAGACACACACACAGGGACACACAGCTTTATTCTTTAATGTGTGTGTGTGTGTGTGCTGCAGGTTGTCTGGTGGGTGTGGTGCAGTTCACCATGGTGACAGAGAGATTCCTCCAATCAGATTTCCCCTCCTACCAACACCTGGACCAGGACAGGTTCATCACACACAAACACTGCAGGTACACACACACACAACCTGCAGCATGCTGACTGCTCATTGGTCCATTCTGTGATGTAGGAGGGCGTCTGATTGGTTCAGGGTGTGAGCTTCCTTCCTGGTTGTAAACATTATGAGTTAAATAAAGCTGGGTTCAATTCACAGGGTTTACCTGCAGTTCTCTCTGGACCACCTGCACATCCTGAGTCCATCTGTTGCCATGGAGACACACCTGAGACACAAGGGGGAGGAGCCAGGAGGGGATGTCACTGCCAGGAAGCAGACAGTAGAAGAAGAAGAAGAGACTGCTGGGAGTAAGAGGAGGAGAAGAGAAGAAGAAGAAGCCAACTCCGGCAACCCCTGGCCCTGTGTCTCCATGGTGATCAGGGTGGAGCAGAAGGAGGGTGTGTCCTGGAGGAATACAGGGGCGGAGGCAGAGGATCAGGAGGCAGGGCTGAGACTGTGCTTCTCAGTGAAAGCTGCTATGATTGGTCCAGTGGTCAGCTGGAGGCGGGACCCAAAGAATGAGCCAATGACAGAGAAAGAAAGTGAACAAAAGCAGGAGAGAAAGGTGAGAGACGCACCTGTGTGTGTTTACCTGAGCTCACCTGGATACACAGTTACGTGTGTGTGTGTGTGTGTGTGTGTGTGTGTGTGTGTGTGTGTGTGTGTGTGTGTGCAGGTGGTGCTGGCGTTCTCAGGTGTGTGTACGCGGTGGTTTCCTGTCCTCCAGCCTGGATGTTTCTACAGACTCATCGCCGCTAACACTCAGGTATCAACCCAGCTTTGATGATGTCACTAAGGGGCGTGGCCAGAGGTTTCCCTCATCGGTCTCTGCTCTCTGATATTAGTACACATGAACACGTTTTTCAGCTTTAACTGTAGTTGTTCACACACTGAGGTTAATTATGGAGTTCCACAGGGTTCAGTGCTTGGACCAGTTCTGTTTACATGCTTCCCTTAGGCAGCATCATCAAAACACAGCTTACACTTTTACTGCTATGCAGATGACTCCCACCATTCCTGTTTGTGGGGAGTTGATCTGACCTGAATCCTTGCAGCTGATTGGCCCATGTGTCTGTCAATCAGGATCCCAGTGTTCTGATTGGCTGTGGAGTTTCTGAGCGCAGTGGGGTGGATCTCCACGCTGAGTCGACCCTACAAGTCAGACGTGGTTGGAGATTCCACACTCTGACACGCCCACTGCTGCTGCCCACCTGCAGACAGGTAACACTCGGTTTGCTCCCCGTCTTCCTCCAGGACCCTTAAACTTTTTTTTTAGAGATTGACAGACCATGTGACTTTCACGCATTGCATTGTGGGTACAAGTGGCAACAAATCAAAACACTGCATTAAGCGCTAGCATTTCCAGCACTTTGGGGTCCTTCGGGACTAAGTAAAGAATACAAATACAGGCCATTTACCGTTTATTTAGCTGTTGTTAAATATTTTATCTCCTGTACAGGCCAACACAATCTGTTTGTCGTTTCAGGTTGTAGTGTTACACAACATTTTCAGATCTAATATAAATAAAATGAGTGTTTCGTAATTCATTCAATTTATTGTCTTTATTTATAACTGGCATCATTGTTTCATTCTATTATAGAATCTTACAAGAAAGAGGCAACATTGTAAAAATCCATCAGCTTTATTAGCTGCTTCCTGAAAAACAAATCAACAATGCAAAGAAAAAAAACATTGCTAACAACAAACTGGAAAACAGTTATTCATCACTTGCTTGCTTCAGTACAACCCTTGGGCACATATATGCGGACGTTTCGTGGCTGTTTCGATATCGCTCTCTCTCTTAACCAATCAGATCTGGCTGTGGTAGCAGCTTTAAACTCGGTATGACCCAGGCTGATAGAGGGGCCAGTCTGGATCACATTCCTGCATTTTGTTTCTGGTTTTCCTACAAAACACAACAAACATTAGCCCGCAAAGCCACAGTGAACAAAGCAGCATAGCAACGAATTCAATTCAAATCAATATAAGACTTATTTGTAACCTACATCATCAATCATGTTGTGATAAATTACGTAATAACTCCAACAGAAGACTTAATAATACAACACAGTTAATAATACAGCAGCTTCTTGCCATTTTTGTGTTTCCTTTTTATTACTGTGTGACTGTTTACGTGTGAAAGCCTGCGTGCGCTAGTACCGCTTGCCACTCGTTCCCACAATCCTTTGCGGTTTTACCCCTGAATGACGTCATATTTTTAATGTCTGTGTTTTCAGGCCGTCCCACCCACAGTCTTGTCCGTCTCAGAGGTCTTAGACTGCAGGTAAACTGCTCGTCCCTCACTGAGTCGCCCCCTGTGGCCATCCGAGGAACTGCAGCTGCAGCCTGCTTTAAACTCTTACGTGTGTGTGTGTGTATGTGTGTGTGTGTATGTGTGTGTGTGTGTGTGTGTGTGTGTGTGTGTGTGTGTGTGTGTGTGTGTGTGTTTCAGCTCAGAGCTGGTGTGTTTTCAGGGTGTGGTGTCTGAAAGGATCAGTGTGAACAACAGGACCGCCCACTCTGGACACACACACTCAGGTACAAACACACAGGTGGTTTGTGTATCAGGCTTTTCTGCTGTGAAGTTGTAACATGGGGGTCTATGGAGGCGACTCACTGCTGCCTCTGCTGGACACTAGAGGAACTGCAGGCATCAGTGCTTCAGGTCTGAGTCTCAGGTCTGACTGTTAGCTGAATGCGTGTGTGCAGGTGTGCGTCTCACTCTTTGTGACCAAGCTGGGAGGAGTCTGCAGGTGTACCTGGACCTAAGCCACACCCCCTACCCACCTGGCCTGTTGCCGGGTAACACTCTGCTGTTGTCTGGTTTCCAGAGGAGGCTGTCCAGGTGAGACACACATAGACAGGCTTATAAAAGTTTGGACTCTTTATTTGGACTCATTTCCAACAATGTCAGCCCCAATAAAGTTCTGGATCATCTTGCATCAATAGGCTGCTGGTTTTCTTTACTGGTTTCAGGTGTTACCAGCAAAATAGTTGTTTGATCATCTGGAAATGTACCCAGATTTATTTATTTAGACAGAGATCTTGACCCCCCAATGTTCAATACAAAGTCACGCCCATGGTTACGTACCTGTGCGGTTTACCTGTGTGTGTGTTTCAGGACAGGAAGTGTGTACTGCACGTACTTACCTGTCAGCTCCATAACTGTGGTCTCCCTGGGAGACACCAGGTAAGTTTACAGGTAAAGTCTGGTTCACGTGTTTGTCGTGCTGTTGTTTATTTGTTTGTTTGGTTTCTATCAGCTCGGCCCAGCCTCCTCCTCCTGCTCCCATCATGCACCTGGGTGAGTGGGCTCTGAGCAGCAAGCAGAGGTGCGCTGTGGGACAGGTCAAAGGTCACGTGGTGTGTTTCCTGTTCCTGCAACTGCAGTGGAGCTGCTCGCTGTGTGGCAGCGTGTACACACAGGTACTGCATAAAATACACACAGTGTGTACAGGATGTGTTTAGTGTCAGTTTCTCAGGTGCAGTGAAAGTACTCAGAGTGCTTCATGTGTTGTTAGCGTGTTGGTGGCGTGTTAGTGTTGGTGCAGTAAGCAAAGTGTCGTTTTGGAGGAAACTGCTCACGATTTCAGGTGTGTGTGTTTACCTGTTGCTCTCTCTCTCTCAGGGCTGCAGCAGCTCTCAGTGTCACTCGACCTCGTCAGTGTTTCAGTCCAAAGCAAAGTAAGAGCAGCTTCCTGTTGAGCTCACCTGCTGATACGTGTTAATCACCTGGATGAGTCAGGTGACAGTCACATGATCAAACCATGTGGCTCTGCTCTTCCATCAGGCTGGTGATCGATGACGGGACAGGTGAGGCTCACGTCTGGTTCTCAGCTGCTCTGGTTCCTGCTCTGCTGGGATTGGCTGATGCTCAGTGGGAGGGGCTTCAGAGAGCTCTCAGGGTCAGAGGTCACATCAGAGTCTTCCCTCGTGGGCAGAGCCAGGTCAGTAGCACCTGTCAGGTGTATATGTTAACCTGTCACAGGTGAGTCACGTGCTCATCGTCGTCTTTAAACTTTATTTTGTCTTTAAAATTTAAGATGAGGCTTTAACTGTGAAAGGACACATCCTGTTTACATCCTGGTAACAGCTCCGTCTGCTCACACCTTACTGCTGAACTGGTTTGGGGGCGTGGCCACTTCCACCTTTAAAAGTCTGTAGGTGCGACGGACCCACGCTGGGCTCACGTGAACAGGAGGGAGGGGCCTTACAGCCGTGTGTTTCAGCGAGACTCAGGTCGTGCCCCTGACTCCACCCACTCGACCTGATGAAGCAGCAGGTGGTGTAGTTCTGAGGGTAATCAGGGCTGACTGTGAATGCCACACCTCCCACATGGAGGGTGGAGACCACAGGGGAGGGGCAGGACAGCGAGAGGCATTTAGGACTCGGGTCACACCAGGAGAACCCACAGGGCCCCTCCACCCACAGGTGGAGCTGTGTTAAAAGACCCTGCAGACTGAAACGTCCTGTGGTCAGAGGAGGTGAAACGAGAAGAAGATGCAGCTACAACCCAAAGAACAGCGTCCACACAGTGAAGCACGGTGGGGACGCTGTGGGGGGGCCACCACAGAGAGAAACGGGCGTCCTGCAGGACGTTTCCACAGGGCCGAGCCGTGAGTCTGCAGAGACATAACCTCTGTGTCTGTCTCAGGTGTGTGACGGGGACGCTGACGACTTCCTCCTCCACTTCCTGTTGTGTCTGTGCAGCAGCGATGTCATGATTCGGCCGCTCAGCCTCACCTGCAGGAAACACACCAACCAGAGACCAGAAGGTAACCCCACCCTCACACACCACCCTCACCACCCTGACTGCAACCTTCAGAGTGTGTGTGTGTGTTTCAGAGGTGAGGAGGTTCACTCGAGGAGACAGAGAGTTCCTGACCAGACTGGCTCCTCCCCTTCAGCTCACCTGTCTGCACCTCCACCCTGACTGAGCTCCACCTGCTTCGTTCTGACTTCATCTGTTCTACGTGTTCGTACAAATAAAACTTTATAGTTCCTCCTCCTGTCACACGGTATCTCACCTTCACTGACCCTGACGCTGGTGATCAGGGTCAGAGGTCACACGAAGCTCTCTGGGTTTAACAGGTCATGTGACCCTTCTACAGGAAGTGATCCCTGTGAGTGGCGCCCACATCGGAGACGTTCTCAGATGGTGATTCATGAAACCTAATTGGTAAAACTAAACACTGAACGTGTTTCGGTTTGTTTACAGAGGTCAGACGGTGAAAGCTTCAGCCTGACCAGGAAAGAATCAGTCCTCTTTAAATCACACTTACTTTAAATGAATTCCTCCTCACCTTCATGTGTTTTGTATTATTGCATCTTATACTGAAAGAGTTCATCCATCGACACATTTGAATCCTGCAACATTTCACCGTGTCAGTTTGTCATGAATTGGACTATTTTAGGATTTCAGTTCATCTTTCCAATAAAGCTGGCAGCTCTGAAACAGCTGTTCTCTCTGAGGCTGTTTTGCATGTAAATAAAAGTGAAATAATTAAATGTTCTGTGAACAGACCGTCCAGTGGAGCTCCTCAGGGCTCTGTGCTTTCACCACTTTGTTTTCTATGCTAATGAGTGTCAGAGCACGTCAGCATCAGTCCTTCAACATGGTCACAGCCTCTGATGAAGGTGTTCAAATGTGGCTTTTAATCCAGGTTTACACTTAAACAGTCTCCATGAAACGGGCCTCTGCCCTCATTCATCCTGGAGATCACTCGTCTAAACCAACCAACATAAAGAACGTGATGTTTTCAAAGCGAACACGTACACACAGTTGTTATGGATACGATTAAATTTAGGAGCGATGATTCGTGAAATCCTACATGTGTGTTCTAACATGCTTTAATGATGGCACGAGCTGACAATGAATAACATAAAGTTAATAGTTAATCTGCAACAAAACTTTTTCACCGCTTCAGTTTTTGGTCTTTTCCACATACGGTTGTTGTTGTCATGGAAACAGAAACCAATCGGGCCTTGGATGGACGTCGGGAGTTCTTAACAGCAGCTCGTTGTTCATTCTGATGTTGTTTTTTAATTATATTTTATATTTAATATCATATATTGGCCGTTTTCAGCTTTATCTGAAGGGCCACGGGTCAGACTCCACCTGGGCCTGCCGCTCTCAGCCTCACTCTGAGGAAGCCCACAGTCTCTCACAGTGGAAACTACACCGGGGGACCCCATCCTTGGGGTGGACCCATTTTTGTTGTAGCGTGTTTTGGGGTTTAAAAGCCACAGAGACGCGGTGCGTAGAAAAAATGCATTTCAGCTGTGCTGATGCTCCTGACACGTTGGAACGTTGGGTTGTGTTGCGTGGTTGAGAGGAGGCGGCAAAACACCTAGCAGGCTAGTCGGAAGAACACACACCCACGCTGGTATCGGTAATCCACGGTGGTTCTTTAATACGCCTTCTTCAACAACCATATAAAAGCCCGGCTGAACGGCTGCGGCTCAACAACATAACGCCCAGCGTTCATACAACCCAAGCGTTGCAAACAAAACAAGAAGAAAACGTAAATCCGTCCCTCGTTAAGCAGAAGCGTGCAGGCACGTGTCCTCATAATCCCAGAGAGAGAGCAGCGGCACAAACTGATGACACCATCAACCCTCGACTTGGGTGTCTTAAAGGGACACCACACCATAGTGGCTGTCACAACGTATAAGACTGGGGAAACCTGCATTCAGCTGGACCTGAAAAACACTATGTCCAGATAAACACAATCAACTTTTGGAGAAAAATAAAAGATTCTTCATCAGACTAACAACTAAAAACATGACACTTACCTTAACAGTATGGGCTACATCAAATATATTCAAGACCGACAACAACACTTCTCACTGCTGCTAATTTTAACAAAACTAAACAAAAAGTAGAAAAAGGCAATTCACCAAGTCTTGAAAAGTAAAACTGAAAAATAGAAACACAGAATAAAGCATCCATCCAGATCTTTACCACCAACAACATAAAATCTATCTTGATTAAATGGCCTAATTCTCCAATAAATGAGCAATAATAAAGTAAGAAAAAATAAGACATTCAATTTATGGACGCTCAAATTAACAGAGCGACATTAAACGCACCTCATTGCCTGCCGTAGCGTTCTTCGCAGCTGCACTTCACCTCAAAGGTCGGTTAATACATCGGATTGAACTTAACCAAAGTCCAATTAAAGGAAAATAAATGTTTCTAACAAATACAATGAAGAAGATTAAAATAATTCACTGTCAGTTACTGTCGCTGTGAGTTTGACGAGGTCAGCTGCTTCATTTGGTTCTGCCTAAAGTTCTCTCAGTGATCCAGTGTTTATATGATAAGATACGTGTTTAATGCAGAGAGTTGGAATTACAAGTTGGTAAGAAGCTTTTTAACAAAGGTTTGATTTAAGCTTTAAGTTCAAAGGTGAAAGAAATTTCACGTTTGATGAAGGAAGATCAAGGCTAACAAGGACATGGGTCAAAGGTCAAAATAAGGTGAGAAAATATAATAGATATATATAATCAATCAATAAGGTGAAAATATCAGATAAAAGGGTTTTTTTGGTTATAAGAAATAAAGAGGTCAAAGGTCAAAACAAGAGACACTGGTAGAGACCTCAAATCATTGTTACTGAAGAAGGAGGAGTTCTTTAACAGTACGACATTGATAGAGTTTGTTTGTGTGTTTGAGAGTTCAGACTGAAAGGGAGCGCACAATCGTGTGTGTGTCTGCAGCTGTTGTGTTGTTGCTGCATCGTTGCCTCAGGGGGAAAGTTGTGTGTGTGTTATGCAGACTAGCAGAGACTGCAGCTGTCAGCAGCCACACACACTTTCTATTCTTCAAATCAAATCACAGTGAAACATGTTCACTGACAGCTCAGCTTCAGCATCGTCTTCATGCTGTGACTGCAGCCGTTCAACTCTGTTTGTCTTTAACCCAAATCATCACAACATGCAAATATAATCATCAAAATGATGTGACTGGAAGGATGCAGCAGTCTGTGCTCCACCTTTCTCCTCCACACCTGCAGGTGGAGAACATGGATGCATGAATCTCTACAGAGTTCTTTGAATATTATCCGTCTCATCAGTTTTCAGTGAACAAAACTCCTCACAGAGCCAAAATAAGCAGTTTGTATCCAACATAACTCAGCTGGACTCTGATGCTCCGTATAACAGCCACACATGAGTCTGGATTCACTCAAAGCATTGAACAAACTTTATTGGAAATGAAGCTTTTGGACATTTGTTCTCTGATATTTGCTCTTCAGCTCGAGTCTCCATCAGTGGGAACATTTCCTGATTCAACTTTTCTTCTGTTCAAATCAAACTCCATGAGAATCAAAGTGTGAATCAGAGTCCTGATGATCAGATTCTATAGAAACATGGAGACTGTAGAGGATTTACACTCAATATGTTCATTTGTTCCCTTCAAGAAAAATCAATCATTCATCCAATTAAATCAGTCGTTGATCAGTTTGATTGACAGGACAGATGATCAGAGGTGCAGAGTTTTTACCTCCATCATTAGGACAGGGACTGAAGTATGGGTGGAGTTTGTGAGTGAAGGAGCAGCCAGTAAAGGAGTAGATCAGAGCTGCAGCACCTACATCATAAAAGGAGACCAGACCCTCCTCATAATCCACAAACACCCCCACCTTCTCAGGACCAGGATGAAGACAGAGGGGGACTGAAGGACCAGCACAAGCTATGTACTCATTTCCATTTCTCAGCATCACAGTCCAGAAACCATCCTGAGGTCTCAGTGTGATTCGTCCCTTCCTGTTGATCGACTCTGTGGCCACTCCTAAATCCCACTCAGTCTTTCCTTTAACCTGAACCTCAAAGTAAAATCTGCCTGAAGAGAAACTCTGCTCTCCTAAAACACAAACACACACAGAAAATCTCTCTGGGTTGTCTGGAAGTTTCTTCTTCACATCACTATGATAAACTTGTTTTCCATCATCAGACAGGATGAGATTAGGATGAGCTGTATCAGGATCCAGAGTCACATCCACCTCATGCTGCTGCACCCTCTGCAGCTCTGCAGCCTCTAACAGCTTCTTCTTCATGGGTTTCCAGACTGTCTCCTCCAGCTGAGCCACAGCTCTCCCCACAGTCCCCTCATATGATGGTGGATGAACTCTGACCTCTGTCCAGTCCTTGCTGGGTGGAGCTTTCAGGGAGGAGAAGCTTTGGAGGAGGTGGAGGTGGTCTTCAGAGCGTGAGAGCTGCTCCACCTCAGAGCTTCTCTCCATCAGCTCAGAGATTTCCTGTTCCAGATCTTTGATGAGACCTTCAGCCTGTTTCTCTGTAGCTTCCTGTTTGTCTTCGATCTCCTTCATGAGCTCCTTCAGGCGTCTCTCAACAGACTCCATCAGAGCCGTGAGGACCTGAACACCTTCTGCTTTCTGTCTGTCTGCAGCATCTTTACTCATCTTCACCGACTCTGTGATCTCCTGAATCTTCAGTCGTCTCTTCTGGATCATCTGCTGAATCTCAGCCTCTGTCTTCTCCAGCTCTGCCTTCTTTCCTTCATATTCTTCTCTCAGAGGAACAAACTCGTGGTTCTTGTGGTCTAAAACAGGGCAGAGCATGCAGACACATGTCTGGTCGGTCTTACAGAACAGCTCCAGGAGTTTATCGTGCTTCGTGCACATCCTGCCTTCCAGGTTCTCCACAGCATCAACCAGCTGATGTCTTTTCAGACGTTTCACTGTCAGATGAGGCTCCAGGTGAGTCTGACAGTAGGAGGTCTGACACACCAGGCAGGACTTCAGGGCCTTCAGTCTGGTTCCAGTGCAGACGTCACAGGGAACTTCTCCTGGTTTGGCAGCTTGTTGCTCTGAGCTGCTGCTGCTGGCTTTCTGCTGAGCTTCACGTCTGAACTGAGCAACCATCTCAGAGATGAAGGTGTTGACCCTCAGCTGAGGTCGAGTGTAGAAAGTCTCTTTACACATGGGACACTGACAGCTCTGATTCATGTCCCAGTGCTGACTGATGCAGGTTTTGCAGAAGTTGTGTCCACATGGTGTAGAGACTGGATCAGTGAACACATCCAGACAGATGGAGCACAGAAACTGATCTTCAGATCGCAGATTGCTGGCAGCAGACATGTCTGCACTCTGAGGGAGAAAGAAGAGAAACATTTGATTCAAAATTCACTTTAAATTTCATTTTACAAAGAGAGAAACAAGCGTCAGTAGTCTGAGGAGCTTGGAGAGAAAAGCGTCTGGACTTCTTTGAGTTTCTTGAAGACGTTTCATCAGAGAAGCTTCTTCAGTTCTCAGAGTAACTGGTGGAGACCCAGCAACACACTCAGACACAAACTGGTTCATCCAAACACAAACCTAACATCGTAGTGTCTGCTGTACAGTGCAGCGTCCAGATGGACAGGATCAACGTTTGGGGATGAAGATAAATACAGTCGTTACAAAGATGTGAAATTGTTTCTCTGTTTTACAGAAGGTCCAAGATTCATCCAGATCATTTGTATACTTGAATAAATCAGTTTGTTGGATATTTTCCATCAATCACTGTGAAGTAAACTTCGACCTTGTTGGTGACTGAATACTTCTTATTGTACGTCCAGATCAACGAGCCATTAATATTAAACAGTGACTGTTCCAGTAGAGCTGACAGTGAGGAGGACGATGAATCACAAACCTCAGAAATGTGTTATTAACTGTTGATCCAGTATTTTAATGGCATTGATGAGAACATGTTTATTCAGAGGTGTCTGTATATTTGGTCCATTTGTGCGTCAGTAAAAACTGTCCTGTTTTCTCTCACAGATACTGGAACATCCTCACAAACTCAGGATGTGGAAGAAGATGAACTTTTCCAGTCACTCGCTGGGATACATCATTCATGTTATTCTGGATCCTCAGAAAACATTGATTTATTTTTGTGTTTCACATATTTGTTTGTCCAAATCAAAGATTGATGTTAGTAGAGAAGAAGCCACCATGATAAAGCCTGTGTGTGAAAATGAGATCAGTGGATTTGATCAAAATCCCATTTAAGGAGGAATTCTGTCCTCCAGTTTGTTTAAATAAGCTTTGGGATTAAACAGCATCATCTATGTTTGTGTCTGATGACATGTTTGATCCAGGTCAGCTTGAATATCACAGCTGATGTGTGGAACTCTGACATGTTTAAAGCCTGATTATCAGGATGATTCAAACACATCTGTCTAAATAATTCAATTCAATTCAATTCAATTTTATCTATATAGCGCCAAATCACAACAAAAGTCGCCTCAAGGCGCTTCATAGATACAGAGAAAAACCCAACAATCATATGACCCCCTATGAGCAAGCACTTTGGCGACAGTGGGAAGGAAAAACTCCCTTTTAACAGGAAGAAACCTCCGGCAGAACCAGGCTCAGGGAGGGGCGGGGCCATCTGCTGCGACCGGTTGGGGTGAGAGAAGGAAGACAGGATAAAGACATGCTGTGGAAGAGAGACAGAGGTTAATAACAGATATGATTCAATGCAGAGAGGTCTGTTAATACATAGTGAGTGAGAAAGGTGACTGGAAAGGAAAAACTCAATGCATCATGGGAATCCTCCGGCAGCCTACATCTATTGCAGCATAACTAAGGGAGGATTCAGGGTCACCTGGTCCAGCCCTAACTATATGCTTTAGAAAAAAGGAAAGTTTTAAGCCTAATCTTAAAAGTAGAGATAGTGTCTGTCTCCCGAATCCAAACTGGAAGCTGGTTCCACAGAAGAGGGGCCTGAAAACTGAAGGCTCTCCCTCCCATTCTACTTTTAAATACTCTAGGAACAACAAGTAGGCCTGCAGAGCGAGAGCGAAGTGCTCTAATAGGGTGATATGGTACTACAAGGTCATTAAGATAAGATGGGGCCTGATTATTTAAGACCTTGTATGTGAGGAGCAGGATTTTGAATTCAATTCTGGATTTAACAGGAAGCCAATGAAGGGAAGCCAAAACAGGAGAAATCTGCTCTCTCTTTCTAGTCCCTGTCAGGACTCTTGCTGCAGCATTTTGGATTAGCTGAAGGCTTTTCAGGGAGTTTTTAGGACTTCCTGATAATAATGAATTACAGTCGTCCAGCCTGGAAGTAATAAATGCATGAACTAGTTTTTCAGCATCACTCTGAGACAGGATATTTCTAATTTTAGAGATGTTGCGCAAATGGAAGAAAGCAGTCTTACATATTTGTTTAATATGAGCGTTGAAGGACATGTCCTGGTCAAAAATGACTCCAAGGTTCCTCACAGCGTTACTGGAGGCCAAGGTAATGCCATCCAGAGTAAGAATCTGCTTAGATACCATATTTCTAAGATTTTCATGAGATTCATGTTTCCACACAAAGTTATAAAGTGCAGCATCGACTGTTTTCTGAATGATTGAGGATCATCTGTGACTCTTACAGGATACACTAAGTCAGATAATCTTTGTAAAATGTGTGAATGACTTTTTGAAGTACTGACCAAAATCTGCTGGTTTACAGTATCAAAGGCTTTATATCAATAAAGAATAAATAGGTGTTTTCACGTCTGTAATCCTTATGATCAATCAGATCCAGAATCAATCTAAGAGGAACAGGAAGTGATGAATAACCAGGAAGTGTGGAGTCAGTCTGAAGTCCAGAGCACAGCCTGAGTCCACAGTCCTGAGCAGAGCCACAGTGAGACTGAAGCAGCAGCTCGATGCTCCTACAGTGGATCTGTGGTTACATGAGCAGATTTCTATGGATCCAGTGTGACTGTGATGAGTCCTGATGAAGTGAACAGAGTGAAGATTTGTGTAGAAGCAGGAAGTGTGATCAGCTGCACTCACCACTGTTGCTGAGAGGAACCTGATGGACTCCAGTGAATCTTCTTTTAGAGACAAACAGGACTCGACTGCAGCTCTGCTGCTGCTCTCTCACACTTTCACTTCTGCAAAATGACGTTGGGCTTCTTGTTTTTCAGCTGTTGCTCCGCCTCTTCCTGCCTCTCCCTTTACAGGAATCAGCCGGTCTGTACTCAGTGACTGTGTGCAGCGGGTGGGAGGAGTGAGGAGTGGTGTGTGGGTTCACACAGTAATGACGGCCTCAGGTGATCAGGAGAAACTCACCTGGATTTCCTTTTTCCACAGCAGACTGAGAGCTTCAGGTGGACCCTGAAGGAGGTCTCAGACACAGGTGGTAAAAGTACACACAGTGTGTACTGAAGTAGAAGTACTACTGTTAAAAATACTCCAAGTACTAATTCAACTTCTTTACTCAAGTAAAAGTAAAAAGTAGTGGCTGTGAAATGAGAGTAAAAAGAGCTGATTGAAGAACATTTCTAACACGTGTTTATACAAAGCTAACTGAACCATGTGCTGCATCAACGTGATAATAAAATAATATTATTCACTTTGTTTCTAATAAATATTCCCAGCTTGAATCAGACAAGTTGAACATGAGCAGAGAAAAAGAAGCAAATCCAAATATTCCTGTGTTCAGTTTTCTCCATTTACAGGCCGACTGTGCCTCTAAACAGGAACATGAGCAGGAAGAGGCTGAAGTGGATTCAGCAGGTGGAGGATGCCTAACATCAGCTGGAAAGATTTACTGTGACGTTTGTTTGCTGTTTTCGCCTCGTGCACGAGAACATCACCAAATAAACTCCAGACAGTTTTTAATATTTCACTGTTCAAGAGCAAAAAGACTGACGGACTGTGTTTAAGGCCACCTCACAAATGTCACACATGAAATATTCAGTGTTTATTTGCTGGTTTGTTGGCAGCAGCTCCTTAAAGTCTGTCACACATCTGTTTGACCGTCTCCAGTTAATCTGAGACACCAGTTAATCTGCAACAGCAGCATCAGGCGGCTCAGCTGATCTCTGGTGTGTAGCTGCTGTGCTGCGCTCCCATTCCTCAGTGAAAGCAACAGCAGAACAAAAACTCTCTCCATCCACATGTTTGAAAAGAAAGCTTTTAAACAGATGAACACACTCAGTAAAGGACAAAGAAAGAAGTAAGAAAAAATTAGAGTAAAGAGTAAAAGCAGGAGCAACTGAAACAGGCTGCATGCTAGCTGACGCATGCTAGCTGACGCATGCTAGCTGACGCATGCTAGCTGACGCATGCTAGCTGACGCATGAGCACTAGAACTGTTCAACTTCATTGTTATGAGTTTAGCACCGAGTTACATGAAATCCTGCATCAAAAAGAACAACACAGCGATCACAGACATGTTTCTGCCAACAAACCAACATTAACCCAGAAAAGCCTCTAAAACAACCTGCTGTGGTTTGGAGTAGAGATTCCTGAATTTACCAGGTGCACCTGAAGGCAGCACAATTTAAACCGTAAATAATGATGTAGGTGCGCAAATCCTTTTCAAGCATCACACCATCAGATGAGCCGGCTTACGTTTGTTGCACTTCTACACCAAGTTTTACGCCAGCGTTTCTTCATCGCTGATTTTTGTTCCACAAACCAAAAGAACAAAGAATCAACCTTTAATATATTTTCATGTGTGTTTCAAGCACTATGACATATCACACACACACATGCTGAGTGTGTCACTGATAAAGCTGTGACACAGCAGCTCACTCAGTCCAGTCCAGGTAACAGACTCACCTGTTAGCAGCAGCTCTGCCCTCACAGAGCTCAGCTGCTTATTTCAGTCAGCAGGAAACATTAATATTATGGACTACAGCCGTCTGTCAGGGCCGTTCAAGGACACAACGTCACACACAGGTTTAAACTGTTAGACTCATGAATACCCACAACGTTCGATGCACATTTATCTTTAACAGGAGCAAACGGCCTGATCAGATAATATAAGAACTCATAAAAGAAGATCTAGTTCCTGCATTTATTACTTCCAGGCTGGACGACCATAATTCATTATTATCAGGACGTCCTAAAAACTGGCTGAAAAGCCTTCAGCTGATCCAGAGAGAGTTTGTTTCACACTGGTTCCTGTTCTACCCGCTCTACTGTGGCGTCAGCTCCCAGTCTGCAGTCAGGAGACCTTCTAGCTTTGACATCATGCTTTAAACTCTGAAAGATTTCATTCTGTTTCCTCCAGAGAACTCCCCAAACCAGCAGAACAAGAAGAACCACCGAAACCAGACCTGCTACAACCAGCACGAGGGTGGAGGAGGAGGGAGGAGCGGAGGAGTCTGTTACAGGCCAAACAAGAGCAGGAGAGTTCACAGGATTAGAGGAGGTGCAGGTGTGGAGATGAGGAGGAGGATCTGCAGGAGACATGGTGAAGATGGTTCAGTCAGCTTATTTTTACTTCAGGTGAGTTCAGGTCTTTATACAGGATGTGATGTCATTGTCTGACCTCTGACCCTCAGAAAGCCCTGAGGAGATTCTCCAAACACATCAGTAGCACAGGAGTAGAGACCTTCATCAGACTGCTGGACGTTTGTGATGATGAACTCTGATTTATTTCCAACATGACTTCCATTAAAGAAGAAATGAGCTGTGATGATGTCACCATTGCTCTGTCTGCAGCGCAGTGACATCACTTCCTGCTGGCACAGGATCTGGAGGGATCTCCAGGATCAGAGCTTTATTGGATCAGCAGACACAAACAGAGTGATGCATAAATCTGTGACTGGCATCAAATGTGTTTGTGTTCTTGTTGGAGCCTCACTGATGGTTTGACTTCATCAACTCACCTGCAGACAGCAGCAGCACACACACACCTGCAACAGGAGGTCAGAGGTCAGTGAGGGTCAGAGGATACTGAGGGTCAGAGGTCAGTGAGAGTCAGAGGACACTGATGGTCAGAGGACACTGAGGGTCAGAGGTCAGTGAGAGTCAGAGGACACTGAGGGTCAGAGGACACTGAGGGTCAGAGGACACTGAGGGTCAGAGGTCAGTGAAGGTCAGAGGTCACTGAGGGTCAGAGGTCAGTGAGAGTCAGAGGATACTGAGGGTCAGAGGACACTGAGGGTCAGAGGTCAGTGAGAGTCAGAGGACACTGAGGGTCAGAGGACACTGAGGGTCAGAGGTCAGTGAAGGTCAGAGGTCAGTGAAGGTCAGAGGTCACTGAGGGTCAGAGGACACTGAGGGTCAGAGTTCAGTGAGAGTCAGAGGACACTGAGGGTCAGAGGTCAGTGAGAGTCAGAGGACACTGAGGGTCAGAGGACACTGAGGGTCAGAGGTCAGTGAAGGTCAGAGGTCAGTGAAGGTCAGAGGTCACTGAGGGTCAGAGGACACTGAGGGTCAGAGTTCAGTGAGGGTCAGAGGACACTGAGGGTCAGAGGTCACTGAGGGTCAGAGGTCAGTGAGAGTCAGAGGACACTGAGGGTCAGAGGACACTGAGGGTCAGAGGACACTGAGGGTCAGAGGTCAGTGAGAGTCAGAGGACACTGAGGGTCAGAGGACACTGAGGGTCAGAGGTCAGTGAAGGTCAGAGGTCACTGAGGGTCAGAGGACACTGAGGGTCAGAGGTCACAGAGTGACACAGCCTGAGTGTATCATCACCATCATAGTTTATTTATATAGCACTTTAAAAACACACAAGGCTGACCAAAGTGCTGAACAATAGAAACATAATAGATACAATAAGAATAATAAATAGGATAAAATTACAAACATAGCAAAAACAATAAAATGTAAGTAAATACAAGTCAGTTAACCACTGAGTCAAAAACAAGCAAATAAAAATGTGTTTCTCTGGATTTAAAAGCAGCACTGATGTCGACTGCCTCGTGTGAAGAGGAAGATTATTCCAGAGGAGCCACGATGGAGAACGCTCCGTCTCCTCAGTTTCAGCCCTGATTTGGGGACTGAGAGCAACGGCCGCTCAGCTGACCGGAGCGAACGAAGAACACGGTGAAGAACAGTTCCTGTTCTGTCAGTGACATACAGGAAAGACAGACGATGTCAGAGGAAACATGGACTGGTTTAGGAGGAAGTAGCACCAGTTTAGTGTGATGGTTTAGTCAGAGTGGGAGCTAAAAGTGAACCTATAGACAGAGCTCAGAGGAGTGTGATGGTCCCCAGTTCCAGAAACGGTGGCAGAGCCGAGATTAATAACAACTAAGAGGATATTTGCACAAATGGAAGAACGCAGTCTTACATATTTGTTTAATATGAGCGTTGAAGGACATGTCCTGGTCAAAAATGACTCCAAGGTTCCTCACAGCGTTACTGGAGGCCAAGGTAATGCCATCCAGAGTAAGAATCTGCTTAGATACCATATTTCTAAGCTTTTCAGGGCCGAGTACAATAACCTCAGTTTGATCTGAATTAAGAAGCAGAAAGTTAGCGGCCATCCAGGTCTTTATGTCTTTAAGACGTTCCTGCAGTTTAACTCATTGATTGTATGAAATCTCCCAGAATAGATGGTTGGAGTGTTTTCTAATCATATTGTGTTGGGAAACATGCACATGTAAAAAGTTCCAGCACATCGAGCTCTGTGACCAACACTTGTGTGTTAAGAAGAACACTTGTATAACAATATGGTGTGAAATGAAAACTCTGACGTTCAACACAGCATTGTTTCAGTCATCAACACATTCCTGCACTTTAGCTGATGTGTATCATGTGGCTTGATGGAAACCTTTTGAACACAAGCTCACACACACAGGTGTACACAGACACACACTGTGTCGTCCTGGGCTGCTGACACTAAACACATCGTGCATTATCAGTCCAGTGTGCTGCTCAGTAGGATTCAGTGTTTATTAGTTACTGTTACTGGTGCACATGATGCTGCTGCTGTGGTTTGCTGTGGTTTACCAACAACACGGCACCGAGCTACCCTAAGGAACTGCTTAAATCGTACGTTCCTGCCTGATCATCTACTCAGTTACTCTTGGTGCAGCCTGGATCTCGGCTGAAGTCTAGAGGTGACCGGGCGTTTGCCCTGGCTGCACCAGAGTTGTGGAATAACCTTCTGATCGTGATTCTTTTAAATCACGGTTAAAAACCTGTTTGTTTAATCTCGCCTTTCCTGCTCGTTCATGCTCGCACCTTAGACTTACTCTATTTTCCCTTATACATATTTTTAATGCCTTGTGCTTTCATTATGTTTTATATTACCCCTGTGTATTAGTGCCATTGACCTGTGAGTATATTTGATACTTTGCTGAGGCCTCATAAGACTCGTGTTACTTCTCTGTGTCTTATGTTAAGCACTTTGGTGTACCGCTGGTTTTTAAATGTGCTCTATAAATAAAGTTGTTGTTGTTTCCTTGGTGTGCTGGTTTCTTTTTGCTTCTTTTTGTTTCTTTTTGTTTCTTTTTGCTTCTTTTTGTTTCTTTTTGCTTCTTTTTGTTTCTTTTTGCTTCTTTTTGTTTCTTTTTGTTTCTTTTTGTTTCTTTTTGCTTCTTTTTGTTTCTTTTTGCTTCTTTTTGTTTCTTTTTGTTTCTTTTTGTTTCTTTTTGCTTCTTTTTGTTTCTTTTTGTTTCTTTTTGCTTCTTTTTGTTTCTTTTTGCTTCTTTTTGTTTCTTTTTGTTTCTTTTTGCTTGTTTTTGTTTCTTTTTGTTTCTTTTTGCTTGTTTTTGTTTCTTTTTGTTTCTTTTTGCTTCTTTTTGCTTCTTTTTGTTTCTTTTTGCTTCTTTTTGTTTCTTTTTGCTTCTTTTTGCTTCTTTTTGTTTCTTTTTGCTTGTTTTTCTGCAGGATGGGATCAAACTGATTTTAGTCTTTTCTCTCTGTCCCTCTTCTCCTCTATGTTTCTCTCCTTATCTTTACTTTGTCTTTCTTCTGTCTCGGCCCAGTCCTGTCTGTTCTGAGTGTAATAACTCAAAAGTAAAACAAATCTATTACATTTAGCATAGCAAAGCCATAATGATCTCTTTGGGAAATAACTGTGGGGGCGTTTTTCTTGGCTTTCAGATTGTTCTGATTATTCTGATGGTTACAGGTCAGGACAGGCAAAAGAAAAATGGTGTCAGCTGCATGTCAGTGACACTGTGCACTTACCTCCTACTGATGACATCAATGAGATATGATACCAACCACTGCACCTGCGACACCTACAGCCTGCTCTAATGGCTCTAACAGCACATCATGATCACAGCATTGAACACATCATACATTTGGGCAGGTTTGTAGAAATGACAGCTGCTCAGTCCAAACTGGCTGAAAGCCTCCTGTCCTGTTGGAGTCTGTGCTGTGATTGGTTCTCATGTAGTGCTCTTCTACACCACCTGAACTCTCACTTTACTCAATATTTACTGGCTGTATGAAACTCGCCTCACACAAACACTTCTTTCTGTGCTTTTTCTATCAAAGTGCTTTCTGTCTAACGCACACACATCCACAGTCCAATGCATCTAACTTTGTGTTCGTGTCCCGCCCGAGGATATTTAGCATGCAGCCTGGAGCTGCCAGGAGTCAAACTACCAACCTCCAGGGTCTTAACAGGTGCCCGCTCGACCTCCTGAGCTGTGAGAGTGAAAGGATGAAGGTGGGACTCAGGAGCAGGGAGGCAGCTGCAGCCTTCATGCACTGACTGAGAGACGCCTCCAGCTTCCCTTTGATCTCATCGGGTGTGTGCTCTCTGTGTGAGTATGCTGCTGTGTTACTCTGATGAGTTGCTGAGGCTGTGATGATTAAACAAGCTGTTATCATCATGAAGAATCCCCCCCACCCTCTGCACCACCTACTGGACAGTCTGACAGGTAACTTTGCTGCCTGACACTCTGCACGCATCGCCTGCATCCACCAGTGAGACAAACGTCTAAATCTAAACTCTCGTACAGAACTTAAACCCTTTGCTTTACTATTGAATTGTTCTTGTCACGTTCAGATTGTGGTGCAGTTTCAAAGTGACACAAAAATCTGTTGGTGACTTTAAATCTTGTCAAAGCACAGAGACGCTACGAGCCCCTCACTGCTCCTCACAGAGACCAGAGGAGGGTGGATGAACTGTTGGTGTCTTTGCTGATGGGTTAGATGAGACGTCACACAGAGGGTCTGTTACAGGGATGTCAGGGGGTCCTGGTGTCCCACAGCAACCACACATGGCAGCAGGTCATGTTATTGATGGCATCATTGTGTAACTGTGTGTGAATCAGGACGTATTAAAGAGTCTCCTTTACTGTCTGAAACTGTCCAAAGCTTCCTGATCAACACTTCCTGCTGCACTTTCAGATCCTCTCTCTGCTCACAGGCGAATCAAACCACTGACCTTTGACCTCTGACTCCTCAGCGTGTTTGCTCTGCAGCTTGTAAACGATGACATAATGAAACATGTCGTTACAATAATGTCAGATGTTGGTGTCGCTGACGTTAAAGTCACAGTTGTAGATCACGAGAGCAGAAGTGTCGTGTTCAGGTGTGACGCAGCTGCTGTCATTAGATTTAAATAGAAGCGAGCGTCCAGCCAATGAGATCAGTCCTGCTCTTTGTGCTCTCTCCTGGTTGGTCTGTGGATGTTGTCATTACAGGTTATTTCAGTGCGGTTGGGGGTGTGGCGTCCTGATGGTGTTCCTCCTTCAGCTCGGCTCTGTCGGGGTCGTAGGTCCAGTGTTTGAGTTTCTGTAACTTCTTCATGTTTTTGGTGAAATGTTCCTGGTTCCTGTTACCATGACGTCTCAGTGTTGTGTCTCTGGGCTTCTTGTAGGTGACGTCTGGTTCTTTTGTCCTCCTGGTCCTCTGTGAGTTTTGTCCTTTGGTGTCCCTGTTATGAAGTCAGTCAGGTGTCTCTGTTTGGGCACCTGTGTGAGGTTAGTCTCTGTGTTATTGTGAGTCTCTGGTCTCGTGCACTTTGTGTTTGTGTTGATTCTCTCCTGCTGTGTGTTTATTGTCTCCTGTTGTTCATTTCATGCTTCACACTCGTGCTGTGTGATCTCTCACACAGCATGAGTGTGCTCTGTGTTTCTGTTACACTTCCCTAGTTTCTTCATTTAGTGCATGTTGTTGTATTGAGACTAGTTTGAGTTTATCAGGCAGTCGCATTCATGTTTCCACACTTTCATTCATTCATTCACCTCAAAAATGAATTGGAGATTACTGATGGATGAGTGAACAGATCAGAGACTCTGTAGAGTTTAACGTTTTTAACCTTTCGAGTCATCGAGAGGCTCCATCAGCTCAGTGGTGAGGTTGTTGTCAAAGCCCTCAAAGCCCTTTTAACCAATAGAGCTCATCCAGGTCTTTAACAGAAGCTGCAGGTTAACTCTACAGATCCAACAGCAGCGTGATAAAGAACGATACATTCGTTCAGACTACAATAAACACATTCAGTTACAGAGTCACAGGTAAGGGTCTCATACTGTGATGTAGTGCAGGAACTTTTATATTTACAGTAAAGTAGAAATGAAGCTGGTTAAAGACAAAGTCAGGCTGACATTGTGTGAGAGAGGAGTGCAGACTGCATTAATAACTAACATGTACACTATAAACACAACTGCATGAAGGTGAAATACAAACCATGTTTGGGCTCTTGTGGCTCACAGGTGAGTTCAGGCTGAAGACTCGTCATCCAGACTGATGGAGAGCAGCAGGAAGCACTTCCTGAAGTAGCACTAAAGCTTGTGAATGAATTGTTTCACAGCACGTGCAGTCCCATTAAGAGATTAAAAACAAATAAAAGACTTTAAACGAGCCTCACATGTACAGGTAGGGAGTGGAGTGAAATTAAAATGGGCTAATGTGCTCAGACTTGTTGCAGTTAAAGACGTGCTGCAGCACAAGCTGCAGACTCATAATGGATGCATCAGTAACCCCACAATAAAGTGCGTTACAACAATCCAGCCTAGATGCAACAAAAGCTGTTTGCATCAAACAGGAAGTCGCCCCGTGTCTTTTATTGCTAGGAAGGAAGCCTTTTATGCAAGAAGGGAGCAAGAAGGTGAGATGTTGAGGGGATCCTCACATGCATTATTCTCTCTCATGGACAAAATGATTCAAAGCTGTCCAGAGAGACGAATCCCCGATGCTGCTAGAATGCTTGGTGATCAATTAGCTGAAGGTGCTGATGGACACTTTCATCTTCTTCCCGTGCTAAACCACCATGCTTAAAAGTGTTTGAGTTCACTGAAGGCTCAGCGTGAGCAACATGTTGTGAGGAAGTCTGTTGTTGCGTGTTGTCTTCACTGATCTCTGATGTATGTAAGGCTCTGGTCTCCTTCTCTGTGGTCCTCTGATGCTGTGTTGAAGCTCTCTGTGGACCAGGGTTGTTGCTCTGACTGCAGCAGCTTTCCTTTGGTTTGCTGGTGGTGTGCGTGCTGATCCAACATCAATGTGCTGTGACTGGTGAACAAATGCACATGTGTGTAACCATGTTATTGTAGTTTTACTTTGTCTGCACTAAATGAGTCAGTTTGGCCTCATTTTCACCAAACAGAAACTTGTTTCTGTGACTGAGTTTGATCTCATCTCCTCTGCACATGTTAATGTGACTCATCAGGTCCAGCTGCCCATCAGGAAGCTTCTGTGTAGAACAAAGGAGGTGAAACGGACTAACTCGGTGGGGGAGGGGCTTCCTGCTTCCAGGAAAAGGTCCGGCTGTGTATCCTTGCTGATGGTCATCATCAGTGTGTGTGGAGTAAACAGCTATAACACAGTGGTCAGCACAGACTCCTGACTCCATCACCTTCATCCTGAGCTGATGGAGTCCTGACACCTGCTCAGTGTGTTTAACATTTTTCTCTGTGTGTGGATTTAAATGTTTGTCCGTTTGTCCTGCAGCGTCAGCTTTTGGTCCTGCACAGTGCTGCGACTCTCAGCTTGTGTTTCTATCCTGCACGTCTCTACATGATGCTCCTGAAACTGTTTCCTTTCCTGCTTCATCTTTTTCCTTAAAAGGAGTTTAGACCGCGAGTCGTTGCTGATAAAGGGAAGTGATGGACTTTCAGTCTGTGCTGGTGATGATGAGCAGCTCTCAGGCAGGACCAGTATCATGGGCATGAACAGAGTCAGGATCAGCTTTACCATAAACACAGACAGCTGACAGATGTTGATGTGATGAGCTGTTGATGCTACATGTCTGCTGTGTGCTGCTGTGATTGGGCAGCTCTGCATCATAGGTCCACCCAGCAGCGTACACAGGCCTTGAAGGGTGGAGAAGGAGGAGCTTATCAGATCGCACTGGGATGTGATGGAGCTGTTGTGCAGTTGCCATGGTGATGCTAGCATAGTATAGTGTGTATATGTGAGGACTCAGGAGAGGCCCTCTCTCTCTCGCTGTCTTATTTCTTGTGCTCGGCCTCGTTGTGTTGAAGCTCTGACAGCCTGAGGTTACTTTGCACAGACTGTTCATGTCTTTATCACAGAGCAAACTCCAGCAGAGTCAGCAGATCATATCAGTGGTGTTGGGAAGACGGAGGTCTGGGCTTCTCTACTTAGAGAACACGAGCAGATAATTGGAAGAAGAAGAATCAGGAAGTTGAAATTCTGACTTTGTTTTTTCAATGGTAGAAAAGATGTTTCAGTCTTCTTTTGTCCTTTGCCCTCACACACTTAGATTGCTCCTCAGAGGCAGGGCCGTGCAGTGACGTTTGAAGGGGCTCAAAGTTAAAAAACCAGGCTGGAGAACAACAACACATTCATCAAGAACCTCATATGGAAGCACATCATGTTACATCACTGTGATCATGTGGGGACGATGCAGAGCAAACGTAGCCTGTGTTTTACCTGATGGGTACAATGTTGCTGTCGGCCTGAGACATTACAGAGTCCACAGGAGAGATGGGAGCTGATTAAACACGTGTTATGAGATAATAATAAAATGCCAGTGCTTGGAAACACAAGGCAACAAAACTGTGAGAAATCAACTCTGCCTGTGAATCACTGTCTGACTCTCTTCCTCCTTCCATCTTCTCTCCACGTGCTGCCCATCTGAGAACACTTTGCTATTGTATTGATCTGTTACTTAAGTATCCACACATGACACCTTTACACCTGATCCATAATAAAGTGATGATAGAAAAATATTATAGAAACAGAGCCCTGCAGCTTACTGTGAAACTAAAGATGTTCCCTAAAACGGTGCACAGACCTACAGACCCCTGCCTGCTGTACCCAGTGAGCTGGCAGCTGACGAGCATCACACAGGTGATGTTTGTCGTGCTGTTGCACACACAGCACGCTCGTCTGTTTCAACTCATCAGTTGCCACAAAACAGCTGAACGTGTCCATAATAAGCTGACACTGCTGTGTGTTACAGGCTACAGTGTGCGCTGTTCACCTGCTTACTGGTTTCCTTTGCATCAGTCTGTCTCCCAGTTTCTCCTACAGCTCTGCACCACCCATGTGGCTCTTTGTGAGCTCGTTCCCACCTCGTAACCAGTGCGCTCTGCCGTTAAGAGCGATCATTGGTTAATGGTAGTCATGTGACTGCTGCGAGCCAGCTCATTTTATTTAACAAATTGTGATTAATAGTTAAATATTATTGTTGAGGGGCACAGACAGGACTCCACACACACATGAAAAGAAAAAACCCTCAAGAAAAGGCCACTGGTGGGACCCATAAAGAAGCGCTCAAGCCCCTCCCACCCCCCATGCCTGCTTAGATATGCCAGATGTTCTGATGTGCTGATGAATTTGAAGTGATTTAGTTTGAGGAACTGATCTGGAATTGCTCTAAAGATTTTCAGTGTTTGTTTGCAGCCTGGTGAGCCTCTGTTTTTATACCCGTCATGTTGCTGACGCGATGCCAGATGATGTTTCTGCAGCTCTTTATTTTTATTCATATAAAACATGGAGTTTGTTGTCATGTTTGCCTTTTGCTGCCAGCAGGTTCAAATCAGCCTTTTTTAATATTTTCTCAGTTTAAACATTTGATGTTTTTTCTCAGTCATCTTGAGATTTTGTTTCATTTCTGAGATCATCACATTCTTTCAGTGCCATGATCCACAGACAGGACAGACTCAAAGACATCAAACTCATGTTTGGATCTGTGTTAGTTCATTATCTGATGCTCGTCAGCTGCAGAAATCCTCTCAGGAAAAGAGTTTCAGCTTTTCTTCAGGGTCACAGTGATGCGTTCAGGAACACCTGTGAAACACAGCAAACTGAGTTCTGCTTCTCTCAGTGGGACGCTCGAGTGTTTGGGTCCCTCTGTGGTTCACTTTGCTGGCCTCTAGTGGCCACGAGGTGAACTCATCATGTTGGTGTCAGCTGTATTTGACAGCAGCCACCAGTCTGCAGTTCTGTATTTGAACCTTTGAATCTCCACAAGTGCAGATATGAAACACAGCTGGGAATGATTCTTTTTGTGTATGTGGACGTAGTCTGTGGGTGGCAGTAATGGGGGTGCCCCACCTTTTCCCCTATGACAGCCTCCCCCACTTAACCCTGAGCTGGACAAAGAGAAAACGACGTCTTGTATTTGGCAGCTGTTACATCAGACACTGTGACACAAACACCTGATGACTGAACAGGTTTCCTGACAAACTCATTTTTATTTTGCTCTGAGACATTTTCACTCACACAGCCAAGGGCGCAGATTTGGCACGGACGGAAGGGACGTGTCCCCACCAATAATTTGATCTGTTCGAGTAAAGAAAAACAACCCGATAGAAAGAAAGAAAACGATCTCCCAGCGGTGCAGAAAGGGTTAAATTACATTCTTTACTGGAGTGCTACGTCATGTGACAAATATGGCCAACGTGATTGGCTGAGCCTTTCAGGGAGCTCTGTTTAGTTTTAGCAGCGGCAAACCTGCGCTGTGAGGAGGAGAGGAGGATGGCAGCAAAGAGGAAGAACCTGGATATAAGAAAGTATTTTTCAAAGAAACCTGTCAGTCACTTAAAGCCAAGCTCACTCATAAAATGTGTCCGTCATAATAACTTTACAGGCTATGCTAGGCTTTGGCCCACATCAGTCTAAAACTGTATGTAACCATGAATAACGTGTTTTGGAAGCTAACTGCACAACAGGCAGCAGTATCAGTTCTCTCAGTCTCAGAGCAGCATTTCTAATTTGGATTGAAACTGTCAGAGAAAACAGCAGCCTCGAGCAGCCCGGATATTAGTTTACAGAGGCTGTTAGAATTATATGTCTAACGTCAAAATGTTGGTGACACAATAATTTCATCCTAATGGCACTGACATGTTCATAGGGTTAATTTTTGAGACAAAATGTCATGAGGTAGTCATGATTTTGCAAATATTCCACCTTGTAGTGCAGTTTGCACAAATTGTTGTAAAAACGCACTCAGCCTACAAACATTACTGACGAGTCAGGATCTGCACAAAGTGACAGAAACACTGAAGCAGCTCCACATTTTATTCTTATTGTCATGTTTGTCCTGTTTGTCAGGTGAAGAACCAACACAGCGCTCAGAGAGCAATGGTGACACAAGGTCACAGGTGAAACTGGATGATGACGTGGTGGTTCATGACTGTATTTGAAGCACATGTGTGACTGCATGTATGTGGAGTGTCTCACTGTTATTGATCAGGTGACAGAGGCAGCTCTGCCATGTTGTAGCTCAGACAGAGGTGGAGAGGCGAGGTCACAGGTGACTGACTGATGATGTGGTGCTGTAGATTAACTAGTATTTATTATCATGACAATTATCAGGCTGCTTTTAGTCATCCCAGTATCCTCAGTTGAGGCTGAAAGAAGCTTCGGTGCTCTCAGAAGACTAAAAACATGGCTAAGGTCAACAATGACTCGAATGAGATTAAACAATGCTGCTGTGTGTCCACCAGGAGAGACTGGACAGTATAGATGGAAAACCAATATGCCAGCAGTTTATCTCAGTTAACGAGAAGAGCAGGCCTGTGTTTGGCTCCTTCACATAGTGGACATTGAGTTGTTGTGTGGGACACCAGTAGTATTAATGTCTGTTGCTGTAACAGTAGCTCATGCTTAGAATAGAAAATCCCAACTCATTGATCTGATCGGGGCAATAGTGTGGCTAAAATATTGCATAATTTTGCTGACAGATCTTTTACTTTGTGGTAATCTTAGATGGACATAAACCACCAGGTCATTCAGTGCTAATGTATCAGAGATGTTCAAATCAAATCAAAATTTATTTATATAGCACATATTAAAACAACAGTGTTGACCATAGTGCTTCACAGTCAGTAAAAGCATGAGACAGTTAAAAAAAACAATAAAAGAGGACAACAAACAATAGGTAACAACACAACAAGCTAAAACAGCCAACTAGACAGAATCAAAAGCCAAAGTAAAAAAATAAGTTTTAAGACGTAATTTAAAAGACTGGATAGACTCGGCTGTACGAATATAAACAGGGAGGTTATTCCAGAGTCTGGGTGCCACGGATGCAAAGGCCCGGTCGCCTCTCGACTTCATTCGAGACCTAGGTTGTGCTAGGAGCCTGTGATTGGACGATCTAAGTGCTCTGTTGGGATTGTATAAGTGGAGTAGTTCAGAGAGATAGCTGGGCGCTAAATTATTCAGAATATTAAAAGTGAACAACAGAATATTAAAATCTATACGATATTTAACAGGGAGCCAACGTAGTTTGGCTAAAATTGGAGTTATGTGTTCATGGATTCTCGTACCTGTTAAAAGGAGAAGGGTCTGGCTGCAGCCACTGTGGAGCTCCACAGTAACCGGATACACGTGACCTCCACACTAACCGGAAACACGTGACCTCCACAGTAGCCGTAAACACGCATGGATACCGTGGAAGTCTTGCAAGTTGATCGCAAAGGTTGGGACAGAGTCTTTCTTAAATAAATTTGCCGTTAGTGATTTCATAATTCTAGGAATCGTCTAGTTTTCGTACAATGATCATGTTGCCACTTTTTTTGCGTTACAACAACATTCCTTCTTGTTTTAATGTTTTTTCATCGTGCTCCATGGCAGAGAAACACACAGATCAATATCTCATTGTCGGCACTGGGTCAAGCTGTCGTAGGTAAGTACATGCATTGTCTCATGACCAGAACGCTACCATTGTTTACATGTTAGGTTTGTTCCTATCTGTGAGTATATTATTTTCTTTGTGTACCTAGCCCCACAGGTGTGCAATAAACCCAGAGAAATCACTGAAACGGTGTTGAACCCAGCACCTTCAATGTCTGGTGACACTGGTAAAATTTCTTATTTTGAATAGTGATTGTCATATATAGGTGAAATAATAATCTTGCATTCATTATCTTGTTGTAGTTGATGGCTCATAAACGAATTTGTTACATGCTGTTTCAAATGAATTTCCTTCTATAGATAGTGCTTATTTTTCTTGCATTTGTATGCATTTAATGTGCATTCTATGTAGTGTTTTGTCTGAAACCTGTTAAAATCCCTATAGGACCTCAGGAAAGAGTTGACAACAAGAAAGCCAATAGAAGGTCTCAACAGATGCAACTTTTCCTGACCTGTGTGGACCACCGTGCGAAGCTCTGACAAAGCCTGAGAACATTTTGGCCAGCCGTTCATCATGGTGTTTTGTACCGCACCCTGGCCAACAACAGCTTGTATGTTAAAGTTTTCAGATGTTGCAAAGTGCAACTTTTAGTGCTTATCTGATTTGGTCATCCACAGTCTATGACACCTCTCTGTTTTTTTAGCTCAACTATGTTCTGGACATCAGCAGACCCAAAGATGAGCTGATTGTTGAAACGTCTTCTGGATGCCTCATGCGGGCAGATTTTTGGACACTGGGTTTAAACAAACAAATGGAATCGACTGTAAGTATTTTTTTTCTATGAATATGAAATAATAAAGTGTACATTCATTTTTTTCATGATTTTTTCTGTTTCAGATTGGAAATGGCTGTTTTGAGCTTATCACTAAAATTGTCCAGTCAAAGGTACTGTATGTTGTATATGATGATTGTCAAGCTTTAATTTAGAGAGTTGTTGTTTTAAATGTTTTTGTTTACATTCTAGGGGATAAGCATTTACATAGAAAATCTGTATGTCACCCGGACTTGGCTTGCACCCTATGGCTGTGATCCATTGCAGTCCTTTCCTGTAAGTGTACCGTCCTTTAAAGAAACAAGCAAGTAATCCAAATGATTTTTTTTTTATAACTTTGGTGAGAGTTCATATACAGGATACTTAAAAAACAATTCTGTTTCAGACTGATGCTCAGAGGATGCACATCATAGTTCTCCCTCTCTGGACCCCTGGTCATTTCCAGTTGTGTGTAAGTCTTGTTTTTTGACACGTACAAACTGCTAGAATTTTGCTATGTGTCTGAGATGTATTCAAGCTTTTATGACGCAGTTTCAAAAGTCTTTGATTGTGATCGCTTGCAATGACATTGTTTTCAGGTTTGAAGTCATGGCTAACTGTCTTTTAGGTACTGAAGCCACCTAAAAGAGAAATCCTCTTTCTTGACCCAATAAACACCAAGGCAGGATTTGGTGGCCAACAATATGTTTCACTTTTGAGGTCACATCTTTATAAGCATTTTTGGTTTGTTCCGGAGTTTTCAGGAACCTGTTCAGTGTTCCAGGTTAAGTGCATCCCAGATCATGTTCTGCTGATCTTGAGTGTTCACACATACAGTACACTCACATGCTTTTTTTATAAACTATATCAGCAAGTTTCTGTGTGGAGTTTGCATGTTCTCCCCGTGTTTGCGTGGGTTCTCTCCGGGTACTCCGGCTTCCTCCCACCGTCCAAAGACATGCAGCTTGTGGGGATAGGTTAATTGGATAATCCAAATTGCCACTAGGTGTGAATGTGTGAGTGAATGTGAGTGTGAATGGTTGTCTGTCCCTGTGTGTTGGCCCTGCGACAGACTGGCGACCTGTCCAGGGTGTACCCCGCCTCTCACCCTATGACAGCTGCGATAGGCTCCAGCGCCCCTGAAAAGGATAAGTGGAAGCGAATGGATGGATGGATGGATATATCAGCATGATGCTTCAACATTTTATTCTATTTCTCATCTTCACATTATGATCAAGTCAGTGATGCTGTCTTTAGATGACTTTCAGACATAAATAGGGTCTTCAAATGTTCTAGTTTAACATAAAAGACCATTAAAAATGAGTTTATAAAATATGCCAACCTTAACTTAAAGCTGTAAATGCTTTATTTTGACCAACTGTGAGCATGTGACTGTACTTTTTCATTTTGTTATGCTGTTTTGTTGAGGTCGTGTTCCTAAGGCCTGTAGTTACAGTTGGTGCTATTAGCAATAAACATTTCACACCCATCATCATGACATCTGTTAACTTGTGAATGTAACTGTCTTTAAAAAAAGGAATCTTGCAGTGAAGATCATTCCCGGGCAGTGGTCAGAAAAAAAGAGCTTTGACTTGAAGGTATGTGCTAGTTTAAGTGTATGGTGAATGATATGAATTACACTAGTCTTCTTTTAAGGGATTTTATTAACGAGCCTTTATTTTCAATGTAATACAGGGTTTTCCAAGCCAAGACTATGGAGTTGACTGTGGGATCTTCATGCTGATGGTAATTTTTCTCTTCTCTTCTTGAGATTCATACAGAAGCTAATTTAAGCTTCTAAAAAAAGGACATTTTTATTTTTTCTTCCAAATAGTCTGCTCTGTACGTGGCACTGGATGCACCATATTGACTATACTGTAGTAAGTATTCTATTTACTTTCACAGCAATGGAATCTTGAATCTTTTGAAAGTTGTTAAATATGTTTCATATTAATATTTTACAGTCAGACATGCCCTACTTGTGTAAATGGTGGTGCTTGCTGTTGATGGAGAACTTTGATCTCAGGAGGTATTTATATTTTGACTTCTGTTTTATGTTGTGTCAAAGTTTACACACCTTAACAATATCAACATTTTCTGTTAAGCTCTGGCAAGCTATTTGCACACTGGAGAGAGGAAGCCAAAGCTGTGCTTGAAGGACAACACGTGCCCATTGTCAGACTGAAAAAGTTCCAGGAAGTCAGTCATGTCAGTATTCACTTTAAACAGTAATTACATGGTTAGTGACATTTGAATAACTGTTAAAAAACTGTTCTGCAACAGAGAAATAACTATGTTTTCATCCCCGTTTGCCTGACACAGGAGCCAGCAGTTGTTGAAGATCTGCGTCCTGCTGTGCAGTGGGCTGTCCAAAATAAGGCACTTTTCCGTGGACACGTAACAATGCCAAAATATCTGTCCTTAAATCAAGGGGACCAGCAGAGGGTCTTAAGAGACATGTCAGAGGAAGAAGACACTGGAGCAAGGGACTTGTTCCTCTTTGTTTTTCAGTTTGCAAAGGACATGGAGCTCTTTTTGAAAGCATGTGCTGATGAGCAGGGGCTAAGGGTCAGTGCTATGTTTGACATGTAATGGACAAATGAAGGCACTGGCTGTGTTTGTTTGTTTAATATGTCGTTGTTGTTTTTTGTTTTGTTTTTTGCATAGTACAAAATTCCAATTAAACTTATTTCAAAATGTTGTTCACTTGATTCTGTGTCCATACTTATAATAAAGGATTACAGTGAAACAGCATTAAATGTAAATGTAACAGCATTTTTTTTAAACTTGTATTTTCAAAATAAAAAGCTTATTGTTGATATTAACAGTAAAGAATTGTAATCAATAATATTTTTATACATTTTAAACATTAACACTCTGGGCTCTATCCTGGCCATCTGTGGACACTTCACTTATTCTTTTTTTTGACTACTGCACTGCAGTGGACCAAAACAATGACACGGGTTTGATCTTAAGGATCTAATAGTTGTGTGTTGTGCATGACATTGCCACACATATGTATTTGCAAGATAGAGTAGAATAAATATTACACAGGCTGCAGTGAATCTCTGTTGATACAGACTATTGAGCTTTGAGTTTCCCAGTCAAACTTAGCTTTGAAGCACCTGCTAAAAACACTTTTACTCTTGTACATTTCATAACAAGACACCATAGCCAAAATATTAACAAAATATATATTATTAAAAAATTCAAAGCTGCACATACAGCAACAAACACCATTAGTAAATGTGTCCTGGAGTTTATGCAGGTGCAGAAAGTGCTGCTGCTGTAAGTCAGCCTAACAGCTTCCAGATCACTTTTCTGGAAAGATGGTAGGAAGGGCATCACTGCTCATTTCTACAGTCTCCCAGATCTTGGAATACAATCCCTTTGTACCATGAAACCACTTCGCAGTACTAGGAGTCCACTAAAACCTATAAAGAGAGTGATCCTGGAAGAAATGGGGCACACACTAGTGACCTCAACAATTGCAAGACAGCCTTTTCCCCGATGCTCAGATGGGGAAAAAAAGGAAGTTTCATGAAAACATTAGGACTTTATCACCGTTTTATCTGAAAAGTTAATGGTAATATATAACCTAACTGGCTATAAAGAGTAAAAAATTTAGATACAATTTTGATTTTGATGAAAAGGACTGGTGCTATTTTAAAGAGTCACGTCGGCAAAAGTAGATAAATGTTTTAAGAAATCTACATTTTATAGCATTTTGTGAACATACACAAAAAGTGGCCATTTTTGGCAACAAACAAGCTGAGAGAGTTTTATATTTTTTGCTCTCCTTGAACAAAAATAATAGTGCATAATAATCAATGTTGATGTTAATCAATTAGATGTCCCAGACTCTACTATTAATAATACAGCAGTCCCTCGTTTATCGCTGGTGTTACGTTCAAAAAATAACCCGCGGTAGGTGAAATCCATGAAGTAGCCAACTTTATTTTTTACAATTATTACAGATGTTAAGACTGTAAAACCCCTCACTACATGCTTTATACACTTTTCTCAGACAGGCATAAACATTTTCACACTTTTCTCTTTTGTTTAAACACTCTTAGAGTTCAAACCTTCGTAGAAACATAAGTCCAGTATCATGGAATGAAACCTAAAGGTGCATTTGAGGGTGCAAAACGTTTCGTCGGCATTGTTGTGTTTGTTTGGGAGAAAACTTACAAACATACAGTACAGCACTTCAGAGTTACATTGCTAGCGATCAAAGATTTATGTAAATTCGACAAGCTAAACGCATTCTGTACTGTACAGCAGGAGTCCCGAACCTTTTTGCACCACAGACCACTTTAATGTCAGACAATATTTTCAGGGAACGACCTTTAAGGTGTCGCGGATAAATACAACAAAAGAATAAAAAAAAAGAAAGTGTGGTATTTTGTAAATATAATAATAAACGTGACTTGAGCTGTGTGCCAACAACAATGACAGTGACATCCTCCTCTCTGCTTCTTAATGCTCTCTGGTCGCTATGGTAACGCGTAAATAGTTCTTTCAAAATAAGACACACAACTACAACCATACATTTCACATCGGAGGATCAACTATCGCAGAACGGTACCAAAGGACTCACGGACCGGGACCCGTCCGTGGGCCTATTAGGGACCGCTCCTGTACAGGAGACACTGGACTAGATTGATTGACAATGGTCTACAGCAATCAGAACGCACAACACGATGTACTGTAAAACAAATAAATAAATCAGCGAAACAGCAAGTGTCGCGGAAGGTGCGCCGCGTTATAGCGAGGGACCACTGTACACTTTTGGCCACGAACAATTTAGGGGATGGTGAATTTTTTTGAACAAACCCAGAGTGTTAAAAACCCCCCACTTAAAACCATTTTTATTTCTCAGCAGCATCAATAGTAACAAAAACGCAATTTAGTTTTCGCTGTCAAAGTTGATTTAACTGAAGTTACGTGTTTCCGGTTACTGTGGAGGTCACGTGTTTCCGGTTACCGTGGAGGTCACGTGTTTCCGGTTACCGTGGAGGTCACGTGTTTCCGGTTACTGTGGAGGTCACGTGTTTCCGGTTACTGTGGAGCTCCACAGTGGGTGCAGCCAGGTGCTCTTGGTTAAAAGACGCGCAGCTGCATTTTGAATTAACTGGAGCCGGCAAAGAGAAGAGTGTTGGAGGCCCGAGTAGAGGGAGTTACAGTCGTCCAATCTGGATATTCTGCCCTCACTAGGGTGTGAAGCTGGTTTCTAGCTTGGCAGATAGCTAACAGGTCCACAATAAACATCCAGGAGTCAGCGGATACGTTTTAGATGTTTACTGTTGAAGCACTGTAAAACTGGTACAGAAACAAAAATAAAATATTACATTTCTGCTGTAATTGCATTTTCTTTACAACATCAAACATTAAGCCATGCACTACAATGTATATAACACATAAACACAAACTTATCCAAACCCTTTCACTGGTTATTAGGCCCACGCATTTAGCGATTAGCTTAATGCTAACATTACATGGGAAATCCCATAGACGGGCTAACGTGTTAGCATCGCGGCCGTTTTACCTCACAAAAGAAAGTTTTCCACACAAACCTCTAAACTGCTACACAAAACTATCGCGGGAAAGCTTACAAAACAGATAGCAACTACTTACAGGCATGTGCTCTCTCAGGCTCAGCAAGAAAAAGTGAACAAAAAGTGGAACAGACAACAGTTTGGCTATAGGACTGTTTTTCACTGGTGAGGTACTACGGCAAGTCTGCTGGTACAAAAAACACACACCCAAATGATCATGCCTGCCTTAAAGGGGCAGCACACTGGATGTAATAAATGCGTGGATAAGCTTTTCAAGGTCCTTTAAAGGAAGGAACGGCTTTGCTTTAGATATCTGACGCAACTGGTAAAAGCTGTTTTTTTATGTTGGTGTAATGCAACTGAAGTAATGTTGTTAAGTCTTTGAACTCATATTCGTTTATTGTCATGACTGTATTTCAGGGCTGGACTGGCCATCGGGCATACCGGGCATTTGCCCAGTGGGCTGCTCGTGATTTTTCGTTTTTATTGGCCGATGGGGTTTTCTTCCTTTTCTTTTTTTAACGGTATAAATGAGTGGTGGTGGATTGGCCAGTTGGTCATGATCGACTCTGGGCTGGACCAATTACAGCCGAGGAGGTCAAACTTTAAAGTTAAGGTGAAAAGGAACGGGATTTGTGCCGTACTACTTCAGCTAGAAAGTTGCTAATTCAATCATGAAACTGATCAATGATCAGCTGATCGGCTTTTCTCTCTGCGCCAGAAAGAGGAAACCAGCGGAGGTCGAATTAAACAACAGCAGCACGTTTAAGCTTGATCAGCTGTTGTTAGAATTTATTTAATATTAATTTCTAGTATCAGCTGATGTTTGCTGGAGCCACAGCTGTAAAGCTGCTGGTCATGATGTCGGTTTGGATATGTGGTGAGAGGGAAAGATGAAGATGAAACCAGGAGATGTCCTTACTGAATCATCAGAGCTGTGATGGAGAAACAGGTTTACCTTTCAGGTGACAGGAATGAGTTGAAGGGAAGTTCTGAACTGTTTCTGTGTGCTACTGTTTAGAATACCAGAATAGGGAAGGTGGTGTAGGTTTAAGTTTAATTATAAAGGCTTTAAAGGATTTTTGACTTTTCCTGTAATACCATGGTGGGCCGGTCACTAGTCAAAATGCCCATATTTTGTGCCAGTCCAGCCCTGCTGAATTTGAAGTTATTTTTATTTTTGTATGATACCTGATTTATATTGAATATGACTGAAGTAAACTAAAGTCTAAACTACTTAGTCATTTGTTTAATTGTAATTTAACATTATATAACTCACATATAAAACTATCAATTGTAATTTTAAATGGTTTAAAAGCATGTAGAATAGCATATGTAGGCAAGTACATTTCTCCTTTTTATCAAGAAGCAAAGACAAAAAGGACAAAAAACTGAATCATTCGTCCCCACCAATGCCAAAACGAAATCTACGCCCTTGCACACAGCTGTGTCCAGCAAGCTCCACCCACTGCTCCTAAAAAGGTGTGGTCAGTGATGGATCTCAGCTTCCCGTGCCCCTCCCCTCCCCTGCAGCCGAGCCACAAACATCCACAGATACACACAGTGTTGTTAACGGTTACTCCACATGCACATGACACTGACACACCTTATATTTGGTCAGACTTACAGAAACAGCCAACAGTGCACTTTCCAAGAACACAGGTTTGTCGGAGTTTATACATTAGCTGTGTGATCATACTGAGAACACACAGGACTCAACAGGCCTCAGTATCAGCTGACAGCATCTTCAGCACCATCTGTTCACTGATGTCCTTCACTGATCAATAATCAAATAAACACATCAAACTGATTGATCAGTGATCAGAGCAGACGGATCAGTGGAGCTGATCCTGATGGCCTCTGCTTATTTCTCGGCCTGATTTTTCCCTGCAGAGGAAACAGAAGAGTCACACCTCACACACACACACACACACACAAACATGAATGAACTAACTAACCTTTGACTGTGAGCCACACCCTCTTGTATCTCCAGGCCTCCTTGCTGTTGACCTCACATCCGTATCTCCCAGCATCTCCCACTTTGAGGTGTCTCAGGGTCAGACTGAGGTCTCCAGACTTCAGAGCGTCTTCATTCATCTCAGTGCGACCTTTGTAATGGTCGTCCTGTTTGTCGGGCCGGTCAGAGCCGTTCTCATACACGTGGACCTTCATGTATTCTGGTTCATAACATTTCCACACCACTTCACTGTCGTCAGGCAGGTTTTCTGTGGTTTGAAAGGGAAGACAGATGGACTCCGCCCCCTCCTCCTCCTCCACCTGACACTCTGAGAGGACAACAAACAACGTGAGCATGTTAACATTTTACTTGTTATTGATGACACACCAGTCGTGGACTTTATGTTTTTACTTAATCCCCCAGTTTTTATGTTGATTCATAAAAGCTGAATCAACATAAAGCGTCTACAGCCTGTTCATAGCCCAGCATCATCCTTAAACCATTGGCTGTCTGAGCGGTGTGTAGACTCATGTGGGTCTCTGAGATTCTGATGAGGAGAGACAGCATCTATCCAGCTTTGGAAGAAGCATTTAGGGAAATCTGTATGCAACACTGAGACCAGGATGTTTCCGGCTCACACGCCTCTCTGCAGACACCTGCTGCTGTTGTAAAGGTTTCCATCACTCGTCTCATTTTAGGACATTGGGAACGAGCTCAGGGTTTGTTTTTGCAACACTATAGCCGGGCTGATAGAGTCAGAGCTCTGAAGTCTTATGTCTGATTCTCTTACACTCATCTCATCTCATGAACGTCCTCACAATATCTGAACCACTACAAAAATGAATCAGATTTACAGTTTCCCACAAACTTATCTTTGAGCCTGGTTGATGCTTTAACTGCTGACATTTACCAGTTTCTCTCCCACAAACTACTTCAGTCATTACAAACCACTGACTTATCAAACACAATCTGTGAATAAGGATCATCTGCTGCACTGACCTTCGACTTTCAGCTCCACTTTTTTCTCCATCAGGACTTTTCCCTCCCTGCTGTAGGCGGTGCAGGTGTAGGTGTCCCTGTCTGTGTGTGTGGGGTATGTCAGGGTCAGACTGAGGTCTCCAGTCTTCAGCGGGTCTTCAATCATTTCTGTTCGGCTCCTGTAACGTCTGTGCTGTTTTTCAGAGTCTTCCTGATACACGTGGACTATCCTGCCATCTCTGTCCTTCCACACGACTTTATTTACCTGAGACAGGTGAACTGTGGCTTTGCAGGGCAGCTTGGCAGACTTCACACCTGAACCCACCTCCACCTCACGAACTGAAAGAACAACCAAGCACAACATGAGCTGCACAGCATCAGCACACTTCCTTTGACAGGATGAAGTGAAATGTTTGCAGTAAAACATGTTGGACTGGTTCCAGTCTGAAACGTGTTCCTTTGCTCCATGAAGAGACTGTGCTGTGTTTGGTGTCCAATCAGCAGCAGAGCTGAACTGAACGTGTCTGCCAGATACCACAGAGTCAAAGCTTTCTGCGTCTCATGGTTTCACTCCAGTCAAAGCTGTGAAGAGTGTAAAAGCTCGAGGGAGAGGTGGACACAGTGTTTCTGTAACACTCATCACACATCTGACTGCACTTACAGTAAACCATGGACAGGGTAACACATGGACCTGCTGTCCTGATGTTACTCTGTGTTTTCTGAAGTCCTGCTTCCAGCCTGGAGATGAGCTTCTTCAATGGTTGTCACAGCTTTTTCTATCCATGGGGCCTTTTTTCTTTAACTATTATAAGACTAATCCATCTGACCAAGAGAAGGATCATCAGAGGAGAGCTGAAACTAACAGGTGTGGTTATTGATTGCACCTAACTGTTATGTTATCAGTCAGTTGCATCATCAGTGGATAGCAGGATGGACACTCCTGCAGGCACTTAGAGCTCAGCGCGTCTCCTCACTACCAGCTTTAGTTACTTTCTGTTAGCCTATTGTTGAAATCACCCAATCCTTTGAATCTTTGGGCTGAAGGAAGGACAATACTCGGTGTATAAATGCTCAATCAACAATCATTTATTTCCATACAATTCAACACTTATGAGCATTAGAACCATCATGATGGGGAGACCTGCATGAAGAGGGTCACAGCATGTCTCAAAATGGTGACAGGTTGCTCAGCTTCTTATAGCCTCTAGCGGCCCCCACCTAGTCGTAAAAGCCTAAACATTCACATTCTTTCTCTCTTACTAAGTTATGACCTCGGCTCCTTGTTTCTCTGCTCTCTGTAAGGTGGGGGTCTGTCTCTTCTATTATCGGCACAAGGTCCTCTGCACACAACATTCTCTTCATGATTCAGCAGTATGAAATGTCAAGAAACAGTGTAACACATTCAACAGTGTCGAGTAATACAGGTCAATCCAATAGATCTAATGATTTTCACACTCTTTTAAGTCAGAAGTATAATGCAAACTAAAACTACATACTGATCACACCATCTAAACTAAAGGATAATATCTGTCCTACAGCTGTTATCATAATTCAACTACTTTGATTACATATATAAGGTAACATATGGTAACAGAATAATATCACACTATAATGATAATACCAGAAACTTTGGCCCTTCAAACAAAGAGTCGGTCCAGACGTCTTGTACAGGATAACTGGGATCTAACAGTTCGTGGTAACCATCAGTGATGAAAAGATCACTAACAACTCATTCAGGACAGAGACGTCAGCTATGGTGCTGTCAAATCACCAAATCAAACTTTGCTGATTACCTTCAAGGTTCTGATATTTCATCAGATGGTCCAATAAAACACTCACCTTCTTTGTTCTTTAACGTTTTGTATCTACAAGACAGCCATGCAGCAAACATAACAGCCAGAAGAACCACAGGAACCAGGACACCTGAGAGGACTTTGAACCAGACTGCAGAACGAGGAGGAAGTTCTGTGATCGACACAAAACAAACAACCTGAACATCAACCAACAGATTTTTAGAACTTCCCATTAGCATGCATCTGACCTGACAGCACTGACCTGTGACCTTCAGGTCTACATAGGCCTTGTTCCGATCTTGTCCATGCTTGCGGTATGTGCAGGTGTAGTTTCCACTGTCAGAGACTGTGGGCTTCCTCAGAGTGAGGCTGAAGTCTCCAGTCTGCAGAGCCTCGGCTCTCAGTGATGTTCGACTGAAGTAACGAATGTTCTGATCTTTAAAATCGTCACCACTCGGCAGACGCACGTGGACCGTTGGGTCCTTGAGCTCCTCACGGTCCCACACTGCTGCTGTGGACTCAATGGTAACATCAGCTTGTACCTGACAGGGCAGCAGGACAGACTCCACCCCCTCATACACCTCCACCCCTGAGGCATGCTGGGAACCTGAGGATAAAAATATAAAGCAGGTGAGTGCTGTGATTTTGTAACAGCTGAGAGACACAGGACATCAGGTAAAGTTCCAAAGAGTTTCCTGATGGTTCACAGATGAACTAAACAGGTAAAGAGGAGCCGACTGAGTCAACAACCAGGAAAGTGAGTGACTCAGTAGAAGCAGACGTCCTCATGTGCAAACATGTCAGCCTGTCTGACTCTGAGCCGTCCCTCTGATGGACACAGCTCTGATGCTGGAACATTTTGTGGATTTGTGTGTGACATGTATACCTATATAACTATATAGACTATCTATCTATGTGCACTGAACATAGATATTTTAACTTTCACGCAGTCTTAAGCACATGGTTTATTAAGGGGGTACAGTAACAGTTGATGTACGGGGAGATTTCTCCTGAGTAACTCAACCTCCCCAATACACACTCGTCTTTCATGCAGCACAACCAAAACAGTTACACTGTATGTGTGTCTGTGATTATGTCATACGATATAATCACACACACACACACACACACACACACACACACACACACACACACGCACACACACACACACACACACACACACAGTGAATTTCCTTTCAGTGTGGAGATGATGCAGCAGAATTTAGCTTTGTGTTGGGTTCTGATGAAAAACAATCAGTAAGGTTTCGTTTGTATATTTACAACAATTAATGCAAAATGAATCAGAATAATCTGAACGAAGCTGACAAATATGTAAAAGATGCCACTGTGACATGAAACAGGTGAACAGCAGAGATGCAGTTTGTTCACAATAAGTTCAATATGACCTAATGTTATATTAACAAAGTTACCATTGAAATGTTAAGATACTGAAGTAAAAAACTGAAGACACTTACTTCAACCTTCAAATATAAACAGCTTCTAAACAAACTGCTGTGATGTTGTGTTTCATGAGTCATCAACCTGTTCTTCATGAGCTGCTTCAAAATGAATAAAACACTGAGATCTGAGTGAATGTGTGTCAGTGCTTTATTCATGATGAACTAAAACCTCACTGAGCTTCATAGTTCTCAGTTATTTGAGCCACATGGTGGGATCCACCCTGCATCACCCGAGCAGGGAGGGCTTCATTCAGCAGGACACAGAGAGCAGACATCAGTGCACTGCATATATAATAACCTGTGTGTGTGTGTGCGCACATGCATGCAGAGTATCAGAGCAGCTTTCTTACCGAGTAAGAGGAGCATCAGCATCAGTGGCATCTTCATAAATCTGATCCTCAGTCAGACACACGCAGCAGCACTGCAGACACTCCCAGAGGCTGCTGCACAAACACCAGCTTACTTTCACTTTCATTTTCATGCAAGGGTTAAAAATGATTGATTTTTAGTTTGAGATTTATTATTATTGTTGTTTTTTCTGTCCTGTTCAGCAGCTTTAGAAGGAGAATTATGATCTGAATGCTTCGTCAGTTTATTTATCTTGTATGTGAATAAATAATATGTATTGTGTAACAGTGTTTGAGCTGACAGGCTGGGAGGGGCAGATTATCAAGAAGAAAGAACAAGCTAGAGTGAGAAAGAGAAAGAGAAAAGAGGGAAAATGTGCAGTAAAGCTGTTCAGAGGCTCTGAAAGATAAAATTATCTGAGAGTCCCGATCAAAAGCTTAAGACTGCTTGAAAAATGTCAAAAAATCCTGTTTTGCTTGGTTGGATCTTAACAAGGTTCCAAGTAGAGCTTCAACATGCAACAAGAAGAAATGGGAGAAAACATTTTTTGAGCCTGCAATTTATTTAAAACAATGCTTAAACTGAAACAGGCGGTTTTACAGCTGATCAAAAGAAAAGAAAGAAACACAGAGACTAAATGCACACAAGGAGGTGATCAGGGGAAGTAGAAACACACGAGGAAACAGCTGACTGGAATACACCTGATGACCAACGTTCCCTCTAATGTTTCATGTGTCTGAACACACAAACTGAGCGTCCCTTGGACCACTGTGAGCAACAGCAGATGTGTGCACTGTGGTCACGCCAGCATCCAATCCATCCAAGTTACATGTTTATTAAAATAATCAAATTACAGCATTTATGTTAGACTACTTTTAATTAACTGCTTTAGCCCACTTACAATGAAAATAAAATCTTGTTCCTGACCTGTGCAGCATGTTAACACTATTGGAAGTAAAAATAACTTGAACTCCAATTTTGAAAACACAACTTTATTATTATTTTTTTCTTAATCTTTAAATATAGTAAACATACCTTGTGTGCCACAGACTGCTCCCAAACACGAGGGGACAAGTAATGCCTCTAAAACACTTAAGTTGGCTTTATTAAACATTAGATCTCTAGCTGGGAAAACATTTTTAATTAATGATTTAATCACTGAGCACAGCCTTGATTTTATGTTTCTAACTGAAACTTGGTTGGACCAAAGTAACAGTGGAGCTGTTCTCATCGAGACGACCCCTCCTAACTACAGTTTTATCAGTGAGGTCAGGGCGAGCAGGAGAGGAGGAGGGGTTGCTGTCTTATTTAATGAATCATTTCAATGTAAGCAGCTATCTCCTGGAAGTTTTCAGTCTTTTGAATATGTGGCTTTACAGCTGAAGGCCCCATCCAAAGTTGTGTTTCTTAATGTTTACAGGCCTCCCAAATACTGCACAGACTTTTTTAATGACCTCAGTGAACTGCTGTCTGTGATCTGTGTTGATTTTGACTGTGTAATTATTGCTGGGGATTTTAACATTCATGTGGACAACCCTCAGGACAAAGGGACTAAAGACCTGAGTAACACTCTGGGCAACTTTGGGCTGACTCAGCATGTAACAGAGGCCACACATAATAGAGGACACACTCTTGACCTACTGATCTCCAAAGGCCTGAGCATTTCAAAGGTTACTGTGTCTGATGTGGGCCTGTCTGATCATTACTGTGTTTTCTTTGAAAGTAAAATCTCAGCCCACACAAATATATCAACAACAGTGATCACAAAACGGTGTATAACTGAACACAGTAGTGAGATCTTTAACCAGGTCTTCCCATTAACACCTGACCTGTCCAGAGGGTCAGTCAATGAGCTCGTCAATAGCTTCAATGCTAACATGTTAAATGTAATGGACACTATTGCTCCCATTAAGGTGAAGGTTATCTCTGGAAGGAAAAAGTCTCCATGGAGAAACTCCACACTGGTGAAAAATGAAAAAAGAGAGTGTAGGAAAGCTGAGCGCAGATGGAGAAAAACAAACCTCCAGGTTCATTATGACATTTATAAAGAGAAACTTCACAATTATAATTTACAACTGAGGAATGCAAGGAGGTCCTACTTCTCTGACATCATCACTAAAAACAGCCATAATGCTCGGGTCTTATTTTCTACAGTTGACAGGCTAACAAACCCTCCTGTGTCAGTGGCAGCTGAACTTCATTCGACCATGGCCTGCAATGACTTTGCCAAATTCTTCACAGAAAAAATCCAAAAAATTAGACAAGCAATTGGTACATCAACAGCAGATCCAGGATATGTACTGTGTCCACCAAAAAACTGTTTAAACACCATGAAACAGTTTCAACCTATTAACAGCAAAGACCTGGAGGACATCTTAGGTCAACTGAACTCCTCCTCCTGCTGTTTAGATGTCCTGCCAACAAGTTTTTTCAAAAAGGTCTCAAAGACTTTAGAGTCAGACCTGTTACAGATCGTCAACTTTTCTTTATTATCAGGTGTGTTTCCAGAATCACTAAAAACTGCTGTAATCAAACCTATACTGAAAAAGGACAATCTTGACAAGACACAAATGAACAACTACAGGCCGATCTCAAATCTCCCATTTTTAAGTAAGATCATTGAAAAAGCAGTTTCTCAACAGCTCAGTTACTTCTTAAAACAGAATAATTGCTACGATGCCTTCCAGTCAGGTTTTAGACAGAACCACAGCACTGAAACCGCTCTGACCAAAGTGTTTAATGACATATGTCTGAATACAGACAGTGGAAAAATGTCAGTCTTAGTTTTACTGGATCTCAGTGCAGCATTTGATACAGTTGACCACAACATATTACTCAAACGACTGGAGAACTGGACAGGTCTTTCAGGAACTGTACTAAACTGGTTCAAAACATACGTAGAAAACAGGAAATACTTTGTATCAATAGGTAACTTCACATCTGAGCAGACAAGTATCACATGTGGAGTTCCCCAAGGTTCCATCTTGGGACCCCTTCTGTTTAACATTTACATGCTCCCACTGGCACAGATTATAAAGAACAACAAAATAAACTATCACAGCTATGCAGATGACACACAAATATATATCACAATGTCACCAGGAGACCGAGGCCCTGTACAGGCTCTTGGTAAATGCATTGAGGAAATCAATGACTGGTTGTGCCACAATTTTCTCCAGCTAAACAAAAACAAAACTGAGGTAATAGTCTTTGGCACCAAAGAAAAACGATTACAGGTCACCAGAGAACTTCAATCTATACACCTAAAAACCACAAACCAGGCGAGAAATTTGGGTGTAGTGATGGATGCAGACCTAAACTTATAAAAACACATTAAGACAATAACAAAGTCAGCTTACTATCACCTCAAGAATATTTCAAGGATAAAAGATCTGATGTCTCAACAGGACCTGGAAAAACTAGTCCATGCATTCATCTTTAGTAGGCTTGATTACTGTAACAGCATCTTTACAGGTCTACCTAAAAAATCAGTCAGACAACTACAGCTCATTCAGAACTCTGCTGCTCGAGTCCTCACTAAGACCAAAAAAGTGGACCACATCAGTCCAGCTCTGAGGTCTTTACACTGGCTGCCTGTCCGTCAGAGGATAGACTTTAAAGTTCTGATGCTGGTCTATAAAGCTCTGAATGGTTTAGGACCAAAATACATCAGTGACCTCCTGACCCAGTATGAACCTTCCAGATCCCTCAGGTCATCTGGATCCGGTCTTTTATCAGTTCCCAGAGTCAGAACCAGACACGGAGAAGCTGCATTCAGCTTTTATGCTCCTTATATCTGGAACAAACTCCCAGAAAGCCTCAGATCAGCTGAAACACTCAGTTTATTTAAATCCAGGTTGAAGACTCACCTGTTCTCAGCTGCATTTGAATAAAGCACCAAACCCACACTTTTAAGCTCAAATTTCAAAACTTACATTAACTTCTGATCTTATCTATTTCTGATTTTATCTGTTTTGATTTTATATACTGTTTTGTTTGTTTGTTTGTTTGTTTGTTTGTTTGTTTGTTTGTTTGTTTGTTTGTTTGTTTGTTTGTTTGTTTGTTTGTTTGTTTGTTAAGTGGGTTTAGAGCTCTGGGTAGCTCCCCAGCTGGGTCTAGACTGGGTCTAGAGAGTATTTTAAATTCAGGGAATTTAAAATAGAAAGTAGCTCGTCCACAGAAGGACTGGTAGCTCCCCTTACGATAAGGGTTCAGATCGCGCGAACAGGTGTGGGATTAGAGCTCTGGGTAGCTCCCCAACTGGGTCTAGACTGGGTCTAGAGATTTTAAATTCAGGGAATTTAAAATAGAAAGTAGCTCGTCCACAGAAGGACTGGTAGCTCCCCTTACGATAAGGGTTCAGATCGCGCGAACAGGTGTGAAATGTGTGTGTTTAGTTAGTTTGTTTGTTTGCTTGTTTTAATCAATTTTAAATCATGCTTTTTATCTGTTTTGATTTTATATACTGTTTTGTTTGTTTGTTTGTTTGTTTGTTTGTTTGTTTGTTTGTTTGTTTGTTTGTTTGTTTGTTTGTTTGTTTGTTTGTTTGTTAAGTGGGTTTAGAGCTCTGGGTAGCTCCCCAGCTGGGTCTAGACTGGGTCTAGAGAGTATTTTAAATTCAGGGAATTTAAAATAGAAAGTAGCTCGTCCACAGAAGGACTGGTAGCTCCCCTTACGATAAGGGTTCAGATCGCGCGAACAGGTGTGAAATGTGTGTGTTTAGTTAGTTTGTTTGTTTGCTTGTTTTAATCAATTTTAAATCATGCTTTTTATTTGTTTTTGTTTCTAATGTCTCTGTAAAGCACTTTGAATCACCTTGTTGTTGAATTGTGCTATACAAATAAATTTGCCTTGCCTTGCCTTGCCTTAAATAGTATCATCAACATCAGTACATCTGTACATCAGTTGAAAAGCTGCATCAAAAATTCAAGTAAGGAGTTACTTGTCCAATGAAGCCTTCAATAGGTGGACTTCATTTTTAAAGCAAAAATCTGAGTAATTTTCAAGAAGCGACATTTGTGAATGAAAAATTTTGCAACTATAAACAAGTTGTTAATCCCAAATTCTATTTTCTTATTTTCTGTTTGTAGGCCAAATCTAATTACTTGAAAGGTTAGAGAAGGGCAGTCAATATTTTTAGAGGTTAACCAGGACTGAAAATCATCCCACAAACATCTGGAACTCTCACATGAATAAAAAAGGTGCTCTGTAGTCTCAATATCACTGTTGCAAAAAGTGTGTTCGTATCTATACTGAATTTCTTGTGAAGACAGTCGTTGGACGGGTATATGGCATTTAAGATTTTAAAGTGATTTTCTTTTGCTTTTGGTGGAATTGGAAAAGAAAGATACTCAGTCAAAAACCTCGAGTTATAATCTTTAAACAAATATTTTCTTTTTAATTGAGAAGGAAAAAGTTGTTTGGTTAGAATTTTGCATGTCTTTCCTTCAAATTGACGATCATCAATAATTAGGGACGGCTCACAAATTATAGAGGAAGAACAGGTTAAACTGGCTTTAGCCATCTGAATCATTGCAGGGGGAATGGCTTTCACAACTTTAATGAATTTACTCTGAGTACATGATAAGCCATAATTATCTATGAATTTATTATATGATAATAATAAATATATATTTTAATATTTAATTTAAATAAATACTTATTTTCCACCCTGATTTATGAATAAATTCTTTACAAATCCTACCATGTGGATTCATGGATTTTTCTTTCACATTCTGTCTCTCACAGTTGAAGTGTACCTCTGGTGCAAATTACTGACCTCTGTCATCATTTTAGGTGGGGGAACTTGCACAATCGGTGGCTGACTAAATACTTTTTTGCCCCACTGTATATATATAATAATAAAAACTGCAAAGCTAAACTTAACCCTGGTTAACCCTGGTAGTTAACCCTTAACCCTGGTAGTTTGCCCTGGTTCAGCTTTGACAAAGTTGTCATCTTGTACCCTGTCAGAGCCCTGTATGCTTGCAGAGACCCCTACAGTAGGGCAACATGCAAATGTCCAAACCTTTGTGTTTTAGCTTTATTTATGTCTTACACAGCATCCAACTCTTTAGCTGACTTAATAACTTCAGCTAAAGTGAATAGTTAGTCTAATTCATTAGTGCAGCATTACTGGATCACCTCTGTTTGAAGTGATATAACGTGATGTACAACTATCACTGAAACAGCAAACTTTGTAAATAAACAAACAACACTTCTCACAAAATGTGTTCTTTATACCTGACTGTATACCTTCAAGCCTGTAGTTATATTTATTATCAGTTAGAGCCCCTCCTCATTGTTCTTCTTTGGTGCAACCCTATAAATACAGTGTACCCCTTTTGCCTCTCCCCTTTTCTACAATTCCCCAGTGGGAGACGTGGGTAATTCGTATGGGACTCATGGAGCATCTCTCTATGAGCACTCAGTGCTTTAAACAGTTCGTCTCAGTTTAACCAGCAGCCTTCACACCACACATCACACAGACATGGAAACTTCAAACCCTCAGACTGAAGACACCATCGGAAATAAATAGATTGTGATGAAGATGAAGAACTGGAACAGTTTGCTGTGGTTTCTTCTGTTCCTGTCAGAAATAAGAGTCTGGCAGCACTTTGCTCTCCTTCCACATGTTTAAGGAGGAAGTGAAGACGAGTGAGTCAGTCGTCTTCCTCTGTGGGCCCAACATCAGGCAGCAGCCACGTATTTGTAAAAACCCAGCACACTGCTTCAGAAACACTGAGTCCAGGTGACCAGAGTCATGTGATCAGTGAGGTCTTCACTCAGGACGTCACTGCTTCAGGACCTGATTCGGAGGTTTATAAGGACGTGGATCATTGGTGTTGTGTGAGAGCTGGTGAACCATGGGGAACATAAATAAAAACCAGGCCATCAGCAATTTACCCCTCAGTTCTAAAACCTACATAATACACTATACATATAGTTATATGGGTTATAGTATGTTATAAATAAATGTAGCTTCACGCTGCACTTCATATGTTTTACCACTAGATGGCAGCACAGAGGCCTGTGTTGGAAAGCTTTGAGTAATGAAGCGTTTTCAATCCAAGCTTCAGAAAGCTTCATGTGATCATCAAGGAAGCAACCAGGAAATATCTGCTGTGTGTAAAAACAGCAACACAAGAATCCAGGATGAAGACAAGAAACTCAAAGCTCACACACAAAACAGGCGGAGCTAATTTTGTGACGAGTTTCTGTAAAAACACCACAGAAGTGAATCATCAAAGTTTCCATGTGAGCTGATGATGCTGCTGCAGAGTTTCTGTGAACCTCCTGTGACCCCGCCTCCTCATACAGAGACATCTTATTGGCTTTATTCATTCTGCTCAGCACAGACGTGCTGCACCCTGGATCCCAACAAGAGCTCCAGTTGGATCCAGTTTGATCCAGTTTCTGCAGTAAATCTAATGACGGGCGTCTGTCTCTCCTTAAGCTTTTCTGCCCACAAGGAGAGCTCTGCCTCCTGCCGCTCACGGGTCGTGTCATTCTGTCAGGCATGTTGTGTGTGGAGGTGAGGAAGACATGACCCAAACGCTGGACTCACGGTGCAGGATAATGGTGTTAATGGTGTTTTATTGTAGGTAGGCTGGATGAACAGAACATGAACTGAAATGACTGACTGGGTGACTGAACTGAACATACATGCGGAGAGACAACATCAACATCAATGACACAACAAAGAACTGGAGGAAACTGAGGACTTAAATACACAGACTGATGCGGATGAAAATGAGAGACCGGTGAGTACACAGCTGAACATAATCTGGCTAACGACATGAGAGACGAGCTGATACGGGAAAAACAGGAAGTGAGAACAACATTGATGTGGCAAAATAAACTGAACATGAACAAACTGAAATCACTGGGTCAATGACCCAGCAACCCTGACAGTTGCATTGCTGGCTGATCCCAAAAGGTTGATTCTGCTCATCTGGACGTTTTCAGTGGGAGAAACATTTGGTCACTGATCCAGGTGACTTCTTCAGTCTTAGCTGACTGCAGGTTTCCAACCTTATAAACAGCACATTTGCACAATGATTGAAACTAGCAGCAGTGGTACCTGATATATATTATAGTAATAAAATACATAGACATATATAATACATACTAATGATGAAGGAACTGAGCTCACAGTCCATTTTTCATTTAGTGAACTTCTCAGTTTATTTTGGGGGGCTCAGAAATGCTCACTCTGTTTGTACATCACTTATTGTCAGCAATAGACTCATTCTGCTTTGTGGAAATAAACATGTGACATTATTTCCTGTGTTTTTGATGCAGCGTTTTATCAAACTAGAGCTGCATGATAAACAATGAAACGGCTTCTAAAAGTTTGACGTCAAAGAATAGAATGAATAGAATAGAATGCCTTTATTGTCACTATACAGTTGTACAATGAGATACAGAGCATCTCTGTCGCCAAATTCCAGCATATTCTTCACCAGGACCCTTTGTGATATTTTTCATGTTTCATACAAACTAAAGTGATACACAACATACGCAGTGCTAAACACAGATATTTACATGTTTCTAAGAGTTTGATAACGAAGCTGTTACCAACATCCTGCACCATGTTCTTGGTCTTGTTCAAAATGGGAAAAACACAAGACTAGTTTCAAATAATCAGCGTCTGCTGTTTATTAGATAAGCCGCATGCATTATGATCCCTCAGTACAATACAATCATTTTCTGCTTGAACTGCATTCAAAACAATTGAGCCAATATTTTCAGCTTATATGGCTGAAACATTTTGAAATGATGAGCTTCCAACAATGAGTAAAAGATGTGGAGAGTTTGGAAACATCCCATTAAGAAAGAGAAATCAAACATTTGGATTCATTTTAATGAGCTCAGACTTGTTGAAAATGCAGAGGAGCTGGTTGTGAACTGAGCTTCAGAGAAAAACAACATATTGATATTCACTCTGAAACTTTGAGTGTAAAAAGACAGAAAAACAACATGTGGATCCTGTAATAATGGGAGCTTCCATCTTTAAAGGACTGAAGAGGAAGAAGTTTACAAGGAATCATTTAGAACAGTTTCAAACATCAACTGATTGAATCCATGAATCTGAAAACATGTTTCTGAGTGAAAGAGAGACATGTACAGACTGAACTATCTGTTCAACAGTCAGAGTGTTTCTCTAACAGGAGGACACTCTTTAAACTAGGGCTGCTCGATTATGGCAAAAATGATAATCACGATTATTTTCACTGACATTGAGATCTCGATTATTTGACGATATTTATTTAACAATAACAACGTGTTGAATAATGACTTTAAAGATTGTCAAAAAATAATATAAAATAGTGCAAATACTGATAACAGTGCAAATGTTTGCAAAATAAAAATAAATGAAAAATGTAAACATCTGTGTTTAGTGAACTGTGCAGTGTTGCTCTGTGGTGCAGCTAAGACACTGTAGCAAAGTTTACACACTATGTCTACTTGATCCACGTCTGACCCCTCAAACCCATAATGTTTCCACACCACTGAAGTTTTTTTTACCTCTCTTTTCAACCAATGGCAGTCACTCTCCTCTCCAAATAACTTCGGCTTAGCTTTCCGAGCTTCCCTCGGGTCCGCTTAATTAGCGGTCCCCAACCCCCGGGCCTCGGACCGGTACGTGAATCGTTTGGTACCGGGCCGCGAGAGTTGAGGCTCAGGTGTGAAATGTATAGTTTTCAGGGTTTTTATCGGTTTTCAGCGTTATTTTGTTATCATTTTTATCATTTACTCGGTTTTCCTTGGTCTTTTCACGTGTGTTAGGAATAAATTTTCTTTTTTTCGGTACCGGTACTAGTTTTATTTTGTTGTATTTATCCGCGACACCTTAAAGGCCGGTCTATGACAATATCGTCGGGCATAAACCGGTCCGTGACGCAAAAAAGGTTGGAGACCGCTGCTCTTAATTGTTGTGACGCGTGTTCGAAATGCAGGGAGGTGCGCTCGATTTGCCACACGGAGCAGCGCGAGAGTAAAGCACGAGGGAGGGGCTAATAATCGGCTCGGTCATTTTTAATGATCGTTGAAAGCCCAGATCGTAATCGAGATTAAAATTCGATTAATTGAGCAGCCCTACTTTAAACTCAGCTCAGCACAGGGACACTGAGGAACCAAGATACCTGAATCTAAACCCAGGATAAAGAGTTTCAGTGAATGTGGTGCTAAAGGTGTGAATATGAATCAGATTGTCAGAGGAGACTCTGTAGAAGGACAGAGTGCCGGCAGGAACGTCCACATACACCGCTACTCTGTTAGAGACAGAGATGGAGGAGGAGATGGATGTTCCTCTGCTATTGTGCCAGACAGAATGAGGACCATCATCGTAGCAGATCAGGCTCCAGGACTGATCATTGTAACCAAACCAACAATCTTTACTGTCTCCTTTCCTTCTGATTCTTCTGTAACTCACTGACATATAAACCCCTCCTTTCCACTCGACCTCCCAGTAACAGCGACCAGTCAGACCATTTTTACACAGCAGCTGAGGCCAGTAATCAAATCTGTCTGGATGATCAGGAAATGACTGAACCTCCTCCACATGTGCCACCTTCCTGTTGTTGTCAGACAGTTGGAGTTTTGTGTGTACTGTGTTTGCGTCGACTGTGAGTTGACAGGAATCTGATGGAGAGAACAAACACAATCCAGCTGCAGTTATTGATCATCTGTTCATTGATTGACTCCTGACATCAGAGATGTAAATGAGTGATGTGACAGTTTGAAGATGGTTGAATGTGTGCTGCTTTGTTTTCATGAATCACATTAAAAACCCACTTACATTTCCTCAGACCTGGTCTCAACCACTGGACTCCAGCAGGCTCCACCCTGAAAGGAGGGGGGGGGGGGGGGTGTCAGACCAGCACAGTCTCTTTCAGCATACACAACTGGACATTACATGGCTCTCATATACATACTGTTAGACACTGATAAAGGAACAGTGCAACATTTTCACGAATACACTTATGAGGAAAACATTGAGACAACAGTTTATCCTGCCCCGGATAGGGTTACTGAGGCCCACAGCCAGAAGAGGGGACATGGGCCCATCCTCCTGCAGGCCCACCACCCGCATGAGGTGCCGTAGGGGTCGGGTGCATTGTGTGCCGGGAGACAGCCAGGAGCAGATGCCCTGGCGGACCGATCCCCGGCTACCAAAATTGGCAATTGGGACATGGAATGTCACCTCTCTTGTGGGGAATGAGCCTGAGTTAGTGCATGAGGTTGAGAGGTACCGGCTAGATATAGTCGGGTTCACCTCTACGCATGGCTTGGGCTCTGGAACCAGTCTCCTGGAGAGGGGGTGGACTCTGTCTCAGTCTGGCGGGCTGGGGTGTGTATGCTACTATCCCCTCGGCTTGCTGCCTGTACATTGGGGTTCTTCCCGGTGGATGAGAGGGTTTGTTCTCTGCGCCTTAGGTTCAGGGAACAAGTCCTGATTGTCATTTGCACTTATGCGCCGAGTTGCAGTTCAGAGTACCCAGCCTTCTTGGAGTCCCTGGGTGGGGTGCTCCACCTGAAGACTCTGTTTTCCTACTGGGAGACTTCAATGCTCACGTGAGTAATGACAGCGAGACCTGGAGGGGCGTGATTGGGAGGAACGGCCTCCCTGATCTGAACCCAAGTGGTGTTTTCTTATTGGACTTCTGTGCAAATCACAATTTGGCCATAGCAAACTCCTTGTTCGAACATAAAAGTGTCCATAAGTGCATGTGGCACCAGGACCCTCTAGGCCACAGGTCGATGATTGATTTTGTAATCGTATCACCAGACCTGCGACCATATGTTCTGGACACTCAGGTAAAGAGAGGGGCTGAGCTGGGGAGGACGCTGGACAGACCCAGTGCGCCTAAACATGTAGTGAGGGTGTGCTGGGAACGCCTCCCAGAGGCCCCAGTCCGTGAAATCTTCAACACACACCTCCGGCAGAGCTTCAACAGCATCCAGAGGGAGACTGGGGACATTGAGTCCTAATGGACCATGTTCAGCATCTCCATTGCCAAAGCTGCAGCATTGAGTTGCAGCCGCAAGGTGGTTGGTGCCTGTCGTGGTGGTATTCCCCAAACCAAATGGTGGACACAAGAGGTGAAGGGAGCCACAAGGCTGAAAAAGGAATCCTGTCAGGCTTGGTTAGCCTGTGGGACTTTGGAGGCAGCTGACAGGTACCGACAGTCAAAGTGGATTGTGGCTGAGGCAGTGGCTGAAGCAAAAATTTGGGTGTGGGAGGAGTTCGGAGAGGCCATGGAAAAAGACTTTTGGACTGCCTCAAAGAGATTCTGGTAAACTGTCAGGCGTCTACCAGTATTGTGGATAGTGTTGGTGGAGCGCTGCTGACTTCGACTGAGAAAATAGTCGGACGGTGGAAGGAATACTTGGACGACCTCCTTAATCCCACTGACACGTCTTCCAAGGAGGGAGCAGAGTCTGGGGATGAGGGGGATGACCCGCCAATTTACGGGGGCGAAGTCACTGAGGCAGTTAAACAACTCCTTGGTGGCAGAGCCCTTGGTGTGGATGATGTCCTCCCCGAGTTCATGAAGGCTCGGGATGTTGTAGGGCTGTCCTGGTTGACACGCCTCTACAATGTTGCGTGGAGATCAGGGGCAGTACCCCTGAACTGGCAGACCAGGGTGGTGGTCCCCATTTTTAAAAAGGGGGACTGGAGGGTGTGTTCCAACTACATTGGGAATCACACTCCTCAGCCTCCCTGGGAAAGTCTATACAAGGGTGCTGGAAAGGAGAGTTCGTCCGCTAGTCGAACCTCGGATACAGGAGGAACAATGCGGTTTTCGTCCTGGTTGCGGAACACTGGACCAGCTCTTTATCCTCTCAAGGATACTTGAGGGGGCATGGGAGTTTGCCCAACCAGTCTACATGTGTTTTGTGGACTTGGAGAAGGCATTCGACCATGTCCCTCGGGGTGTCCTGTGGGAGGTGCTATGGGAGTATGGGGTGTCTGGCCCATTGCTACGGGCTATTTGATCCCTATACAACCATTAAGAGCTCGGTTCACATTGCCGGCAATAATTCGGACTTGTTCCCTGTGGGGGATAAGCTCCGCCAGAGCTGCCCTTTGTCACCAATTCTGTTCTTAATTTTTATGAACAGGATTTCTAGGCGCAGCCAAGTGGCGGAGGTCTTTCACGTAGGTGGTCTAAGAATCTCATCTCTGCTTTTTGTGGATGATGTGGTTCTGTTGGCTTCATCGGTTGATGGCCTCCAGCTCACTCTGGAACGGTTCACAGCCGTGTGTGAAGCAGTGGGAATGAGGATCAGCACCTCGAAATCCGAGGCCACGGTTCTCAGCCAGAAAAGGATGGAGTGCCCACTCTGGGTCGGGGACGAGTTCCTACCCCAAATGGAGGAGTTTAAGTATCTCGGGGTCTTGTTTGTGAGTAATGGGAGAAGGGAGCTGGAGATCGACAGACGGATTGATGCTGCAGCCGCTGCACCAGTCCGTCGTGGTGAAGAGAGAGATGAGCGCAAAAGTGAAGCTCTCAATTTACCTGTCTGATCTACGTCCCTACCCTCACCTATGGTCACATGCTGTGGGTAGTGACCAAAAGAACAAGATCACAGATACAAGCAGTGGAAATGAGCTTCCTCCGACAGTGGCTGGTCTCTCCCTTAGAGATAGGAGAGGGTAGGGAAGTTCAGCCATCTGGGAGGGGCTCAGAGTAGAGCTGCTTCTCCTCCACATTGAAAGGAGCCAGCTGAAGTGGTTTAGGCATCTGACAAGGATGCATCCTGGGCGCTTCCTGGGTAAGGTGTTCTGGGCATGTTCCGGAACACCTCACCCAGTGACTTTGAGGACTGGTGCCAGCAGAACTACCTCCAGATCAACACAAGAAAAACCAAGGAGCTGATGGTAGACTTCCACAACCAAAAACATCCTCTACTTCAACCACTAAACATCCAAGGTATGGACATTTTGAGGCTGTGGTACCTTGGTGTACATCTGAACAATAAACTTGACTGGACTCACAATTTAAAAACCCTCTACAGAAGAGGGGAGATCAGGCTGTACCTGCTGTGGAGACTGAGGTCTTTCGGAGTGAAGGGCCCACTCCTGAAGACCTATGACTCTGTGGTGGCCTCAGCCATCTTTTACGGTGTGGTCTGCTAGGGCGGCAGCATCTCTACTGGTGACAGGAAGAGACTGAACAGCCTGATCCAGAGGGCCAGCTCTGTTCTAGGATGCCCTCTAGACCCAGTGGAGGTGGTGAGTAAGAATGGAGAAAGGAGAATGGTGGCTAAGATGTCATCCCTGTTGGACAACATAGCCCACCCCATACATGGGACCCTGACAGAACAGAGCAGTGCTACCCAAGATGTGGGACAGAGATGGCTGCTACCTTTACAGGGAAAGACTCAGCTGAACATTTCTATCTATTTCACACCTTGGCTCATGTGGTGAGGCACATAATTAATAATGGGTCAACGACCCTTTTTAGGGATAACCAAATTTTAAATTAAATTAAATACCTAAGTCTCTCCAAAATTTTATTTTAGAACTGAAGAAACTTCTCATATGAAATGTCTGCAAGAAAAAGCCCAGTTGCTCTTTTCAAGCTCCTTAGATTGTCTGTAATGAGCAAGCACTTCCCTTCATTTGTGACATCTGCATGAAACAATCAGGAACTGAATGTAGGACACAGCAGATGTTTTCAACTTTTCCTCCTCTATCAGACATTCTCTCCATACCTGAGAGTGTCTAGTCTCCAATGTGGATCCTTCAGTCCAGCCAACAAACTCTGGACTGAGTCTCCTGGATGATTGTAGCTCAGGTCCAGCTCTCTCAGATGGGAGGGGTTGGAGCTCAAAGCTGAAGCCAGAGAAGTACAGCCTTCCTCTGTGATCAGACAGCCTGATAGACTATATAAACACACACAAAAAAAACAATACATTTGTTAAAACTTCACTAAAGGCTTATTTTCAATTATTTTTATGGATAAAATACCCATTCAAATTCAAATTTTATTTGTCACAAACAAATGAATGATAGTCAAATGCCAAGTCCACAAGATACATGTAGACTTGTTGGATAAATTCCATGCACCCTCAAACACCTGAAGAAAACTTTGTGAGATTTGTTTTATTTGTTTAAGAAGAAATAGACAATTTCATCAAATTCTGATATGTAATATTGTAATATTTTTTTTTTTATAGACCAAGGAAAACCAGTCATAACAGAGAATTTACACAGTTAGTAGGTAGTGTGCAATTTAGACATTTTTTGTTTGTTTGTTTGGTGTGTGTGTCAGAACAGTTGGACAATGATGGAATGTCACACACACTGCTGTTACGGCTGCCGTCGTGGGCTGGGATTATGACATGTAAATGTGAGTGTGCAGGTGCGCCTCCAGGAGTGGTGGATCCCGAAGATGGTACACCAGGAGTATAAGACGGCGCGGTTGAGGACGGCAATCATCCATCCTCGGTTTTACCCCAACCAGCTGGGGCTGCGACATGCCCTGTGTTGCTCTGCAAGTCATGAGGAAGTTCGAGTGGATCGCCTTTTCAGTTGGGTACAGTTTTCTCATGTTTAGTTAGTCAGGGAGGTAAGTGATTGTTGTTTAGTTATGTTTTTGGGGGCTACGTAAGCAATCGCTCCTCTGAGCCCAGCTGATCTTGTTTTTGGACACACGGTACGCAGGCCGTTGCAATTACTTAAAGAGAAATTATTGTCCGAATCGCATCGGGTGGAGGATAATGTGTTGGATTATGTGTGTGCTTTTAAGGAATGTCTCTCTCGTGCAGTTGGCCCGCGACCACTTGAGGCGAGCCCAGGGCATTATGAAAGCACGTTTTGACAAGAAATCCGTGGTTCAGAATTTTGCCCCGGGGGAGAAGGTGCTGGTTTTGCTTCCAGTGACTGTGTCTAGCATTCGAGCTCAATTTTCTGGTCCTTATGAGGTGGATCGGAAAATAAGTGATACTAACTATGTCATTAAAACGCCTGATCGGAAGCGAAAGTTGCAAGTGTGTCATGTTATGAATGTGCCTGATCCCATCTGCCGGTGGATCACTGACTTCCTGACGGACAGGAAGCAGCACGTGAGGCTGGGGAAGAATGTCTCGGACTCCCGGACCATCAGCACCGGCTCCCCTCAGGGCTGTGTTCTTTCTCCTCTGCTATTCTCCCTGTACACCAACTGCTGCACCTCCACCCACCAGTCTGTCAAGCTAATCAAGTTCGCAGATGACACCACCGTCATTGGGCTCATCTCGGACGGGGATGAGTCTGCCTACAGGAGGGAGGTTGAACGTCTGGTGTCCTGGTGCAGCCACAACAACCTGGTGCTGAATGCCCAGAAGACAGTGGAGATTATTGTGGACTTCAGGAAGCACACAGCCCCACTCCCCCCCATCATCCTGACTGACACCCCCATCACCTCTGTGGACTCATTCCGCTTCCTGGGTACCACCATCACCCAGGACCTGAAGTGGGAGCCCACCATCACCTCCGTCATCAAGAAAGCCCAGCAGAGGATGTACTTCCTGAGGCAGCTGAAGAAATTCAACCTGCCAACACGGACGATGATGCAATTCTACACTGCAATCATCGAGTCCATCCTCACCTCCTCCATCACCGTGTGGTACGCTGGAGCCACTACCAGGGACAAACAGAGACTGCAGCGTGTTGTGCGCTCTGCTGAGAAGGTGATTGGCTGCAGACTCCCATCTCTGCAGGACCTGTACACCTCCAGGACACTGCGGCGTGCAGCCCGGATCTCAGCTGACCCTTCTCACCCTGGACACAGTCTGTTTGACCTGCTCCCCTCAGGCAGGAGGCTCCGGTCCATTCGCACCAGAACCTCTCGCCACAAGAACAGTTTCTTCCCCTCTGCTGTTGGACACATGAACAATAACCACATGACTGTCCCCGCCACTAACACATGACCCTACGCTGTGTCACTGCATCATTTCATGTCTGGCACTGATCACCACCTGCACTCATGTATATATCTTTCTACGTAGCACTCATAATTCTTATTCTCATGTATATATCACATGTATATCTCATGCACATATCTTTCTTTCTACATAGCACTTTAATTCTTATTGTTTGCACTGAAGCACCGCAGCAAATTCCTAATGTTGTAAACCTCAACATCTGGCAATAAACCCATTCTGATTCTGATTCTGATTAATATGCTCAAATGTTATGTGTCCAAAGAGCTCGCCACCGGTGATGTAATTTGCTCTGGGCACCACAGAGTACCACCCACAAGATGGTTTGATGGAAAAAAGTGGCTGTATACTGGGGGCTCGGAGATTGGAATTGCGAGATGTTGGCCACTTTGGAGTCCTCCCGCTCTCATTTGCCACCCCCTGCTCATAGGGATGTCCTTGCGTTAGTGAAAGCTCATCAACCTTTGTTTTTTGACTACCGTAGGCAAACATCTGTCCTGTGTCACGACATCACGGTGGAAACTGACAGGCCGATAAAACAGCACGCTTATCGTGTAAACACCACAAAGCGGAGCTTGATGCAGTAGGAAGTTGAATATCTCATTGAGCATGGCCTTGCTATTTCCAGTCATGACGCGTGGAGCTCGCCTTGTATTCTGGTAGCGATAGCGGACAATATTTCCAGAAAGTGAATGCGGTTACCAAACCAGACTCGTTTACGCTCCCGCGGATGGAAGATTGCCTCGATCGTGTTGGTTCTGCTCAGTATGTTACAAAGCTGGACCTATTAAAGGGGTACTGGCAGGTTCCATTAACACCTAGGGCTTTGGAGATCTCTGCCTCCAGGGGCGAGGGCACCTAGACCCGGTTTGTAGAGTACGCTTGGGGAGTGTGATCGTGTGTACAACGTCTCTTCATGTCTGTCTCCACGTTGGTTGAGTGTGGAGTAAGTGCATATGAGAGCATGAGGGTGGGAATGGATGTTTGTATCTGTGTGTGCCTGTATGTCTGTGTCTATATGTCAGGTTGGGTGTCAGGCGCCACCTCTCTGGGGACATCTCAGGCCCTCCAAGGTTTGGAGGCCTATCTCCCCCTACCACCACTTCCCCTGCCAGTGGCGGACCCCCTCAGACATCGGTGCGTTGGTGGTTCTTTGTGTCCGGGGATGGGCGTCCAGGTACACACCGGCTCACTCCTTGGCGGCCGCTTATCGGGGCCTGGAGCCTGGGGCTCGCTCGGGCCACTTCGGAGGTGGGGTGCCCCCGGCCTCTCGGCCTGGGGCTCGGTCACTCAGGCGCAGCTGGCTGCCGGCGGAGCTCACGGGCGCGTCACTGCAACTCCCCCTGGCTTCTGCTCCGCGGCTGCTGAGTGAGCCCTCATCTGGGACTCTCCTCAGCTCTTTCCGGGACAGTGGCGCAGCTGCCCCTCTGTTGGTCTTCCTTGGTCTCTTGTGTTCTGGGGGCCTCTGGATGTCTGGAGTTTTGATCTCCTCCACACCTGCTTCACGCCCTGGAGGACGGGGCTGTGGCCCCCCCACACCCTCTAGCAGATTATTACATGAAGGAACCTTTTAAAAAAACAAAAAACAAGCGCGTCCATGCTCACAGGTGTACACACGGGTGATCACACCCACAAACTACACCCTTTTTGGCTCCTACCTCAAAGCACACTGTGTTCTGTTGATCTTATGTGCTGCACAATAATGTTTAACATTTAGTATTTACTGTCATATTCCCATATATCATTGTGATGTTGTTTATTCTATTACTCTTGTTCTCTTCTGCTTGCTTTCTTTTATCTTTCTCAGCAGGTGATCCAGGTGATTGATATATGCATTTTTTTTCTCTGCCCGTTCTGTTGGTTTTTGTCTTTTGCCCTTCTCCCCCGTCCCTCTTCTCAGCTGTTTCTCTTTCCCTCTTTCTTTCTCCCCTTCTTTCCCCCAGTCAAGTCTGTCCCGTATTCAGTAAGTGAAAATAAAATAAACAATAAAGGTGAATCAAATGGACCATTACGGCAAGGCTGGGATGGTCAGTTTGGTAAAGTAAATCCGTTGGGCATCTTTCTTTGCCTTTAGACAACAATTCTGATGGCAAAAGAGCCAAACGGGACAGGCCAAAAAAAAAGCACCTGCCTTATGCGGCAGGTGCTGTGTGGAGTGTCTAAGTGCGAGGCATACTTGGACGACGTGGTTGTCTATTTTACCTTGTGGCCTGAACATCTCGCAACACTTTCTGAGGTGTTTGGGCGGTTCAACGATGCCTCCCTCACGCTCAACCTTTCTAAATGTGAGTTCGGGAAGGCTACTATTACCTATTTGGGCAAGCAAGTGGGACAAGGGCAGGTATGGCCCGTGACTGAAAAAGTTCAGGCCGTTGTGGACTTTCCAGTGTCACAAACTCGGCACACGTTGCGTCGCTTTCTGGGCATGGTTCTATCGGGGGTTCTGTAAAAACTTTTGTTTTGATTCAGGGGAACACATTTTTTCCCTTGTAGTTTTGGCATTGGCTACGGTCCACGGTAGCCTGTGTTACTGTTCTTATAAATAAAAAATAAAAAAAACACCTGGTAACCAGATAACATATCGTCTCTGTCTTCTGTCGGAGGGATATTAAAATATGTTATATAGTTTCGTCTGGCTTGATCGCAAATGGCGTTCTATGACTTTTGATGGTTATAACCCTTTATACTTTTTATATATGAAATTTCTGCACAAATTTTGGTCCTATTGAAATGAATATGAAACTACAGTCCATCTAGTGGTATGAATGGCAAACTACAGTCATGGTGCGTTTGGCTTCCTCTAGTGAAAGAAAGGTAAACTATACTCAATAGCAGTACATTTTTGCTCTAGTTAATATTAGCGGCTAAAGTTTTAAATGATTTCTTAAACATGTTGGTGATTTAATGCTAAAAAATAAAAATAAAAAACATTGTTTTTAAGTGTTTTTTGTGAGATTTTAGGTTGTGTTAAGGCAGTACGTCAAAATGAAAAAAACAAAGAAACTGCCAATTTAAACGTGAGGTTGTGTTGAATAGAATGCCAACAAATGAGACATTTTCTTTTAATGTAAAAGAATAGAAAGGTCACATTACAGTTAGTGAAAAATAGCCAGTTACACTTTTGATTTCTGAAGGGTAAATGACTGCTTGACTGTCTGAGTTCTAACCTGAGAGTTTCCAGTGTACAATATGGACTCTCCAGTCCTGCAGACAGAAGTTTCGCTCCCAAATCTCGCAGATCATTGTTACTCAGGTCCAGCTCCATCAGACTAGAGGACGGGGAGGTCAGAATTGAGGACAGAGCCGCACAGCTTCTCTCTGAGAGGTTGCAGCCACTTAGTCTGAAACAATTATTATTGAAAATAGTTTTATTGTTTCATGTAGACAAGAGAAATACACTTCATACAGGGAGTGCAGAATCATTAGGCAAATGAGTATTTTGTCCACATCATCCTCTTCATGCATGTTGTCTTACTCCAAGCTGTATAGGCTCGAAAGCCTACTACCAATTAAGCATATTAGGTGATGTGCATCTCTGTAATGAGAAGGGGTGTGGTCTAATGACATCAACACCCTATATCAGGTGTGCATAATTATTAGGCAACGTCCTTTCCTTTGGCAAAATGGGTCAAAAGAAGGACTTGACAGGCTCAGAAAAGTCAAAAATAGTGAGATATCTTGCAGAGGGATGCAGCAGTCTCAAAATTGCAAAGCTTCTGAAGCGTGATCATCGAACAATCAAGCGTTTCATTCAAAATAGCCAACAGGGTCGCAAGAAGCGTGTGGAAAAACCAAGGCGCAAAATAACTGCCCATGAACTGAGAAAAGTCAAGCGTGCAGCTGCCAAGATGCCACTTGCCACCAGTTTGGCCATATTTCAGAGCTGCAACATCACTGGAGTGCCCAAAAGCACAAGGTGTGCAATACTCAGAGACTGAATGTCAGAAATGTATATTTGTGAATGTGGAGATGTTATATTGGTTTCACTGGTAAAAATAAATAATTGAAATGGGTATATATTTGTTTTTTGTTAAGTTGCCTAATAATTCTGCACAGTAATAGTCACCTGCACACACAGATATCCCCCTAAAATAGCTAAAACTAAAAACAAACTAAAAACTACTTCCAAAAACATTCAGCTTTGATATTAATGAGTTTTTTGGGTTCATTGAGAACATGGTTGTTGTTCAATAATAAAATTATTCCTCAAAAATACAACTTGCCTAATAATTCTGCACTCCCTGTATCATTTTGTTACAAAAGTCTTTAAAATGAGTACATATTTACTTACAGAGCTTTGTTGGCGATGTTGACCACTGGCAGCAGCCTCAGAAAAGCCTCCTCTGAAGCAGAGTATTTCTTCAGGTCAAACACATCCAGATCTTTTTCTGATGACAGTAAGATGAAGACCAGAGCTGACCACTGAGCAGGAGACAGTTTGTCTGTGGAGAGACTTCCTGAACTCAGGGACTGTTGGATCTCCTCCACTAGAGAACGATCATTCAGTTCATTCAGACAGTGGAACAGACTGATACTTTGCTCTACAGACAGACTGTCATTGATCTTCTTCTTAATGTACTGGACAGTTTCCTGATTGTTCTGTGAACTATTTCCTGTCTTTGTCAGCAAACCTTGTAGGAGAGTCTGATTGGTCTGCAGTGAAAGACCAAGGAGGAAGCGGACGAGCAAGTCCAGGTGTCCACTTGGACTCCGTAAGGCCTTGTCCACAGAACTCTGGTAGAAGTGTGTCTCTGCAGATTCTCTTGTTTCACGTGTCTGGGAGGTTGTTTGCTGTTCTTCCAGCAGATTGACTCCAGAGTTGATGAAGGTCAGATGGACATGAAGAGCAGCCAGAAACTCCTGCACACTCAGATGGATGAAGGAGAACAGTCTTTTCTGGTACAGTCCACTCTCCTCTTTAAAGATCTGTGTGAATACCCCGGAGTACACTGAGGCCGCTCTGATATCAATGACACACTCTGTCAGGTCTGATTCATAGAAGATCAGGTTTCCTTTCTGCAGCTGATCAAAAGCCAGTTTTCCCAGAGACTCAATCATCTTCCTGCTCTCTGGACTCCAGTGTGGATCTGTCTCAGCTCCTCCATCATATTTGATCTTCTTCACTTTGGCCTGAACCACGAGGAAGTGGATGTACATCTCAGTCACGGTCTTGGGCAGCTGTCCTCCCTCTCTGGTTTCCAGCACATCCTCCAGAACTGTAGCAGTGATCCAGCAGAAGACTGGGATGTGGCACATGATGTGGAGGCTTCGTGATGTCTTAATGTGGGAGATGATCCTGCTTGCCTCCTTCTTATCTCTGAATCTCTTCCTGAAGTACTCCTCTTTCTGTGGGTCAGCAAACCCTCTGATTTCTGTCACCATACCAACACACTCTGGAGGGATCTGATTGGCTGCTGCAGGTCGTGTGGTTATCCAGACGCGAGCGGAGGGAAGCAGCTTGCCCCTGATGAGGTTTATCAGCAGCACATCCACTGAGGTGGACTTTCTAGGGTCAGTTAGGATTGTAGTTTTGTGGAAGTCCAGAGGAAGTCGACACTCATCCAGACCATCAAAGATGAACACAACCAGGAAGTCTTCAAAGCTGCAGATTTCTGCTTCTTTGGTTTCAGTAAAGAAGTGATGAACAAGTTCCACCAAGCTGAACTTTTCCTCTTTCAGCACATTCAGCTCTCTGAAAGTGAATGGAAATATGAACTGGATGTCCTGGTTGGCTGTGTCTTCAGCCCAGTCCAGGCTGTATTTCTGTGTTAAGACTGTTTTCCCAATGCCAGCCACTCCCTTTGTCAGCACTGTTCTGATTGGTTCATCTCTTCCAGGTGAGCCTTTAAAGATGTCTTCTTGTCTGATTTTTGTCTCTGCTCTGTCTGGTTTCCTGAAGGCCATTTCAATCTGTCTGACCTCATGTTCATCATTGACCTCTGCAGTCCCTCCCTCTGTGATGTAGAGCTCTGTGTAGATGTGATTCAATAGGGTTGGGTTTCCTGCTTTAGCGATCCCCTCAAATACACACTGGAACTTCTTCTTCAGTGTAGATTTAAGTTTACACTCACTCCAATAGACGTCTCTATTAGAAGTTCCTAAAAGAAAGAATAATTCAATTCAATTTTATTTATATAGCGCCAAATCACAACAACATTCGCATCATTGTACAGCAGAATAGACAACAAATATCAGTCCAGAATTTTTATATTTATGTTTGACTATCACTTTAGGGTTAGACATTAGTAAACAACCTGTTCAACCAGCAGCTTAAATCTTTATAGAAATCCTCTTACTCTTGTGCAGAAGGTCAGCTAGTTCATCCTGCTTCATTCTCCTTAAAAAGTCCAATGTGATCTTCACAAATGCCTCTCTGCTGCTATTCCTCTGCTCCTCGTCCTCACCCACTTTCTCTTCAACCGTTCTCTGACCTTCCAAGTATTTCAGATAATCTGGACTGACAACTTTTTGAATCTTCTTCAGTTCATTCTTCACAAAAGTGATAATGTTGTCCTGCAGTAGCTGGAATAGAGTATTGTGTCAATTAATATGTTACATTACAACCTCAACTGGTGGTGCAGTGGAAGAAGAGAGGAACAATGAACAGAGGGAGACCAGGAACAACAGACAGAAATAGCCAGGAGATATGAAGGTGTTGTCATAATCATATTTCTGTTGCAGTCCACAGCACATTTTGATTCTGGAAACAGAGTGAATATTGCTACATCATGGTAATTGTAGTCAGTATGTTCAAGGGAGGTTGTTAAATTGGAATGTTTAAAAAAAGAAAAAATAAATCAAATTCTGAGATCAGATAACTCAACTTTGCATTGTTTAGAGTGGAATAAATGCTATAATAATATGATAAATAACTTTTTCTAAAGTTTTCCAATCATTTATCCAGCTTTCATAGTTTATTAGACACTACCATGACAGCCAAAAATTAAAGGACCTGTCTGTAGCAATATGTGTCAAGGTGGTCATGGGTATAGATAAAATTACAAACACATCTTTTTGACCAGCCCAGCTGCTAAAGCTCATTGTTTATTTGAAACAGTGTTTAGTTGTGCTTCTAACTTGTCTTATCTTTCAATTAATACTACGAAAAACTAATACTTGCAATATGTTTGAAGTATAAATAGCCATTCTTTTTGAGAAATGACTGAATAGAATAGATGTTGAACATGTACAGACCATAAATATGGAGTCCAGCTGTGTTTGATGCTGCTGGGTAGACTGACTTCTGGGAACCTCTGAGCTCTGCTGGCCCACTCTGTGGAGGAATCATGAAGAATTAGTTCAACACAGGAGAAAGATCAATATTTGAAAATGCTGAGTTTTGGCTCTCAGAAAACACCATCTTAATGCTGCTGGCAAAAACAAGAAAAAGAAAAAAAGAAGAGAAATGGAAAAGGAAAAAAACCAGCTTACACCACTAAATACCTGGAGCTCTTACAAGAATAAAGACTGGTAAATCTTTTGTAATATTTCCAATGGTCTAATTATCTTAACTGTAATGACACAGATGACATGTGTCATTAGTGTTTTCTAACCTGCCAGGATTAAGGCACAGAGTTAGCCATCCATACCTGACTCCTTGGAAACTACATAACTCTCTGTGTAGTTTCTCAGTCATCCAGGTCATGGAGCTTGCAAGACAGTGATTGTAATAGCAGTCTAGCGAGGAAGGACCGGTTAGCAGGTCCAGCGGCCATGTGGTGTGGAACTTGAAGCCAGTCAGTTAAATCAATCAACAGACCCATACTTAAGTGTCAATATCAGGCGAGCGTTTCAGGCTAAGGGAAGCATGTATAATTGTGAGAGGCCATAAGAAGATCATTTGTAACCTTCACTAAAGCTGTTTCTGTGCTGTGCTGAGCTCTGAAACCTGACTGAAACTCTTCAAATAAGCCATTCCTCTGCAGATGATCTGTTAGCTGTTTGACAACTACTCTTTCAAGGATTTTTGACATGAAAGGAAGGTTGGAGATTGGCCTATAATTAGCTAAGACTGCTGGGTCTAGAGATGCTTTTTAAGTAAAGGTTTAACTACAGCCAGATTGAAGGCCTGTGGTACATAGCCGATTATTAGAGATAGGTTGATCATATTTAAGATTGAAGCATTAAGAGATTAGAGATTACTCTTATTTTTCATAAGTGCACAAATCGTACTCCAGAATAGATTATTTTTTGCTTGATTCTAAATTTATGTCTAAAGTTGTATGCTCAACTTATCATAACATATTGATCTGGGATCACTCTCCAACCTCTTTAGTCCTGGACTTCTGTGGTACGAAAGTGCGCATGCGCCAACCAGCGTGCAGCCTGTTACAGTCGCTCCTGCTTTTCTCTTAGTTTAGCTCTTTTTTCTTACGTATTCTTTTTTTTTCTGACTTGTATTTTCCTCCGTTTTCTATCTCTTACTCAATCATGTGGATTGAGAGAGTTTTTGTTCTTCTGGTGGCCGTGGAACTGTTACTTTTATCATGGAACGGGACCGCGGCACATCTCCTACACGCACGGACTGTTTACTCCAGAGATCAGCTGATCGCCCTGATGCCGGCCGGCTCGCTGGCCAGGCCCGCAGAAGTGCCCGCAGAAGTACCAGCTGAAATTTGGAGGAAAACACATCGGGGATGCAGAGGTCAAGGACAGAAGAGAAGAAAGAAGGAGACGGTGAGACAGCGGAGGCTCGAAGCGAGGAGGAGGTTTAAACCGTGTCTGCCGTCTATCGTGATGGGAAATGTGCGATCGTTGGCAAGTAAAATCGACGAGCTCTCAGCACTGGTACGGAGTCAGAGGGAATACCGAGAGTGTAGCCTGATGTGTTTCACCGAATCATGGCTGCACCAGGTCATTCCCGATGAGAATGCTTCCGTGGAAGGCTTCCATACTGTTCGGGCGGACAGGGACAGCATCGCTAGCGGTAAGCGTAAAGGAGGTGGGCTTGCTGTTTTAGTTAACAACCGGTGGTGTAACCCTGCCAACATAACAATCAAAGAAAGGATTTGTTGCCCGGACACTGAACTGTGTGCTGTTGGACTCAGGCCGTATTATTTACCCAGGGAATTCTCTCACGTCATCTTGGAGGCTGTTTATGTTCCCCCCTCTGCTAACCCCACAGCTGCATGTGACACTATCCACTCTGCCATAGCTCGGCTACAGACTCAGCACCCGAGTGCCTTTATTGTGATCTCGGGTGACTTCAACCATGTATCACTGGACAATACACTACCAACATTCAAACAATATGTGGACTGTCCCACCAGGGGAGAGAAAACTTTAGACTTACTGTATGCTAACGTCAAGGATGCATACAGCTCCTCCTCCCTCCCCCCACTTGGTAGGTCAGATCATAACCTGATTCACCTCACCCCCCGCTATGTGCCAATTGTGAGGAGGGAACCTGTGACCACCAGGACTGTTAGGAGGTGGTCAGAGGAGGCAATAGCAGAACTACAGGGCTGTTTCGAGGTGACCGACTGGGAAACACTCTGTGAGCCTCACGCCGAGGACATCAACGGGCTTACTGAGTGTATCACAGACTACATAACTTTCTGCACCGACTCCATTGTTCCAGCTCAGACTGTTCATTGTTACCCAAATAACAAGCCGTGGGTGACTAAGGACATCAAAGCCCTCCTCAACAACAAGAAGAGGGCTTTCAGAGGGGGCAACAAAGAGGAGGTGAGGAAGGTCCAGGTGTTACTAAAGGACAAGATCAGAGAGGCTAAGGACAATTACAGGAGGAAGCTGGAGTGGAAACTCCAGCAGAACAGCATGAGAGAGGTGTGGAGGGGCATGAAGACCATCACTGGATTCAGGCCAACCAACAGCAGGGGAGCTGAGGGAGGTGAGAATAGAGCCAATGAGTTGAATCTGTTTTTCAATAGATTCGACACCACAGTGTCTGCTCCCACCCCCACAACCTCACCTGCAGTCAGCCTGGAATCCAGAGCCACACCACTGTGCCAGCCTCTCTCTTCACATGTTGCCTCCTGTGAGATTCCTGACACCCCTCCCCCACCCATCACCTTCACTCAATACCAGGTTGAGATGCAAATGAGGAGACTTCACTCAGGCAAGTCTGCTGGACCAGACGGAGTGAGTCCCCTCGTCCTCAAGACCTGTGCCCCCCAGCTGTGTGGAGTCTTTCATAAACTGTTTATGCTGAGTCTGAGTCTGCAGAGGGTCCCGGTGATGTGGAAGACATCATGCCTCGTCCCTGTACCAAAGACGCCTCGTCCCAGTGGCCCCCAGGATTACAGGCCCGTGGCACTGACCTCCCACATCATGAAGACCCTGGAAAGGCTCATCCTGGACCAGCTGCGACCCATAGTAAGACCACATCTGGATCCCCTTCAGTTCGCTTATCAGCCTCGTCTCGGAACAGAGGACGCCATCATCTACCTGCTCAATCGTGTCTACACCCATCTGGACCAGCCGGCGAGCACTGTGAGGGTCATGTTTTTTGACTTTTCCAGTGCTTTCAACACCATCAGGCCGACCCTCCTGGGTGATAAGTTAGCAGCGATGCAGGTGGATGCTTCTCTGGTGTCCTGGATTGTTGATTACCTGACAGGAAGACCACAATATGTACGTCTCCCACAGTGTGTGTCTGACAAGGTGATCAGCAACACAGGGGCACCACAGGGGACTGTCCTCTCCCCCTTCCTCTTCACCCTCTACACCACAGACTTCAGCCACTGCACAGAGACCTCCATCTTCAGAAGTTTTCTGATGACTCTGCGGTGGTTGGATGCATCAGCAGGGATGATGAGACAGAGTACCGGGCTGTGGTCGACTCCTTTGTCACGTGGTGTGAGCAGAATCATCTGCAGCTCAACGTGGCAAAGACCAAGGAACTGATCGTGGACTTCAGGAAGACCAGGAAACACTTGACCCCTGTTTCAATCCAGGGGGTCAGTGTTGACATTGTGGAGGACTATAAATACCTTGGAGTACACATTGACAATAAACTGGACTGGGCTAAAAACACCACAGCACTTTACAGGAAGGGCCAGAGTCGTCTCTATTTTTTGAGGCGACTGAGGTCCTTCAACATCTGCCAGAAAATGCTGAGGATTTTCTATGAGTCTGTGGTGGCCAGTGCGATCCTCTATGCTGTTGCATGCTGGGGGAGCAGGCTGAGGGTCGCAGATGCCAACAGACTTAATAAACTGATCCGTAAGGCCAGCAATGTTGTGGGGATGGAGCTGGACTCCCTCAAGGTGGTGTCGGAGAGGCGGATGCTGTCCAAGATAAAGACAATGTTGGATAACACCTCCCACCCACTCCATGACATGTTGGTCAGTCACAGGAGCTCGTTCAGTGAGAGACTGAGATTACCGAAAAGCACCACTGAACGACACAGGAAATCATTCCTGCCTGTGGCTCCCTGTACAACGCATCCACTTAACACACTGTTTGCTGCTACAGCTACACATGTTTCTTTTCCAAATATTTATTTATAAGTGACTTATGTATGTATGTATGTATATATATGTATATATTGTACTATTCTTAGTTAGCGTATTGTCTGTCTTGTCTTAATGTTGGTTTAAAATGGAGCACTGTAACAAAAAATAATTTCCCCCAGGGATCAATAAAGTATTCTGATTCTGATTCTGATTCTGAAACAACAGGGTTACTGGCGTTTTCACCCGTCACTCCTGTGTGAGACATCCTTTTGCCAATTTATGACAACTAAAATATCAGATTTCTTGGAAGCTAATGATAAACGTTTCTGATTCGATTTTATGGGGAACATTTAAAGTGGTAATGCGAGGAGAAATTATTTCTTTTGAATCTTCGTTAAAAAAAAAGAACGCTGGAAACGCCTGTTCGAAATAGAAGCTGAATTAACACAGAACAGGACCACAAGGCCTCCTCTTGTCCCTCTTTTTTTCCAAGACATAATTAAAAGGAAGTTTGAGTATAACACAATTTTATCTAGTCAAGTAACAGATCAGCTATTTAGGATCAGACAGAAGCATTTTCAGTTTGGAGATAAGCCCCATAAGCTTCTTTCTCGGCAGCTAAGAGGCCTACAGGCCAGTAGGGCTATACACAAAATTTAATCAAGATCAGGCGAAATTTTAATTAGCCCTAAAGCTATTAATGAGCGATTTAGAGAATATTATGAAGAGCTCTATATGTCGAAATCATGGGGCAATATTACTGATTGGTTAGGGAAGCTGGATCTCCCGAAAATGAATGACGTTGCACGAGAGGCTTTAAACTCAGATATTACTATTGAAGAAGTTTCGAAAGCTATTAAGTAATTCCCCAATGGAAAGTCCCGAGGCCCAGATGGGTTTGGCATTGAACTGTATAAAAAATACTCTGAAAAGCTGGCCCCGCTTTTATTGAGAATGTTTAAGCATTCTTTCCATACTCAAAGATTTCCCCGTACGCTATATGAAGCTAATATTTCTTTGTTATTGAAAGAAGGAAAGGATGAAACAGAATGTCCCTCTTATCGACCTATTGCTTTGTTGAATTTGGATATGAAAATTTTCACTAAAATTTTGGCAAACATTAAATGGACATGTTGGATCAATTATCCATCCGGATCAAACTGGGTTTGTCCCCCAGAGGTTTTTCTTCTTTAATGTTCGAATGTTGATGAACACTATGTATCATAGGCACTAGGGAGCTTCCAAGATCGCAGTACTGAGCTTAGATGCTGAAAAGGCGTTTGACCAGGTCGAGTGGGCCTATATGCTTCGGTACTGGAGAAGTTTGGTTTAGGCGAACAGTTTATATCATGGGTTGATATGATATATAGACATCCCTCTTCTTCCATTCTTATTAACCAAGATAGATCAGCGCCTTTTCTTTTTTTACACCACGGGACACGACAAGGCTGCCCTTTGAGCCCTTTGCTCTTTGCAATTTCTATTGAACCTCTTGCAGTAGCCATTAGGAATGAGCCCTCTATTGACCCTGTCCGATTGGGGAATCTCAAGCACTACATTTCTTTATATGCGGATGATGTTGTTTTGTTCTTGTCAAATCCTGAGCAATCTGTTCCTGTACTTTTAGATGTGGTGAGGTCGTTTGGGGAAATCTCAGGTTATACAATTAATTGGCAGAAGAGTGAGTTTGTGGCTTTAACTGCAATTTTGAAAGTTTTGCCTTTTAAAATTACAGACAGATTGAAATACTTGGGTGTTATTTTGCCTAAGGTTCCTAAATTGATGTTTAAGTTGAATTATCTTGAACAAGTTGAAAAATTGAAAAAGGACATTGAGAAATGGAGGGCTCTACCTATTTCCATGGTAGGTCGCATTAACGTAATTAAAATGGTTTCCCTTCCTAAATTTCTATATTTATTTTTTAATTTACCTATTTTTTTGAATAAGCAATTTTTTAAAGTGATCGACTCAGTAGTATTACCATTTGTTTGGGGCTTTAAAACTAACAGGATATCAAAAGTTCATGTATGTAAGTCTAAATTTAAGGGTGGATTTGCTCTGCCACTGTTTCAGTTTTATTATTGGGCTGCAAATGCTAGAACTCTTGCTTACTGGCAGGAAGGGTACAAAAAGGTCATGTCTGCCGATACCGCACCTTGGGTGGTCATAGAGAGTGGTGGGGTTGAGAATAGTTCCCTCCCTGCTCTTCTTTTTTCATCCTCTAATCCACGAACCAAGGTCAATAATTTTATAGTTTCGAACTGCGTTAAAATCTTTAGTCAGATCAAAAAAGGTTGTGCTCTACCAGATACTTCGATCCATACTCCAATATATTGTAATCATGCATTTCCACCCTCATGTTTAGACGCCTCTTTTGAGGTCTAGACACAGAAAGGTATTATTACTGTCAAAGACTTATTTATTGACAGGCAGTTTGCATCATTTACCCAGTTGCAGAACAAGTTCTCTCTCCCCGCATCACATTTCTTTCATTATTTACAGATAAGAAACTATGTTCGTCAGAGTATTCTTAATTTTCCATCTCTTCCGGAAGAGGGGTCAATTTTTACACTCTTCTGAGTTCCCCGGACTCTAAAAAGTTGGTTTCTGGTTTTGTGAAAGCTTTTTCTGAGTATTTAAATTTTGAATCTGACTTTTTGAAGATGGCATGGGAGGAGGAGCTTGGTTTGCAAATTGGAGATGAGGTGTGGGAGAGGAGTCTGTGTAGGATCCATTCTTGCTCTATAAATGTAAGGCATCAGTTAATTCAATTCAAAGTGCTTCACAGACTTCATTATTCAAAAACTAAACTGCACAGGATTTGTGATATATGATCGTTGTAAACTTGGAGAAGGTTCTCTCACTCATTTATTTTGGACTTGTCCCAAATTGCTTAACTATTGGTTGGACATTTTAAAATATTTTTCTGGTATTTATAATTGCACATTAGAGCCGGACCCAATAATTGCATTGTTTGGAACTTCCTCTTCCCTTTTACACCTCAGCCCTGCTGCACAAACTGCAGTTTTGTTCGGAATGGTAATTGCTAAGAAAATTATCTTGACTCTCTGGAAGTCGGATATTGTACCTCAATTCAAAATGTGGCAAACAGAACTGACTGCTCTACTACATATGGAGAGGATTAGGTACACATTAGCGGACAAACTTAGTAATTTCTTTGATGTGTGGCAGCCATTTTTAGACCATGTATTAAAGCAAAGTCCTGTTTGATCGATCACCAATAACTCGGCCTACCACCTTAGCGTTTTATTTCTGTTTATTGCCAGTTGAAGTAATTTTGAATAATTTACAATAGTAATTTTACTAGTAATACTACTTCAACTGATGTTGAAGTAGTATTTTTGTCGTTGCAGTGTAATATTTTGTCTTATTTGTGTGTTTTAGCCCTTGTTGTTATGTTGTCTGTTTTTTGTTTTTTTTGTGTCTTTCTTTTTTCCTTATATCAAAACATCTCAATAAACATACTTACAAAAAAAGATCGAAGAATTAATTAATGGCAGGACTTCTTTGAGCAGTTTTGTAGGAATGGGGTCTAAAAGACACGTTGATGGTTTGGAGGAAGTAATTATTGAAGTTAACTCAGAAAGATCAATTGGAGAAAAAGAGTAACTTAACATCAATGGTACTAAGAGTAGCTGTAGATAATATCATTATCTGTGAGATGATTATGGGTAATCTTTTCTCTAATGATTACATTTTTTTTTGTGAAGAAGTTCATGAAGTCATTACTAGTTAACGTTAAAGGGATGGTTGGCTCAAAAGAGCTCTGACTTTTTGTCAGCCTGGCTACAGAGCTGAAGAGAAACCTGGGGTTGTTCTTATTTACTTCAATCAGTGATGACTAGTAAGATGTTCTGGCTTTGCGGAGGGCTTTCTTATAAAGCAGCAAACTATTTCTCCAGGCTAAATGATGATCTTCTAAATTTGTGACACGCCATTTCCTCTCCAGATTACGAGTCATCTGCTTTAGGCTACATGTTTGAGAATTATACCACGGAGTCAGGTACTTCTGATTAGAGGCCTTAGTTTTCACAGGAGCTACAGTATCCAGTGTTAAACATAGAGAGGAGGCAAAGTTATTAACAAGATAATCGACCACTGTTGGGGTAGCGTTCGGGTAGCTGCTCTGCTCTGTGTTGGTACAGGGCATTGAAGATGATAACAGTGGGTGGATTATATTCTTAAACTTAGTTACAGTGCTTTCAGAAAGACATCTACTTTGATAAAGTCTACTCTCCACCGCTGTGTAATCAATTATTGTAAATGTAAATGTTATCAGGAAATGATCAGACAGGAGAGGGTTTTCAGGAAACACTGTTAAATGTTCAGTTTCTATGCCATATGTTAAAACAAGATCTAGAGTGTGATTAAAGTGGTGGGTGGGTTCTTTTACATTTTGAGATACTTCAATTGAGTCTAATGAAAAAATTATATGCCATGTTGAGGCTGTCATTTTTAGCATCTACATGGATGTTAAAATCACCCACAATAATTACTTTATCTGAGCTGAGCACTAAATCAGATAAAAGGTCTGAGAAATCAGACAGAAACTCTGTGTAAGGTTTATACATAGGCTGGTGTGAAAAATTGCTGCCACACCGCCCCCTCGGCCTGTGATTTGAGGTTTCCAGTTCCAGGTCACTGTTCGTGTGGTCGAATGGCCGGTCAGCTGAGCAGTTTTGCATTCTTTTCTAACTTTAATGCTCTTTCCATTGTTGTTTTTCGCCGTCTACTCTGTACATTTCGTATTCTTTCCTTTTTCTCATTTTTGTGGACTTGTTTCTGACACTTCGACATGACCCCAAGGCTCACCTACACCAGAGAGTCCCTCATTCAGCTGTAGCTGCAGCCCAGGCTCCGGCTTTTCCGCTCTGCTCCTACAGACTATTTTCGCGAGGAAATACTCTTGGACACGGAAATCAAAAAACTCACAAAAACAAGGTAACCAGGAGGGGATTAAAGAAGAAGGGGTGAGAGCCAGACTCAAGAGGGAGACACACAAACAACGAGCACTCCTGTCCATTAACCTAATGTGTGTTCTCTCTGCAACAAGCTGGACGAGCTGCAAGCCTGCGTCAACCACTTGCATGAGTGATGACGACAGCACGCTGCACATTGATGGCTTTTCACTACCTCTTCATCTGGACGGAGACCATGAACGCACCATAAGCAACATGGCGGCGGCATGTCTGCATGTAAACAGCAGCTGGTGCTCTACAGTCATTGTGAGGGAGAAGCTGTGCACTACAGACATCAAGCTTCTGGCTGTTTCCCTGTTCCCAACTCTGGATAGTCATGTTTTGGGGGGGGGGGTTAATAAATTTGTCCATATTTCTAGAAACGAGAGCTGCTCCATCCAAAGGATGGGATGAATGACATCTCTCTTAAAAAGACCAGGTTTCCTCCAGAAAGTCTCCCAATTATCTAAGAAGCCCACATCGTTTTTTGGACACAACTCAGACAGCCAGCAGTTTAAGAAGAAAATGTGGCTAAACATGTCACTCCTGGTCTGATTTTGGAGGGGACCAAAGAAAACTACAGAGTCCGACATAGTTACACACGATTCAATATTGATTTTAGTGACCTCCGATTGGCGTAACCGGGTGTCATTACTGCCGACGTGAATTATGATTTTACTGAATTTACATTTACAGTTTGCCAGCAGTTTTAAATTTCCTTCAATGTCGCCTGCTCTGGCCCCTGGAAGACAACTGACTATTGGTGCTGGTGTCTCTAGCTTCACATGTCTGAGAACAGAATCACCAATTACCAGAGTTTGACCCTCGGCGGGTTTGTCGCCGAGTGGGGAAAAACAGTTAGACACATGAACGGGTTGGTGGTGTACCTGGGGCTTCTGTTTAGGACTATGCTTCCTCCTCACCGTGACCCAGCCGCCCTCTTTCCCCAGCTGTTTGGGGTCTGCCGGGGAACAGCTAGCTACGCTATCTTCGGCTGCACCAGCTACAGGGGCCTGGCTAGCTACGGGTGTATCGGGGGGGAACCAAGTCTCCAATTCAGTAATCCTGGCCTCCAGAGCTGCAAATATGCTACATTTGTTACAGATATCATTACTGCTAAAGGAGGCCGAGGAGTAACTAAACATCTGACACAATGAGCAAGAAAGTGCAGGAGGGACAGGTGAAGAAGCCGTGGTGCTAACGAGTCGGCTACGAGCTAAACTAAGCTAATGAAACAGTAGAGACACAGTGAGTGAATACTTTGGCTATAAATTATTTGCTAAGTCCATTAACTATTGCACCTCCTCTCTATATGCTGACGAGACCCACCACAGTCGTGTCATCGGAAAACTTGACGATGTAGTTTGAACCGTGCATTGCTGCACAGTTGTGAGTCAGCTGAGTGAACGGCAGTGGGCTGAGCTGAGCCCTTAGGGGCTCCATTGCTCAGTGTGGTGGTGTTGGAAATGCTGTTACCGATCTGGACTGTCTGAGGCCTCTCCATCAGAAAGTCTAGGATCCAGTTACGGTAGGTGTTCAGACCCAGCAGGCTCAGTTTTCCAATCAGGTGCTGAGGAACGACTGTGTTGAATGCTGAACTGAAGTTTATGAACAGCATTCACACATGTGTCCTTATTGTCCAAGTGGCTGAGAGCAAAATGTAGGGTGGTGGCAATGGCCTCGTCTGTTGACCAGTTTGGGCAATAGGCAAACTGCAATGAGTCCAAGATGGTGGTAGCAGGGCCTTAATATGCCTCATAATGAACCACTCGATGCACTTGACCATGATGGGTGTGTGTGCAACAGAAACACCTCCTAGAACATCCATTCTGTACATTCTGATTGCTGTGTTTTTTGAAACAGTCCAACACACACCGCTTCACATATGAACATAGAAATGTGTGTGAAAAAGAGCTGAGCTGACATTAAACATGATGGAGATTTATTCACAAACACTGAGTCACAGCAACATTTACACACACATTACCTCTCTGCAGGAGGACACGTGCCTGATTTAAAATTAATGATTTTATTTCACTGGTGTTTCTTCACAAAGCAAATATTTCATTCTGTTGTGGCATTTTATTTCCAGTAATTCATGCAGTATTAAAATTTGTAATGTGAAGGTTCCTCAGCCGGATCCCAAACAACTACATTAACCACTTTGGAGAAGACCAAATTTTTTTTTAATATGTTTTACTTCTGGTTTGCTTAAGGCGATTTTCAGTTGTTTAGAACCCAAAGGCTTGTTTTTAAGAGACAGTTTAAAGGGGATTGAGGGAATGACGTGTTTGCACTGCAGTTTATATCCAACAACATCAAGCAGTTAAATCAAAGAGTTCACAGCTCACCTCACTGCAGCAGACAGAGGCTGGACTTTAAAATCAATAATGTCAGCTTTAGACCGGTCACTCTTTAAGGAGACAGAGCTGGGTCCAGGTTCATGTTTGCATTTAGTTCCCCGTTGGTTCCTGTGAATAATGATGGAGCAGTGAAGTGAGTGCTGAGCTGTGACATGGAGAAGAGTCATGGACAGTTAGAGATGGTCATCTCACCTCTGAGCTTTGGTCTGGCTCTCATGTTCCCCACACAGAGTGCTTTTAGAGGGAGGGGCTCCCTCCTCTCTGTCCTCACACTGATCCATGCTGCTCAGCTCACACACACTTTCTACCTGCAGAGGAAACACAAATCATTCATGTGCACATCAACTGAAACCCTCCTTTCCATCATGTGTGCTTGGGGGGGGGGGGTGTCTCTGTGCCCTGAGTGCTCACCTCCTCATTTTTCCTTTTATATGAAAGAACTTTCTCGTGGGAAATTCAGACCTACCAGCTTTAGTGGCTGCATATACTGATGTCTGAAAGTGTTTTAAATTATCCTTAAAGTCTGGCCTTTCCACTGAGTTTGGTTCTATAAACAGAATCTATGATCATCTCCTCCACCTGATGCTGTGGAGATTCAGAGAAATAAATCTAGCATAAGAAAAGAGACGATAGAAAAAAGAAACTGATCTTATCTTTTGTTATTGGATTTCTCTGTTTGGGAAATATTCCACTCATTCCACTTAACCTGGGTAGTGAATTCAATCAGGGCTTTTTTTATCAAGTCCTAGAGACACTAACATGAAAACATGTTGAGCAGCTCTCTGACATGAAGAACACGCTTTAGCGTCTTTTGAATTTTTGTGTGTTTGATGTTGATGGTGTGTGAGCAAACTTGTAACAGTTATTTCAGTTAACTTAAATCAAATATGATGTTAGCCTTCATATAGATGTGATCTCCCTTTGGACCTCAAAGCTGAGCCTCACATGTTTTTGGTCCTGGGATTTTGATACAGCAAAGCAAAACTGTCAGAGTTTAAATACTCATGCTTGAAGATGAGGAATCATATGCAGACATTAGATACAGAAGGACTTATAATGTGGAGGGAGCTGCTTATTGGGGTTAAACCCAAGAAAAAAGAACACAAGCAGCTCCCTCCTCTATGTGACATCATACTCATGAGGAGGGAAACAAGCTTTTTTATGATGTTGGGTGCTTTAGCCAAGGATACTTCATAAAAGTTCAAACAAACAAAACTAGTAACCCCATGCAGCACAGCTGACCTTTGTGAAGTATCAACAATAACAACATGCTATTTAACAGAGCCATATAAAGACTAACATACATCAGTAGTTTATTTGATTTGCACCCTAATTCACTGATCTGATTTATGTTATGTAAATAGAAATGTCCCACTTCCTGTTATAACGCTAAAGACAAACTGCTAAAGAAGGAAACAAAGCAAACTTAGAGTTTCTTCAAACGCACACCAACTACAGGCTCCACGCCACACCCGGACACTAAACACGGACACACAGGTGAGCTGCTTCCTGGAAGGAGGCGGGTTTAAACCTGAAGCTCAGCTCAGGAGGGTTGGAGCGGAGCCAACAGTTGATGTCTCCACTTTCTTCTTCTTCTTTTTTGAAGAACAAGTTGAATCTATACCTAACACACATGTAAACAAAATATTCGTTTATGATGTCCGCTCTCCGTCTGCTGCTGTCCCTGCGAATAAAAAGTCCCGGAGCTCTCCGGTCGAGCTCAGGCAACATTCAGCGTGTTTTATCACACACACTTAGAGAAAATGGCGGACACATTCAACCTCGTTGAAAAACATTACACACTGACTTTAATGGAGAGACCGGAAATAAAAACACACAGTTTGTTGTGTGACGAAATCAAACGTGAGCTGAACAAACAGTAAAGTTCCTAAACACAAACTGTTAAAGGAGGAAACAAAGCAAACTTACAGTTTCTTCAAACATACACACCAACAACAAGCTCCACTCCACGAAGCTCAGGAAAGTGAAAGTAAACTTTGAGCAGGAGGGAAACACCCAGAGAGGCGTTTGAGGACACTCACGAGCATCGAAACACTGTGTGCTGCGTTCAGGTGCACCTCAGAAACTCCCAGATTGTTGGCAGGTCGTGATTTATTTCGGTTTTCCTGTTTGAAGCACAAACATCATGCATCACTTTGTTGTTCTTCTTCCTGCAGCGTTTGAATATTTCAGCACTAAACGGATGTTTGTTCAAAGCTCATTTCAACCTGTTGAAGTCATGAATGAAAGTGCAGACTGAGAGTGGATCACATGATGTTTGAGGTGTGTCATGTGACATGTTCAGTATTGTCACACACGTCTAGATTGTCCCTGATATCATAACTGCTCAAACACTGATGATTATATTTGAAGAATTATTCCTGATGGCAGCAAAGTTTGAATGGAGCTCTCTGTCTGTGCTGATTTGTCGCCCTCTGGAGGTCAAAGCACAAACTGCATGATGTCACTGTAACCACCACAGTGACAGGAAATGATGCTAACGGCTGTCGTTAGGCTCACTGACAGCAGTGCTGATGTGTTCATGTCAAACACTGGATCAGGTCAGACTCCTTCATCCTTCTCCAGCATGAGGCCGCCCTCAGACCCACAGGAGCTCTGACCTTTGACCTCCTGACCCTATCCACTTCAGTCTCTTTGCATCTTTAAATGCAAATCCATCCAAACTGTAGCCGAGCACCAAAAGCTGGAAGTTGTTATATGAATGATGATCATAGCAGAGTTCCTGTTTCCAGCTCAGACGTGTTAAATGCTGCTGCTGTGCTACATTTGTCATTTCCTGCTTCCATGTCAAAGTGCTGAACTCATCTTATCACTTTAATGCAGTAAAGCAGGAGCTGTAAGTCTGACATTTATTTAATGTCATCACAAACACACACAGCTGGATCAGCACCCAGACAAAGGGCTGAAAAAATCAGCATTTGATTATTATTATTATTATTATTATTATATATCCTGTTTATGTGGATGCACTTTACTGATCACATGACTCTCAGGGATGTTTCCAGCACCTTGCTGAATCTGAGCCATGAAGATTTAAGGCTCAGCTCTGAAGGCAAAGCAGGTCTGAGCCTATGTTAGCAAGCTGTACCTAATAAAGTGGCAGCAAGGACTCAGTCAATAATGATCAGAGCCAGCAGGGGGCAGCACAGAGAGGCGAGGCGCTGTCAGAGAAGCAGGCTGACATCAGACTGGTCATATTCCATCATCTATACTGAAATAATCATCAAACACACGCAGAGCAGAAACATGTGGAAACATCTGGAGCTCAGTCTCAGTTTGACCCCTCAGAGGTTTACCTCAGTCCTGCTCCTCTGCTTCCTGTTTACAGCGCACATCATGCTGTGTACTGAGAGTCATGTGGTCAAAGTGAGGCCCTGGTACTCTGACAGAGAGCTAGCACAGTCATCCTAATGTATATCATCACTACCAGAGAGCATTCAGCTTTCACAGCAGCCAACATCCTGTCACACTGAGCATGTGCAAACACAGCTCTCAGCCTCCATCACTCACAAGCTCCAGCCTCCACTTAAAAGCCCAGAACAAAGCTTGTGACCAACACAGCGCAGACAGAGGTGATGTCCACACTCTGTTTCTGGGTGGGAAACTCACCTGTGGGCGTGGCTGTTCCTCCCCTACAATCTCTGATGTCACAGCTGCTAAATTAGACTGAAGCCAGACTCAAACAGAAAACAGCCTCAGAGACTCAGAGAGAGCGCTGCTCCATCTCTGGACCGTAATATATATTCCACCACTATGCTGCAATGCATCTTGGGATAGGGTGGGCCCACCTGTCATTCAAATCCAGGGAGAAGAAGGACACGTTTGTGGGAGCCTGGGAGTCTGGACGGCCTTCGTGGCCTCGCTGTGATGTCATGGACCTTCAGAGGAAGCAGAGGCTGAATTGAAACACACCTGCTGACTTCCTGTGTTCTGCTCTGACAGCTGCCATGTGTCACAGCCTGGATAATAAAGCCATCAAACTTCACTCAGCTCCAATAACACCATCAGTGTTTGATGTCCAGAGGATTCATCAGCTTTAACCACGATAGAAGCAGGAAGTTAAGATGAAGATGAACCATGTTGTGACTGAAGGACAAAGCTGAAACATACAGATGTGTACAGATGTGTGGAAAACTAAGCAGCAGCCATGTTTGGAGGCTCACTGAAGTCCTCCCAGCTGACAGTAGAAAAGTCTGATTTTTACTGTGAAAGCCACAAACATGTTTAATGAATCATTTTTAGAACTTAGAGAAACTCTTCATGTCCAAGATCTTTCCAAACACCAAATCTATACAAGCTTTACATGAAATGAAGCAAAAGTAAACTCAGGTATTATCTGTACAAATACTTTAAAGTGTTCCAACAACAATCAGGTGCATATACAATAAGGCAAGGCAAAGCAAGTTTATTTATATAGCACAATTAAACAACAAGGTGATTCAAAGTGCTTTACAGAGACATTAAAAAACAAAAACAAATAAAAAGCATGATTTAAAATTGATTTAAAAAAACAGTAGATAAAATCAGAACAGTAGATAAAATCAGTAGTTAAAATTTAAATTTAAAATTTAAGCTTAAAAGTGCGGATTTGCTGTTTTATTCAAATGCAGCTGAGAACAGGTGAGTCTTCAACCTGGATTTAAATAAACTGAGTGTTTCAGCTGATCTGAGGCTTTCTGGGAGTTTGTTCCAGATATAAATGGCCTGTATTTGTATAGCGCTTTTCTAGTCCCTAAGAACCCCAAAGCGCTTTACACAACCTCTCATCCACCCATTCACACACCCATTCACACACTGGTGATGGCAGCTACATTGTAGCCACAGCCGCCCTGGGACGCACTGACAGAGGCGAGGCTGCCGGACACTGGCGCCACCGGGCCCTCGGTGGAGCATAAAGGAGCATAAAAGCTTAATGCAGCTTCTCCGTGTCTGGTTCTGACTCTGGGAACTGATAAAAGACCGGATCCAGATGACCTGAGGGATCTGGAAGGTTCATACTGGGTCAGGAGGTCACTGATGTATTTTGGTCCTAAACCATTCAGAGCTTTATAGACCAGCATCAGAACTTTAAAGTCTATCCTCTGACGGACAGGCAGCCAGTGTAAAGACCTCAGAGCTGGACTGATGTGGTCCACTTTTTTGGTCTTAGTGAGGACTCGAGCAGCAGAGTTCTGAATGAGCTGTAGTTGTCTGACTGATTTTTTAGGTAGACCTGTAAAGATGCTGTTACAGTAATCAAGCCTACTAAAGATGAATGCATGGACTAGTTTTTCCAGGTCCTGTTGAGACATCAGATCTTTTATCCTTGATATATTCTTGAGGTGATAGTAAGCTGACTTTGTTATTGTCTTAATGTGTTTTTCTAAGTTTAGGTCTGCATCCATCACTACACCCAAATTTCTCGCCTGGTTTGTGGTTTTTAGATGTATAGATTGAAGTTCTCTGGTGACCTGTAATCGTTTTTCTTTGGCGCCAAAGACTATTACCTCAGTTTTGTTTTTGTTTAGCTGGAGAAAATTGTGGCACAACCAGTCATTAATTTCCTCAATGCATTTACCAAGCGCCTGTACAGGGCCTTGGTCTCCTGGTGACATTGTGATATATATTTGTGTGTCATCTGCATAGCTGTGATAGTTTATTTTGTTGTTGTTTATAATCTGTGCCAGTGGGAGCATGTAGATGTTAAACAGAAGGGGTCCCAAGATGGAACCTTGGGGAACTCCACATGTGATACTTGTCTGCTCAGATGTGAAGTTACCTATTGATACAAAGTATTTCCTGTTTTCTACGTATGTTTTGAACCAGGTTAGTACAGTTCCTGAAAGACCTGCCCAGTTCTCCAGTCGTTTGAGTAATATGTTGTGGTCAACTGTATCAAATGCTGCACTGAGATCCAGTAAAACTAGGACTGACATTTTTCCACTGTCTGTATTCAGACATATGTCATTAAACACTTTGGTCAGAGCGGTTTCAGTGCTGTGGTTCTGTCTAAAACCTGACTGGAAGGCATCGTAGCAGTTATTCTGTTTTAAGAAGTAACTGAGCTGTTGAGAAACTGCTTTTTCAATGATCTTACTTAAAAATGGGAGATTTGAGATCGGCCTGTAGTTGTTCATTTGTGTCTTGTCAAGATTGTCCTTTTTCAGTATAGGTTTGATTACAGCAGTTTTTAGTGATTCTGGAAACACACCTGATATTAAAGAAAAGTTGACGATCTGTAACAGGTCTGACTCTAAAGTCTTTGAGACCTTTTTGAAAAAACTTGTTGGCAGGACATCTAAACAGCAGTAGGAGGAGTTCAGTTGACCTAAGATGTCCTCCAGGTCTTTGCTGTTAATAGGTTGAAACTGTTTCATGGTGTTTAAACAGTTTTTTGGTGGACACAGTACATATCCTGGATCTGCTGTTGATGTACCAATTGCTTGTCTAATTTTTTGGATTTTTTCAGTGAAGAATTTGGCAAAGTCATTGCAGGCCATGGTCGAATGAAGTTCAGCTGCCACTGACACAGGGGGGTTTGTTAGCCTGTCAACTGTAGAAAATAAGACCCGAGCATTATGGCTGTTTTTAGTGATGATGTCAGAGAAGTAGGACCTCCTTGCATTCCTCAGTTGTAAATTATAATTGTGAAGTTTCTCTTTATAAATGTCATAATGAACCTGGAGGTTTGTTTTTCTCCATCTGCGCTCAGCTTTCCTACACTCTCTTTTTTCATTTTTCACCAGTGTGGAGTTTCTCCATGGAGACTTTTTCCTTCCAGAGATAACCTTCACCTTAATGGGAGCAATAGTGTCCATTACATTTAACATGTTAGCATTGAAGCTATTGACGAGCTCATTGACTGACCCTCTGGGCAGGTCAGGTGTTAATGGGAAGACCTGGTTAAAAATTGCACTACTGTGTTCAGTTATACACCGTTTTGTGATCACTGTTGTTGATATATTTGTGTGTGCTGAGATTTTACTTTCAAAGAAAACACAGTAATGATCAGACACGCCCACATCAGACACAGTAACCTTTGAAATGCTCAGGCCTTTGGAGATCAGCAGGTCAAGAGTGTGTCCTCTATTATGTGTGGCCTCTGTTACATGCTGAGTCAGCCCAAAGTTGCCCAGAGTGTTACTCAGGTCTTTAGTCCCTTTGTCCTGAGGGTTGTCCACATGAATGTTAAAATCCCCAGCAATAATTACACAGTCAAAATCAACACAGATCACAGACAGCAGTTCACTGAGGTCATTAAAAAAGTCTGTGCAGTATTTGGGAGGCCTGTAAACATTAAGAAACACAACTTTGGATGGGGCCTTCAGCTGTAAAGCCACATATTCAAAAGACTGAAAACTTCCAGGAGATAGCTGCTTACATTGAAATGATTCATTAAATAAGACAGCGACCCCCCCTCCTCTCCTGCTCGCCCTGACCTCACTGATAAAACTGTAGTTAGGAGGGGTCGTCTCGATGAGAACAGCTCCACTGTTACTTTGGTCCAACCAAGTTTCAGTTAAAAACATAAAATCAAGGCTGTGCTCAGTGATTAAATCATTTAAAATGTTTTCCCAGCTAAAGATCTAACGTTTAATAAAGCCAACTTAAGTGTTTTAGAGGTATTACTTGTCCCCTCGTGTTTGGGAGCAGTCTGTGGCACACAAGGTATGTTTACTATGTTTAAAGATCTTTTAGAGTGCACCTCTCTGTGTTTTGACCAGGCCACATGTCTCCTGTCACCTAAAAGTACAGAGATTTTAAAACCTTCTAGTAAACAGGGTCCCAGCTTCTCCTGGGAAAAGTCACCACTGCCATAATCCTCGCAGCCCGGACCCTAAACACATCAGACTGCGGAGACAGGGCATGAAGGTGGTAAAGAGGAACTAAGGGGGGCGAGGCTGGGCAATGTGACTTCGATTGCTCTGTTGAGGGTGGGGCTCGGTGGCGAACCTTTGGCCGCTCTGGTGGGGGGTTTATGGGGGACAAAAAGGGATTGGGACGGGGGGTAGATCTGAGCCCAGCATTGACCCGCTCCATCATCTCCTCGGTGAATTTCAGGTGTGGGGAGGAGGGAGAAAGGGAGGAGGGTGATGGCCTGTCAGGGGTTTGGGGGACTGGGGAAGATCCTGGTCCTGGTCGTTGGTGTTGTTGAGAGAGTTGGAGGCAAATAGGGACCCCTCTTCTTGCCTCTTCTTGCCTCAGATGTCTCTCCTTTCTGAGGCTCTTCCCGGGTGGGGGCAGATGGAGCTCCTCCTCAAGGTTTCTGCTGGGCTTTGTCTGTTCTTGGAGTACTGTTTGTTCCTCTTTATGAGATAACTCCTCGTTTATCTCAGCCTTGGCACCAAGCACAGATGGATGACGTATGGAATAAAACAAGTTGGAGGTGAACAGTTTCACCCCTGACTTGTTAAAATTAAATCCATTTGCTTTAAACAGATGCCTGCGTTGAGGATAAGGTAACTATAAAAATGTTGCTTTTTCTGTTAAGAACACTTTAGTCCTAATGATCTATAAGTGTCCAGAAGCTATCGCAGGTAAGCTCATACGGAAAAAAGAGAAAAAATCAGCATAAAAATCAATAAAAGAAGCAAAGCATTTAAAGAGCAAAGAGAGGAAGCCCTTAAGCACCTTCTTCGCTGCCGCATATTCTTTTCTTCTTCGCTGTATCTCCGGGGCATAATCAAGTACAAGTACTTAAATAAATAAATCATTAAATAATTAATTAAAACTGTCAATAATTATTTAAATGTGTTATTAATTAAATATGTCAATAATTAATCAAATGTGTCAATAATTAATTAATTACATGTGTTGTAAATGTTTATGTAATTAAATATGGTGTATTTAATTGATTCATTATGGCAGTCCTGGCGTTCGTTACCTCGGGGATAAACTACATGTTTTATGGCAAATGTGAGATGAGCCTTTGTGGTGTTCTTGGTCAGCAGTGGTTTTATTCTTAGAACTCTCCCGTGGAGGTGATTTTTGCCCAGACCTTAAATAAGGCCAATTGAGTTATTCACAAAAATATGTCCCACATGTCTCTTTAGCCAGAAGAGTAAGTGTTCAAAGTCTTTTGTGAGTAATTCTGATTCTCTATGCAGATGTATTTGATTGTACAATCACTTTTGTGATACCATGCAGCTTTGTAAGAATTTGAGTACCTTTTTACCTTAATGTCTCGCACAGTGGCTCCTGGTAAATTACTTCAAAGCAAGGGCATACTGCTGCTACACAGGAAATGACCGCTCATAAATGAATAAAAAAACCATCTGTTACACTCACCTCTGACACTGAGAGTCACTGATTTCTGTAAAAGCATGTGTCCATCCTTGTTATCCAGGTAACTTCAGGCTCCACTCTGGGATTACTGTACGATGGAGGTGTTCACTTCTTACTGGGATAAATCGCCATGGTAACAGATGCTGTAGACCTAACCTGCTCTAGAGCTGGTTATGTTCCAGATTAGAGATCAGCGTGTAGTGACCAATCAACAGTGCCATCACTCATGGAGGATCCCTCAGAGCTTTCTATTATTTCTATTATCTCTACTTGAATATAGAGACCAACAGCTGTTACACTCACCTCTGACACTGAGAGTCACTGATTTCTGTAGCAGCATGTGTCACCATGGCCACTAAGTTGAAGGTCTTTCAGCTTCAGACTGAAGTCTTTAGTTCTCAGAGGATCTTCATTCATCTCTGTGGTCTCTGTGATCCTGGTCCTGTAAGAGATGCTGGTGTTCATTGTTCTGATACACATGGACCGTCATGTTTTGGTGTTTCCACTCCACTTTGACGTCCTGAGGAACATCATCTTCTTCATTAATTTTAAAGGGCAGCAGGACAGACTTCTCCCCCTGTGCCACCTCCACCATCTCCACTGGGTAATCTGAGAACAGAACAATAAGACAGATGTCAGTGAGTGTGATCCTCCATCATCTCCCCTGCTGTGTAACCAGTAGGTCTTAATCCTGTTTTCATGGTCACACTCAGGTCTCTGCTTCTCCGTATTTCTGTTCCTTTAACAAAACTGTTCTAACATCTCAGGTATACCTGGACTAAAACCTCAAACACTGCAAGCTCTGTAACTCAATCACTGAAGAAACATTCTGAGCTCTTCATATACCAACAGATCCTCATATCAGAGGCTTGTTCTCACCGTCCTCTGTCTGCTTCTCCTGATATTTATGAGAAAAATTTAAAAGTTTCAGTTTAAAAAGATGTTTTTTTTAGAGTTAACTTTGTAATAACCACCCAGAACATGTTCATTTGATATAAAGCCTATGTAAGCAGGTGGGTGGATGGAGGTGGTGTAAACAATCACTGAGTGTCTTTGAACTCTCTCACTTTCACTGGCTGCTTGGTTCACTATAGAAACGACTGAGGTTTGAGTTCAAACTAGAGATGGCACGATACCACTTTTTTATGTCCGATACCGATATCATAAATTTGGATATCGGCCGATACCGATATGAATCCGATATAGTGTTTTTTAATCAACAAAACTGTTTTTTTTTTTTTGCTTGTTTTTTTTTTTATATCTTGCTGCATTTTGTATAAGTACATACTCAAGTTCAAGCAAAAAACAAACAAACCCTAAAGCCCTATTCTGATATTTTAAAGAGTAAGCAACCTAACTAATAGGGTTGCAAGCTCCCAAAAAAAAAAAGGGAACCACCCCTCACCCTCCACCTCATGATGCTTAATCGACGTAATCAACTTTATATTGATGCAGTGTGGAAAAAAAAATGCACAGAAATAAATTATTTTTCAAGAATAATTAAATAGATTCAACATCTTTCTTCAACAGAACTGCAGACTGCACAGATGGTACCTTCCCAAAGGAAGAAGTACTATAGCTTACTAGGGTATATTAGACTTAACAGTTACTATATACAGTAATGGACTTCTATACATTTTACATCAGATTAAAACTTTGGGTGTAAGATTCAGATAATTATTTATTAAAAGCTCGACATTTTAAATGAGAATAAGAAAGAAAAGTATGTCTTTGTGCCCCCTTTTCCCTGTTCATGCCCTATCGGCCCCCCTGGCTAAACTTTGCTAGATCCGCCCCTGCACAGTTACCAGCGTCAGCTACGTAGAAAAAGATCCTGGTGTAGAAAGTAATATTAAATAAATTCTAACAACAGCTTATCAAGCTTAAACGTGCTGCTGTTGTTCAGCCGCTGGTTTCCTCTTTCTGGTGCAAAGTGGGCCAAAAACAAAGAAGAGAGACGGACTCGCAACAGAAAAGGCGATCAGCTGATCATTGATCAGTTTAACGATTAAAGTAGTAGCAGGAGAGGGAGGGAGGCAGTTGCTCCTTATATCGGTTGTTAAGTTTAAAGTTTACAAACATTCAGAGATGAACTTACACACTTGCTTTACTTCTCTCTTCTTCTTTGGCTCTCGGAGGAGGTGGACGCACTTTTCCTCCTCTCCCTTATCTTCCCTGCTTAGCCTCTTGTGTCCTTGTCTTGTGTTTTTTATTATTTTTCCCTGGAACACTCTCTCACAGTCTGTTCTCTAAAACCTAAAAGAGGAATTATGGATTGGATCAACTGGTCCCTAAATGCAATTGACACCCCTTTCTCAACGAGAAGTTTGGGCTCGGGTGAGCCTGATTGCTGAAGATATCTACCTATTCGGAACCATGGTAACAGGGTTCTGGCTGATCGGAGCTGGCTTGGCCCTGACTTATCGAAGAATTAAGAAAATGGAACCGGCTGTTCAAACCCCTACAAGGCTGCACGCTGGGATTGGAACGATGGGAGAGGCGTGAGTTTCTCAAAATGGGCTCATTGAGTCAGCACGGATAAGATCTTGGAGAGGCTACGGCTGCTGTGAATACTCAGAATAAGATCTCTGACTTCAGACTGGATACATCTCGGAAGGGCTAGCCCGGAATAACATCTCTGGGCGCAAATTGGATGACATCTCGGGGAGGCTCACTGCCGTGAGTTCTCAGAATCGGCTCCTTGAGCACAAGAAATGACAACATCACAGAACGCAAGTATGGTGAAGCTCGCGGCTCTCCAACGGGAGATTGAGAGACCAGTGTTGGACTGTAGAACTGCTTTGAAATTCATATGAGCTGTTCGCACTAAAGTAAAAAGCACCATCACCCTTCCTACCCCGGATCCAACACCACCTCCAACGCTTACCTCCCCTCTGATGTGGACATCGGGTCAGTTGGAGGTGCAATCAAAGATTGCAGCGGTCCCAGATCAGATGTACACACTGGAACTCTTTCCCATGTTGCTTGTCTGTGTTTATTGTGCTATGGTGTGTTGATATCTGTGCATTCCTGTGTTATCCTTTTGTGTTACACATTTCAATGTTTTTTTTTTTCCTTGCTACCTAGCCTGACCTGTCTCCCCAATGTGATGTTTGCGTATTGTATGTATGGTCGGCAAGGTCTGTCATCTCGGTTGTGGGCAAAAGACCTGCAACTGACAAGTAAAGGCTATCTCATCTCATCATCATCAGCTTCCTCGGAGATGAAATGCTAGTTTGGTAGCGAGTCTCCAAATGCTCAACCAGACCGCCGACAGGTCTTGCACGCTACAGCCACTCTATCACGTGATGCATACTGCTCCGACGTGCTACGGTTATGAGCCGAGTTACGCCATGTCGCAAGTTTGTGAGGTGCTTTTTTTTGATTATTTAATGGATCGGATTACTTTTTTTTTTTTATTTCTCTCCGATATCCGATCCAGTAATTTAGGTCAGTATCGGACTGATACCCATACGTAATATCGGATCAGTCCATCTCTAGTTCAGACACCAGAAATCACTGCTGAGACGTCTCACTGTTTGAGTGTCACCGACCAGTCACTCGCTAAAGAATGAAATCTCCCATTAATACTGCCCGCTGAGCAGAGGTGGGTAGTAACGAGTTACATTTACCCAGTTACATTTACTTCAGTAAGTTTTTGAAAAAAAAATGTACTTTTAAAGTACCTTTTGTCTACGATACTTTTTACTTTTACTTGAGTACATTTGTGAAGATGTTACGTTCCCCTAAAAGGGTCCAGGCAGTGAGGGGGAAGTAACAAAAAGTGTCCAGGTCAGAAAAAGGAGTCAAGGAGGCAAAAGGGTTAAATTAAAGAGTTTTATTAAAGTAGCTCAACTAAAAGAGACGGACAAGCCGCTATCACCATTTAAGAAAAACAAACACAACTCGGGCGTTGGTCAATAAAGTAAAACGTAAGTCAAAAAGAGAGAGAGCGCGCAGCTCACTAGCTGCAAACACCACAAACACACACAGCTCACTAGCTGCAAACACCACACACAGCAACTGTACTTTTACTCCGCTACATTTGGCAATATTTGACTCATTACTTTTTTTTTTAATAATTAATTTCACACATTGGATAATACTACTAATAAATTATGGATCATGCCGCCACTGGAGCTACCGGCAACTCTTTCACCAATCAGACGTAGCCATGCAGTCACATGACCAGATATAAAATGGCGGGCCGAGTAGCCCAAGCCTTTGCTGGGAGAAAGAAAGGAGGAAAACGAAGAGCTTTGGATGGATTGTGGGAAGACAACCAGCATAATTTAAATCAGTTAAACATTAGTCACAGAGTGCCGTTACCAGCAACACCTCCATGGATACTTCCTGATGCTAAAGTAGACTTAACATTGTTGGACAAGAAGAATAAGGATGAGGCATTTATTTGAAACTCTCATACAGTTCAAGCTTACATTGACCAATATTATAGTTATGTTCAAATATATACAGACGCCTCAAAGAACACAGCCGGTCAAACCGGTGTAGCAGTTGTGGTCCCAGTTTTCGGTGGAAATAGGTAAAAGGATTAGTGATGGACTTTCCATATACACTGGGGAAAAGCTCGCAATATTATTAGCTGTTCAGTGGGTAGAAGACATGAGGCCGTTACATGCAGTCATTTGTTCAGAATCAAGTTCATCATCGATCAGTCTACAGCACAGTCATTCAGAAGGTAGAGCAGATGTTTTAGCAGAAATTCAGCAGACACTTTTCCAAATACACCTGATGGGACTTGAGATTGACAGACCACGTGACTTTCGCACATTGCTTTGTGGGTACCCGTGGCAACAAAATCAAAACACTGCATCAAGCGCTAGCATTTCCAGCACCAGTAATCATTAATTCTGTGGTTTTAATCCCTACTTACATTTTATTTGCCCCAAAAACAGGTCTGTACAAAACGACGGAGAACACGGCAGCTCCGTACAAAGACAGACGTGACGAAAAGGCAAAAAAAAAATTAGGAGGAAAAACTCAAAGGAGTGAAAGGGTCAGACCCATACGAGCATACAGAGTGGAGTAAGGACGTTAGCCTGCTGCACAACTTTCATCACGTACATATTTATTATTATATGGTCCTAAGTGTGAGTTCATAAACTCACAAGATGTTTAGTAACTTCAGATCCCTGCCACAAGCCCAGCTCCATTTTACTTTGCTGATTTGGACTATTCCATCTCACAGCTGTTGTTAATTTTTTTCCCTTTATCTCCTGTACAGGCCAACGCATCTATTTGTTGTTGCAGGTTGTAGTGTTACACATTTTCAGATCTAATAGAAATAAAATGAGTGTTTTTCATTCAATTATTGTCTTTATTTATAACTGGCATCATTGTTTCATTCTATTATAGAATCTTACAAGAAAGAGGCAAAATTGTATTCCATCAGCTTTATTAGCTGCTTCGTGAAAAACAAATCAACAATGCAACAAAAAAAAAGAAAAACATTGCAAAACAACATACTGGAAAACAGTTATTCATGACTTGATTGCTTCAGTACAACACTTGGGCACATATATGCGGACGTTTCGTGGCTGTTTTGATCTCGCTCTCTCTCTTAACCGATCAAATCTCTCTGTGACCTCTGAGTGGAAATCGGATCACATCATGGCGAAGCTCACGGCTCTCCAACGGGAGATTGAGAGACCAGTGTCAGACTGTAGAACTGCTTTGAAATTCATATGAGTTGTTTGCACTAAAGTAAAAAGCACCATCACTTCATGCGGATACCCCTTTGGCACCAGCTGCGGTCGCAAGGCTGGAGCCGAACAAAAACACCCTGATAACGACTGTGTTTAGTCTGTTCCTTCCCATTCCATGCAAGGCCACCTGGGTTGGCTGGAAGACTGTTTACTTCGCCTGGCAGGGCGAAGGACACTGTCTCAGCTGAACTATGGACACACACACACACAGACATGTATACACATGCAGATATACACTCATCCCCCCTCCAAACGCCTTCGACGCTTATTCCCTTCTGATGCTGACGGTGGATCAAGGAGACCAGCGCACAGGCTGCAGACCCGGATGTGCTGTCTAATTCGGCTGTCTCTCACCCTTTACCCACCCCTGTTACTTGTCATGTGTTTCTTTGGTGTATTAAGAGTTTTTTCATGTGCAGAGGTGTTTTTTTCTGTTCTCAAACTGATCTCCCTGTTGGAACTCAGTCTGGGGGGAGTTATTTTTTTCTTCTTATCTTTCCTCATGTGGTGCATTTTCCATTGTTATACCTCTTGAAGGAAGTTTCCGTCCCCGGTTTCCTCCAAGGCGTGAGCGATAAGCAGAGTTTTGTCCTTTCCTTATAAGATTCCTAATTATTCAAAGTAACACTCAGGTATGCCGCTCAGCTGGGTTAGTTACGACGTCGGGAGCAGCTTGGGAGAACAAGGAAACACAGACTGCTTCAGGTTGCCTTCCCAAATCGACTCAAAGGTTTATTTAGTACATAACAGCTTATATAGAGGAAAAAAAGGTTCGTGTGTCAGCAGGTTCCGGTACAGACCAAATAAGGAAACGTCTTCCTGCCTTCTGAGCAAAGAAGTATCCTTTGTGTAGTTTATCTCTTCAGTTACAATTTATGATCATCCCAGCAAAATACACTCCTAGACATAGAATACAGAGTTCTTTCATTAGTGAATTCTGAAACAAACCACCTGGCCTTTAACGAGCCTTTTTCTAAGAGATAAAGAAGGGAGGATGGGAGTAAGGAAGTCGTCTCGTCTCTGTGGTATTTTCGACCTTGGGGTACCAGCCTGTGATTCTTACACATCAATTCTTGGGTCAGAGAGAAAGAGAAAAACAACTAGTAAATGGGCCTTATTGAGTAACTCTTTTCTGTATAATATCACTACAAAACAATATCCTGTAAATGCTACCATGGTATCAAAATATCACAACAGTTCCCTCCTTTTATCATGAAATGATAACATAGCATAAAGACAGAATGTAATAACATAATATAAAGACAAATCATAAACATAAAACAAATCATAAATGTAACTGGTCCTTCGAGCAAGCTTAATATCAAAAATTCTGAGAGCGTATACATGGTATCACACAACAGACAATAATCATTGAAAACATGCTGCAACGGTTACAAAGGCTACAATTAGTTCCCTCCATTTTCCAAACGTGTCCTGTAGCCACTTATCTAGCCACTGACCGTGGCCTGTATTGGCAATTAGTTCTATCTGCAATGCTTCAAGTCTATTCATAGCTTGTGTGAATGAACCGTTAGGGGCGGTATTATTGGGAATGAAAGTACAGCATACATCAACGGTTACTAGACCACAGGTACCGGTCCAATTAACAGGTAAAGCTAATCTAAGGGTATTATTGCACATCCAATAAGCATGTGGGATTGGTCTAGTTAGGCGCGTGACCATGTGTGATTTAACTAACTCCCCCCAGTCAGTGTCATTTAATACACCCTCTGGGGGAACAATGATCGATTCTCCGCTCGAACTTGAACTGTGTGTGTGTTCCTCCAGATATGATACAACTTCAGCCACAGAGACAGCTAGCCATGTCTCATTACAGCGTGCACCTGGGGAGTCAGACAAGAATGTGTAGTTATCCTTTGTATAATCTATGTGTGTGTCTGGGCCAGTTAACTTTAGTCTGCGCAGACATATCATACTAGTATTAAAATGGAGAGGGATCTGTCCTAAGGGCAGTGAGGGCTTTAACCTATTCTTGGGGCGTTTCATTGGGGCGCAGGTCCCTGCGGTGTCATTAGATAACTTCAATAATTTGCCTAATGGAGTCTCAGGGTTAGTTGGTGTGTGTGTGTCTAAGTAGGCAGTCGAGAGGGCTCAGAGTCAACTGTAAAGTGTCTTTAAGGAGAGCATTATCTCCGCCGATTTCCTCTAGTCCCTCAGTGAGGGGGAAACCGGATATGGGGTATCCTACTATAACCTGTTCTGGATTACCTTTTGAACAGACATAACAGTTACTGTTTCCTAAGTCACGAGCGGCTATTCTGGCATTTTCATACCAGGCGTTAGCTCCTGCTCTAGGGGGTGCATAAAATGGTTTATTAGTGGCGTCTATGTTGTCATTTACTGATTTTAGGGAGCGTGAGGAGTGCATTAAGTAGGTGTCTTGCAAAATAGAGCATGAGGTATCGTCAGCAAAATACGACCTGCAGAAATGTGAACATGGTTGCAGTCTACAATACAAAATAGCAAAGAGAAATCCTAAGGTTAATGCGATAGATATGATAAATAACCTAAATATATAAGAAAAACAGTTCTTCAGTTGTCTCCTGGCCTGATCCCAGGTTCGAGAGACATAGAATAAATGTCGTATGATGACAATGGGCATTTCATTTTCTCCATGATCAGGATGTAATGAGTCTGGCTTTATCAGATTAGACATCATGTGGTACTCTTGGCTTTCTTTTCCTGCTGGATGCTCGAGTACCTTGTTTTTGTTCAGGTGAAGCATCAAAGAGCTCTCTGAGTCTTGGCTCTCTCAGGCTTTGTGTGTTAATCAGTGATTGTGTGTGTAGGTGGATTGGATCCGGGCGCTGGCTCGCCTGAGATGTCATCTACCCGTGTGTGTTTATTTGTTCTGGTTCCCGGCGCTGGCCCGCCTGAGATGTCGTCTGCTTGATCCGACGCCTGAGATGGTCCGATTGGGCTGGTCTTAACCCTGCTGGCATGAATCCACTGAGGTTGTCCGTCCATAAGGATGCTGGTTCTCGTCACTGCCAGTAAAGCCTGGGGGCTGGAAAATGCGCGGCCTCCCAGAGTGTCCTTGGTTTTAGTGGCTTCACCAACACGCATCTCCTGGTCTCCACTTGTGGGTTGGATCTGTGGAGGGGAGAGGCTGGGAGAGACAAACTTTCTGATAGTTATTATTCAGTGTTTCTACCAAATTGTAGACATAGTCGGACAATGCAATATCTACATCACCTTCTGACAGCGGTGCCCCTCTGGAAGCTGACCATGGTGTTGGAAATAATCTTATTTCAAATGGAGATAATTTGGTTACTGCAGATGGAGTCATTCTAATCTCACACAGGACTTGAGTAAGTAATTTGACCCAGGTCATTAAAGTTTTAGCACACTTTTTAATTACTTCTCATGTGAATGAAGGTCCTCTATCACTGTTAATTTGGTGAGGTATTCCGAATCTGGGTATTATTTCATTGCTCAACTTTTGATAGACTACTTCTGCAGTTTCTTTTGAGGTTGGATAAGCTTCTACCCATTTACTAAATTGATCCACTATTACCAGTAAGTACTTGATGCTTCCTTGCGCTGGCATATGTGTAAAATCAATTTGTAATGTATGAAATGGAAAATCTGGTTGTGGTAAATGCTGATGTTTTGCTTTTGATTTTCCTACATTAGTTCGCGCACATGTTAGACAGGTTGCTAATATGCTTTTTACTGCATGTGATGTTTTTTTAATTACAAATCTTGATTTTATTGCCCCTATTACCCCTCTTTGTCCGACATGACTCACACCGTGAAAATGTCGGACAAGGACTGGCAGCAGGGAATATGGGAGGGCAATCAAACCCTTAAGATTCTTATATAGGCCATCTCTGTCATCCAAGGTACAGTCATTATTCTCCCAATAGGTGTAATCACATGCAGAGGCCTGCTCTTGTATGAATTTTAAATCAACATTTGTGTCTAAATAGTCTGGGAGTGTAACAAGTGGCAGCTGTAGGGGCACAGATAATACTTCCTGCTGAGGTGGGAGCTGCGATGCAGCTGCAGCCTTGGCTGTCACGTCTGCTAAGGCATTACCTGTTGCTTCGTCTGTGTCAGCTGTACTGTGTCCTTTCGTTTTTTTTACAACTGCAACGGCCGATGGCAGCTGTATAGCCTGCAAAAGTCTTTGCACAAGATCAGAATTAGCAATCGGTTTTCCATCAGCAGATCTAAATCCTCTTTGTCTCCACAATGTGCCAAAGTCATGTACGACGCCAAACGCATAGCGGCTGTCTGTGTAAATTGTCACACGCCTATCCACATGTAACTCACAGGCACGTATTAAAGCCATGAGCTCTGCTTTTTGTGCTGAGTGAAATGGTAATGAGTGAGCCTCTAGTATGATGTCAGGCAATGTCACCACTGAATAGCTGTGGATTCCTGTATACGCGTCATGCAGTCATGATCGTCAAGCCTGTCTGAGCCAACCTGTCGGTCAGAAGAACACAGCATAGGATCAATAAATGTGCTGGCGAATTGTGTGTTCTGCTCACTTTTATGGTGAGGTTTGCTGTGGAGGTCAGTGTAGCTTCATAACCTGAGCGACGTTGTGCGGTCATGTGTTGTGTAGTTATGTTTGCTAGAATGGTCGTGACCTGGTGATTGGTGTGTAGAATAGTGTCATGTGAGAGTGTGAGCTTCTCGCAGTCCCTTATCATGATAGAGCAAGCTGCTACTGCCCTCAGGCAGGCCGGCATTCCCTGAACAATTCAGGCAGCACCTTTGAGTGGCGGAGGTCAGCACTCCCTTTAATGCATTGAAAGAGGCAGTCATTTCTGTGGACCACAGTATTCGAGGAGGCTTGTCTTTTTTACAACAGTCACGCAGAATGTGGTCATGAAAAGAACAGTCTGGTATCCACTGTCTGCAATAGTTCACCATGCCCAGGTAGGACAACATTTCCTTCTGTGTAGTGGGCCGAGGGACGGAGGTCACAGCTTTGACCCTGTCTGCAGTCATGGAACGTTTTCCGTGAGACAGTGTGAATCCCAAATATTGAACAGAAGTCTGACAGTACTGCATTTTCTTTGCTGATGCTTTGTGGCCAGTCTGTTGGAGGTGCTGGAGAAGCATGTGTGTAGCAGTTTGACATAGTTCCTCACTCGGAGCACAGAGGAGGAGGTCATCCACGTGTGGATCAGGGTGCAGCCCTGGAGGAGTGAAGCTGTCCAGGGTAGCACGGACCACCATTGAGAAAGCAGCAGAGCTGTCTATCATGCCTTGGGGCAAACGGGTCCAAGTGTACTGCTTATTTCTATGTGTGAATGCAAATAACGGCTGTGTGTCTTCATGCACAGGCACTGAGAAAAAGGCAGAGCATAAATCCACCACGGTAAAATGTGTGGCTGTGGATGGAATAGATGTCAATATGCTGGGGACATCCGGAACCAGAGGTGGCAAAGGGATAATGACTGCATTAATTTGTCTTAAGTCTTGTGTAAAACGCCATACGCCAGGTTTGTTAGGCTTTGGCACAGGATTGACAGGAGTATTATATGGAGATACTGTAGGCTTTATCACTCCTGTAGTCAATAAATCTCCTATGATGACATCTAGGGCTGAGGCTTTTTCGACAGAAATGGGATATTGCTTGACATATACTGGCTTGTTGTTTTTTAGCTGTGCGTGATAAGGTATGCAGTCAATAAATCCTACATCATTCTCACCTTTAGACCACAATGTCATATTCTGGTATTCAGCTGGCAACGTAAGTGCAGAAATAGTACAGTGGATAGGGTAGGTTAGATCTATGTGTCGACATGGTGTAGTTATGTCATAACCTATGTCTGAGTTATGTGACAAAATCACTGTTTGACCTTCACTGGTGTGAGCAGTTATCATGTTGTTGAAAAGTGTGAGAGAGACAAAAGTGTGGCTCCCAGATATGGGATTACCTGGCAGTGGTTTTTGAGCACGTCTTTGGCACAGTGTGTGTCGTGGAATACCAGACAAAAAGGTGTTGAGTTCATTCTCTGCTGAGCCGTCCAGCTGACACAGAGGCTGTTCCTTCTCCATGGTACATAAGACAGAGAAAACATAAGCTGTTATCAGTGTCAGCAAACATTTCACCCTTTATGTTAAATGAAATACACAAATTCATTTTTGCTCTGGGTGTCTGCGGCTGCTGGAAAACTGAGCTAAATTTGCACCTGTGGGGCCATTATTGCATGCTTCCCTTTGTTGCCAGTTACCTTGTCTGGAAGAGCTCCGCTGACGCCTAGTGGCAGGAACTTGTACTGCGTTCTGTGGTCGAGGCGCGTGTGCCCTGTTGGTGGCTGCAAAGCGACATTCTCTGGACCAGTGTCCTACCTTTCCACAGCAAAAACAAACATCTCTACTCTTATCCTTCCGTCCTCTGAAACTTCCTTGCTGTGCTGGAGCGGGTAATCCTGCATACATTAATTTCTCACTTTCCTCTGAGCCTTCTACATCAAAATTCAACATTATCTTAACACTTTTAGCTTTCGTGGTAGTATCTGCACTGGCCTTCAGTTTTACTGACCTGTTTTCTGGCGATAATCGTTCGGGATAGGGCTCCGGAAATAAATTAGAATGCATTGAACTTACAGTCCGTAAGTTGTAAACAAAGTCAGTCACATAAGCACTTCCGCATGTTCTGGATACGTGATCATGGACGTCTTCACCGATTCGCGGACGTGGGTTACACGTAACCGGAAGTGGGAGGCGCACTGAGCCGTTATTTGTGATTTTATAGTTTATTTTATTATTTTGTTTTACAGTTAATTTCGATTTTTTATCGGACCTGTCTGTGGTCTTTGAATTATTCTGACCCATGTTCAGTGATTTCCAGAGGGGTTTACACGCTTGAAGGATTTATGTTAGTATTTCGCTGCGGCACAGCTGAGGTTACTTTAAATTTATTGCTAGCAATTTTTGTTTGGGTGAGCAACTCTCACTTAACGAGCAACTTCTCGCTTAACGAGCAACTTCTCGCAAAACAACAGGCAACTTCCTGTGTCTTTCTGCTTTTAATTTACTGCTTTTAACCCTTGTATGGTAATCGGGTCTGTGAGACCCGTGTTCAGTTTTCTTTTCTTTCGTTTTTTTTTTTTTTTTTTTAAAGAAAAATGAAACAATTAATTATTATTATTATTATTTTTTTTTACGTATAAATGTGTTGTGTCTTTCCACTTGATTATAACTGATTTATTCATAACATTTTATATAAAAGAAAAACGAGAAGCACATTAATTCATAGTAATTTAACATAAAATTGTTTGATAGTGTTAATTTGGAAAGCCACAACTCTAGCGGGTCCACCAACACCACACAAGGGTTAATTTACTTTATTCGGGGACTGAGGAAGTCGTCAGTGTATCTCTCTGGATCACTAAGTGAAACTTCGTCAGCATATCCCGTTTTTTTATGGATCGATCACTGAGAGAGGTATAATACGGTCTTTATATAAATATGAAAGACGCATATTTACCTTCTGTCAGCCAATCCCACTTCTGACACCAAAATTGAAGGAAATTTCCGTCCCCGGTTTCCTCCAAGGCGTGAGCGATAAGCAGAGTTTTGTCCTTTCCTTATAAGATTCCTAATTATTCAAAGTAACACTCAGGTATGCCGCTCAGCTGGGTTAGTTACGACGTCGGGAGCAGCTTGGGAGAACAAGGAAACACAGACTGCTTCAGGTTGCCTTCCCAAATCGACTCAAAGGTTTATTTAGTACATAACAGCTTATATAGAGGAAAAAAAGGTTCGTGTGTCAGCAGGTTCTCAGTTCAAACCGGTACAGACCAAATAAGGAAACGTCTTCCTGCCTTCTGAGCAAAGAAGTATCCTTTGTCTAGTTTATCTCTTCAGTTACAATTTATGATCATCCCAGCAAAATACACTCCTAGACATAGAATACAGAGTTCTTTCATTAGTGAATTCTGAAACAAACCACCTGGCCTTTAACGAGCCTTTTTCTAAGAGATAAAGAAGGGAGGATGGGAGTAAGGAAGTCGTCTCGTCTCTGTGGTATTTTCAACCTTGGGGTACCAGCCTGTGATTCTTACACATCAATTCTTGGGTCAGAGAGAAAGAGAAAAACAACTAGTAAATGGGCCTTATTGAGTAACTCTTTTCTGTATAATATCACTACAAAACAATATCCTGTAAATGCTACCATGGTATCAAAATATCACAACACCTCTCTGACCTGTCTTCCCCATATGATGTTTGTGTAATGTATGTATGGTCGGAGGGTAAGATGGCGCGGCCATTGCGTGCAATAGGTCGGCAGCCTTAACATGAAATTTCCCAATCGTGGGACTAATAAAAGGATCTTATCTTATCTTATCTTCAGCATCGTCTTCATGCTGTGACTGCAGCCGTTCAACTCTGTTTGTCTTTAACCCAAATCATCACAACATGCAAATATAATCATCAAAATGATGTGACTGGAAGGATGCAGCAGTCTGTGCTCCACCTTTCTCCTCCACACCTGCAGGTGGAGAACATGGATGCATGAATCTCTACAGAGTTCTTTGAATATTATCCGTCTCATCAGTTTTCAGTGAACAAAACTCCTCACAGAGCCAAAATAAGCAGTTTGTATCCAACATAACTCAGCTGGACTCTGATGCTCCGTATAACAGCCACACATGAGTCTGGATTCACTCAAAGCATTGAACAAACTTTATTGGAAATGAAGCTTTTGGACATTTGTTCTCTGATATTTGCTCTTCAGCTCGAGTCTCCATCAGTGGGAACATTTCCTGATTCAACTTTTCTTCTGTTCAAATCAAACTCCATGAGAATCAAAGTGTGAATCAGAGTCCTGATGATCAGATTCTATAGAAACATGGAGACTGTAGAGGATTTACACTCAATATGTTCATTTGTTCCCTTCAAGAAAAATCAATCATTCATCCAATTAAATCAGTCGTTGATCAGTTTGATTGACAGGACAGATGATCAGAGGTGCAGAGTTTTTACCTCCATCATTGAAACAGGGACCGAAGTATGGGTGGAGTTTGTGAGTGAAGGAGCAGCCAGTAAAGGAGTAGATCAGAGCTGCAGCACCTACATCATAAAAGGAGACCAGACCCTCCTCATAATCCACAAACACCCCCACCTTCTCAGGACCAGGATGAAGATAGAGACGGACTGAAGGACCAGCACAAGCTTTGTACTCATTTCCATTTCTCAGCATCACAGTCCAGAAACCAACCTGACGTCTCCGTCTGATTATTCCCTTCCTGTTGATCGACTCTGTGGCCACTCCTAAAGTCCACTCAGTCTTTCTTTTAACCTGAACCTCAAAGTAAAATCTGCCTGAAGAGAAACTCTGCTCTCCTAAAACCATACCATAGTAAGAAAATCTCTCTTGGTTGTCTGGAAGTTTCTTCTTCACATCACTATGATAAACTTGTTTTCCATCATCAGACAGGATGAGTTTAGGATGAGCTGTATCAGGATCCAGAGTCACATCCACCTCATGCTGCTGCACCCTCTGCAGCTCAGCCTCAAACAGCTTCTTCTTCATGGGTTTCCAGACTGTCTCCTCCAGCTGAGCCACAGCTCTCCCCACAGTCCGCTCATATGATGGTGGATGAACTCTGACCTCTGTCCAGTCCTTGCTGGGTGGAGCAGCTTTCAGGGAGGAGAAGCTTTGGAGGAGGTGGAGGTGGTCTTCAGAGCGTGAGAGCTGCTCCACCTCAGAGCTTCTCTCCATCAGCTCAGAGATTTCCTGTTCCAGATCTTTGATGAGACCTTCAGCCTGTTTCTCTGTAGCTTCCTGTTTGTCTTCGATCTCCTTCATGAGCTCCTTCAGGCGTCTCTCAACAGACTCCATCAGAGCCGTGAGGACCTGAACACCTTCTGCTTTCTGTCTGTCTGCAGCATCTTTACTCATCTTCACCGACTCTGTGATCTCCTGAATCTTCAGTCGTCTCTTCTGGATCATCTGCTGAATCTCAGCCTCTGTCTTCTCCAGCTCTGCCTTCTTTCCTTCATATTCTTCTCTCAGAGGAACAAACTCGTGGTTCTTGTGGTCTAAAACAGGGCAGAGCATGCAGACACATGTCTGGTCGGTCTTACAGAACAGCTGCAGAAGGTTATCGTGCTTCGTGCACATCCTGCCTTCCAGGTTCTCCACAGCATCAACCAGCTGATGTCTTTTCAGACCTTTCACTGTCAGATGAGGCTCCAGGTGAGTCTGGCAGTAGGAGGTCTGACACACCAGGCAGGACTTCAGGGCCTTCAGTCTGGTTCCAGTGCAGAAGTCACAGGGAACTTCTCCTGGTTTGGCAGCTTGTTGCTCTGAGCTGCTGCTGCTGGCTTTCTGCTGAGCTTCACGTCTGAACTGAGCAACCATCTCAGAGATGAAGGTGTTGACCCTCAGCTGAGGTCGAGTGTAGAAAGTCTCATTACACATGGGACACTGACAGATGACATTCATGTCCCAGTGCTGACTGATGCAGGTTTTGCAGAAGTTGTGTCCACATGGTGTAGAGACTGGATCAGTGAACACATCCAGACAGATGGAGCACAGAAACTGATCTTCAGATCGCAGATTGCTGGCAGCAGACATGTCTGCACTCTGAGGGAGAAAGAAGAGAAACATTTGATTCAAAATTCACTTTAAATTTCATTTTACAAAGAGAGAAACAAGCGTCAGTAGTCTGAGGAGCTTGGAGAGAAAAGCGTCTGGACTTCTTTGAGTTTCTTGAAGACGTTTCATCAGAGAAGCTTCTTCAGTTCTCAGAGTAACTGGTGGAGACCCAGCAACACACTCAGACACAAACTGGTTCATCCAAACACAAACCTAACATCATAGTGTCTGCTGTACAGTGCAGCGTCCAGATGGACAGGATCAACGTTTGGGGATGAAGATAAATACAGTCGTTACAAAGATGTGAAATTGTTTCTCTGTTTTACAGAAGGTCCAAGATTCATCCAGATCATTTGTATACTTGAATAAATCAGTTTGTTGGATATTTTCCATCAATCACTGTGAAGTAAACTTCGACCTTGTTGGTGACTGAATACTTCTTATTGTACGTCCAGATCAACGAGCCATTAATATTAAACAGTGACTGTTCCAGTAGAGCTGACAGTGAGGAGGACGATGAATCACAAACCTCAGAAATGTGTTATTAACTGTTGATCCAGTATTTTAATGGCATTGATGAGAACATGTTTATTCAGAGGTGTCTGTATATTTGGTCCATTTGTGCGTCAGTAAAAACTGTCCTGTTTTCTCTCACAGATACTGGAACATCCTCACAAACTCAGGATGTGGAAGAAGATGAACTTTTCCAGTCACTCGCTGGGATACATCATTCATGTTATTCTGGATCCTCAGAAAACATTGATTTATTTTTGTGTTTCACATATTTGTTTGTCTAAATGAAAGATTGATGTTAGTAGAGAAGAAGCCACCATGATAAAGCCTGTGTGTGAAAATGAGATCAGTGGATTTGATCAAAATCCCATTTAAGGAGGAATTCTGTCCTCCAGTTTGTTTAAATAAGCTTTGGGATTAAACAGCATCATCTATGTTTGTGTCTGATGACATGTTTGATCCAGGTCAGCTTGAATATCACAGCTGATGTGTGGAACTCTGACATGTTTAAAGCCTGATTATCAGGATGATTCAAACACATCTGTCTAAATAATGAGATTCATGTTTCCACACAAAGTTATAAAGTGCAGCATCGACTGTTTTCTGAATGATTGAGGATCATCTGTGACTCTTACAGGATACACTAAGTCAGATAATCTTTGTAAAATGTGTGAATGACTTTTTGAAGTACTGACCAAAATCTGCTGGTTTACAGTATCAAAGGCTTTATATCAATAAAGAATAAATAGGTGTTTTCACGTCTGTAATCCTTATGATCAATCAGATCCAGAATCAATCTAAGAGGAACAGGAAGTGATGAATAACCAGGAAGTGTGGAGTCAGTCTGAAGTCCAGAGCACAGCCTGAGTCCACAGTCCTGAGCAGAGCCACAGTGAGACTGAAGCAGCAGCTCGATGCTCCTACAGTGGATCTGTGGTTACATGAGCAGCTTTCTATGGATCCAGTGTGACTGTGATGAGTCCTGATGAAGTGAACAGAGTGAAGATTTGTGTAGAAACAGGAAGTGTGATCAGCTGCACTCACCACTGTTGCTGAGAGGAACCTGATGGACTCCAGTGAATCTTCTTTTAGAGACAAACAGGACTCGACTGCAGCTCTGCTGCTGCTCTCTCACACTTTCACTTCTGCAAAATGACGTTGGGCTTCTTGTTTTTCAGCTGTTGCTCCGCCTCTTCCTGCCTCTCCCTTTACAGGAATCAGCCGGTCTGTACTCAGTGACTGTGTGCAGCGGGTGGGAGGAGTGAGGAGTGGTGTGTGGGTTCACACAGTAATGACGGCCTCAGGTGATCAGGAGAAACTCACCTGGATTTCCTTTTTCCACAGCAGACTGAGAGCTTCAGGTGGACCCTGAAGGAGGTCTCAGACACAGGTGGTAAAAGTACACACAGTGTGTACTGAAGTAGAAGTACTACTGTTAAAAATACTCCAAGTACTAATTCAACTTCTTTACTCAAGTAAAAGTAAAAAGTAGTGGCTGTGAAATGAGAGTAAAAAGAGCTGATTGAAGAACATTTCTAACACGTGTTTATACAAAGCTAACTGAACCATGTGCTGCATCAACGTGATAATAAAATAATATTATTCACTTTGTTTCTAATAAATACTCCCAGCTTGAATCAGACAAGTTGAACATGAGCAGAGAAAAAGAAGCAAATCCAAATATTCCTGTGTTCAGTTTTCTCCATTTACAGGCCGACTGTGCCTCTAAACAGGAACATGAGCAGGAAGAGGCTGAAGTGGATTCAGCAGGTGGAGGATGCCTAACATCAGCTGGAAAGATTTACTGTGACGTTTGTTTGCTGTTTTCGCCTCGTGCACGAGAACATCACCAAATAAACTCCAGACAGTTTTTAATATTTCACTGTTCAAGAGCAAAAAGACCGACGGACTGTGTTTAAGGCCACCTCACAAATGTCACACATGAAATATTCAGTGTTTATTTGCTGGTTTGTTGGCAGCAGCTCCTTAAAGTCTGTCACACATCTGTTTGACCGTCTCCAGTTAATCTGAGACACCAGTTAATCTGCAACAGCAGCATCAGGCGGCTCAGCTGATCTCTGGTGTGTAGCTGCTGTGCTGCGCTCCCATTCCTCAGTGAAAGCAACAGCAGAACAAAAACTCTCTCGATCCACATGTTTGAAAAGAAAGCTTTTAAACAGATGAACACACTCAGTAAAGGACAAAGAAAGAAGTAAGAAAAAATTGGAGTAAAGAGTAAAAGCAGGAGCAACTGAAACAGGCTGCATGCTAGCTGACACATGCTAGCTGACGCATGCTAGCTGACGCATGCTAGCTGACGCATGAGCACTAGAACTGTTCAACTTCATTGTTATGATTTTAGCACCGAGTTACATGAAATCCTGCATCAAAAAGAACAACACAGCGATCACAGACATGTTTCTGCCAACAAACCAACATTAACCCAGAAAAGCCTCTAAAACAACCTGCTGTGGTTTGGAGTAGAGATTCCTGAATTTACCAGGTGCACCTGAAGGCAGCACAATTTAAACCGTAAATAATGATGTAGGTGCGCAAATCCTTTTCAAGCGTCACACCATCAGATGAGCTGGCTTATGTTTGTTGCACTTCTACACCAAGTTTTACGCTAACGTTTCTTCGTTGCTGATTTTTGTTCCACAAACCAAAAGAAAAAAGATTCAACCTTTAATATATTTTCATGTGTGTTTCAAGCACTGTGACATATCACACACACACATGCTGAGTGTGTCACTGATAAAGCTGTGACACAGCAGCTCACTCAGTCCAGTCCAGGTAACAGACTCACCTGTTAGCAGCAGCTCTGCCCTCACAGAGCTCAGCTGCTTATTTCAGTCAGCAGGAAACATTAATATTATGGACTACAGCCGTCTGTCAGGGCCATTCAAGGACACAACGTCACACACAGGTTTAAACTGTTAGACTCATGAATACCCACAACGTTCGATGCACATTTCTCTTTAACAGGAGCAAACGGCCTGATCAGATAATATAAGAACTCATAAAAGCTCATTTATGTAAATCTCTGCTTGGACCAGTGAAACAGTCTCACACTGACTAAACACCATCACTACTTCAGTAATGACAGAGGGGCGTAGGCGTGCTCGTGGGACAGCTTCCTCCAGCTGTGGAAACCAGATGTGGAAGCAGACTCCCTGATGTTGCAGTCCAACACCAGTGTGAGCAGAGAGGACTCAGCTGCTGGGCGGAGCTTATCTTCCTGTCCTGTTCAAATCCAGCATGAAACTCTTCTTATGTTCCCTCTTCAGTCTGATCCTGTCTAACAAACACCACTGTTCACCTCCTCCTCCCTCTGTGACTCCTTCATGTCCACTTTACTCCTCAGTAAGTCTCCACAGCTCCAAGCCAGCTCTGCATTCAGAGTTAGTCCACGTTCTCACCTCCATCTTCAACCTTTCCTCAGCCAGAGTGTTGTGTCTGTGCTTCCACAGGCCCCGCTGGTTTACAAACTTGTTCCTGTTAACGGAAACAAGACGAACAGCTTTTACTTGCTAGCAAGGGAGGACCGCTCGGTGTGTCAGGAAAGCACTGAATCCACCCACAGACGACCTTTTACTGAACACAGTGTCAGTACACACAAGCACCACCCATTGTAAAACCCCCTATGGTCAACAAACATAAGGCCCTATGTGTGTTTGTGTGTTTGGGGTGCGTTTGTGTGACCTCCTGCCCACAAAGGATGATAAAGCAGGAAGCTTACTAAGCAGCAAACAGAGCCCTCACATAGATGTGCCTATAACAAAACACTGCAGCCTCCCCACCAACAAACTGGCTGGAGAGGTGGTCAGAGACAAAGGAACGTCTTTGATCAGGCTGCTTGAACCAAGACTTACAAACTTAAGTAACACAATGACAACATTTAACAATTTGACTCCCACACAGAGCACTATCCCCACATGCTTCAAGACCACAACCATCATGCCCCTCCCCAAGAAAAGCCCAGCCACTAAACGCCTGCAGACCAGTCGCACTGACTCCCATCATTGCAAAGTGCTTTGAGAGAGCGGTGCTGGCCTACATCCAGAGCAACATCCCAGACACTCTGGACCCCCTGCAGTCTGCCTACCGGCCCAATAGGTCCACGTCAGACGCCATCGCTGCTGCCCCTCACTACTCCCTCTCCCACCTGGAAAACAAAGACCTCAGGGTGCTTTTTGTTGATTATAGCTCCGCCTTCAATACAGTCATCCCTCACAAACTCATTCCCAAGATCCTCAGCAGCTTCTACAGCTGCACTGTGGAGAGCACACTGACCAGCTGCATCACTGCATGGTACGGCAGCACTACTGCTATGGACCAAACGCCTGCAGAGAAGATGATCAGGACCCCGCTGCCCTCTGCATCCACCATCGCAGAGTCCAGAGGAGAGCTGCCTCCATCCTCAAAGACCCCACATCCCCCCAACACGGCTGTTCACACTTCTACCGTCAGGACGATTTATTGCGCTGAAACACAGCAAAACAATTCAGTGTTACTGGCGGCTTCCATTGTAATAACGGGCCTGCGTTACTTTTGTGAAGGATTATTTTGCCAGTTACCCGTTTGGCTGAGCCGCCACTGCCACCTACTGGCGAAACTAAATATCGCCCTAACATCACATCAGGTGGGAGCAAATGAGCTTTTCGCTCTGTGTTATGATGCAAACTATTGTCACAACAAATAGCAAAAAAAGATGATGGGGGGTGGGCACGAACACATAAGGAACACATCTGAGACTTGTTCTTAATGCGCAAAATACTCGGGGTGCCACATTTGCACATCAGGTCATCTTTCATATCAAGCTCATAGCTCCTTTGCACCCCTTTGTGGTGTAACACAATGTGCACTGTTACAAGAATGTTTTTCTTTCTATTGTTTTCTATAATTTTAAGTTAAGCAGGACAGAGTTCTTTTAAAGAAAGATTTACTTATATTCTCAAAAGTTAAGCATGACAGGCTTCTGTTTAAGAAAGAGACCTGTTTTACTGTGTTAATGTTGTCATGTTGAGCTAAAAATAAATGGCTAAATGATCATTTGTTTCCCATGTGTTCATATCACAAAGAATAGAATATGCATCTACTTAAATCAACTTCAAGTCAAATGGCTAAAAAAAAATTTCACACACAAAAAAAGCTACAAAATTCACCACACTGGGAAGGGTGAACTGGGTTGCCCGGCCCTGGCCACGAGGTGTCCCTTATTTATTTTTCAGGGAGTTGGCAACCCTAAACTGAACTCTCAAACACACAAACAAACCCATTAAACACCTGTAACTCTATCAATGTCGTACTGTTAAAGAAGACTTTACTGTCTAAGGGATTAACAACTTCATTTTAAAAATCGTGCAGGCAGCTATTCAAATTAGTCACACCGTGGGATGTAAGGAGCTCTCTGATTCTCCAAAAGTTGATTCTGTTCATCTGGACGTAGCGTTTTTCTGGGAGAAACATTTCATCATCATGCAGGTGACGTCTTCAGTCTCAGCTGACTGCAGGTTCCCCCAATCTTATAAACAGTAAATTTGCATAATGACTGAAACCAGCCCACTGCAGGAACAATGGGCTGGGAGGTCAGTTCCTTAATCATAATTATGCAAATTCTCATGACCATTGATCAACAACCACTGATCAATGGCCATGAGTCCCATTCACAGAGAGTTGGGGAATGGCTGCAATCACAGCATTGTAAGATGGCGAAAGATGTACTCTTAGGTCCCCTCCTTGATTCAGAGATGGTCTAATTGTTATTTACTAACTAATCTTAAATGACTGTTCAGCACAGAAATGAAGCCCAACAATCATGTTTTACAGTCCCGTGGTCTCAGCCTCAGATACTCAGCTAATCAAAGTGATGTCATGACAAAAATGAATGACCAACAAAACATTTTTCTCCTTCATTTCTGTCACACAAAGCTGTATGTAACATTTCTCGCGGTTAGTATCATGGTTGCTAGGCAACCTGAACAGCGTGACGAAGGCTAGACCGTCCCATTTCACAAGCCTCCCACTTCCGCACTTATCCTACTTATAGTACGTGTACATAGTACACGTAGTGCGCGTACTTCAAGCGTGCAGACCCTGAATTGGGACACAGCCACAGTATCCAGGAGGCTCCTTCCAGCTCACCTGTCCCCTGACACCAAAAACAAGTACACACAGCCAGCTGTCAATAACTCTGCCAACTTCCTGTTTCCTCCTGCAGAGCCCGCCCATCAAGGAATCTACAGCTGTGTTTATCAAGTCCACGTTTCATCTCATAAGTTGTCCTCTGAGAGCCACCTGCTGTCTGTCTGAGGTAAGAAGAAGCAGTAGATGATGAGATCATGGGAATATTGAACAGTGTTGTAGAGCAACAACAACAACAACAACAACTAGCAACTCTTCTCTGCAGCCTGATATCACAACAAAGCATGCAAAATACACCCGAGTCCATCATGTCAATATCACGCTTTGCTTCTCCAAACTGTGAATTGACAAGCATGCAGAAGATGCACTAGACGACATATTCAATGCCAAGAAGTCAGCAGTGTCCAAAGAACGTATGAAGCACATTCCAATGTCCTTCTATGCCAGAAATTGTTAAGCTAGGCAGCTAATATATATTTACATGTAAATGTGTTCATGCCTTTCCAGCGATTATTTTCTCTGTTATAATTATTCTTTCTTTGAAATGAAATACCTCCATCTGCTGTTACTGCAACCTACTGCAACCTACATCAGCTTGCACCACACAACTTTTGAACCCTTTGGCTCCTGCTCGCAGAGCTGCTTCTTATGTGAAAATCAGTCGACACCTTTGTAGCTGAGAATGAAGCGTTCAGCCTGTTTGGACCTTCAGAGAGAAGTGATGCAGTCAGTCTGATCTGTGCGCTGTCATGTCTCTGCAGCCTCACCACAGACGGGAAGACGCTGAGCTGGTGGAGTGTAACCTCGGCATTGGTGCAGTGAAGAGGGAGGAGTTTAGGGAGGAGATTACTCGATATTTAGAGTATTTGTCATGTTCCCCCTCCACTGTGTGGATTCCTGCCTGGCTTAAACTTCTGCTGCTATGCTCATTAAACTCTGTTACACTAAACCCACCTCTGACTACGAGTCTTCCTATAAACCAACAGACAGAGGAACAGGTCTGAGGTGAAACTAACACTGATTCACTGTCAGAACAAAGTTTGTTTAAGTTGAAGACATATTTCTCTTATTAAAGTTCTGGTTTGGTCTTTATTGAATGTTGATGTTCAGTTAACATGATATTTCCCTTTGTCCAAACACCTGCACTAAGATCAGTTTTGTCTGAGTCAATGGATGCATTCCAACACTCCATGTTTCAAACTACCTGCTAAGTTTTTACCTGTTGATTTACAAAAGCACTCTAAACATTATGAGACACTTGAACTGATGAGAGTGTGGTTAAAGTCCTCTGTAATCACTTGGTGAGGTTGCCGTGCTTCAGCCTTCAGGATTATTATAAATTAATGTTTACTGGAGGCAAACTGGATAGATGGAGGGAATTTTACTGCAGTCACAGAAATCCTAAACAGGAAGGACAAAGTGGAGATTACTCCAAGATGTGACAGTTATGGAGTGTATGCACTTATAAACTCAATCGATATTTAGTACTTAAGTACTGAGTAGGTGTATTTTTTTATTTCTCATCTCTCTGTCCATAATGTAAAAGAGAGTCTGACTTAGAAAACAGACTGAGGCCTGAAGTTGTTTGATTGTTGAGGGTTTTTTTTTTGCAGAATATCAGGTGAAAACTGTCTGACTTCATGCTCCTGTAGGCCTAAATCCAGCCAGACACTAGTGTTGTTGTTGCTTTACATTGTAAGGTAAAGACCCTACAATAAGAATGAAACCCCCAAAAGTCACATGACACCCTGTTACCAAGCACTTTGACATCAGTGGGAAGGAAAACCCTTTTAAAAGGAAGAAACATTTGGTAGAACCAGGGGCGGCCATGGGGGGAAAAAACATGCTGTGGAAGAGATGAAAAGCAAGTATGATTCCATGCAGAGAGGTCTATTAACACATAGTGACTGAAGAAGAAACACCCAGTGCATCATGGGAGTCCCCCAGCAGCCTACGTCTATTGCAGCATAACTAAGGGAGGATTCAGGGTCACCTGGTCCAGCCCTAACTATATGCTTTAGCAAAAAGCAAAGTTTGAAGCCTAATCTTGAAAGTAGAGATAGTGTCTGTCTCCCGAATCCCGAATCCCGAATCAGGGAGATTTTTAGGAATTCAGCAACAGACTGTTGCAGGCTTTGACTGATTACTGTGTGGACTCTCCACATTAATGTCAACCGTCCAATGCACAATAAAAACAATCAAATAACTAAAGCAGTTCAGCTTTCAGAATATTAAAATACATTTTACAGTAGTGCCATCTTTCTTTCCATTTACTTATATTTTCTTAAACACTCACTCATCCATGTGACGTCGTCACACTGAAGTTATATCTATATATACTCATTATATCTGAGTTCACCTTTCCAGTAGATCCAGCTGCTCAGTGAGTCTTACTCCTTTACACACTCTGGGTTATGTTTGCATCATGTAATACATATGTGTATGTTATGTGTCTCTTTGTGCTTAGTTTGTGTGGTTTTTCTTTTGTGAAGATGGCTGAGGTACTTTCGCTTATTAATGCTTTATAAGGGAAAGCAGTCTTAACTTTAGATGAACACAAAATATTATTATTATTACTAGTTATATTATATATAACTAGTAAAAGCCTGAAATAAAAATAAACTACAATACAATGATCATTTCCGTAATCGAGTATTCCACTGATTATTCTAGCAATTAATTGAGTAATGGTATGAGAAAAACTTTGTCTTATTAACGTTTCAAAACCGGTCGGAGCGGGCACACTCTGTTTGGTGTGACTATTTTTAAATCTCTGTAGAACTGGAACCACGTAAGGTAGCGCAATAATTTTTTTTTTTTCCATATGAAACATAAGAAACCGGAGGAGTTGTACTTACATCTTGTGCCATCAGCTTGTCCTCGGTCACGGTTTCCTTCCACATAAAGCTTTGCAAAAACTGCATAAAAAGCGCTTGCAGCAACAAAAATATAATATTCCATATGTATATACATGCACACACATATGCATAAGTATATGCATGTTTGGTATACATATTTAGTAATGTGCATACAATCTTATATTTGTACATATTTTAATTCTTGCAATTCTTATATTCCTGTTTCTTATGTTTCTTGTATTTTGCACACCTCTGTTGCCTGTGAAGCTTGCACACAAGAATCTCCCTCACATGTGCTGTACCATGTACCAGTGTGCCGTGACAATAATATTGATTGATTTGATTTTGATTTGAACACAAGACAAAGACACAAGGAGAACCTCATGAACAAGGAAGTAAACGATGAAATGACTGAGATCAAAAGAATGTCATGCAGATGTCACACAAACAACAACACTAGACACTCAGAAAGAAACAAATCACCTGACGTTATGAAACAGCTCAAAATGGACCAAAGTTAGACATCCAAAAATAGCTTTTTATCAACTGCAGAACACCACTATGTACACTCAACAAAAATATAAACGCAACACCTTTGTTACTGCTCCCATTCCCCATGGGATGGACGTAGAGACCTAAAATTCATTCAAGATACACAATATAACCATCCCTCCCAAACAGTAGTCACAAATCAGTCCAAATGTGTGGTAGTGGGCACATCTGCTATATTGAGATAATCCATCCCACCTCACAGGTGTGCCACATCAGGATGCTGATCTGACATCATGAGTAGTGCACAGGTGTACCTCAGACTGCCCACAACAAAAGGCCACCCTGGAGTGTGCAGTTTTGTCTCACAGCAAAATGCCACAGATGCCACAAGCAATGAGGGAGCGTGCAATTGGCATGCTGACAGCAGGAATGTCAACCAGATCTGTCGCCCGTGCATTGAATGTTCATTTCTCAACCATAAGTCGTCTCCACAGGCATTTCAGAGAATATGGCAGCACATCCAACCGGCCTCACAACCGCAGACCTCGTGTAACCACACCAGCCCAGGACCTCCACATCCAGCAGGTTCACCTCCAAGATCGTCTGAGACCAGCCACCCAGACAGCTGCTGGAACAATTGGTTTGCACAACCAAACAATTTCTGCACAAACTGTCAGAAACAGTCTCAGGGACGCTCAACTGCATGCCCGTCATCCTCATCGGGGTCTTGACCTGACTCCAGCTCGTCGCCGTAACAGACTTGTGTGGGAAAATGCTCACATTCGATGGCGTCTGGCACGTTGGAGAGGTGTGCGCTTCACGGATGAATCATGGTTCACATTGTTCAGGGCAGATGGCAGCTGAGAATGTCCCAGTTCTTGCATGGCCAGCATACTCACCGGACATGTCACCCATTGAGCATGTTCGGGATGTGCTTGACCGGCGTATACGACAGCGTGTACCAGTTCCCACGAATATCCAACAACCTCGCACAGCCATTGAAGTGGAGTGGACCAACATTCCACAGGCCACAATTGACAATCTGATAGACTCCATGCGACGATGTGTTGCACTGCATGAGGCAAATGGTGGTCACACCAGATACTGACCGGTTCTGGGTCCCCAGACCCCCAATAGCGCAAAAAACTGCACATTCCAGGGTGGCCTTTTGTTGTGGGCAGTCTGAGGTACACCTGTGCACTACTCATGATGTCAGATCAGCATCCTGATGTGGCACACCTGTGAGGTGGGATGGATTATCTCAATATAGCAGATGTGCCCACTACCACACATTTGGACTGATTTGTGACCACTGTTTGGGAGGGATGGTTATATTGTGTATCTGGAATGAATTTTAGGTCTCTACGTCCATCCCATGGGGAATGGGAGCAGCAACAAAGGTGTTGCGTTTATATTTTTGTTCAGTGTATTATGCACGTTCACGCCCCTAACAAACCAGCCTCTCTGAAACTGTTTTAAGACCTATGTTATTAATGGTTGACAGCATGTCAAAATGCTTCTAACTACTGATATTTTTTGCCTTTTTGGTGGCTCCATAATGTGCTTATAATGTTCCTGCAAGTGGGTGATCATCCCCAGATTCACCTCAGATCCAGTTCATGCAAAAAATAAATCCCTGTGTCTTTTCAACAGTTTGAATCACACAATGAGGCAGTGATGTCATTTCAGAGAAACAAGGACTTGTTTATCTTTGGTGACGTGATATTCTGAAGAATGATATGGGCCTTAACACAGGCTTCGTTTGGACACGCCCCCTGTGCTCAACACAGGAGATAAATTTCATCATTTCATGAACTGAAGCTATTTCCATATATACTGTGAAAGATGTAGTGTGTACCTGTAAAACCAGGTAGCTTTGGTATGCATGTGTTGGATGCACCTTTGCTGTGACTGGCTTGATGCGAGCTGTAGAAACGCATCATGTTGACTTTAATGTTGACTGGTTCAACCTTTAGGTGGCGCTGTTTCTATTTGTTCCTGTGAAAGCTGTAACAGTGACAGACTTGGTTAAATGAAGGTGTATAAGTCATGTAGATTCTTGCATTTACACAGTGGTTTATTTGGGATAAGATAATAAGAATAAGATACTGTACACCATAGAAAAGAGTGAAATACAAAACAACAGAATGAAATATGGTATGACATCTTCAATGAATGTGGAGAAACAGACGCTACCTTGGAATATATATAATGACTTGTGAAAGGGAAACAGTGAATATAGGCTTACACAGAAGGTCGAGCCTTTATCTTACAGTGTGACTGAAGTGCATCTACATTTTATTGCCCCTCTCTCTCTCTCTCTCTCTCTCTCTCTCTCTCACCTTTCCACTCGTCTGCCTCCCTCCTGCTTCTTGGTGTGTCTGTGTGTACATGTTTACTTATGTCTGTGGGGACCAAAAATTGTAATTTTACTATATTTCTGGGGATCAACTCCAGGGTTCCTGTGTTGTTGACCCAGTGTTTTCAGTTTGTTCATGTTCTGTGTGCTTCCTTCTAATGACTATTTAGTGTGGACTCTCTGACATTACCACACATCGCACAGAAAAAATGAGAGAAGACTCCCTGGCTCCCAGACAAGCTGTTCACTCCAAAGCGCCGACTCCTAGAGCATTTTCATTCTCGCCCAATTATAGGCTGACTCATGATCAGCCCATACCAGGAAAAAAAACAAACACGCAGACAATTGTCTGCCCAGCCCAGGCAGTAAAACAAGTGGTACTGGCCCATTTTTTTAGAAGTGTTGCTGTAAACAAATTCAACATAGCAAACAGACTGGCCACTTGACCTGGTAAACTCTCTATATGTGAAGCATATTTAAGACTTAAAAGAATTTTCTAAAAGGATCCCAGCACAGCTAAATACCAAAGCAACATAGTCACCTGTAAGCTCATCCATCTGTTATGTTATTCTGTCATACCACATTAACAACATTATGTTCTTGAGTAGTATGTCACGCAAAGTTATTAAGGGCTAGGTTTATTGCAATGGGTGTTACTGACTGACGCGCAGAAGAAATAGTTCTTTATGGAAAAAAAAAAAAAAAAAAAACACAAAGAAAGAACAATACAGTATCCACATCTGAACCAAAGAGTAAAACAGTGAAATGTGGATTATTAAATATTAGGTCTCTCTCCTCCAAGTCTCTGTTAGTACATGACTTAATAATTGATCAACAAATTGATTTACTCTGCCTTACAGAAACCTGGTTGCAGCAGAATGAGTATGTTAGTTTAAATGAATCAACACCCCCGAGTCATTCTAACTACCAGAAACCTCGAAGCACAGGCCGAGGGGGAGGTGTGGCAGCAATTTTTCACACCAGCCTATTAATTAATGAAAGACCAAGACAGACTTTTAATTCATTTGATAACATTTACATTTACAATAATCAATTACAATAATACAATAATCGAGAGCAGACTTTATCACAGTAGACTCTGGATACTGTAGCTCCTGTGAAAACTAAGGCCTCAAATCAGAAGTACCTGACTCCGTGGTATAATTCTCAAACTTCCAGGCCTAAAGCAGATGACTCGTAATCTGGAGAGGAAATGGCGTGTCACAAATCTAGAGGATCATCATTTAGCCTGGAGAAATAGTTTGCTGCTTTATAAGAAAGCCCTCCGCAAAGCCAGAACATCTTACTATTCATCACTGATTGAAGAAAATAAGAACAACCCCAGGTTTCTCTTCAGCACTGTAGCCAGGCTGACAAACAGTCAGAGCTCTTTTGAGCCAACCATCCCTTTAACGTTAATTAGTAATGACTTCATGAACTTCTTCACAAATAACATTTTTATCATTAGAGAAAAAATTACCACTAATCATCCCACAGATGTAATATTATCTACAGCTACTCTTAGTACCATTGATGTTAAGTTAGACTCTTTTTCTCCAATTGATCTTTCTGAGTAAACTTCAATAATTACTTCCTCCAAACCATCAACGTGTCTTTTAGACCCCATTCCTACAAACTAGTGATGGGTCGTTCGCGAACGAAATGGCTCTTAGAGCCGGCTCTTTGACGTGAACGACGAGAGCCGGCTCCTTATCGCGAGCCGTCACGTGGGTTTTTTTTTTTTTTTTCTCCTCTCTCTCACCCTCTCTCTCTCTCGCACTTTTTTTCCCGCTTCACTCTGCACGTGAGCCTTGTGCTTTATGCTGGGCAGAGGGGGGAGGGGCGGTAGTTACACTCAGTAGCACAGGAACAGAGCCAGAGGGAGAGAGAGAGAAAGAGAGCCAGGGACAACAACGTCACATTAGAAAGGTATAGTAATCATCCACAACTATTTTCGGTTGCAGATGATAAAGGATTCAGAAAGTGCGGATTCATGCAGGCCCATATGACAGAGAATGTGCATCTTCTTTTTGTTTTCATATTATAATTTATATTTAATTGTGTTTTGTTTTGCAGTGTTTTGTGTTGTTTTCACTTTAAATTTGTAAAAGGAAAAAGATGAAAATTTAAATAGTTAAAAGTTGAAATGTGAATAGTTGATTTTTGTATTATATGATTTATTTATTACATTTTATGTGGAGTGAATAAATAAAAGTATATTTACAGTGGTCCCCAGAGACAAAGCACATACAAACTTCAAATCACGTACAAACTCCAAAACACGTAAAAACACGTACAAACTCCGAAGCACGTAAAAACTCAGAAGCACATAAAAGCTCAAAACACTTACAAAAGACAACAGAAGTGCTCCAGGATGCTGGGCGCAGTGTTGCGCTTTTGTTATCTTGTGGCTACACAAGCCAGCAAGTACCAACGACCGGATTTGGTGTGTGATAGTAACAGGTAAATGAATTTTTTTAAATTATTTGAATATATTTGAGTGCCTGTGTATAAATACACAAACAATACACACATGCTTTCAATTGTGTAATTTAAGTGATCTAGTAGCTCTGCTTTGGAAGTTCAGTTCATGCTAGAAATGTGTTTTGGAGTTTGTATGTGTTTTGTCTCTAGGGGCCACCGCATATATTTATATATAAACATATACAAATAAAACCACTTTTTTTTTACGTTAGTAATTCCTTTTGTGCATAGTTTTATATTATTGTGAATAATAAATAAATTAAAGCAACAAAACAACCTGAAGAGCCGGCTCTTTTTAGTGAGCCGAGCCGAAAGAGCCGGATCTCTAAAAAGAGCCGGAAATCCCATCACTACTACAAACTCAGGTACCAGTGTGGTTAAGATGATTTCTCAACATTGATTTTGAATTAATAAAGAAATCTTATTGAAGTTCTAAGAGATGTGTCTAATGAACAGGTGACTGGTTTGGTTGGTTATGGAGAAAACAACAAAACTTATTTTTTATTGTTAAACATCTATTTAGAGTAAATTTGTTTTGTTTTAGATAAATAAATGTTGAAAGGGAGAGGGAGAGAGAGGAACAGAGAGGAGCAGAGAAGGAGGAGCAGAGAGGGAGAGAGGGGAGCAGAGAGGGAGGAACAGAGAGGGAGGAGCAGAGAGGGAGGAGCAGAGAGGGAGAGAGGGGAGCAGAGAGGGAGGAGCAGAGAGGGAGAGAGAGGAACAGAGAGGGAGGAGCAGAGAGGGAGGAGCAGAGAGGGAGGAGCAGAGAGGGAGAGAGGGGAGCAGAGAGGGAGGAGCAGAGAGGGAGAGAGAGGAACAGAGAGGGAGGAGCAGAGAGGGAGAGAGGGGAGCAGAGAGGGAGGAGCAGAGAGAGAGGAGCAGAGAGGGAGGAGCAGAGAGGGAGGAGCAGAGAGGGAGAGAGGGGAGCAGAGAGGGAGGAGCAGAGAGGGAGGAGCAGAGAGGGAGGAGCAGAGAGGGAGAGAGGGGAGCAGAGAGGGAGGAGCAGAGAGGGAGAGAGGGGAGCAGAGAGGGAGGAGCAGAGAGGGAGAGAGGGGAGCAGAGAGGGAGGAGCAGAGAGGGAGAGAGGGGAGCAGAGAGGGAGGAGCAGAGAGGGAGGAGCAGAGAGGGAGGAGCAGAGAAGGAGAGAGGGGAGCAGAGAGGGAGGAGCAGAGAGGGAGAGAGGGGAGCAGAGAGGGAGGAGCAGAGAGGGAGAGAGGGGAGCAGAGAGGGAGGAGCAGAGAGGGAGAGAGGGGAGCAGAGAGGGAGGAGCAGAGAGAGAGGAGCAGAGAGGGAGGAGCAGAGAGGGAGGAGCAGAGAGGGAGAGAGGGGAGCAGAGAGGGAGGAGCAGAGAGGGAGAGAGGGGAGCAGAGAGGGAGGAGCAGAGAGGGAGGAGCAGAGAGGGAGAGAGGGGAGCAGAGAGGGAGGAGCAGAGAGGGAGAGAGAGGAACAGAGAGGGAGGAGCAGAGAGGGAGAGAGAGGAACAGAGAGGGAGGAGCAGAGAGGGAGGAGCAGAGAGGGAGAGAGAGGAACAGAGAGGGAGGAGCAGAGAGGGAGGAGCAGAGAGGGAGGAGCAGAGAGGGAGAGAGGGGAGCAGAGAGGGAGGAGCAGAGAGGGAGGAGCAGAGAGGGAGAGAGAGGAACAGAGAGGGAGGAGCAGAGAGGGAGAGAGAGGAGCAGAGAGGGAGGAGCAGAGAGGGAGAGAGAGGAGCAGAGAGGGAGGAGCAGAGAGGGAGAGAGGGGAGCAGAGAGGGAGGAGCAGAGAGGGAGAGAGGGGAGCAGAGAGAGAGGAGCAGAGAGGGGGAGAGAGGGGAGCAGAGAGGGAGGAGCAGAGAGGGGAGGGGAGCAGAGAGAGAGGAGCAGAGAGGGGGAGAGAGGAGCAGAGAGGAGCAGAGAGAGAGGAGTAGAGAGGGAGAGAGGGGAACAGAGAGGGAGGAGCAGAGAGGGAGAGAGGGGAGCAGAGAGGGAGGAACAGAGAGGGAGAGAGAGGAGCAGAGAGGGAGAGAGAGGAGCAGAGAGAGAGGAGTAGAGAGGGAGGAGCAGAGAGAGAGGAGTAGAGAGGGAGGAGCAGAGAGAGAGGAGCAGAGAGAGAGGAGCAGAGAGAGAGAGGAGCAGAGAGAGGGAGGAGCAGAGAGGGAGGAGCAGAGAGGGGAGGGGAGCAGAGAGAGAGGAGCAGAGAGGGGGAGGGAGGAGCAGAGAGGGAGGAGCAGAGAGGGGAGGGGAGCAGAGAGGGGAGGGGAGCAGAGAGAGAGGAGCAGAGAGAGAGGAGCAGAGAGGAGCAGAGAGGGAGAGGAGCTGAGAGGGAGGAGCAGAGGGGGAGGAGCAGAGGGGGAGAGAGAGGGGGAGAGAGAGGGGGAGAGAGAGGAGCAGAGGGGGGGAGAGAGAGGAGCAGAGGGGGAGAGAGAGGAGCAGAAAGGGGGAGAGAGAGGAGCAGAAAGGGGGAGAGAGGAACAGAGAGGGAGAGAGAGGAGCAGAGAGGGAGAGAGAGATTGAGGACAGAACAGAGATGAACAAGAGCAGGTGAGACACACATGTTCGTCACATGGTTGTTTACCAAAACTCATCAGAACATGTATCCAGTACCTAGTGTTTCTTTTTAGGTTTGTTACTTTTCAAATTCTATATTTATTAAGTTCTGCAGGCTTATGAAGGCTAAATAATTATTATTATTAGAGCCGAAACCTGGAGAGGTTCAGGGAGAGGAACAATGGGTACGGCTAATTCTCGAGCTAGCGATTCATCCAAAAAACTCTGCTCAGCTCCAGAGTCAATCAGTGCGCTACACGGGTGAGTAAGGGAATGAAAAATCAGCTTAGCCGGACAACTGAGATGGGGAACAGAGTTAGCCGTAGCACCCACCAGTATCCCCACAGCTACTGGCGGGCGGAGTCTTTTACTCGCTTCGGACAGGTATCAGCCCAGTGTCCCCTTTTCCCACACACGAAGCACTCACCCGTGCGCTGTCTTCTCCTCCGATGGGAAGCACCGAATCGAGCCCGGCCCAACTGCATCGGCTGTTCCTCATCCTCGACAGGGTCTTCTTCTTCCTCTCGCCAGTGAGAAGGAAGCAACTAAGGGGCTTAGGTAGCTCTTTCGTAGCTAACTCACATTTGAGTTCTTCGTTTAGGCAGTTCAGGAAGGCTCCGCGGAGAGCGTTCTCCGCCCAGCCCGTCTCCTCGGCTAGGATCCAAAAGTCAATGGAGAAGTCTGCGACACTCCTACGTCCCTGCTTTAGGGTAAACAAACGATTAGCAGCGCCATCTGCATCCGTGCCTTTATCAAACACACAGCGGAATTTAGTCAGAAAATCCGAGTAGGAGATATTCGGTTGAATATTTAAAACGGCTTGTGCCCATTGCAGCGCCCGGCCAGTCATCAATTCCACCATAAGCGTGATCTTCGCACAATCTGAGCCGTAAGCCTGTGTCTGTTGTCTGAAAATCAATGAACATTGCATCAGAAAGCCTCGGCTCTTTGTTATATCTCCATCAAACTTCTCCGGAACCGGTAATGTATATTCTCGCCTAGGTGGAGGTGGTGGAGGTGAAGGAGGTAATGGGCAAGCTGCAGCCACACTTACTGATGGAGTGGGTTGTGGAACTGTAGCTGAGGTGCCAGGCGCGGTGAGTAACACACCTTGAATGTTTGCAAGCACCTGTCGCATCGCTGTTTGTTCCGTCATGATGTGTTTCATCATGCTCTCATGGTGACCCAAAACTTCGCCCTGAACAGAGAGCTCTCGCTGAACTGGGTTTGAGTCCGCTGAGTCCATGGCTGGCTGGAGTATTCTGTCACGGTGGTTAGAGAGTAGACTCAGGCGCGGAGCTCAGAAATAATGACAGTGCATTTATTTACAGTGCAGCAAGGTGACAACAGTTCAAATGTGCAACAATGGTGATAGTGCGTCCCTCCTTCCGTGTAAGCCCGTGCGTGGTAGTGAGTGCCCGTCTCTCCTCCAAGTGCTTCCTTAGTGTCCGTGAATCCTCCGTCAATCCCTGGGTGAACACACACACACGACAGCAGAATGAGTATGACGATCAGACAGCACTACAATAACGTTAGCGACTCAACGACACTACCAGGCTTAGTGCAATACTCAAGCGCTGTCTGTCGCTCAGCCACACCATTAAGTAGCCCTGCTACTAGTTGATTGGCAGCAGCTGGTGGATTGACTGTAGGTGTGGTGTGCTCCAGGCGACAGCACCTCCGGGTCGAAGGTAGCCCGTTGCTAGGCTACCCCCCAACACATCACAGCGGAGCCGGAGGGGAAGACAGAGCGACAGGAGAGACACACACACACGCACACAGATATACACACACCGGCAGGTCGACCGGTCAGGGCGCCGTCAGATCCTGACAGCGACCTTAGTGTGTTAATACATTTTATTTGAAAGGTGCTTTCACATAAAATGTATTATTATTATTATTATTATTACAATCAGCTACAGAGCGACATTTTGTAAGAACTTTTTTCAAGACATTGAATCTTTAAACAAGAGAAAACTAGAGAATTTTAACTTGTTCCATTGGCAGATTTTTTTCACTTATTTCAAGCTAAAATATTTATTAGAATTCAAATTTAGACAGAAACAAAGTGAATAATATTATTTTATTATCACGTTGATGCAGCACATGGTTCAGTTAGCTTTGTATAAACACGTGTTAGAAATGTTCTTCAATCAGCTCTTTTTACTCTCATTTCACAGCCACTACTTTTTACTTTTACTTGAGTAAAGAAGTTGAAACAGTACTTGGAGTATTTTTAACAGTAGTACTTCTACTTCAGTACACACTGTGTGTACTTTTACCACCTGTGTCTGAGACCTCCTTCAGGGCCCACCTGAAGCTCTCAGTCTGCTGTGGAAAAAGGAAATCCAGGTGAGTTTCTCCTGATCACCTGAGGCCGTCATTACTGTGTGAACCCACACACCACTCCTCACTCCTCCCACCCGCAGCAAAACCAGACAAACAGCTGCAGGAAGAGGCAGAGCAACACCTGAAAAGCAAGAAGTTCAACATCATTTTGCAGAAGGGAAAGTGTGAGAGAGCAGCAGCAGAGCTGCAGTCGAGTCCTGTTTGTCTCTAAAAGAAGATTCACTGGAGTCCATCAGGTTTCTCTCAGCAACAGTGGTGAGTGCAGCTGATCACACTTCCTGGTTATTCATCACTTCCTGTTCCTCTTAGATTGATTCTGGATCTGATTGATCATAAGGATTACAGACGTGAAAACACCTATTTATTCTTTATTGATATAAAGCCTTTGACACTGTAAACCAGCAGATTTTGGTCAGTACTTCAAAAAGTCATTCACACATTGTACAAAGATTATCTGACTTAGTGTATCCTGTAAGAGTCACAGATGATCCTCAATCATTCAGAAAACAGTCGATGCTGCACTTTATAACTTTGTGTGGAAACATGAATCTCATTATTTAGACAGATGTGTTTGAATCATCCTGATAATCAGGCTTTAAACATGTCAGAGTTCCACACATCAGCTGTGATATTCAAGCTGACCTGGATCAAACATGTCATCAGACACAAACATAGATGATGCTGTTTAATCCCAAAGCTTATTTAAACAAACTGGAGGACAGAATTCCTCCTTAAATGGGATTTTGATCAAATCCACTGATCTCGTTTTCACACACAGGCTTTATCATGGTGGCTTCTTCTCTACTAACATCAATCTTTGATTTGGACAAACAAATTGTCACGTATAACTTTTAGTGAGATATCAGTTTGTAACATCTTGTTGTACATTTTCTGTCACATCGCCATTAATCACACAAAGTCTTCATGTTCCAACAGGTCGGAGTCATCATCATCATTTGTCACGGCTATGTATGCACCAACAGTGGACAATATTATGCCGTTAATCATGAGTTTTAGACATGGCAGTATACATGTTACAAAGACACAAAATAAAAGTAAAAATATCCCAACTCCAATGAGTGGTCTTTTTAGCACCTGTAGCCAGGAGCCAGTGTAAAGCCAAGAAAACCTGTTGCTTAGTTTGTGGCTGTGGTGCATTTTGTATAGCTTCTTTTCTTTTGTTTAGGAGTTTTCTTCCTTCGCCTGAGAGGGTGTGGCCTAAGTATGTTACTTCAGGTCTCCATAATTGGAGTTTATTCAGAGACACTTTGTGGCCTTGCTCAGCCAGGTGACGTAACACAGCCATAGTGTTCTGTTTACACCCTTCCTCTGTGTGGCCAGTCACTAAAATATCATCTACGTAAAGTAGAAACTGTCCTTCTGCTGGCAGGAGGCAGGACATCATTGATTTCTTTAAAGCTTCAGCATAGGGAGTGGGGCTGTTTTGAAATCCCTGAGGTAACCTAGTATAGGTGTATCTCTGTCCCTCAAATGTGAAGCCAAACAGATATTGTGAGTTAGGATGTAAAGGCACTGAGAAAAAGGCGTTTGATAAATCTATCACTGAGAACCATTGTTCTTTTGGAGTGACTTGATTCAGTATAGTGTGGGGATTTGCTACTACTTGTGGTATCATTTCCATAATTTCATTTATTGCTCGCAGATCATGTACCAAACGATACTTTCCAGTATTAGCTTTCTTGACTGGGAAGATTGGAGTATTACAGGTAGCAGAATTAGTTTTTATTAGAATTCCTGCTTTTTCCATATCTTTTATCACTGGCTTAATCCCTTCTATTGCTTCTTTAGATAAGGGGTATTGTGGTTTAATGGGCCTGTGGGATGAAACAGTCTGTACTATTACCGAGTCTGCGTTTTTTATTAATCCCACATCTGTTGGACCATCCGACCACAGTGTAGAAGGTGAACTTTTAAGTGCTGGCTCTTCTTCCAGTGAGAGAATTTCTCATTCTTGTGTGCTGTCGTGCAAATGAGTATTGGGTGTAGTTCTTATCACCCAGCCCAGTGCATACAGTGAGGCAAAAAAGTATTTAGTCAGCCACCGATTGTGCAAGTTCCCCCACCTAAAATGATGACAGAGGTCAGTAATTTGCACCAGAGGTACACTTCAACTGTGAGAGACAGAATGTGAAAAAAAAATCCATGAATCCACATGGTAGGATTTGTAAAGAATTTATTCGTAAATCAGGGTGGAAAATAAGTATTTTGTCAATAACAAAAATACAACTCAATACTTTGTAACATAACCTTTGTTGGCAATAACAGAGGTCAAACGTTTACTATAGGTCTTTACCAGGTTTGCACACACAGTAGCTGGTATTTTGGCCCATTCCTCCATGCAGATCTTCTCGAGAGCAGTGATGTTTTGGGGCTGTCGCCGAGCAACACGGACTTTCAACTCCCGCCACAGATTTTCTATGGGGTTGAGGTCTGGAGACTGGCTAGGCCACTCCAGGACTTTCAAATGCTTCTTACGGAGCCACTCCTTTGTTGCCCGGGCGGTGTGTTTTGGATCATTGTCATGTTGGAAGACCCAGCCTCATTTCATCTTCAAAGTTCTCACTGATGGAAGGAGGTTTTGGCTCAAAATCTCACGATACATGGCCCCATTTATTCTGTCCTTAACACGGATCAGTCGTCCTGTCCCCTTGGCAGAAAAACAGCCCCATAGCATGATGTTTCCACACCCATGCTTCACAGTAGGTATGGTGTTCTTGGGATGCAACTCAGTATTCTTCGTCCTCCAAACACGACGAGTTGAGTTTATACCAAAAAGTTCTACTTTGGTTTCATCTGACCACATGACATTCTCCCAATCCTCTGCTGTATCATCCATGTGCTCTCTGGCAAACTTCAGACGGGCCTGGACATGCACTGGCTTCAGCAGCGGAACACGTCTGGCACTGCGGGATTTGATTCCCTGCCGTTGTAGTGTGTTACTGATGGTGACCTTTGTTACTTTGGTCCCAGCTCTCTGCAGGTCATTCACCAGGTCCCCCCGTGTGGTTCTGGGATCTTTGCTCACCGTTCTCATGATCATTTTGACCCCACGGGATGAGATCTTGCGTGGAGCCCCACATCGCATTATATCTGGGACTCTCCACCATTTGACCTTAGAACTGAAGAAGCTTCTCGGATGAGAGGTGAAACGTCTTCAAGTAACTTAAAGAAGTCCAGACGCTTTTCTTTGCAAGCTCCTTTGACTACGATGACCTGGATGACTGAGAACCTTCACAGACATAAAATGGAAGTAGTTCAGTTGTGCTGTAAAATCAACTTACTTTCAGACACATACACACACATAGACATTTGCGCGCTTTTACAATTTGTTACGAAGTAATTATGGCTACCTCTAAAACCTAAGTTTAATTTGATTCCTTTCGTTGAATCCTAACCTATTTTATTTTGTTACTTTAAACCTTCGTGGCGGTTTTATATACCAAAATAGTGTTTTTCACCCTCGGACATCTCACTGGTGGTTTGGATCGTCAGACTGAAACTGCCGTGGACCAGGCTACTGGCCCAGACCCGAATTCACGTCCTGGGGCTCTCTCCTAGTCTAAGAGGGCTGTCGACAGACTTCAGTGCTGGCTTCCCACGGCGTCAGGAATCAGTGCTGGATCCTGGAACAGAGTCACAGATAACAGTTCTGATATTTTCTGATCCGGCTCGAAGGACCAAAATAATGTCAAGAGATGTATTCTAAAACACTTCTTCAGCAGATAATCAGAGAGGAGAAACACACAGATTTTCTTGCTAGCAAGGGCAGTCACGAGAGTGCTCGCACGAGAGTGAGGGCTCAGAGACTCGCAGCTCTGAGACTGCCCTGGTCTTTATTTTATACATCAGTGGGTGTTTGTTCCCAGCGAGTGAATATCACTTTCTCACTTTACTATAGTAAAGAGCACTCCTGTCACCAGTTTACATGCATGTGGAATGTTAAAAAAGTGGGGCGTTGTAATGGGAGACGTTAAACAGATAGTGAAACTCCTTCGGCTTATCAGGGATGTAAATCCTTAGGTGACGGCCAAGCAGAAGACAAGGTCATAATTCTCTCTGTGAGGGAGGAGGTATAGCCCCCCACTTCAAATCAAGCTCACTGGGTGTGTTGCAGGTTATCGTTAAATTTTCCACAACAGTGTGTTGCTGGGTCTCCACCAGTTACTCTGAGAACTGAAGAAGCTTCTCAGATGAAACGTCTTCAAGAACCTTAAAGAAGTCCAGATGCTTTTCTCTCCAAGCTCCTCAGACTACTGACGCTTGTTTCTCTCTTTGTAAAATGAAATTTAAAGTGAATTTTGAATCAAATGTTTCTCTTCTTTCTCCCTCAGAGTGCAGACATGTCTGCTGCCAGCAATCTGCGATCTGAAGATCAGTTTCTGTGCTCCATCTGTCTGGATGTGTTCACTGCTCCAGTCACTACACCATGTGGACACAACTTCTGCAAAACCTGCATCAGTCAGCACTGGGACATGAATGTCATCTGTCAGTGTCCCATGTGTAACGAGACGTTCTACTCTAGACCTCAGCTGAGGGTCAACACCTTCATCTCTGAGATGGTTGCTCAGTTCAGACGTGAAGCTCAGCAGAAAGCCAGCAGCAGCAGCTCAGAGCAACAAGCTGCCAAACCAGGAGAAGTTCCCTGTGACGTCTGCACTGGAACCAGACTGAAGGCCCTGAAGTCCTGCCTGGTGTGTCAGACCTCTTACTGTCAGACTCACCTGGAGCCTCATCTGACAGTGAAACGTCTGAAAAGACATCAGCTGATTGATGCTGTGGAGAACCTGGAAGGCAGGATGTGCACGAAGCACGATAACCTTCTGCAGCTGTTCTGTAAGACCGACCAGACATGTGTCTGCGTGCTCTGCTCTGTTTTAGACCACAAGAACCACGAGTTTGTTCCTCTGAGAGAAGAATATGAAGGAAAGAAGGCAGAGCTGGAGAAGACAGAGGCTGAGATTCAGCAGATGATCCAGAAGAGACGACTGAAGATTCAGGAGATCACAGAGTCGGTGAAGATGAGTAAAGATGCTGCAGACAGACAGAAAGCAGAAGGTGTTCAGGTCCTCACGGCTCTGATGGAGTCTGTTGAGAGACGCCTGAAGAAGCTCATGAAGGAGATCGAAGACAAACAGGAAGCTACAGAGAAACAGGCTGAAGGTCTCATCAAAGATCTGGAACAGGAAATCTCTGAGCTGATGGAGAGAAGCTCTGAGGTGGAGCAGCTCTCACGCTCTGAAGACCACCTCCACCTCCTCCAAAGCTTCTCCTCCCTGAAAGCCGCTCCACCCAGCAAGGACTGGACAGAGGTCAGAGTTCATCCACCATCATATGAGGGGACTGTGGGGAGAGCTGTGGCTCAGCTGGAGGAGACAGTCTGGAAACCCATGAAGAAGAAGCTGTTTGAGGCTGAGCTGCAGAGGGTCCAGCAGGATGAGGTGGATGTGACTCTGGATCCTGATACAGCTCATCCTGACCTCATCCTGTCTGATAATGGAAAACAAGTTTATGATACTGATGTGGAGAAGAATCTTCCAGACAACCCAGAGAGATTTTCTCAATGTCCTGGTGTTTTAGGAGAGCAGAGTTTCTCTTCAGGTAGATTTTACTTTGAGGTTCAGGTTAAAGGAAAGACTGAGTGGGAATTAGGAGTGGCCACAGAGTCAATCAACAGGAAGGGAATAATCAGAGCGAGTCCTCAGGATGGTTTCTGGACTGTAGGGCTGGTAAATGGAAATGAGTACATAGCTGGTGCTTCCCCTCTAGTCCCCCTCTGTCTCCATCCTGGTCCTGAGAAGGTGGGGGTGTTTGTGGATTATGAGGAGGGTCTGGTCTCCTTTTATGATGTAGGTGCTGCAGCTCTGATCTACTCCTTTACTGGCTGCTCCTTCACTCACAAACTCCACCCATTCTTCTGTCCCTGTCCTAATGATGGAGGTAAAAACTCTGCACCTCTGATCATCTGTCCTGTCAATCAAACTGATCAACGACCAATTTAATTGGATGAATGATTGATTTTTCTTGAAGGGAACAAATGAACATATTGAGTGTAAATCCTCTACAGTCTCCATGTTTCTATAGAATCTGATCATCAGGACTCTGATTCACACTTTGATTCTCATGGAGTTTGATTTGAACAGAAGAAAAATTGAATCAGGAAATGTTCCCACTGATGGAGACTCGAGCTGAAGAGCAAATATCAGAGAACAAATGTCCAAAAGCTTCATTTCCAATAAAGTTTGTTCAATGCTTTGAGTGAATCCAGACTCATGTGTGGCTGTTATACGGAGCATCAGAGTCCAGCTGAGTTATGTTGGATACAAACTGCTTATTTTGGCTCTGTGAGGAGTTTTGTTCACTGAAAACTGATGAGACGGATAATATTCAAAGAACTCTGTAGAGATTCATGCATCCATGTTCTCCACCTGCAGGTGTGGAGGAGAAAGGTGGAGCACAGACTGCTGCATCCTTCCAGTCACATCATTTTGATGATTATATTTGCATGTTGTGATGATTTGGGTTAAAGACAAACAGAGTTGAACGGCTGCAGTCACAGCATGAAGACGATGCTGAAGCTGAGCTGTCAGTGAACATGTTTCACTGTGATTTGATTTGAAGAATAGAAAGTGTGTGTGGCTGCTGACAGCTGCAGTCTCTGCTAGTCTGCATAACACACACACAACTTTCCCCCTGAGGCAACGATGCAGCAACAACACAACAGCTGCAGACACACACACGATTGTGCGCTCCCTTTCAGTCTGAACTCTCAAACACACAAACAAACTCTATCAATGTCGTACTGTTAAAGAACACTTTACTTTTCCTTTATCTCACATTTTCATTTCATTACATAATTTTCTGATTCATCTTAATCCTTAATCTTAACCTTTGACCTGTTTCCTTGTTGGCTTTGATAAACCTTGAAATTTCTTTCACCTTTAAACTTCAGGCTTAAATTCAACCTTTGTCAAAAACCTTCTTACTAACTTGTAATACCAACTTTATCTATTAAACATGTATCTTGTCATATAAACACTCGATCTAACTGAGACTGACAGAACTGTAACCACTCACTGCTCAAATTTTAATTTGGTTTATGGCGAATTTTGCAGCTTTTGATATAACAGGCTCTGCTTACCTTTATTTTGAAGGGCTTCTGTGAGGGTGAATCAGTTTCCTCCAGTTCTGGCGTCTGACAGCAGCTCCGTCAGGAGCCTCTCCAATCCTCCTTTTCTCCTTTCCAACCCAAAAATCACGTCGGGTCACCGATTTTGTTGTGTTCAAATGTTTTCAGAAGGAATTCAGGAGAAAAAGATTTAAAAAGATTTCCTTCAGCAGTTGAAATGACAAGTTTACAGGATTCCAGTGTGACAGCAGTCTGCCTCACACCAAGGATAACTCTGAAACAGCCGTATAGCTCATATACTGTGACTATAAGCTTATTCTGGCTCTCCTCTCCCAACATGAACATGGCAGTCTGCTGCCAATCTTCCCCATTCAGTCCCTTTGACCTCATACATACTTATGTTTTTTTCATTTACAATTAAAGCATTTTCAGCTATTTTCCAACTTCTTCTTCTGTGTAAAGATCAGCATTTACCAGTTCAGCCCTTGTTTTCAGGCTAAAAATTCTGTTTTTTTAAATCTCATTGCATACATTCAGATTTCAGCATTCACACTGCAGTTTCTTCAGAAAATGCACTTTCTAGTTTCATATGTGACTTTTCTATCAGCTGAACAAACTGTGCATGCAAATTCACGCTAAAGTTAAATGCAGAGAAAGCGCAGAGTCTCTGCTTTCAGAAACAACTGGATTAGTTTCAATTGACCAAACGGTTCAAAAGTTACGGTAATTTAAAAACACGTTGCAAAAACCTGTCGCCGCTTGTTGGATTGTGAGTTTCGGCATTAAAATGCAATTCTACATCCAGACACTAAAGGGCGCAGAGCGCGATGGTGGTACCGAGCAGTGTTTTGGGGCACAGAAAAAGAATTTCACAGAAAGAACTTCCTGTTGTGAAGCTAACGCCAGCACAGCAGGTGTCTTTTAGTGATGGTAAATTTGATTCTTTTTACTGAATCGAGTTTTAATGAGTCACTCACCAAAGTGAATTGGAATTTTTGAGTCATTTGATTCATTGATTCAGTTGACCAGAGAGTGCAAAAAATGTACATTTTCACTCAAACTTAATTTGTTTCTCTTTTCATGTAAATCCTACTGCTAAGATGAGTGATTCTAAAAAAAACAACAAAAAAACCCAACTATTTTATAGAGCAAAAACATTTCTAAAATTAAGCAATTTCCTATCAAAATTGCTTAATAAACATTTATTTTGTTTATTTTTATTTCATTAGTATTTTCCTTAAATGTGTTAGATATATATTTTCTCATCTAAATGTCCACTGAGCTGTGAGACAGGGTGCGGTAATGCGCCTTAACATTGGTTGCCAACCAAGAACATTGGTTGCCAATTCACAATTCAGACCAGGAAGGGAGGGGGTGAGTAGCTCAAATGTGCTGTTAGCATGTTAGCAGAGTGATGCTACTGTGAACCGAGGAGCTATTTTCTTGATGTGAGCTTCTGCTCGGGGTTTTTTCTTCCAGTTCAGAGCAGAATTTTTTTTGTTAAGATACTGGATGTTGTGTTTTTCTCCACAATTTTAATTATAAGCTAGATACATTGCTGCTAACAGCAACAGGGATGAGTCAGTGAGTCAGTTGGGCTTGTGAATCATGATTCATGAGTCAGTAAAGTGATTCGCGAGTATTGAACGATTCGTTCATGATTCGCGCATCACTAGTGTCTTTTGTGTTCACGATTTAAAGATTATTGCGTTTTCGTCTACTTGTTGCCCAGGCTGACAGCAGGTTCATTGCCTCAGGTTAGTAAACACACATTACAATGAATGTGTGCACGGCACACCTCACAGTACAGGATGTTGTTTGATCATTCGCACATCTCGGTAAAGGATGCGGGTCATTGTGTGTACATTGTGGGTTTAGGCTGCAGGTGGATTGATGCTAATGCTAGCAACTTAGCTAATGCAGAATACAGTGGAACCCCGACTTACGAAAACCCTGTTTAACGAAAAATTCAAATTACGAAGGCACTGAACGGCAATATTTCTGCCCGTGTTACGGCAAAATGCCCGCGTAACGAAATCCGCTGGCTCTGATTGGCTGAGCCTTCAATGCCCACAATGCCTTCCGAATCATGTGACAACCCCTTGGCTTCCGTACTTAGCTCTGCTGCAAGGTACCTTTTAACCCTCCTTTTTTTGACGCTTTGTTTCCTCAAAAATCTTACGCTGACTTCACAAAGATGCCAAAAGAACAGAAGAAGGATAAAAGGGAAAGCAAGTCTTCCCAGAACGATAAAATACAAGATTTGGCTTCAGCTGCGGATGACCACGACTACTGCCTCTCAGACATGGAGTTTGAAAGTGGCAGCGGGGAAAAAAGGAATCTGGAGGAAATGAATGACTTGCTTCTCTCGACTCCGTCTAAAGGTGACCATCTGAGAAAGATTGCTAAACCCAGTCCCACAGCGAGCGACATCCAAGCAGCTATTCAAGCTCTCCACGTGCAATTTGATAAACAAGATGACCAAATGGCGGACATTAACAAAAATTATCGGAGAATGCCTCGTTGATTACCAGTCTTGCTGAGTCCATTGAATTCAATGCAGCTGAAGACCGTGATTGTAAAGATAAAATCGCAGGTTTGGAGAAGGAAGCCTCAACCTTACGGAGAGAAGTTGATGAACTCAAAGACAAGGCAAGAGAACGAGACCGGTATTCACGAAGGTGGAATTTAAGGATTAAAGGAATGAAAGAAGGCGAATATATCAGAAAAGAGGTGATCAAAATTCTCGCCAGGATCGCCCCAGAATGGTCAGATAATATGGAAGACATTGTGGACACTGTGCACCGGATTAAAAGAAAAGAAGAGGGCAGAAATCGCCAAGTCATAATTCAGTTCACAAAGCGCCTACACCGAGACAGAATATGGAAGAAGTCCAAAAATGCTCAGATTTCTGAGAGTGAAAAAATCTTTTTTGCCGAGGACTTGATGAAGGAGTATCGTGTGGAGAGGGAGAAAGTTTGGCCGAAAATTTTACAAGCCAGAAATGCGGGGGAGAAGGCTTACTACAAAGGAGCTGTCGGTTATATTAACAGCCGTCGCGTTCTGGCGGATGGCTGAAAAGTGTTCACTTTTACTTGTCTGTGAAGGTTCTCAGTCATCCAGGTCATCGTAGTCAAAGGAGCTTGCAAAGAAAAGCGTCTGGACTTCTTTAAGTTACTTGAAGACGTTTCACCTCTCATCCGAGAAGCTTCTTCAGTTCTAAGGTCAAATGGTGGAGAGTCCCAGATATAAACCTAGTGGGAGTTTACCCCCACAGAGGGACAAAAGGACCCCTGATGATCCTCTAATCGCCTGAGCCAAGGTGTGAAACTGGGTGTGGGTCCCAATCAGCCAGAGTTTCGGGTGGGTTCATTGTGAAACCTGGCCCCACCTTATCATGCGAATTCCTGAGATCAGATGGCCCAGGATATGAGTGGGCGTTAAGGCGTCTGGGAAGGGATCTCAAAACTGGATTATAGATGGCAGAGAGTTGGTGTCGTAAACCCCCGCCTCTGTTCAAAGATGGTCGCTCACAGTGGACATAGATGGCTTCTTTCACTCCTCTTTCAAACCATCTGTCCTCTCTGTCCAAAATGTGAACATTGGCATCCTCAAAGAGTGACCTTTGACCTTTAGATGCAGACGGACTGCTGAGTCTTGTCCTGTGGAGGTGGCTCTTCTGTGTTGTGCCATGCGCTTGTGAAGTGGCTGTTTGGTCTCTCCAATGTAGAGGTCTGGGCATTCCTCGCTGCACTGTACAGCATACACCACATTGTTAAGTTTGTGTTTTGGCGTTTTGTCTTTCGGGTGAACCAGTTTCTGTCTAAGCGTGTTGCTGGGTCTGAAATGCACCGGGATGTCATGCTTGGAGAAAACTCTCCTGAGTTTTTCTGATACACCGGTGTTAGATTATAATATTGTTTTATGCCATGTTAGACCCCTAATTAAAGATTGTGAATTATTATGTAGTTTTAGTTTGCATTATTCTCCTGAATTAGAAGAAGCTGATAACTATTGCATTAGTTAAACTGATTTGCATTATATTAAACTGCTGACTTATTGTGAATGAATGATATTGTTTCATGATGCATTATACTGCTGAGTTATAAGAAATACTGTTTGCAGAAAGTCATCGTCTTATTTGTCTGATTAGAAGAGAACATGCTGGAGTTTTCTGCCCCATCTCAGCAGGAGCAGATAAACAGGGAGCCAAGGTCGTAGCTTAGGCGCTGTGTGAGAGAAAGCATGTGAATGTTTAGGCTTTTTATGATAAGGTGGAGGCACCAGAGGTTATAAGAGTTTGAGCAATGCTCCACCATTTTGAGATCAGAGGCTGTCTGCATCAGTGTCCATCTCCCACATGTGTGATCATTAAAAATCATCGTTTGACTCAACCCGACCGGACCAGTGTTGTTATTGTGGTTTTTCTCTTGTCTCCATCCCCAATATTTTTGAACCTTAACATTTTGGGGGCTCGTCCTGTGGTATTGGGGTGGAATTTAAAAGTTTGGACGGTCCGAGGTTGTCGAACGGACAGGCACGAGCCAGTGGTCTGATGTGAGTGGGCATAAGCCAGCTTATCTAAAGGTAAGGCACTACCTGTTGAATTATTTCCAAAGTGTGCCAAATTGGATATGACTAAATTAAAGTCTACTCACTGAAATTACTGGTAGAGGGTCTGTTTTGATTTTGATGAGGATCCCCGTGTGTTATGCAGTTAAAGTCGGCTAAGAGTCTTTAATGAAGTTGAAAAAGTATGAAATGCTGGGTTAGAGTCCCAAGGAAATGAAAGAAATGCTGGGTTAGAGTCCCAAGGAATTGAGATAAAGGCTCAAGTAGTTTGGTAGGGAATTGGTCATGTTGTTGGTTAGAGTCCAAATTGGTTGTAAGTGTGGTCCTGTGTGATTATAAGTGAGGGTAGGCTCCATTGACCTCTAGGTGGCACTTGCCTTAGTCAGACTCTTGTTTTAGGGCGTTGACTGTTGTTTCAAATTGTTATAAATTATTATAGAACGGCACCAAAAGTTGCTAAGAAGCGCATAGCCCGGAGGTTACGCTCCCTCCTGGCCGTGGACGCACGGTCTTGACCTGTCGGCGAACAGGGTTAGTTCAGTTTGGCTTATCTGTGGGGTACAGGGCATCCTGAAATAAGCTAGGAGTTAGATTCTCCTCACCGTTGGAAACGGTGTGATGTGCTTTTTTGGACAAAGTTAAATTGAGTTAGGGATTTTAGAAATTAGGTCAGAAACTGTTCCAGAAGTAACAGATACTGTTTGATTGATTACAACAAAGTGACCTTTCTTCGGTTGGACCCGTTATGGTTAAATTTGTCGAAATTTGTTAGGTGCTGAATCTGTCAGGCCTGTCAGTGGTTGTAAATATAAGACGTCTTTGTAATATAAAATAAAAGAGTTTTGTCTGAGCTTTGTGTGAGATTGTGGGTGAGGTGCAGCTGCAGCGCTGCGAGCTATTTTTAGACTGTGTGTGAACATGCAAATGAGCTGTGACGCGCACAGAGGACTTTGCTTCCTGTTTAGCGTGTTATTGAGTTTTATAATTATGAGTTGCAAACAATGATACATGCCTGTAATTAAAACGCTGATTTTGCTGATTATAATACTACAGATAAGGTTTGAATGACTACGCTGAATGTTTGATGTTTGGCTGGGTTTTGATATAAAAGAGACAAATCGTGCATGATTAAGACCGGCACGTCAGCCGGCAGAGTAAGATTATGATGAAAATGATATTAAATAAATCTCTCAGTGTGTTGATACAGGTGGCTACGGGCCTGGACCAACTGCCCCCACAAGCACAGCGGCCGAAGCAAATTATAGTAATGGAAACCAAACTCAGCAAGAATCAGCAGCTGTGGAAAAGACAGCAGCTAGCAGAGAATTAAAGGAGAAATTAAGAGAAGTTTTAACACATAAAATTGGGGCCAACAGACTTGTGGAGGTTGGGAAGGCGCCCGGAGCATCACAACAAAAAGGTGAAACAAAAACACACACAAGCAGAGAAATGTGAGAGAGAGGCACATGTTAGAGAAATGCCTCGTTTGAGAAAAAACGTTAAATTAGCCCATTTACAAACGCACATACACGCAATGAAGAAACAGCTTACACCCATGAACATGTGAAGATTTTCCAGCAAGTTTAAAGCAGTGAAACTTAACATACATCCGCCGTTAAATAATAAAGTCTATCCACTACTAACAAATAAACTCTCTGGGTTGCAGGACAACAACTTAACTTCAAAAAAAAAAAAAAAGAAGACACGACAAATTTAGTGGTTAATAAAAGTCAAATTGTGACATGTTTTCTGCTGATTGATTAATACAAGTGATTACTAAATGAAAGAAAATTCCAATTTTTGTGCTTTTAAACACGATCTTAAGAATTTTAACAGGTACCTGTGTTGTCCTGTCAGCTTAGTGGGTCATGAGTGGATTATATGGTGAGAAAAAACAAAAAAAGGGGGAGAGAAGGCTGACACAGGGCCTGGTCCCGTTGTTTCTCCCCTCTCTGAATAACGCAGCCAACACAACATCATTTTCCTGTTCGTTTGTTTTTGTTTTGTGTTTGTTTTGTTTTTTCTCTTTATGCTTGATTACAGGCTGCTTTGTCACCCGGAAAAGCCGAGGCGGACCCTGGACTCCTGCTCTCCCCCCTACCATCTTTGCTCTCTCCTCTACCATCTTCGATGTGACTCTGACCAAATGCTAAAGCAGCTGGACCCACAACAACAACTTGAAAACATCAACAGTGCTGCAGGAAAACGATCTCATGCAGCAGAGACGGAGAGAGTTAAATCCAAGGCCCGTTTCACTACACGGGGAGATTTCCGTCAGCGTCTCTTCTTTCTGGGAAGACTGAGAAAGGCCCGGCTCCCACCACCGATTCTGACCACCTTATATAAAGGAACTATTGAGAGCATCCTGAGCAGCTATATCACTGTCTGGTTCGGGAACAGCACCATGCCGGACAGACAAGCTCTACAGAGGGTTGTGCAATCAGCTGAGCGCACCATCCGCTCCAAGCTCCCTGACCTGCACGCAATCTACAGCAGGCGGTGCTGGACCAAGGCCAGGAAGATCATGAAGGACCTCAGCCATCCCAACAACAGACTGTTCTCTCTGTTGCTGTGTACGTGACAAATAAACATCTGGATTTGGAAAACAAGGCACTCGCAAAGCCACCAGCATTGTGCCTGATTGGACACACCCCTCTCACACACTCTTCACACTCTTGCCATATGGAAAAAGACAGCTTCAGCTGACAGAGCTGTGACGAGACGCCCATTAAGCCCAGATGAAAAGTGAGGCCGAGCAAAACAATGCTGACCTTAACCACTCTGCATTAAAACTGTGCAGGACAGTGACGGACCAACAATGACCATCGGGCAGCAAAAAGGGCGTGCCAGAGACAGGAGGAGTAACTGAGGTCAGGAGGCACCTAAGAATGGACAAAACACCAGGAGAAAATAAGCTGAAGGCACAGGTGTCGGGGCTCGGCCAGGAGCTGACCTCTGAGAAGAGCCGAAAAGCAGAGCCGCAAAAGGCCGTGGAGCAAAGCAAGGAAAACATCGATGGACTTCAATCTGAAGTGGACGGAAAAGATTGTGAGGTTTCTGCCCCTCAGTAAGAGCTCAAGGCATCAGAGCAGAAAACTGAGCATGGCTCAGGAGGAGCTGGCTGATTATCGAACCCATCAGGCTTGGAGTCCCAGACACACGACTTGAAATCAGGCTCAGGACCTCAGCAAGGAGATGAGAACAAAGCAGAACGAGCAGCAGTGACAGCAGCTGAACTTTGACCTGAATAAAATCTTGACTTGGCTGGGAGAAACAGAGGAAGAGCTGGAGCAGCAGCGTAGACTGGAGCTTGACACTGACATCCAGACGATTGAGCTGCGTATCAAAACCCTGAAGGAGCTACAGAAGCAAAAGGGTCAAGCTAAGGAGGAGTGGAATAAGGAGAAGATGCAGGACACTGGAGAAAAGCACTGCCTCAATTGGGGCCAGAACCAGTATGGACAGAACTTTGAGCAGCAGCACCAACAGATGCAAACGGACTGAAAAGGAGGAGGGCAGGACCCCAGGGCACGCTTCAGGCCGTGGTTTACCCAGAACACCAGAACAGAAAGTGATGAACACAAACACCCACACAAACACACACATCTACATGCACTGACTCAGAATGAAGAGAAACACACATATGCACTCGTTGATTGAGTGAGAAATGACACACACACGTGCAAAAAATCGAAACTGAGAAGTGATACACACACACGCTGATGCAATGAAGAATGCTTTACTAACAAATGCTGCACACAAACATCCAAATATGGAGTCGGTTAAAACAATAAGAACTCATTGATTGTTTATTGGTCAAATGCATTTCATGCCACACAGAGGGCATCTGTGTAGATTTAGGGGACAAGGTCTAAAGTAGTTTGGTTGTGAAAACAATGTCTGTGCGTGATGTCTGTTTATGGCTTAAGGCCTCCACTGAATTGTGTACTGTGCTTCACACAGCCTGATAAGGAGCAGTGGTACAGAGTGAAAATGATGAGTGAATGATGTGAGTTTTATTTCGGAGAGAATATGAAAAGGTTGTGTTGATTTGACTCAGTTGTTTAAGTTTCTGCCAAAGCAAAACATTTGTGTGTAACCAGTGTCTACTATTGAATCAAGTCAATCCAACATGTTTTTGTCAGTGAAAAAAAAGGAGTTACGGTGCCTGTAGGCCTACACAATACAGTGTGTGAAGGTTTGGTTGATTTTTGGGTTTTGTTTGACACTAGGTTGATTCTATCAGTGAGGTTTGGATTGTTTTCCTTCTCTAAGAGAGAGAAAGATGGTTTGAACTTTGGACATGTTTGCAATGGGCCCCAGTATCTGTTATTATATTAGTATTTTATTGGTTGCGTTTGTTTGTGCTTTTGTTACAGTGCACTGAGATAAGAACATCAGAGGTATGATCCACCGGTGGTTATATTTTGGTATTTTGTGAGTTCCTGATTTAACAAATCAGCTCTTTAATCCAGGCCTGAGAGATTGAACTTTAAAGCGCTATAAAATATTCTTACTGAAAACAGTCGCAAAGTGTTTTTCTCCATGATTATAATGAGCTTGGGAGAAATTCACTTATATGGGACACTAATCGAATGAGAAGTCCTGAAGCCTAAAAGGATTGCAGCGAGTCAATCCAGTCCAAAGAAGGAAAAACAAACAAGGAACTGTTTCCTTTAAAATGATGACGTCATCTTGCTGGTGATGGAGCCTCGAATAGGTTGCACGTGAGGCTCGATTATCAGCAATATCTGGTATGAATGTGTGTGGATGTATGCATGTGACTGGACTGTGATGGACTGACGACTAAAAGTTTTAACTGACTTGATACTGAAACAAAAACGGTGCCGACTTTATGATTATTGAATGTCCACAGACAATTCACCCAGCCTGTAAAAGAAGGGTGGAGGTTTTGTCTTGCTTTGTTTTGTTTTTGTAAGAACAGAAGAATGACAGAGACTAAAGAGCTGTAGCTTCACAGGAGTGTGAACTGCAGACTGAACCCTTTGGTTGCTAATTTTGAGCTACTGATGTTTGCATTAAGAAAATTGTGTTTTAGTAGCTGTGTTTTAATTAAGGTATCACATTATATTGTTGGGAATGTTAAATGCTAAAGTGAAGAAAAGGTTTGATTCCACTCATGACTGAACATGTTATTATTAACCATAGTGGGTCACTGTAAAGAGTCAATTAATTGTATAAAGAAAAAACAAACAAAAAACCCTCCACTGAGGTCTATGAATAACAGGGGAATGATAGACAGCCACACTCAAAATGGAGATATGTAATGATAAACACTGGTCCCCGTCTTTTGGGCGCTTTCTTGAAATAGTCAGCAATTTAAAAGTAAAATAGAACCGACAGCGGCATGTGCTGAGGGGTGGTGCTGCACAACAACCAGAGCGAAATAAAGAAAATTATTGTGTTTAGCTTTGAGAAATTCAAATTAAAATGTACCATTACACTCAGAGGATCAATATGAAGTTTGATATATGTTAATTTTGAATGAAGTACATGACTGGTGACTGTTCTGTCCTGAGCTTTTGTTTTTACAGCACCCGCTTGATCACACCAACAGTTTCTCGCCATCGAAGAGGGGTACTTGCAAAAAATAGAGAATGGGGAGGAATATCATCAAAACTGGAAAAAGGTAATCCCCAAAGGGGGTGATAACGCCATAACTTTCACTTATGGTCAAATTCTCAAAATTTGACCCCGAACTCGAAAAATTCTTCAAACATTTAGAGACAGAGTGGAGGTTTAGATCAACACATGTCATAAACCACATAAGGATGGAGCATTTGAATCAAAAAGGTGAATTGGTATGCAGCAAAAATGTTGATCATATTAAGTATGTTTATTCAAGGGTGCAGAGAAGATTATTATTATTAAAGACAACAAATGAAATAACGAAAACTAGAAGTGGAAAAAATTTGCGTTAACGGTAATAAAATCAAAACAAAAAGGAATACTAACTAAAACTGTAATGAATGTTCACAAAATTAACTAGATTTATAGCAAAATGTGTTTAGTTGCATTGATAAGTAGTTTCATTTTTTCTTTTTCTTTTTTCTTTTTAAGATAAATCAAGTGTTGGGACGGTAAAATAAACACATTACAAAAACAAAATTGTTTTTAACTAATTTTATTTAAGTTTTACAGCATGTGCACTACAGTGCACAAGGGGAGTTCATTGATCACGAATGTGAATTCAAGAGCTATTTAAGAAAATTACATGGTCCACTGAAATTTGTAAGCAGGATATTAAAACTTATTTATATAACAATATCACAAAGATGTAGATCAGGGACCAACTTAGAAGTCACTGACACTTCACTAGCTGTAAGCCATTGGTTCAGGAACAAGTGATTGCACTGGGCTTTCTATTTCACAAAAGCCAATTCATTTATGATATCTGAGGAAGTACTGTGATTTTTTATTTTTATTCGGACACACAAAGGAACATTTGGCACTTCCCACATCTCACATGTGTTTTACTGTTGCACCCATTCTACAACTGAAATGCCTTGGACTGTTAACCATTTCAGGCAAGGGGAGTGAACCATATTTTGCTACACTCTCATCTGATTGGGGCTTCCTTTTATTGATCTTTGGAGAGAAGTCTTCATTACTGGTACTATTCAGGTCTTGTTCACATGTTTGCCCCAGGGTTTCTCAGCCAAGAGGAGCTTAAACTCCAGATACTGGGAGTTCTTTTCACACATTGAGATCACTGATAACTTTTAGCAACGACGTGATCTTGTAGAAACAATTAGGTGTCATGGATTCAGCTATAATTGCGACTCTTATTTTTTACTTTACTGGAAAACATTTCTGCATTTTACCCATATTTTATTTTTAACTCAAAATCAAAAAAAAAAAAATTCCAGATTCTCCTACATGTTGGTTTTGCACCAGATAGGATGACAGATTTCAGGTGGCCCTGTGTTTTTCTCTATTACCGGTACATCTGCCACTGCATCTCGATAATCTTTGTGTGGCTTCTAGTGGGTCCTGACCCTCTCATATTTTGAAAAATCTATGTTTGAATCTCCCTCAATAATTCTGTTAAGAATTCTCTCCGCCTTTGTCAAAAGTTGTCTACTAGGAAAAAGTGAAATAAATATAAGTACAAAGTCCCAATGTGTAGAGCACACATTAATAAATTAGTCATGTTCTCTGTGAAACTAAATAAGCCTAATTCTTAAAGACCCCTCAAATTATTTACTAGATGTTTATTTTTTGAATAAAATAAAAATCTGAGTTTAACAAAACATTTTAAATGTAAATATCAAGCTTACCTTTCTTTCTTCCATAAAATGTGCTTGTGGGCACGCCAGCCATTTTGAAAAGGTGGGAAAAACAATTGGCAAGGCCACACCCCCACACATGTGATATAATTTTAAAGGTACTGTTGTCCTCTCTAAGAAACATCAGGACTTAGAGGAGTGGCAAGTAGAGTATGAGAGCTACAAGCAAAAACTAAATGTGTACTACAGTGTGCAAAAATGAAATACTGGGTCATCAGGGGGTCATGAGGGACATTTATAAAACTAAAAATCCCACAAACCTCGAAGTGCACTTGAAAAGCTCACACAAGAAGGTTAACCTAGCTTACCTAGAAGACCTCATCAGGGGGAGCACACTCCCCCTCCTTGAAGAGCTCACCCACTTAACTCGCATCCCCGAAAACAGCTAACCCCAGATAAGGCAGCGTGATGTATCCCGAGATAACAGGACTGGGACATCTAAATAAAGGTGTGAAACAATCGCATGGAAAAGGTTATCAATTGACTTCAACCAAAATTAGGACCACTCGGTGCGGCAAGAGTTAATAGTTATTAGTCTCGACACCCAAGGATAACCAGAAGAGCATGATTGATATGATGGAACTGAGATTTTGTTACACTTAATTTTTGCAAAACACAACTAAAATTAAACTGAAACTAAGGAGTTTCAGAAAATAAAAACTAGACTAAACTAGCAAAGAATTGGAAAAAACTAATTACAACTGGTAAAAATTGAAAATCTGGAGTCGAAACTAAATAAAAAATAACGGGAGAGGGTTGGTGTGACCAAGGTGTGGTTTGGCTTGTTGTATGTATATTTGAGATCATATGGCTCTGGATGGACCAGTTACCAGGGCATGGAAGGAGGACAGACTCATTAAAGGAGGAGAAGGAACTTCCTGGGATTGGAGATCCTCTGGGTGAGTGGTTGATTAAAAGCATGCATAAAATAGAAGTTATCTGTTGTTATTGATTGGTAATAGATTGATAATTGGCCACATTTACAGCTGTATTGAGTTGTTGTGGACGTAGTCGACTTCAGGTTTAAACACTCTAATTAACAGGTTGAAAATAGTGACATTAAAGGAAGAGTATGCAGCGCCACCCTGTCAGACGCCAGTGACGGTGGAGCTCACTGATGAATCAGGTGAGCTGCATTCATGGCTGATTTAAAACTAAGATCCCCCTGCTGTGGTCAGTAAGGGGAGAAAACGGGGAAATAAAATCAAAAATAAAAGAGGCATTTATAAACGTTTATGTGTCGAGTGAAACGGGACAAAAGGGGGTGTTTTACTGTTATTTTTAATATCAGCATTATTATTGTATGAGAATCAAGCAACAAGCATTGCATCGATGATCATTTATTGAAGCTTTTGACCTTATACTAACATCTGTGTTCCTGTGATTGTTATAACCTCTGATGAATCTTCTATTTACAGGTGTTAGGATAATGATATAATTTTTCATTGCAGGTGTAACCATGATCATTTTCATACATATTGCAACTTGTTGCTCATTGTAGAGTTGTGCTCAAGTTAATAAGGGTTAAAAGCTACAGTCAGCGCGAATGTCTGACTGATCTATTGAGGGGAAAGGCTTCGAGCATAGAAGGCCGCACGCGCTTACAAAACACTGATATCATGTTATTCTTTGTGATCTTTTCTTCAATTATGTCGTTAAGGTTAGTTTAAGTAGTGGCAGTTAATTAAACGACATTTATTAAAATATTAAATACCTGAGTCAGAACGTTACACGCAGATCACCTTAAGAGTCTGGGAAACTTTGTAGCGGCCTAACTTTTTTTTTGAATGTTCTAGCTCCGTTGATTTGACACATGGGGATGTGTCAAAAAAAGGGGGGAAAGTTGAGCTTTAACATCAAACAAGGATTATTTGAACATTTTATAACTTCATTTGTGTCTTTAATACCTTAGGAATGGTAAAGCTTAAGCTAATAGCGGTCCGAGAAGTTTCTGGACTTTTTTAGAGAATCAGTGAGAAGCATAGATCATCACGTCCATGTTTAAGCATTAATCATTGAAATGAACTGAATAGCATTTAGAAGATTTGTTAATTTCTTTGTCTTTTGTTAAAAAGAGGGGTTTCAATAATTTTCAGACACACCTTGCAAATGTGCTTATAATGAGTTGGCACTTGGTCTTTTGAAGGTCATAAGCTTCGTTCGGCGTGACTGTCCGGACTGATATATTGTAGGTATTGACTTTGAGTGCAGAGGGCTAAATGCAAACACGCTTACACACACATAGGATATGATTAGAATAAGTCCCTGGGACATTCTGAATGTTTTAGACCAATTCTGAATCACTAGAAGGTCAGTAGATAACAACATTAGATTATTAGGGTTAGGAAGAGAGGTGTTTTGGTTTTCTGTCTCTTACAGAGAAAGGAACAGACACCAGACGAGGCCACAGAGATGCGAGGATCCTCCGTAGCAGAGACAGACACAGTGACTGCCGAGACACCAACTGGGTCCAAGGGTCATGGCGTTTGGGCTCCAGCTAGTCACCACAAAAGGATGGATCCCATAAACACAGCGATAACCATGAAGGGGTTGGCGGAAATCCGGGAACACCAGACCAATGAAGTTCGAGAGGCTCTTGGGCAAAAAGGGGACACCTTCCTGTTCCTTTTCTGGAGGATACACAGATTGTTGTTTGAAATCGGGGCAGAATAATCCCCTGATCTGTGCCACGACTGAAGGGTTGTCTAACCCCTAAGGTTGAAGAATGAAGAGCAGAGGATCACCCAACTGGACGACACTGGTAGCTGCAGCAATAAAATAAAGGCTAAAAGCTCTTTGGACAGAGGTTCTAGTCTGAGTACGTCTGAAGGGTATAAGGGAGCACCAAAATAAAGCTGTGGGAGAACTGGGGAGTGTCATCTGTACCTGCTATTGTTGGAATCATAGTTTTTCTTACATCTGAACTGCGCAAACATAGAGGTCATCCCACATATGGTTCGCCCCTCAGGGGGACAAAGGACCTCAGGAGTGAGAAGAGATGAACCCGGCCACACTGAACTGAAGGGTGTTGGTGAGCTCATTATTCTAATGACCTCATCAGGGGGAATTGTTAGATTATAATATTATTTTATGCCATGTTATGCCCCTAATTAAAGATTGTGAATTATTATGTAGTTTTAGTTTGCATTATTCTCCTGAATTAGAAGAAGCTGATAACTATTGCATTAGTTAAACTGATGTGCATTATATTAAACTGCTGACTTATTGTGAATGAATGATATTGTTTTATGATGCATTATACTGCTGAGTTATAAGAAATACTGTTTGCAGAAAGTCATCGCCTTATTTGTCTGATTAGAAGAGAACAGAACATGCTGGAGTTTTCTGCCCCATCTCAGCAGGAGCAGATAAACAGGGAGCCAAGGTCGTAGCTTAGGCGCTGTGTGAGAGAAAGCATGTGAATGTTTAGGCTTTTTATGATAAGGTGGAGGCACCAGAGGTTATAAGAGTTTGAGCAATGCTCCACCATTTTGAGATTTTGAGGCTGTCTGCATCAGTGTCCATCTCCCACGTGTGTGATCATTAAAATCATCGTTTGACTCAACCCGACCGGACCAGTGTTGTTATTGTGGTTTTTCTCTTGTCTCCATCCCCAATATTTTGAACCATAACACTTGCTAAATACAAGGTCACTGGCGAATAAGACTTTTATTTTAAATGATCTTATTCTATCGTCGGGACTGGATTTCTTATTCCTGACGGAAACTTGGCTTCGCCCCAGCGAACTTTTTCCCTTCTCGGAGCTGCTCCCACCTGACTACGCTCTTATTAGCTCACCCCGGACCACTGGAAGAGGTGGAGGGCTAGCTTCAGTTTTTAAAGACAAACTTCGATATCGGTAGCTGCCACCTGTTCTGTACCCCAGTTTCGAGGTGCAGTTATTGGAAGTGAACTGCGTCCCCTCCATCCTCTGCGCTGTGGTGTATCGCCCCCCGAAACTTATCCAGGATTTTCTTCCAGAATTTGCTGATCTACTGGGGAGCCTTGTGCTACATTATGACCGTATACTAATTGTTGGTGACTTCAACATTCATGTTTGCTGTGAGGACAGTTCGCTAGCTAAGGATTTCCTCGCTCTTATTAGCACCCTCAATCTCACAACCAACTCACACAAAAGGTCATATACTTGATTTGGTACTATTTTATGGTCTGGATATTTGCATCACGGACATAGAGGACTTTGGGATTTCTGATCACTTCCCGGTTTTGTTTAATACTGTAGTGAGCGATGTGGATTTGAACAGTGATGGTCCTGTGTGGCAAACGCGCACGATTAACTCCCAGTCAATCGCCCACTTCATTGATGCTTTCCTTGACTCTCCCCTCTCTGATGCTAACTGTAATGGGGTTTTATCAGCGGATGAGTTTGCTAACCTCTTTTATACTACATGCGCTGACATTCTTAACTCTGTGGCTCCTCTGAAGATTAAATGTGCCAAATCCTCACAACCCTGGCTAAATGATGCTACTCGCGCCCTCAGGCGTGAATGTCGTCGTGCTGAAAGGAAATGGAGGAAAGACAAACTCCACGTCTCTCTGGACATCCTCCATAATTGTTTATCTAAGTATCAAAAGTCTGTTAAAGCTGCCAAATCTGCCTTTTTGTCTAGCATTATTATGACTAATAGGCACAACCCCCGAGCCCTTTTTAATACTGTAACGTTCACAAGAACCAGACGGTTGGGGTCTCAGTTTGTCCGTTTATTTGGCACATAAGCCAGCGGGTTGTTAACTCAGGGGGAAGCGCTCTCGAACTCCACCTCTCTTCAGCCTGGCACACACCAGAACAACCAGGTCCCACCCACCCCTTCCTGTACACCACAACCAAACATGAATCTTAAAGGAACAACAACAGTGTGCAGAGATCACCGACATGTCACTGTACAATAACACTTAAACATCGTTACACTGCCCCCCCAGCAATAAGTTCCTCGTCCCCGAGGGAACGACACAGTCTCTGAGGCGGGGTGGTAGCCTACGTTCCCTCCTTGACCTCCTGAGCCCCTGAGGTGGACGCGGAGCTTCGGGGCTTTGGGGTGGAGAGTCCGAGGGAGGGGAACGCAGCCCCGGTCGGGGGTCCCTCTGAGCAGGGTCACGGACGCTCTGTACACGTCCCTCTGGAAAGGAGGGGAGGGACTGCCCTCTGTAGGGGGCCATCCGGTCTCTGTGCAGCGCTACTATCCTCCCCCTAGGAGGCAACTGCACCCTGTAAACAACCTCCCCTACTCGCTCTAGGACGCTGCAAGGCCCCACCCAGCTGCTATCCAGTTTAGGACACCGTCCCTTCTTCCTCTTTGGGCTGTAGACCCACACCAGCTCCCCAGCATGGAAGTGCCTCCCCTTAGTGGTGATGTCGTAATTCCTCTTTTGGCGCAGGCCTGCCTTCGCCAGCTGCTCTCGGGCGTAGGAATGTGCAGAATCCAGCCGGTCCTGCAGCTTCCTTGCGTAGTCCCGGCCCGGTGGTGCCTCTGGCGCGTCCGGGGGCTTCCCAAAAGCCAACTCTGCAGGAGTTCTCAGCTCTCTCCCTAACATGAGCAGGGCAGGCGTACATTGGGTGGAGTCCTGTACTGCCGACCTGTAGGCCATGAGGGTAAGGGGAAGATGGTAATCCCAGTCCCGTTGGTGTTCTGAGGTAAGGATGGCTAGCTGCTGGGCCAGCGTCCTGTTAAACCTTTCCACCAGCCCATCGCTTTGGGGGTGAAGTGGGGTGGTGCGGGTTTTCTTAGTCCCAAGGCGTTCACACATGGCAGCAAATACCTTGGACTCAAAGTTACGCCCCTGGTCACTGTGGAGGGTCTCTGCTGTTCCAAAGCGGCTGAACATCCCCTCCACTAATACATCAGCGACCGTCTCAGCCTCCTGATCTGGGATGGCGTATGCTTCCGGCCACTTGGTAAAATAGTCCATGGCCACAAGAACATAGCGGTTTCCTCTGTCTGTGCGAGGAAATGGGCCCATGACGTCCACAGCTACTCGCTCCATTGGGGCTCCTGCTGGTTGCTGCTGAAGCTGAGCCCGGGACTGGTCCTGTGGCCCTTTGTGTGAGGAACATGCATCACAGCTGCGGCAAAAGTCCTCCACGTTCCTCCGCTGTTGACCCCAGTAATAGCCCTGGCGGAGGCGGCGGAGAGTCTTGGAGACCCCAAAGTGGCCGGAGCCAGTGCTCCCATGGCAGGCTTCCAGCACAGCTGACCTCAGCGACCTTGGCACCACAACCTGCCACCTCTCCTCCCCCGTGGCAGGATCCTTCCAGGCACGCTCCAACACCCCCTCCTTCAGCCTGAGAGCTGCAAACTTGGCCCATAGCCCCCTGGTACAGATGGAAAACCCAGTGACCTCATCCCAAAGGGGTTGCTCCCCCTTCTCCAGCCACTGCAGGACCGGCAGCAGGTCTTGTTCCTGCCGTGCCCTCCACTCCGCTGCATCCACCATCAGAAGAGCCCTGCAGGCGAGCTGTGCTGCTCCGTCTATTGTCGTGAGTTCCCGCTCTATTTCCTCTCGCTTCTCACAGTAACGGCAGCCAGCTGCAGCACATGGGCGACGAGAGAGGGCGTCTGCGTTAGAATGGTGCGTCCCTGCTCTGTGCTCCACAGTGAAATTGAAGGCTTGGAGCTCCTCCAGCCAGCGAGCCACCTGTCCCTCTGGCTCCCTGAAAGACATCAGCCACTGAAGGGCAGCATGATCAGTTCTGATAACAAATGCTGTGCCGCACAGGTAGTACTTAAAGTGTCTCACCCCCGCCACCACAGCCAACAGCTCTCGTCGTGTGACACAGTAGCGCCGCTCACTCCTGTTCAGGACCCGGCTGAAGTGCGCCACCACCTTCTCCCCTTCCGGCCCAACCTGCGACAACACCGCTCCCAGCCCCACATTACTTGCGTCAGTGTCCAGGACAAAAGGCAGGGCGGGGCCAGGGGGGGCAAGGACTGGAGACTCTGTCAGCGATCTGCGGAGGGTGTCGAACGCCTGCTGACAGTCCCGGGTCCAGATGAAGTCACGGTCCTTCTGCAGCAGGTGGAAGAGTGGTGCGGCTATGGAGGAAAAGCCCTTCACAAACCTCCTGTAATAAGACGCCAGTCCTAGGAAGCTTTTGAGCTGTTTCTGGTCTGCTGGTGTGGGCCACTCGGTAATGGTGTGAATTTTTTCCTCCAACGTGCTGATGCCCTCACGACCCAGCTTGTGGCCCAGAAACTCCACCTCCCTCCTCATGAAGTGGCACTTGTCGGGGTGCAGCTTCAGGCCTGCAGCTGCCACCCTCTCCAACACTTGTCTCAGGGCATCCAGGGCAGCATCAAAGGAGCTCCCGTGCACTAGAAGGTCATCCAGGTAAACCAGACACCGTTGCCGTGGGACGCCAGCCAGCACACTGTCCATAAGCCTCTCGAAGGTCGCAGGAGCATTGCAAAGACCAAAGCTCAGGACTTTGAACTGCCATAGTCCCCTGTTAGTGCAGAAGGCTGTCTTTGGTCTGGATTCCGGGGACAGTGGCACCTGCCAGTAGCCACTCCGCAGGTCCAGGGTGGAGAACCAGGAGGACCCGGCTACTAAGTCGAGAGACTCATCAATCCTGGGAAGGGGGTAAGAGTCCTTCTTCGTCACTTTGTTGAGTGGTCTGTAGTCCACACAGAAACGCATCCTAGGACTTTTTTTCTTAGGCACCATCACCACCGCGGAGGCCCACGGGCTATCAGATGGCTCTATGATGCCCGCCTTCATCATTTCACACAACTCTCTGTCCGCAGCCTCCTGATGAGCCAGGGGCAGGCGGCGTGGGCGCACTTTAATAGGCTGGGCATCCCCGGTCTCAATGACGTGCTCTACCAAGTGTGTCAAGCCAACATCACTTTCTTTCAGGGCAAAAATGTCACTAAACTCTTTTAGTACCTGCCATAGACTCTCTTGCTGCTGTGGAGTCAGCCCCTCACAGTTCTTTGACCAGATACTCCTCACTGCTAAGAGCCTCTCCTCCTCCTCCTCCGCTCGCTGTTCTGCTGGCGGGTCTGCAGCGGTCTCTGCGGTGGAGGTGGACGCCGCGGCAGATGCTGTGCAGACCGGGGGAGGAATAAGCGGCACCTTCTTCCCATCAGGGGTTACGAGGAAGCCTTTGCCTAAGTCCAGTACACCGCCAATGGCTCGTAAAAAATCCAGCCCAAGGATGCAGGCGTCCTGCACGTCAGCCACCCAGGCAGCATAAGACACACCGAGGTCCCCCACCTTGAACTGGAACACTCCCCTCCCTCTCATTGGGGCCAGATCACCGGTCACAGTCTTAAGTTGCACATTAGTCGGTTGCACAGCAGCTCCGGTTGGGACAATATCGGGTCGGACCAGCGTTGCATTGGACCCCGTGTCCAGCAGGGCCGTACAGGACACCCCCGCGATCGTCACTGGAACATGGCAAAAGCCGCCAACCTGGGTCCAGCCCACAGCGATGGCCGCACCGGGTGTAGGTGGCGGTGGTGTGGGGATGTCGTTCTCCCAGGCCCGTGTACTCCCGCCTACACGGGCCTGTGGGCGTTTCCCTGAACCGCTGCAAGCTTGGGGCACTGCCTGATGAGGTGTCCGGGTTGTCCACATCCCCAGCAGCTCTGTGGTCGGCGGTGTGGGCCAGCCCGAGGGGAAGGCGACTGCAGCGAAGCCGCCTGCACCAAACTGCACAAGCCCGCTGGCGTCTCCATCTGTTCCACAGGTGCTGACACAGCCCTCACCACGTGTGCGTCATCAGCGCCCCCAGAGGATCCTGCAAGCATCTCCCTCTCCAACGCTAGCTCCAGGGCTGCACTGAGTGTGGCTGGCCGAGCAAGCTGAGTTTGCATACGGAGCTCTTTAGGGCTCAGGGCCTGCAGGAACTGGTCCCGAGCTAACTCCGCTTGCACTGATGGTGGCATGCTGTCATACGCCCTCCGGCAAAGGCACTCGATTTCATGGGCCAAAATGCGGAGGGGCTCGCCTGGCAATCTGCGTCTGTTGTGGAACTCCGACCTCAGCAGCACTGGTTGGTTATACTGCCCGAAGCGCCTCTGAAGTGCTCCGACCAGAGCATTATAATCTCCCCTCTGCTCCTCGGTCAGCAGCAGCAGGCATGCAGCTGCATCCTCACACAGACACAAAGCCAGTTGGAGAGCTTTATGTTCCTCAGACCAGCCAGCTGCGACAGCTAACAGCTCGAACTGTGCGATAAACACTTCCCATGGCGTCTTGCCGCTGAACTTAGGCGTTTTTATATTCGCTGCAGCTTGCTGGGCGCCGCCATGTTTGTTTACATCACGTGACGGCGCGCCAAGCGAGGTCGACTCCTTCCCGCCGGAATCGCGGCCGCTGTGCGAACAGTTCCCGAGCCTAGTCAAACCTGGAGAAAATCCAGCCTCGGCAGACAGCCGCAGCGCCGTTTCCCTCACTCCATGGGCGGGCGAGCGCGGACGAACCTCCCTCTCCTCCGTCTCCTTCTTAATCTTGCCCGGCAACATCCTCGTCTCGTAACGGCAAGCGTCGCCAGCAACAGGGTGTCGGGCGTTCTGGGGTTCTTTTTTCTTTCTTCACTTCTGACACCAATGTAACGTTCACAAGAACCAGACGGTTGGGGTCTCAGTTTGTCCGTTTATTTGGCACATAAGCCAGCGGGTTGTTAACTCAGGGGGAAGCGCTCTCGAACTCCACCTCTCTTCAGCCTGGCACACACCAGAACAACCAGGTCCCACCCACCCCTTCCTGTACACCACAACCAAACATGAATCTTAAAGGAACAACAACAGTGTGCAGAGATCACCGACATGTCACTGTACAATAACACTTAACCATCGTTACAATACTTTTAACTCTGTGATAAACCCTTGCACTGTCACTTATAGGGATGCCTCCCCTGCTCTTTGTGATAAATTCTTAAAGTATTTCTCTGATAAAATCTCAGCTCTAAGGGCTTCTCATCCATCTCATTTTTCATCAGTATTAGACCCAGTTCCAGCCTCTGAATGCTTGACTGTCTTTCAACAGTTTGAGCCAGTGTCTTATTCTGCTTTAAAAGATATAATTGATCATCTCAAAATCTCTGGTTCCCCGCACGATATTCTTCCTTCTCGTTTCTTTAAGGAAGCCTTACATGTTATTGGTCCTTGTATCTTATCTCTGCTGAATGCATCATTGTCATCAGGTTGTGTACCGTCTGTCTTTAAGCATGCTGTTGTGCAACCTATTATGAAAAAGAAAAATCTTGACCCTAATGGTCTCACTAACTACAGGCCGATCTCCAAACTCCCTTTTATTTCCAAAATATTGGAAAAGGTCGTTCTAAAACAACTTCAGGCCTTTTTAGATGCAAATGGTATTAATGAAAAGTTTCAGTCTGGTTTTAAACCTCGCCACAGCACAGAGACAGCCTTACTTAGAGTTTTTAATGACCTTGTCTTAACTGTTGACTCTGGCTATTCCGTGGTTTTAGTTTTACTTGACTGCTGCTTTGGTTAACCACAACATTTTTCTATCAAGATTGGAACATGTTGTTGGTCTCAAAGGTACGGTTTTAACTTGGTTTAAATCCTACCTCTCAGAGAGGTCGTTCTCTGTTGCTATGGGGCAACACTCCTCGGCTTCTGCCCCTATTTATTGTGGTGTGCCTCAAGGGTCCGTGCTCGGTCCTGCTCTTTTCTCTTTGTACATGTTGCCATTGGGATTAATTTTTAGAAAATACAACATCTCCTTTCACTGTTATGCCGATGATATCCAGATTTATTCACCTCTGAAATCCGATGTGTCTGCTTCTTTGCAACCTCTGTTCAACTGTTTGCATGAAGTTAAAATTTGGTTATCACATAATTTCCTTACATTGAACGAGAATAAGACCGAAATCACAGTCTTTGGTAGTCACACTCCGCTAAACCAGTTAGCTGATGCCCTAGGCCCTCTCGCTAGCCATCTCTCGCTCACTGTAAGGAACCTTGGAGTGTTCCTGGATGGCTCTTTTAAACTTGAGAAACAGGTCTACACTGTGGTAAAAAACAGCTTTTGCCAGTTGCTTCACTTATCTAAAGCAAAGCCATTTCTTCCTTTAAAGGACCTTTAAAAGCTTGTCCACGCATTTATCACATCCAGACTGGACTACTGTAACTCCCTCTACTCGGGCCTCCAACACTCTTCTCTTTACCGGCTTCAGTTAATTCAAAATGCAGCTGCGCGTCTTTTAACAGGTACGAGAATCCATGAACACATAACTCCAATTTTAGCCAAACTACATTGGCTCCCTGTTAAATATCGCATAGATTTTAAAATTCTTTTGTTCACTTTTAAACTTCTGAATAATTTAGCGCCCACCTATCTCTCTGAACTACTCCACTTATATAATCCCAACAGAGTACTTAGATCATCCAATCACAGGCTCCTAGCACAACCTAGGTCTCGAATGAAGTCGAGAGGAGACCGGGCCTTGGCAACCGTGGCACCCAGACTCTGGAATAACCTCCCTGTTCATATTCGTACTGCCGAGTCTATCCAGTCTTTTAAATCACGTCTCTAGGGGTACCTAGACCCGGTTTGTAGAGTACGCTTGGGGAGTGTGATCGCGTATACAGCGTCTCTTTATATTTGTCTCCACGTCGGTTGAGTGTGAAGTGCACATGAGAGCATGAGGGTGGGAATGGATGTTTGTGTCTGTGTGTGCCTGTATGTTTGTATCTATATGTCAGGTTGGGTATCAGACGCCACCTCTCTGGGGACATCAAGGTATGGAGGCCTATCTCCCCCCACCACCACTTCCCCTGCCGGTGGCGGACTCCCTCAGGTGTCGGTGCGTTGGTGGTTCTTTGTGTCTGGGGGTGGGCGTCCGGGTACACACCGGCTCACTCCTTGGCGGCCGCTTATTGGGGCTCGCTCGGGCCATTTCGGAGGTGGGGTGCCCCCGGCCTCTCGGCCTGGGGCTCGGTCACTCAGGCACAGCCCACGGGCGCATCACTGCAACTCCCCCTGGCTTCTGCTCCGCGGCTGCTGAATGAGCCCTCATCTGGGACTCTCCTTAGCTCTTACTGGGACAGTGGCGCAGCTGCCCCTCTGTTGGTCTTCCTTGGTCTCTTGTGTTCTGGGGGCCTCTGGATGTCTGGAGTTTTGATCTCCTCCATACCCACTTGATACCATAAAGGACAGGGCTGTGGCTCCCCACACTCCCTAGCAGATCATTACATGGAGAAACCTTTGGAATGCAAGCATGCTGATCCACACAGGTATGCACACAGGTGTACACATGGGTATTCACAGACGCGGACTAAAGCTTTCTTAGCTGCTGCCTCAAAGCACACTGTGCGCTGTCTATCTTGCGTGCTGAACAATATCGTTTATTATTTAGTAACTATTGATATCTATGACTAGCTAGTTTATTGTGATGGTGCTTTTTTTTCTATTATTATGTTGCTCTTCGTTGTTTGCTGTCTCCTCTGTTTGTTTTTTTTTTTTTTCTCCATACAGGTGACCCAGGAGTTTTTTTTGTTGTTTGTTTTTTTTTTTCTCTCTTCCCCCCCTTCTCACCGTCTCTTCTCCCCTTTGGTTTTCTTTCTTTCTCTCCCCCTCTTTCTTTCATTCTTTCCCCCTGTCCTATTAAAAAAAAAAAAAAAAAAAAAAAAAAAAGATGACAAAGGATGAACTGAAGCTCCGCCATCACGTGATGGTCACATGCTGCTGTTTCTGATGTCACTTAAAATAAATAAATAAATAAATAAATAAATCACGTCTTAAAACTTATCTTTTTACTTTGGCCTTTGATTCTAACTAGTTGGCTGTTTTAGCTTATTGTGTCATGGTCCATGTGCCTCCCCGGCCAGCCCAGTGTGGCCACAAGTGCTTGTTGTTTTTCTCTCGCTCTCTCTCTCCTACCTGTCTGCCTGGGCGGAGCTCTGATTGGGCTCCCGCCCTTGGCCCACGCACCTGCAGCTGATCTCGAGCAAATTGCAGTTCTCTGGCTCTTCTTAAGGCTGGGGCTCTGAGGTATTCGTCGCTGGAATATTGAGTAACTCTTGTTTACCTGGATCAGCCCTTTTGTGACCCCCAGACCCCGTGAGTGAGCGTGAGCTGCTTGTGTGGAGACTGTTTGGACGAGGAGCAGAGCGAGTGCGAAGAAGTGTGTCTCCCCAGCCTGTTGATCCCCGGGACCCTGGTGTTTCCCCCCACCCCTTCATGTGTATATAGCGCACCAGTGTGATTAATAAAGTGCTGTTGAACCGTGCTACCTCAGTCTGCGCCTGAGTCCGTTGCACTCCCGTGACATATTGTGTTGTTACCTATTGTTTGTTGTCCTGTATTATTGTTTGTTTTAATTGTCTCGTGTTTTTACTGACTGTGAAGCACTATGGTCAACACTGTTGTTTTAATATGTGCTATATAAATAAATTTTGATTTGATTTTGATTTGATTTGAAAGGGGATTGCTCCTGAACAAACTGCCCTGGCTCCTTAACCTCCAGGGGTCCAGAATCAGCTGAGGAAGGTGGCTCAGCTTCTGGGGAGGCCCCGGCGGGGGTCTCAGTCCCTTGAAAAACAGGGCTAGCATATCCAATCCTAGAGTTAGTATTAACCGTTCTTTTTAAAGCATCCCTAGATTCAGAGGGTGCATGAAGAGAGCCCCTTAAATCCCTGGGACTGGAAAAAATGGTCCCTGAAACCACAGTCTTTAATTTTGCCGCTTCAGAATTAACTGAGACAGTGATATCTGATACTGAGTCCATAGAAACTTTTGATTCAGTTTCTGGTGTAACACTTTGCGGTTCGGAGAAAGCAGAAAGAAAGTCTTTACCACTCACCACAGGTGGCTGCGTCGAAATCTCAGAGTCCGGCTGAGGAGAGGAGCGCTGGCGGCGCATACGCCGTTTCTTGCGGGAGGAGGAGGCGGAGAAGACGACAGAGGTGGCTAGTGATGATGGGGAAAAGAAAGCTGGCTCCTCATCTTCTGACCACATAGCCGTGAGAAAAAAGGCAGGCGAGTAGTGGCCAGAGCGGGACGCGGAGGCTGAAGAATTCCTTGGCACCGGCACGGAAACAGCTCTCCGCGGTAATGTCTGCTGCTGCGTAGCGGAGAGCTCCGTCTGCTGCTGCAGCGACTGTCCGGAGGAGATCTCCATCGGCTGCGACTGCAGCGAGGCCTTCCGGTAATCGATGCACTCTGACTGCTCCCGAGCCCGACACGCCTCCTGGCCTCGGCTTAATTCTCCCATGAAGTCTCCATAGCAGGAAAGCTCACGAAGGTAAGGATTTCCTTCGACGATCGCCTTAATAGTGTTTAGTCCAACACAAATTGTCCGTGGGTCCGTGGCGTGGGTTATTCGGCTCATCAGACACTGTACGCGGAGAATATCCTCCTCACGGGCGGAGCCTGCGGGGCCTATAGTATGATCGGATCGTACTGTCACAGCTGACGGGGTGAGCCGTGTGGTGTAGGAGGAAAAGGACCCAAAATGCAGGCAGTTGACTGGTGATGAGAGTGATGTTTTATTTACAGAAGTGGAGTGACAGAACAGGCAGTGAGGAATGACGAATGACTGAAAAAAACCTAGACTGGGAAAACTAAATGACAAACCTAAGCATGAGACGGAGAGTGGCGACTGCAGAGAGCCGTAGTTACACCGAGAAACACAGACGATCCGACGATGAACAGAAGCCAACACACACTATAAATACACACTACTGTAGGTAATGAGGAGATGACATGCAGGGGTGGACACAGCTGACACTAATGGACATGATGAGAAGCAGACCTACAAAGTAAAAAAGGAAACACACAGACTGTTTTACACCAAAAACGCAGGGACCTGAACGGAGCACAGAGGGGAGACACAGGTAGGGATAATAAACACGACAACCAACCCAAAGAATTAATACAGAATCAGAATAAACACCAAACACAAGATGAAACCAAAAAGAAACACAAAACGCTGGGTCAACGACCCAGGATCATGACAGAAAGAATTTAGACAGTTTTTAACTCTCAGTGATGCTGCAGTGTTTGTTTGACTTTGGGACCTGAAGAGAACGGCATTTAGGACCCGAAGAAACGGCATTTAGGACCCAGATTACTCCCAGATTTACGAGCACCTTAGTCCGACAAATACGGCAATAATGACGGCCCGCTTGCATGTTCTTTTTTTTTTTTTTTTTTTTCGCCCCACAGAGTCCGCTTGCATGTTCTACAAATAAATGTGCTTTGTTGTGTATCTGATGGACAAACACCAAACCAGTTCCACATCACTGAAGTTGCACCATTTTTACAAACCAATTCTCGTTCATCTGTTTCACTCAACAATTGGCCATGTGCTATGAAAACAAAGGCACTGCGCATGCGCATTTTACCCACATTCTATCGCGATATTTCATTTACTTATCGTTGCCTAACATTGTACCGGTATTACCGTGAACGGTATAATATGGCCCAGTGCTACTGCCACGATCACAGTGCAGTCCGGGTGCGTTGTTAGCTGTTTATTAATGGAGCAATGGAGTAGCTCCATGGCTGACTTAGCATACAGCGGGACATAAACTGCTATTATTGTGATCGCTGTTAGCTCTCATTATCAATCAATCAATCAATCAATCAAGGCTTTATTCACCACATGCAGGTTGCCCTGCAGTGAAATGGGACACACACCCCCCCCCCCCCCCCCCCCCAACCTTACACACACAAACATTACAGACATTACATGGGGATACAAGTCGGAGATCGGTAGCGTTACAGAAAAACACTGAAATATACACTACAGTGGGAAAGTACAAGAGGAAAAAAAGAGGCTCCTGGGAGGACAACATGAGAACAGGAAACAAAAAAACTCCTCTGCACAAAAAAGCACATAAATGTCCACAGCGCAACATTGTGAAAGACATCACAAGCCACACGGTTGGGTGGGGGGTGAGGAGCAGGGCCGTGCAGAGAGGTTTAATGGGGCGGGTGCTTAAAGCTAAAAAGGGGCACATTGAGCCAGGCTGAATAACAACAACACACATTCATCAAGAATCTAATATGGGCAACAAGGCAAAGCAAACGGAGCCGATGTTTTACCTGATGGGTACAATGTTGCTGTTGAGGGGTTGCTGTGGATAGTGCTGGAGGGCAGGGCTGTGTTGATCTGAGACTGTAGACATTAAAAAGTCCACAGGAGAGATGGTAGCTGATTAAACAAGTGTCATGAGATAATAACTAAATGCAAAGATTGGTGACAGCGCTTAGGCTCTGCCTGTGAATCACTCTTTACTTCTCTTCTTCCTTCCATCCCATCATTTCATATATCACTCTCCACTTGCTGTCTATCTGAGAACAAGGCACAACTTGCTATTGCAATAAACTATAATCTAATTATCCACACCTAACAACTCTTGCACTTAATCTATAATAAAATGATGACAGAAAAATGTTATAGCACTGCCTTTAGTAGCCTCACACAGCTCTGTTTCCTCCTCATGTCCTTACCAGGCATGTCTGCACAATGTTATATCATGAGTAATAATTTAAAATAATCCATATACATAAAACACACACATGCACGCACACACAGTGACATGTTAGACCTTCTTCAGAATACTGTATATACTATGGGCATCACGGTGCTGATCCAGAATCCTTACATTATTATTTATTACTAGAGCTACAATAATAAAGCAATGAGGAGGGGGGAAGTAATAAATATGAAATAATGTATTTATGATGATTCCATTTGTTTCACTATCCACTCTGTGCAGGGCAAAGCTTATTACATGTTTAAACTGTAGAGATACAATCATTTTACTGCTGTAAAATCCAACTTTTGTCTTATTTAAAATATAAATCTAATATAATCTGCTTCTTAATGTATGTTCTTTAAAATACAGCGTGTGTTTTTAATATATTATAATTATAATAATTATTATGTGGACATGCATATTAGATCGTTTTTAGTGAAATATAATCCCTCCAGAAATTCCCTCCAGTTGCAACAAGACAGCTTACCAACGTGTACGTAATAAGCTAATACTCCTGTGTGCTACACACTACAGTGTACGCTGTACACCTACTTACTGGTTTTGTCGCATCAGTCTGTGTCTCTGAGTTAACTTGTGTTTCTCCTACAGCTCCGGACCACTAAAAATGCGCGTGCTCTTTGTGAGCTCGTTCCCGGCTCGTAACCAGCGCGTTCTGCCGTCAAGGGCGATCATTGGTTAATAGTGATCATGTGACTGATGCAAGCGAGATCCTTTTATTTAGCAAAACTGTGATTAATAGTTAAATATTATTGTTGAGGGGCACAGACAGGACTCCGCACGCACACACACATTAAAAAAAAAAAATTTTCTTTTAAAAAAGTTGCCTCAACAAAAGGGCACTTTGGGAACCCATCAGGAAAGGGGCGGGTGCTCAAGCCCCTCTAGCCCCCCCCTCTGCACGTGCCTGGTGAGGAGTAATCCGAAGCGAACACAGTAGCCACCCTGCACAGTGCTACCTTTCCAGCGCGGCACACAGACCCGCCGTGTTCCCCCACAGGAAACAAGCATCGAAGGCGTTTGGAAAGGGAGGGGGGTGAGTGTGTGCATATCAGTGTATGTGTGTGTCTGTGTGTCCAGAGTTCAGCTGAGACAGTGTCCTTCGCCCTGCCAGGCTAAGTAAACAGTCTTCAAGCCAACCCAGGTGGCCTTGCATGGAATGGGAAGGAACAGACTCAACACAGTCGTTATCAGGGAGTTGTTGTTCGGCTCCAGCCTTGAGCCCACAGCTGGCGCCGGAGGGATAGCCGTATTATGATGGTGATTTTCTTTGTGATTTTCTTTTACTACAACTCATGAGAATTGTGAGCTGTTTTTTAGCAGTCCGACACTGGTCTCTTGATCTCCCTTTGGATAGCTGCCAGTCTCTCCATGATGTTGTTTACCTTCAATTCCGTGGTCTTGTCACTCTTTTGCTCACAGAGCAGATTCTGAGCCCTCACGACCGCAGCCAACTGATCCGTGATGTTTTCCAGCTTCCGCCCATAGGTGTTGAACAGAGCGGATTCTTCCCTGATGTGTCCCATCATCCGCTCAGAGGTATTATTCTGAGTATTCACTGCAGCCGCAAGTGCTTCTAAGCTCTTTACCATGCTGCCATCCGTGAGCCCTTTCTGAGAAACTGCACCTTGTCCCATCGTTTCAATCCCAGCGGGCAGCCTTGAGGGGGTTTGAACAGCCGGATCCGCTGTCTTAATTCTCCGATAAGCCAGGGCCAAGCCAGCTCCAATCAGCAAGAACCCTGTTATCATGGTTCCGAATAGGTAGATATCTTCAGCGTCCTCGATCGACAGTCCCGCCAGGCACACGATCCTCTGCCACCCGTCCGTCGTGTATCCGGCAGGGAAAGTCCCTCCAGGGCACTCGGGCTCTCCCGAGCCCAGACTTCTCGTTGAGAAAAGGGTGTCAATAGCAGAGACCAGTTGATCAAATCCATAATTCTCTTTTGGTTTTAGACACAGACTGTGAGAGAGTGTTCCAGGGAAGTGAAAAGAACACATGAGACGAGACAAGGACATAAGAAGCTAAGCAGGGAAGATAAGGGAGAGGAGAGGAGAAAAGTGCGACCGCCTTCGCTGAGAGCCAAAGTAGCAAGTAGTAGTGTGTTTCCGGTTTTATTGTGATCGCTGTTAGCTCTCTCGGCAAGTAGAAGGCTCTAGATTGAATTATCATGTACTCTATGTCCGGGGAGCAGTGGAGACTTTAACTGTGTTGTTGGTGCACCAGTTATTGTTTACAAACACTAGCAGACCTCCTCCGCGTTTCTCTTTGTTTCTCTCCGCTCCGAATGTAGCATGGCCCGCAAGCTCAATCACAGTGTCTGGGGTGAAAGAGCTCAGCCAAGTCTCTGTGAGTCCCAGTAATTGTCAGCGAAGGTGTGCAGGTTTTTCTGGTTTAAAACTGCAAGCAGTTCAGTTTTGCTATACTGCATATGTGCTCCTGCATATCTGAGGAAAAGTGAAACAAAAATACACAAAATAAAAAGAAAGCCGCTAAGGTCACTGGCACCAAGTATTAAATCCAGTTCTTTGTATTCTTTACGGCAAAGAAAGACACGGCTCAAAGTGGTCTAACTCAAAAAATTATCTTTAATTTTACATTTTCCAGAAAATGGAGACTGAGCACACACAGAAACGCCAGCTCAAGTCTGGGGCATCAGGAGCCTGTCTCGCTATATATTTGCAGCACGTCACCCATAGTTTCGGTAAAAACAAACCCTTATATGGAACAAGTTCCTCTTTTTGTCTGGCTTCCTGTATTTATTAATATGCTTGTACAGCTCTACACTAAATTCCTGTTTCTCAGTCTGGCTGAGCACTTAGTTTGTGAGTCAAAAGTAGCCTTGCTTTACAAGCTTCATTATTAAAGTACATAAAACAATATAAACAGAAAATAAGCACTAAGAATATATATTTAAATCTCAACATTGCGCCGCCATCTTGAAACCACATCCAACACAGTGGAACAGCTTCTAAAAGTTTGACATCAAAGCAAATCTAATGTCTGTCAGATTCCTCAACAGGACCCTTTGTGGTAGTTTTTAAGTTTCATACACACTAAAGTGATACACAACTCTTTACATGTTTCTAAGAGTTTGATAACTAAGCTGTTACCAACATCCTGCACCATGTTCTTGTTCAACATGGGAAAAACACAAGACTAGTTTAAAATGCAGAGTGAAGCCTTTGCTGTTTATTAGATCAGCCACATGCATTATGATCCCTCAATACAATCAGATTCTGCTTGAACTGCATTCAAAAATATTGAGCCAATATTTTCAGCTTATATGGCTGAAACATTTTCACATGATGAGCTTCCAACAATGAGTGAAACAGTAAGAGCATGTGGAGAGTTTGGAAACATCCCATTGAGAAAGAGAAATCAAACATTTGGATTCATTTTCATGAGCTCAGACTTGTTGAAAATGCAGAGGAGCTGGTTGTGAACTGAGCTTCAGAGAAACACAGCATACTGATATTCACTGTGAAGCTTTGAGTGGAAAAAGACAGAAAAACAACATGAGGATCCTGTAATAATGGGAGCTTTAATGGGACAAAATGTGTTTGTGAGTGAAAGAGACAGACATGTACAGACTGAACTATCTGTTCAACAGTCAGAGTGTTTCTGTAACAGGAGACACTCTTTACACTCCACTCAGCACAGGGACACTGAGGCACCACGAGACCTAAACCTACATCCAGGATAAAGAGTTTGAGTGAATGTGGTGTTGAAGGTGTGGAGGTGGATCAGAGTGTCAGAGGAGACTCTGTAGAAGGACAGAGTGCCAGCAGGACAGTCCACATACACTGCTGCTCTGTTAGAGACAGAGGAGGAGGAGGAGGAGGAGGAGGAGGAGATGGATGTTGATCTGTTATTGTGCCAGACATGACGAGGACCATCATCAGAGCAGCTCAGACTCCAGGACTGATCATTGAGTCCAAACACACAGTCATAACTGTCTCCTTTCCTTCTGATGCTTCTGTAACTCACTGATATATAAACGTCTCCGCTCCACTCGACCTCCCAGTAACAGCGACCAGTCAGACCATTTCTACACAGCAGCTGGTAACAAACATCAAATCTGTCTGGATGATCAGGATATGACTGAACCTCCTCCACACGTGTCACCTTCCTGTTGTTGTCAGACAGTTGGAGCTTTGTGTTCACTGTGTTTGTGTCGATTGTGAGTTGACAGGAATCTGATGGAGAGAACAAACACAATCAAGCTGCAGTTATTGATCATTGATTGACACTTTGATGATGACTCCTGACATGATGAAGATGGTTGAATGTGTGCTGCTTTGTTTTCATGAATCCCATTAAAAACACACTTACACTTCCTCAGACCTGGTCTCAACCATCGGACTCCAGCAGGCTCCACCCTGAAAGGAGGAGGGGGGTCAGACCAGCACAGTCAGCATGCACACATGGACATTACATGGCTCTCACACACACACTGTTACACACTGATAAAGGAACAGTCTAACATTTTCACAAATACACTTTAATCCATACATGGATCAAACTGCTGATGATTTGGACTGATCCTGGATCCGTCAGTACACCACTGTGTAGCCCTCTCAATCCACTGCTGTTGAAGACCGTTTTAAATATTTAATATATGTAGTACCAATTCTATCCAATAGAGGGCAGTGATGTCGCTATAGTTGTCCTTCACTGCGTTTGCGTACATAAGATTTTCTGGAGGAGGACAGACATTTGAACTGTCTGTCCTCCTCCAGAAAATCTTATGTACGCAAACACACCTGCGGACCACTTATGCGCACCCCTGGTTATAGGTGTTAAAGGTTTTTCAGTTACAGACTTATTGGGACTTTCTCACCATGCATCCCATTCTCCAGCTGTTTTTAACTTTTGTGTTTTTTGGTGTGTTGTGTTTTTACAGTTGCTGGATACTTCGACCAGCGTTTGGAAGGCAAATCCAGTGCAGTGTTTTTCCAGAGACATATCGCTCCACCCAGGAGGACAGCAAAAGAGGATTCTACTAAACTTTGCAGATAAGCACTGGGCTTATGTACAAGCACACGCACTACCCGGGTAGATTGACAAAGTTTTTCTCTGAATTTCTTTTATAATCATTATTATTATTTATTCCTTTAACACCATATTTTCCTTTTCTTTCCTTCTTTTCCTTTCCTCACCAAATCAGAGTAGTTGGTGGAGGAAGAACTGTGACAAGAGAGAGAAAATGGACCAATATAGAAACTGAACTGAGGAGGGATTGTATTGGGCTTTGGTCACGGAAGTGTTTTTAACGTTCTGCATATCATTAGAGTTACTGATAAGACTATAATGTGTTGTGCTGTAATAAATGCCATAGAGTGTTCTCTATACAGGTTTATCCCTGTGCTGGTCTCCTCTGTCTTATAGTGGACACAAACTATTTTTTGCAGTGGCACAAATCATTTGTGTGCCTTCTTATTTGATGCAGAACACCTGATTGTTCTGTAAATAGATTGAAATTGGTATATAAAAAACGCCTGAGGCCTCAGTTGCATTTTAGGTAAGAAGTACCATGTCTTTATCCTGTTTTCCTTCTCTCACCCCAACCGGTCGCAGCAGATGGCCGCCCCTCCCTCCAAGAGTCCTGACAGGGACTAGAAAGAGAGAGCAGGTTTCTCCTGTTTTGGCTTCCCTTCATTGGCTTCCTGTTAAATCCAGAATTCCTCACATACAAGGTCTTAAATAATCAGGCCTCATCTTATCTTAATGACCTTGTAGTACCATATCACCCTATTAGAGCACTTCGCTCTCGCTCTGCAGGCCTACTTGTTGTTCCTAGAGTATTTAAAAGTAGAATGGGAGGCAGAGCCTTCAGTTTTCAGGCCCGTCTTCTGTGGAACCAGCTTCCAGTTTGGATTCAGGAGACAGACACTATCTCTACTTTTAAGATTAGGCTTCAAACTTTCCTTTTTGCTAAAGCATATAGTTAGGGCTGGACCAGGTGACCCTGAATCCTCCCTTAGTTATGCTGCAATAGACGTAGGCTGCCGGGGATTCCCATGATGCATTGAGTGTTTCCTTTCCAGTCACCTTTCTCACTCACTATGTGTTAACAGACCTCTCTGCATTGAATCATATCTGTTATTAACCTCTGTCTCTCTTCCACAGCATGTCTTTATCCTGTCTTCCTTCTCTCACCCCAACCGGTCGCAGCAGATGGCCCCGCCCCTCCCTGAGCCTGGTTCTGCCGGAGGTTTCTTCCTGTTAAAAGGGAGTTTTTCCTTCCCGCTCTCGCCAACGTGCTTGCTCATAGGGGGTCATATGATTGTTGGGTTTTTCTCTGTATCTACTGTACAATATAAAGCACCTTGAGGTGACTTTTTTTGTGATTTGGCGCTATATAAATAAAATTGAATTGAATTGAAAATTGAATTGAATATAACTTTGGTGTTTGCAAAACTTGTGCATAATTTTTAGAAATGTACAATTTCTATTTCCATTTCAAGTAATGAAAATGATTCATTAAACATGTTTGTGGTTTTTACAGTAAAAATATAACTATTTTTACTTAGATTTTAAGTTTTTTGTCTGAATTTAGATCAATTTTGCTAATTTAGTATGCCATTATTTTTAATTAAATTCATACCATGGGGAAACATGACAGATACTATTGCTCACTAAAAAGAGTTCTTTTTAAAATAGAAATTTCTGCTCCCTGATTTTTCAGCTGTCTCTTTATGTATGTTCATGATCCAAGATATTCTGTATCACTTTTTAACAGTTTTTCTGTTTAATTCTATTTCTCTGGTGTTCTTCAATTTTAATGTTCATTTTAATTATTTATTCATTTTGTGTTCTATGTGTGCCATGTATTGGCTTTGCAAAGCACTCCATGACATTTTTCTGCAAAAAGTGCTATAAATAAAGTAAAAAATTAATAAACAAATCTAGCCAATAATTATTTTTTTCTTGATTTCGAAATATAGGCCAAAGGATAGGTCTTCTTAGTGCTAAGGTAGGTTAGATATGAGCTACTTTGTGCACTGGTGAGGAGTCATGTTGGAAAAGGAAGGGGCTATCTTTAAACTGTTCCTTCAATGTTGGGAGCACAAAATTGTCCAAAATGTCTTTGCATGCTGAAGCACTGAGAGTTCCTTTCACTGGAACTAAGAGGCGGCGCCCAGCTCCCGAAGAACATAACCCCCCACCCACCAACCAAACTTAACACTGTGCACTACACCTCAGCATTCATTGGGACAACTCTGTGAGTTTAAGTGGACTACTACTTCATGGCTGAGGTCCTATTATTACCAGTCACCTCCGCTCTATTGCAATTCCAATGACAGCTGACTTTTTAATATTTCTTAGTGTGGAAATTGTACAGCTGAACTTGTATCCATACCACACTGGGATTCACTGAACTCCTGAGACCAACCACAAATGTTAGTAGAAGTAGTCTTCATGCCTAGATGCTTGATGTTATCTACCTGTGACCATGACAGTGATTATGACACCTGAATTTACTGATTTGGAGGGGTAATTAAATGCTTTTCACAATATTGTTTATGTTCTGGACCTGTGGCTATACAGGGAGTGCAGAATTATTAGGCAAATGAGTATTTTGTCCACATCATCCTCTTCATGCATGTTGTCTTACTCCAAGCTGTTTAGGCTCGAAAGCCTACTACCAATTAAGCATATTAGGTGATGTGCATCTCTGTAATGAGAAGGGGTGTGGTCTAATGACATCAACACCCTATATCAGGTGTGCATAATTATTAGGCAACGTCCTTTCCTTTGGCAAAATGGGTCAAAAGAAGGACTTGACAGGCTCAGAAAAGTCAAAAATAGTGAGATATCTTGCAGAGGGATGCAGCAGTCTCAAATTGCAAAGCTTCTGAAGCGTGATCATCGAACAATCAAGCGTTTCATTCAAAATAGTCAACAGGGTCGCAAGAAGCGTGTGGAAAAACCAAGGCGCAAAATAACTGCCCATGAACTGAGAAAAGTCAAGCGTGCAGCTGCCAAGATGCCACTTGCCACCAGTTTGGCCATATTTCAGAGCTGCAACATCACTGGAGTGCCCAAAAGCACAAGGTGTGCAATACTCAGAGACATGGCCAAGGTAAGAAAGGCTGAAAGACGACCACCACTGAACAAGACACACAAGCTGAAACGTCAAGACTGGGCCAAGAAATATCTCAAGACTGGTTTTTCTAAGGTTTTATGGACTGATGAAATGAGAGTGAGTCTTGATGGGCCAGATGGATGGGCCCGTGGCTGGATTGGTAAAGGGCAGAGAGCTCCAGTCCAACTCAGACGCCAGCAAGGTGGAGGTGGAGTACTGGTTTGGGCTGGTATCATCAAAGATGAGCTTGTGGGGCCTTTTCGGGTTGAGGATGGAGTCAAGCTCAACTCCCAGTCCTACTGCCAGTTTCTGGAAGACACCTTCTTCAAGCAGTGGTACAGGAAGAAGTCTGCATCCTTCAAGAAAAACATGATGTTCATGCAGGACAATGCTCCATCACACGCGTCCAAGTACTCCACAGCGTGGCTGGCAAGAAAGGGTATAAAAGAAGAAAAACTAATGACATGGCCTCCTTGTTCACCTGATCTGAACCCCATTGAGAACCTGTGGTCCATCATCAAATGTGAGATTTACAAGGAGGGAAAACAGTACACCTCTCTGAACAGTGTCTGGGAGGCTGTGGTTGCTGCTGCACGCAATGTTGATGGTGAACAGATCAAAACACTGACAGAATCCATGGATGGCAGGCTTTTGAGTGTCCTTGCAAAGAAAGGTGCTATATTGGTCGCTGATTTGTTTTTGTTTTGTTTTTGAATGTCAGAAATGTATATTTGTGAATGTGGAGATGTTATATTGGTTTCACTGGTAAAAATAAATAATTGAAATGGGTATATATTTGTTTTTTGTTAAGTTGCCTAATAATTATGCACAGTAATAGTCACCTGCACACACAGATATCCCCCTAAAATAGCTAAAACTGAAAACAAACTAAAAACTACTTCCAAAAACATTCAGCTTTGATATTAATGAGTTTTTTTGGTTCATTGAGAACATGGTTGTTGTTCAGTAATAACATTATTCCTCAAAAATACAACTCGCCTAATAATTCTGCACTCCCTGTATAGAGATTTATATGAATCAAAGTCAAAGTGAAAAAACATTTAAAATCAGTGTACATGTACGATGGTGGCAAAAGGCAATTTTGTGTACTTTTTTTGTGTACTCATCGATAAATAACTCATAAATATTCAATTTGAATTTAATTGTATTTATATAGTGCCAAATCACACCAACAGTATCTTCAAGGCCCTTTTTAGTGTAAGGTAAAGACTCCAAATAATCATATTACCTCCTATAAGCAAGCACTTTGGTCACAATGGAGAAGAAAGAAATAACCAACTTTTAACAGGAAGAAACCTCTGGCAGATCCAGAGAAAGGCAGCTATCTGCCACAACCAGTAATGGTGAGGGGAGGAAGACAGATCAAAAGGCAGACAGTGGAAGAGAGCCGGAGAATAATAAGACCTCATGATTAAATGCAGAAAGGTGTATAAACACAATGAGTGAAAGAGGTGAAAGAAGGAGAAACAGTTCAACAGATAGAAGTTTCCTGTGCGATTGTTTATGTCACTTCTACATTAAATAAACATCAATTAAAGAATTAAATTATTTAAAGGAAATGTTTCCAGCTCTTCCTCCTCTATCAGACATCCTCTCCATACCTGAGAGTGTCCAGTCTCCAGCCTGGATCCTTCAGTCCAGCCAAGAGCAGCTTCATTCCTGAGTCTCCCGGATGATTGTAGCTCAGGTCCAGCTCTCTCAGATGGGAAGGGTTGGAGCTCAGAGCTGAGGCCAGAAAAGTACAGCCTTCCTCTGTGATCAGACAGCCTGACAGACTGCAGACACACAAAACAACAACAAAAAAAGATTTTGACCAGGTTTTCCCCAGAGACTCTTAATTATATAGGAAGCCAATGTTAGTTTCAAATTTGTTTCCATGCCAGCTGCTCTGGCCCCAGAAATACTGTAGAAACTGGAATGTCTACATTCATTTCTGAGGACAGATTGAGTAACCAGATTTTTTTTATTTATTATATTTTTTTCTGCTTGGCAGGTGTGTCACAGAACAGGGACAATTGAATTGTTTGGTGGTTTATCAGAAGTTTCTGTTTTAGGCTACACGTCCTACTTTTTCGGGAATATTTTCAGGACAGTAAAGTACCTTCAGTGTTGAGAGACACAGATGAACAAAAAAACATTTGACACTGAGCAGGAAAGCGGTGGTGACACAGTTCAAGAACCACAGACCATACTGCTAGTGACATACTAAGAATTTAATTTGCAGGTGATTCAAGAGAAAGTGTGCTCTGAAAAGCACATGTAGATTACAGTATAAAATAAGTCACTATGTAAAAGTTTGAAATCAACTGAGCTGAAAGGTTTAAGCTATACAAAAGACCACTGTGTGTTGTAACAGGAAGTGATACAATAACACAGTGAGAGCCAAAGTTTACAGCACGTAACTTATTAAAGCTTCCCCACCATAACAAAACATCTGTGGGAAAGCTGTAATTGTGTACTCTATTGATCGATCCATTTTCGTAACTGCTTTTCGAATCAAGATGACATGGTAACAGTAGTCTTTCCCAGGTATTATTTGGCAGGGGTGCACCTCAAAATCTCCCCGCTGTATCAAAGGACTTACACAGTAAGACATTAATTCATGCCACCATTTACACCTACAGCCAATTTCCAATCATCACATGACAAGAGTAGCTGGAGAGAATCCACACAGGAACAGGGAGAACATGCAAAATGGCTTTGTGGCACCAATGCACCTGAGGTAAATACATTTTGATTCTCAAGTGGGGACAAAAGAGATGAAAGGAGTAACCAATATATATGCTTGGATTCCTGCATAAACTGACACATAGCAATTAACCATAACCAATGGCCTATGTATCATAAACAGATAAACCGGACTAAATTCTGCAGCAGACAGTAGAGCACTTTTTCTGTTTCAACTTCACTGCCACAGGATCAGATATAGAAAATGTTTCCTTTATTATATTTAGTGCCTTCCTTTTTGCATTTTTTTTTACCTTTCAGAGCAATTTGTTTGTGTTACTGAATGTATCTGAATGAGTATATATTCAAAAACAGACCCCAAAATTTTTTATCCATTCTTAAAACTGATAGGTACTGTTGATTTTTTTCACTGCCTTAAGGTTTTGTCAACACACAGGTCATGTTTTTATTTTCCATATTAAAAACATCAGGTTTACATGTAATGGAATGTGCAATAGAAACAAAATTGCCACTGCCATTTTATTAATTCCTTTTCTTTATTTAGGTTTACAAAGTTACTTATGTATTATTTATTTAATTTTTTTTTTCAATTTAAGGAAGTCAAAATGGATGAATGAAGAGCTGTTTAAAATTCTCATCATTTATTCAATCAGAAATGATGAATTTTTACCAGGGTGTAAGTATTACCATACATAACTCAAACTTCAATATAAACATACTTTCTAAAAACCTACAGAATACAGAAAAGGAATCATACTGGAAAGTTTTGTTGATGGAAGTAAATAGTTTTGACTTATTGGACAAGATAAAAGTATAATTTGGAGAAACCATGCTATGTACTTCCTTTTAGCCTTTGCTGTTATCTCACAGTGTACCTTGACTTCTCTTTTAAACTAGCTCTTCCCATTAAATCAAAGGTCCATTATCTTCTGCTAGTCCTTTTCAGAGGTCGCGGGGGGCGCTGGAGCCTATCCCAGCTGCCATAGGGCGAGAGGCGGGGTACACCCTGGACAGCTCACCAGTCTCTCACAGAGCTAACACACATAGAGACAAACAACCATTCTGTCATTGTCTTGGGTCATTTGACCCAGCGTTCTGTATTTGTTATTATTATTACTAGTACCCTGGTTGTGGTTTTCTAGTTCTTTGGTTTTGCGTTCTGTTCTTCCTCGGTTTAGTGTTTAGTCATCCCTGCCCTTGTGTTCCCTCTGTTCTGTCAATGTTGTGTTTCTGAGTTCCGTCAGTGTATATTTCTGTTTTATTGTGAAGGTCCGTGTCTTATGTCAGTGTATTCAGTTTGTGTACTCCCTGTCTCGTCATGTCAATTAGGTTCAGCCGTGCTTCCCTCTTATTTGCCCTTCCGCGTCTCCCTCTGTGTGTATTTATAGTGTGTGTCCTCTTGTGCTCGTCACTGGTCCGTCTGTGTTTCCTCAGTACGTGTAAGGTTTCAGGTCTGTTTTGTTAGCTTCGCCAGTCTAGGTAATCCTTAGTTTCTGTTCATGCCCTCTCCGCCTGCGTTTATACTCTGCCTCCTGAATAAAGCTCACTCACATTTCAGCTGTGCCTGCATTTTGGGTCCTCTTGCACAACCTCCACACGTCTGCCACTGCAGCTATGACACAATATACATTTTGTAATTATCCTTATAATTACAAAATGTTTTATGTAAGATTTATGTTTTGTAATTTAAATCTGACATCACCAAAGTGTTTTGGAATTTGAATAATGTATTTTGTAACTGCAGTACACATAATACTAATTTTAAACAATTTTGTCCAGGTTCCTTGCTACCGGGGACTCCGTCAGGACCATCGCATTCAGTTTTCGAGTTGGTGTGTCCACGGTGTGCCAGATTATCCCCCAGGTAGCGACAGCCATCTGGGACTGTCTAGTGGATGATTTCATGGCTGTGCCTTCACCGGTCTTTTTACTCTCTTAAGTAACTTGTCTTCACTATGTTCCTATATACAGTGTGATGCAAAAGTTTGGGCAACCTTGTTAATAGTCATCATTTTCCTGTATGAATCGCTGTTACAATGAAAAATGTCACTTGCATATATCATATAGGAGACACACTCATTGATATACACTAAATATTTATTTCATTTCTCTTTTTTTTGTGTTGCCAATTTATGCACCTGCTTGATTTGGTTTACACAGTTATTGCACACTTTCTGTAAATCCAGTGAACTGCATTTCACTTCTCAAATATCACTGTGTGTCTCCTGTATGATGTATTTAACTGACAATTTTTATTGTGACAACCAACGATTTGTACAGGAAAATAATTACTTTTCACAATGTTGCCCAAACTTTTGCATCCCACTGTATTGGTATATTTTTTCATTAGTATAATATGAAATAAATTCTACTTGTGTCAAGTTGTGTGTCAACATTTGCTGTGTAGTAGAACACAGACATAAGTCATTACAAATGTTTATTGGAAAAAAATATATAGATTCACTAACAAAAACATTAAACGTAAATAATAATAATATAATTTAACTATTTACAGAGAGACAGGAATAAAAAGGACCCAGCTTGGAGTGGAAGAGCCTCAGGGAGAAGGAGGAGAAAAATAACATTGTTTCTGCCCTGGAGAGCTGCTGCCTCATCAGAAAACTACTGATCATTAGGGTCCAATGTTTCCAAATTTAGCACAGCTGTGCTGTTTTCAAAAACTGATTTATAAATTTGAAATTTCACGAATTCTCCGTCTGAGGCGGCATGCTCTCCAGAGCAGGAACAAGGCTGAGGAGGAAATGCTCCTTTGGAGACTGGCGTGGCCTCTTTAGGGACTCCAGGATGGCCAGCTCCACCGCCGATGGACCGTCCTGGGACCCGTCCCTCGCCCGCCTTCGAGCTGTCCTCCTCTGTGGGCCTGTAAAACACAGCACAAAACAACACAAAGTAATGAGAAGGCTGCTACTAGATTTTTATTTTCAAAATTGAAAAGAAAAAAAACAACAACAACAACAACAACAACAACAACAACAACAACAACAACAACAACAACAAAAAAAAGGGGATATAAACAGATTGGTTGTAGATATTTAGTAAAGGTGATCACAAGGGAATCCAAGCAAGTAGAAAGCTATCAGTGCTGCTGTACGTACCTGTGGGTGCAGCAGCAGGAGCTGAGGGACCAGGGACTGGGGAGCCAGGAGAAGCAACAGGGGATGCTCTGCTGCATAATCAGTTACTCTATCAAGACAATATTAAATGTTAACAAGTTGAAGACAATAGTCATAGAGAAATTATATCCAGTGGTCTCTCATTTATTGCAGCACATGAACAGTAGTCACAGTTCTCACAAGTTGATTCTCAAAGTGCAAACCTTTGTCGATTTTAAAACGTAAAAGTATTATGCCGCGCTTTTTCTCCGTCTGCGGCGCCACTTTTGTGCGCCTTTTTCCCTCGCGGTGCAGGTGTGTATTTCCGAATGAGGGTCATAGTTATGAGTGTCTTTGTGCTGTTTTTTTTCTATTGGACGTGATGGTTATCAAAACCAAACATGATAAGTTTGGCAAGCACAGGAGACACGACACGGAGGAGATTTGTCAATTGGGTTGCAGAATGCAATGCGCATTGTTGAAAGCTGTACGGTGCAAAAAAAAAAAATAAATAAAAATCAGCGAAAAGGCGAGGCGGTGACGGATGAACAGCGGGACCACTGTGTGCTGTTTATTAATAAACACAATATATTCCTATATGACAACACGCATAAATTAACTGCCTACATTAATTCATTGTAAATATACCTTCTGACAAACTCCCCTGCTGCCTCTTCGGGCTGTCCCTGGTTTGGGGGGGGGGGGGGGGGGGGGGAGTTCTCCACGGTCCGCACCATATTGCAAGTTGTCTCCTGCGGGGTGAGGAAGTGGTCCAGAAACCCCATGACCGCGAAGAACTTCCATCTCCTCCCCGAACCTGCTGCAGACCCACTCCTCTTCTCCTTCTCCATCCTCTTCTCCTTATTATACGTGTCCCTGAGGCTCTTCCACTTTCTCCTGCAGATGTCCTCTGAATAAACGAATTATCTGGTTAGCGGAAAGGTATTTGTACATCAGTGGGAAAATAGCGGGACAGTACGCGGGCTTGCTAGCTTTTGCGCGGCTTCATCGGGTCAGTCTGAAAATTAAAAAGAAGAATGAATGAACTTACCAGGTTGCCCGATCTCCTCACTTATGTGCCTCCAAGCTCGGTCCTTTTTATTCCTGTCTCGGTAGAAGTAGCAGCTAGCATCATATAGCTCTGGATGATTAGCCACGGCACTGATGAGCTTTTCCTCCAAACTGAATGAAGAATGAAGGGCTTTGGCTGGATCTGCCCCTTTGACCTAGGTCAGAGCCACGTCACCAGGCTCCTGATTGGTTGTCGCGGCGCGATTTGACGCTGGAGTTCAGATTTTTCCAACTCGAGCGGTAGACGCGAAACGCACGTATGCACAAAGTGCAACACAAAAACTGACGAGCGTGGTTTTTTTCGCGAGTCAAACGCGGCAGATGCGGTACACTGACGCGTGTGTCACGCGTTTTCGCGACACAAATCTGCTTCCGAATTTTCGCGGGACCCACAAACGCGTGTCATCGTACTTTTCCATTGACTTTACATGTAAACCTGACGCTCTTGCCGCCTCTATTGCGTTCGGTGTGAACACACCGTTACATTCACACCTGTGGGCAATGTAGAATGATCAGTTAACCTGACCCCACTAATTGCATGTCTTTGGACTGTTGGGAGGAAGCCAGAGTATCCGCAGAGAACCCTCGCAAAACAGGCAGAACATTCAAACTCCACACAGAAAGGACAAAGCAAGGTGGTGGAATTGAACTCAGGACCTACTAAGTGAAATCTCTCAACAGACCAGTCCTCAAATAGCAGCATATACATGCAGGATTGTGCTTGATGACTTTTTTTAATGGATATAAAAAGGAATAAATAAAAGTAGTAATTCAGAATAAAAGATCAATTTAGAATAGAATGTTTTTGTTTGATCAATAGTATAATCCAGATTATGAATATAAATGAATGAAAAAAAGCTTTCATGCTGACCTGATAGTTTCCAGGGGACATTTTGGACTCTTCAATCCAGCAGACAACAGCTTTACTCCTGAGTCGTGCAGGTCATTGTTACTCAGGTCCAGTTCTCTCAGTTTAAAAGATTTAGAGATGAAAACTGAGCACAGAGCATCACAGCTTCTTCTTGTGATGTTACAGGAAGACAGTCTGAAAATTAATTACATTTGTGATCAAATTGAATCAGTCATTTTCAACTTACCATAATAAAAAATATAATTCAATGTCTACTTCATAAATAAAAATACAACTTATAATTCAAACAAGGAAAAAAAGAAAAAAAGGAATTTGGTTTGAAACAGCAGTTACACCTCTGTATCTGTGAAACAAGTTGGGAGCTAGTACTTCTAGTCATTATAGATCAATACCCAATTACACAGGCATTCATAATGTTTTATAAATGCTAAGAATTCCTGCTGCCAATAAACCATACATTGCATAAATATTGCAACAATAATAGTGTGCATAGATGCATACATACGAAGCTTTGTTGGAGGCTTTGACCACTGGCAGCAGCTTCACAAGAGCCTCCTCTGAAGCAGAGTATTTCTTCAGGTCAAACACATCCAGATCTTTTTCTGATGACAGTAAGATGAAGACCAGAGCTGACCACTGAGCAGGAGACAGTTTATCTGTGGAGAGACTTCCTGATCTCAGGGACTGTTGGATCTCCTCCACTAAAGAGCGATCATTCAGTTCATTCAGACAGTGGAACAGATTGATGCTTTTCTCTGCAGACAGATTCTCACTGAGCTTCTTCTTGATGTACTGGACTGTTTTCTTATTGGTCTGTGAGCTACTTCCTGTCTGTGTCAGCAGACCTCGTAGGAGAGTCTCACTGGTCTGGAGTGAAAGACCCAGGAGGAAGCGGAGGAACAAGTCCAAGTGCCCATTTGGACTCTGTAAGGCCTTGTCCACAGCACTCTGGTAGAAGTGTTTCTCTGCAGATTCTCCTGTTTCAGACTTCTGGGAGGTTTGTTGTTCTTCCAGCAGATTGAGTGCAGAGTTGATGAAGGTCAGATGGACATGAAGAGCAGCCAGAAACTCCTGAACACTCAGATGGATGAAGCAGAACACCTTGTCCTGGTACAGTCCTCTCTCCTCTTTAAAGATCTGTGTGAACACTCCTGAGTACACCGAGGCTGCTCTGATATCGATGCCACACTCTGTCAGGTCTGATTCATAGAAGATCAGGTTTCCTTTCTGCAGCTGATCAAAAGCCAGTTTTCCCAGAGACTCAATCATCTTCCTGCTCTCTGGACTCCAGTGTGGATCTGTCTCAGCTCCTCCATCATACTTGACCTTCTTCACTTTGGCCTGAACCACCAGGAAGTGGATGTACATCTCAGTCAGGGTCTTGGGCAGCTGTCCTCCCTCTCTGGTTTCCAGCACATCCTCCAGAACTGTAGCAGTGATCCAGCAGAAGACTGGGATGTGGCACATGATGTGGAGGCTTCGTGATGTCTTGATGTGGGAGATGATCCTGCTGATCTGCTCCTTATCTCTGAATCTCTTTCTGAAGTACTCCACCTTCTGTGGGTCAGTGAACCCTCTGACCTCTGTCAACTTGCCAACAAAGTTAGGAGGGATCTGATTGGCTGCTGCAGGTCGTGTGGTTATCCAGAGGCGAGCAGAGGGAAGCAGTTTCCCCCTGATGAGGTTTATCAGCAGCACATCCACTGAGGTGGACTTTCTAGGGTCAGTTAGGATTGTAGTTTTGTGGAAGTCCAGAGGAAGTCGACACTCATCCAGACCATCAAAGATGAACACAACCTGGAAGTCTTCAAAGCTGCAGATTCCTGCTTCTTTGGTTTCAGTAAAGAAGTGATGAACAAGTCCCACCAAGCTGAACTTTTCCTCTTTCAGCACATTCAGCTCTCTGAAAGTGAATGGAAATATGAACTGGATGTCCTGGTTGGCTTTGTCTTCAGCCCAGTCCAGGGTGAACTTCTGTGTTAAAACTGTTTTCCCAATGCCAGCCACTCCTTTTGTCAGCACTGTTCTGATTGGTTCATCTCTTCCAGGTGAGGCTTTAAAGATGTCTTCTTGTCTGATTATTGCTTCTAGATTGTCTGGTTCCCTGGATGCTGTTTCAATCTGTCTGACCTCATGTTCATCATTGACCTCTGCAGTCCCTCCCTCTGTGATGTAGAGCTCTGTGTAGATCTGATTCAGGAGGGTTGGGTTTCCTGCTTTAGCGATCCCCTCAAATACACACTGGAACTTCTTCTTCAGTGCAGATTTGAATTCATGCTGATGCCACTGCAAGTTCCTAGTGCAAGTTCCTGAGTGACACACACACACACACACACACACACACACACCTCAAGGATTTATCAGCACATAGAGCAGGGGTGTCAAACTCCAGGCCTTGAGGGCCGGTGTCTTGCAGGTTTTAGATCTCACCCTGGGTCAACACACCTGAATCAAATGATAAGTTCATTAGCTGGCATCTGGAGAACTTCGGGACATGTTGAGGCGGTCATTTTGCCATTTGAATCAGCTGTGTTGGATCAAGGACACATTTAAAACCTGCAGGACACCAGCCCTCGAGGCCTGGAGTTCAACACCTGTGACATGGAGTATTTTGAATGTATTTTCTTTTTATTTAGACTTTGTTTAAGTAAAATAAATGGGGAAAACTCTCACTTCTCAGCAAAAGTTCAGCGAACTTATTCTGCTTCATTCTCTTCAGGAAGTCCACTGTAATAGTCACAAATGCGTCTCTGCTGCTCTTACTCTGTTCTTCATCCACCCTCTGTAATACATCCTCACACTGAATCTTAAAACACTGTAGATCATCTGGATTTAGATCTGTCTGGATCTTCTTCAACTCGTTCTTCACAAAAGTGATGATTTTGTCCTCCAGTATCTGGAACAAGATATTTTTATGAATGACCCAAAAGGTATTCTCACACAAGAGAGAAAAGTAAAACATAGGATGAGGTATCTTTCTGGGAATCAGTTTAATTAAGTTAGTAAGAAAGCAAAATTTATTAATATAGCACTTTTCACAGATACAAATCACAAAGTGCTTCACAATAAAACCAGAAATATAAATAAAATAAAAATATAAAACAATGAGAAAAATTAATTAAAAGTTTGTTTGAATAGAAATATACTCAGCTGCTTTTTAAAAGAGTGAATGGAGTCAGTGTAGATGGAGACAGTGTAAAGAGAATTCCAGAGCCTTGGTGCCAGTGCCTGAAAAGCCTGATCTCCACGTGTTTTGAACCTAGTATGTGGGACCAACAGTGAGTTCTGACCTAAAGACCAAAGTGCTTGGGAAGAAGCATAAGGTTTCAACAGATCAGAGATATACTGGTGAGCTTCACCATGTAGAGCTCTATAAGTACAGACTAAAATTTTACAATGAACCCTAAAATTTACTGGCAACCAATGAAGAGAAACACAAACTGGAGTAATGTGTGACCTCTTGTTTGTGCCAGTTAAAATTCTTGCCCCAGCATTCTGTACAGATTGAAGGCGATCCAGAGCTGATTTGTTTAAGTAAAAAAAAAAAAAAAAAAAAAAAAAATCCAAGCGAGAAGAAATAAAAGCATGCATTATCATGTTCAAGCTCTGTCTTTGACACCAATAGTCTGAGTTTAGAAATGTTTCTTAGATGATAAAAAACATTTTCGAACCAGTTGCTTTGAGAGTTTCTCAAGAGACACTGAACTGTCAACTATGAGACCCATGTTTCTGAGACTCAACTGAACTGAAGGGCCTAAAAAACTGATAGGCTGCTTAATTACTGAAAACGTGATCGGGAACAATAATCAAAGTTTCTGTTTTATCTGTATTTAACTAGAGAAAGTTGTAATTTAATCATTGTTTAATTTCTGACAAACAATTACTTAAACAAGACAATTTATAAAACTCAGAAGCTTTGAAAGAACCGTATAACTGAATGTTATCAGCATAGAGAAATGCTGAGACCAATGCTGATAAGAAATATTATTGTAACGTCCGATAATTTGGCCTAGAGGGAGAATATAAAGCAAAAAGAGAATCAGACCGAAAATAGATCCTTGAGGTACCCCACAAGGCAGAACTAATGTTTCAGACAACTTGATTCATACAGACAGTAAAAAGATCTCTCAGATAGAACTGTGTACTCTCCAGAGTCTCCTGCAATCAAAATGTCACTAGACACTGTAAGTCAAGTGGTTTCAGTGGAGTGCAATTTGCAGAAACCAGAGCGGGAAAAGTCCACAACTTTTTGGAGAAAAACAATGTTAAGTTGTTTTGCTACCGTTTTTTCCAAGAGTTTAGACACAAACGGTCAATTTTGATATTGCTTGTCACTGTTTGGAAGAGATGGATCCAAATTTGGTGTCTGTAAAACTGGCTCAACGATAGCTTGTTTAAAAAAAAGCAAAAGAGGACCAGGTATCAGAGGTAAGCAAAGTGCAAGTGTGGTACTGAGAGGATGATGGAGAAATATTAGACCTGACAGAAATGACCTTATTTACAAAAATTGTTCAAAAATGAATTACAATCAGATTTAGTATAGATTGGTACATGAGGAGAAAGACAATATTCATAATTGTATCAAACAACACTTTAGGATTGTTCTTTTTTGAAGCTATAAGATTTGAAAAATATTCAGTTCTGTCATTTTTTAATCATGTCGTTAAATGAGAAAATTGATTCCTTGAGATGTACCCCATGAACCTCAAGCTTGGGAGCCTTCCATAAATGTATTAACTTGCGATAATATCTCCTAATATAATATTTTCATTAGCAGCTGGATAGTGTAGTGGTAAGACTACTCTGCATCTAAAGGTCAAAGGTCACTCTTGAGGACGCCAATGTTCACATTTTGGACAGAGAGGACAGATGGTTTGAAAGAGGAGTGAAAGAAGCATCTATGTCCACTGTGAGCGACCATCTTTGAACAGAGGCGGGGGTTTACGACACCAACTGTCTGCCATCTATAATCCAGTTTTGAGATCCCTCCCCAGACGCCTTAACGCCCACTCACATCCTGGGCCATCTGACCTCAGGAAATCACATGATAGGGTGGGGCCAGGTTTCACAATGAACTCACCCGAAACCCTGGCTGATTGTGACCCACACCCAGTTTCACACCTTGGCTCATGTGAGGTAGAGGATCATCAGGGGGTCCATTGTGCGTCTTTGGGGGGTTACTCCCACGGGGTTTAAACCTGGGACTCTCCACCATTTGACCCTAGAACTGAAGAAGCTTCTCGGATAAGAGGTGGAACGTCAAGCAACCTAAAGAAGTCCAGACGCTTTTCTTTCCAAGCTCCTTAGACTACGATGACCTGGATGACTGAGAACCTTCACAGACAAGACTATACACGTTTGGAGTGGGAGTTGCAAGTTCAATTCCCACCTGGTATCCAGTAAGGGTCCTGGCTAGACCCCCCATGCTAAAAAACCAAGCCCTGGGATGGCGCAGCTACATCTGCAGCTCGGACACAAGCATTTCACTACATGTTGTACTCTGTATAATTGTGTATGTGACAAATAAAGGTTGCTTTTTTTGTTTGTCCCTATCCAGGGACAGAAATTTGAAGAGTGGAGACAACACTCTTCAAAGTCAAAGTTATTTATATAGCACATTTAAAATAACAAATGTCGACCAAGGTGCTGTACAATTAAGATAATCAAAAAAAAATAAAAACAAAAACATAGGGAGACATGATAAAAGTTAAGAAAAAGAATCATAAAATTTTAAGGTTTGAGTAAGAAGTAGGATAAATAAAAGTAATACAAACTCATTCTGATTGAAAAGCCATGAAGTAAAAGTGGGTTTTCAGACAGGTTTTAAAAGTGTCCAATGTTGGACAGGTCCTGATGTGAAGGGGCAGTTTGTTCTGAAATTTGGGAGGAGTCACAGCAAAGGTCTGATCTCCTCTGTGCTTTAATCTGTTCCTCGGAACAGCCAGGAGCAATTGATCCGCAGACCTCAGTGATCTTGCAGGAGTGTACCAATTTAAAAGATCAGGAAGGTATGAGGGTGCTAACCCGTGCAATGCCTTAAAAACAAATCATGAAATCTTAAAATTAGTTCTAAAATTAACTGGCAGCCAGTCTAATGATGCCAATATGGGAGATACAGTGGCTTGCAAAAGTATTGGGCCCCCTTGAACTTTCCCACATTTTGTCGCATTACAGCCACAAACATGAATCAATGTTATTGGACTTCCACATGAAAGACCAACACAAAGTGGTGCACACGTGAGAAGTGGAACGAAAATCATTTGTTACAAATAAATAACTGCAAAGTGGGGTGTGTGTAATTATTCAGCACCCTTTGGTCTGAGTGCAGCAGTTGCACATAGACGTTGCCTGATGAGTGCTAATGACTAAATAGAGTGCACCTGTGTGTAATCTAATGTCAGTACAAACACAGCTGCTCTGTGACGGCCTCAGAGGTTGTCTAAGAGAATATTGCGAGCAACAACACCATGAAGTCCAAAGAACACAGCAGACAGGTCAGGGATAAAGTTATTGAGAAATTTAGGCTTAGGCTACAAAAAGATTTCCCAAGCCTTGAACATCCCACGGAGCACTGTTCAAGCCATCATTCAGAAATGGAAGGAGTATGGCACAACTGTAAACCTAGCAAGACAAGGCCGTCCACCTAAACTCACAGGCCGAACAAGGAGAGCGCTGATCAGAAATGCAGCCAAGAGGCCCATGGTGACTCTGGACGAGCTGCAGAGATCTACAGCTCAGGTGGGGGAATCTGTCCATAGGACAACTATTAGTCGAGCACTGCACAAAGTTGGCCTTTATGGAAGAGTGGCAAGAAGAAAGCCATTGTTAACAGAAAACCATAAGAAGTCCCGTTTGCAGTTTGGGGGACACAGCAAACATGTGGAAGAAGCTGCTCTGGTCAGATGAGACCAAAATGCAAAACGCTATGTGTGGCGGAAAACTAACACTGCACATCACTCTGAACACACCATCCCCACTGTCAAATATGGTGGTGGCAGCATCATGCTCTGGGGGGGGGGGGGGGCTTCTCTTCAGCAGGGACAGGGAAGCTGGTCAGAGTTGATGGGAAGATGGATGGAGCCAAATACAGGGCGATCTTGGAAGAAAACCTCTTGGAGTCTGCAAAAGACTTGAGACTGAGGCGGAGGTTCACCTTCCAGCAGGACAACGACCCTAAACATAAAGCCAGGGCAACAATGGAGTGGTTTAAAACAAAACATATCCATGTGTTAGAACGGCCCAGTCAAAGTCCAGATCTAAATCCAATCGAGAATCTGTGGCAAGATCTGAAACTGCTGTTCACAAACGCTGTCCATCTAATCTGACTGAGCTGGCAATGTTTTGCAAAGAAGAATGGGCAAAGATTCAGTCTGTAGATGTGCAAAGCTGGTAGAGACAGACCCTAAAAGACTGGCAGCTGGAACTGCAGCAAAAGCTGGTTCTACAAAGTATTGACTCAGGGGCTGAATAATTACGCACACCCCACTTTGCAGTTATTTATTTGTAAAGAAAGTTTGGAATCATGTCTGATTTTCGTTCCACTTCTCACGTGTACACCACTTTGTTGGTCTTTCACATGGAATTCCAATAAAACTGATTCATGTTTGTGGCTGTAATGTGCTAGATTGTGGGAAAGTTTAAGGGGGCCGAATACTTTTGCAAGCCGCTGTATACGTTTTCGCTTGCATGTGCCAGTTAGTAACCGTGATGCAGCGTTTTGGACCAGCTGCAGTCGGCTAAGTGACGACAGACTAACACCAGAGTAAAGACCATTACAGTAGTCGAGGCGAGATGAAATGAAAGCAACCCTAACCCCTAACCCTAACCCATGCCAGTGGCGGACTCCCTCAGACATCGGTGCGTTGGTGGTTCTTTGTGTCTGGGGATGGGCGTCCAGGTACACGCCGGCTCACTCCTTGGCGGCCGCTTATCGGGGCCTGGAGCCTGGGGCTCGCTCAGGCCACTTCGGAGGTGGGGTGCCCTCAGCCTCTCGGCCTGGGGCTCGGTCACTCGGGCACAGCTGGCTGCCGGCGGAGCACACGGGCGCGTCACTGCAACTCCCCCTGGCTTCTGCTCCGCGGCTGCTGGGTGAACCCTCATCTGGGACTCTCCTCAGCTCTTTCTGGGACAGTGGCGCAGCTGCCCCTCTGTTAGTCTTCCTTGGTCTCTTGTGTTCTGGGGGCCTCTGGATGTCTGGAGTTTTGATCTCCTCCATACCTGCTTCATGCCCTGGAGGACGGGGCTGTGGCCCCCCCACACCCTCTAGCAGATCATTACATGAAGGAACCTTTTAAAAAAACAAGCGCGTCCATGCTCACAGGTGTACACACGGGTGATCACACCCACAAACTACACCCTTTTTGGCTCCTACCTCAAAGCACACTGTGTTCTGTTGATCTTATGTGCTGCACAATAATGTTTAATATTTAGTATTTACTGTCATATTCCCATATATCATTGTGATGTTGTTTATTCTATTACTCTTGTTCGCTTCGGCTTGTTTTCTTTTTCCTTTCTCAACAGGTGATCCAGGTGATCGATATATGCATTTTTTCTTTTTTCCTGCCCATTCTGTTGGTTTTTGTTTTTTGCCCTTCTCCCCCGTCCCTCTTCTCAGCTGTTTCTCTTTCCCTCTTTCTTTCTCCCCTTCTTTCCCCCAGTCAAGTCTGTCCCGTATACAGCAAGTGAAAATAAAATAAACAATAAAAGGTGAATCAAATGGACCATTATGGCAAGGCTGGGATGGTCAATTTGGTAAAGTAAATCCGTTGGGCATCTTTCTTTGCCTTTAGACAATAATTCTGATGCAAAAGAGCCAAACGGGACAGGCAAAAAAAAAAAAAAAAAAAAAAAGAAATGAAAGCATGGATAGCTCTCTCAAAGTCTCTAAAACAGAGAAATGGCTTCACTTTAGCAAGTAGCTGAAGATGAAAGAAACTGGTCTTGATTACAGCATTAATCTGTTTGTCAAACATTAGAGTCAAAAAGCACTCCTAGGTTCCTCGCATAAGGATTTTTAGAAATTTCTAAGGGGCCAAAGTCGCAGTAGTCACAGAGACCAAACACAATCACCTCTGAGTCTTTGAGTCAGCTGCATAACAATGGAATGAGATTCCATGTTTTTTTTGTTTGTTTTTTGTTTTTTGTTTTTTTAAATTGAACCCATAGAGAGCATATAAATTGAAAAGAGAACTGGGCCAAGAATGGACCCCTGGGGGACCCCACAAAAAGTGAGGTTTTTGAGGATGATTTATCCCCCAAAAATAAATGTATTATTATTAATAATAAAGTAGTTGTTGTACATGTACAGACCATAAATATGGAGTCCAGCTGTGTTTGATGCTGCTGGGCAGACTGACCACTGGGAACCTCTGAGCTCTGCTGGTCCACTCTGTGGAGGAACCAAAAAGAGTCAGAATAATACAACAAAAACTTTAAAACTTAAAATGCAACCTTCTGGTCCTCTGCACAAACATTAAAACACATAAAAAATTTAAAAAAAAAAAAACTCCCACTTGATAATGCCTGTGATGGAACCACATCTGACACAAAGACGTTCATTTCTCTTATTGTCAATAGAAAATTGTACTTAGTAGTCAGTATAATATTTTAATGATATAAGTTTGTATATGGTAGAATAGTGCATGTTGACCTTTTGATGACTTAGGCTGTTGTTCACTACAAGACTTGTTATAAATTTCTTCCCACAGTAATAGTGACAGCTGGACACTCTTATCTTCACTTCGCACCTTGTTTTATTGTTTGTGATAAACTATGTCTATTTTAGGCTAAGTGGCTTTTGTTTAGATGAACGTTTGGACTTCCAGACAAGCAGGTTTAGGGAAGTCTTTATGGGGTCACACTCTGACCCCCCCCACACACACACACACACGTATACACATCCACATTCCAATGTAATGAACAAACGCACGCATTGATGTATATAAATAAAGACCAGGGCAGTGGCAGGGTGCGAGTCTCGGAGCCCTCACTCCCGTGCGAGTGCTCTGTGACTCCCCTTGCTGCAAGTAAAACTGTGTGTTTCTCCTCTCTGATTCTCAGCTGAAGAAGTGTTTTAGAATACATCTCTTGACACTTATCTTAACATTCTCTTCACTGTGTACATCCAAGCCCTGATAACAAAAGCTGAACAGTGATTTTTGGCTTTGTAAAAATACTTTTAACACAAAATGGCTATTAAAAAATATGAACAGCTAAAGATTCAGTATCCTCAGAGACTTTGCAATAAAACTATTAAATCTTTTGCAGATATTATAGAGAACATCAGCAGTCAAAGATAGCAAGAAGACTACCACTGATTTCAGTCCCCAAAAGGTTGATTCTGTTCATCTGGACGTTTTCAGTGGGAGAAACGTTTCGTCACTCATCCAAGTGACGTCTTCAGTCTCAGCTGACTGCAGGTTTCCCCAGTCTTATAAACAGTACATTTGCATAATGACTGAAACCAGCCCACTGAAGGAACAAAGGGCTGGGAGGTCAGTGCCTTAATCTTAATTATGCAAATTCTCATGGCCATTGATCAACAACCACTGATCAATGGCCATGAGTCCCATTCACAGAGAGTTGGGGAATGGCTGCAATCACAGCATTGTAAGATGGTGACAGATGTACCCTTAGGCCCCTCCTTGATTCAGAGATGGTCTTTCCCTTTTCACGTAAATGGCCTCCTTGACTCCGCCCTCAAACCAGCGTTCCTCCCTGTCCAGGATGTTACATCCTCATCATTGAAAGAGTGTCCACTGGCCTGTAGGTGTAAACAGACTGCAGAGTCCTGGCCTGACGAGGTGTCTCTTCTGTGTTGTGCCATCCTCTTAGCCAGAGGTCGTTTAGTTTCCCCGATGTATAAATCCTGGCAATCCTCCTGCACTTAACAGCGTACACTATGTTACTCTGTTTGTGTCGGGGGACCCGATCCTTGGGGTGGACCAGTTTTTGGCGCAGCGTGTTTTGGGGTTTAAAAGCCACTTGGCATTGATACTTTAAACAGTAAAAAAAACAGAACATAAATGTTAAACTAAAAATCTGCAACAACCTGAAAACCCCCGGGCTGGGCCATCTCCGGCACACCTGCTCTCCATCGGGGTGATTACCTGAAGAGCTACTTAACCTGGCGCTGACGCATGCTCCACGCCAGTCCGTTAATCACCTCTCTGTGGTAACTAGACTCCCGTGAAAGCGTTGCATTAAGATCTTTGTTGTGGCTCCTCCAACCTATGGCCGCGGCAGGCTAAACATGAGGACACAGATGACTCACAACAATAAACGCATAAAACACACTTCTGTACCATTTGCTCCTTTTATTCCACATGCAACTGTCACATATACAAATCAGCACATGGGATTAACTATTAAACAAATGCACAGATTGCACAAACAAATAACTGCAACTCACCAATAACTGCACTAACTACTATGCCAACTTACAACCTGGTCTATGGCATCAATTAGTGCACAAATATACAAAAACCATCAAGTTCCAGTTAAAATACATCAAAATCATTCAAGCTGCGGTCAACAGAAAGTTTTGCCTCATGCTCACCCTACCTTTCTGCTCATCAACATCAGGTGCCGTGAACAGGTGAGTGCAACCACATTTATCATCTACCACACCCATGAGACACGCCCCACACCCGTGCACCAATACAGTGAGTCCATTTAAACCAACCCACTTAGTCAGAAGAACAACTCATATGGCTCCTACATACCGGCCCCTAATTATTTTAGAGCAATAATTACATCATACTTACCATGTAGGAGACATATTGATAAACATGCTCAATCCTTTATCAAACATTCAAAGATACAATTTTAATGCAAAATAAACAAATATACATTAATACAAATAGACATTTGAAAAAAGTCGATCTTCATGACTCTTCTGTTTCCTGTAGAAGACACTTTAGTGATCGGCCTGTCCAAACAACCAGTCTTTGTTTTAACACGAACCCGACGTACAAGTCCTTTACTGTCAGAAATTGCTTCCACAATCCTTCCAGTCACCCAAGAGTTACGAGGCGCAGAAGCATCGACAACGATAACCACATCCCCAGGAATGAAGTTCCGTCCGATTCTCTGCCACTTTTGACACTCTTGAAGCTGGGGCAGGTACTCCTTAACCCAGCGCTTCCAAAACAGGTCAGACATGTACTGTACTGGCCTCCATCGACGTCGTCCATACACGTCCCCCTTCTGAAACACTCCTGGTGGTATCAATGGCTTGGTCTTAAGCAGCAACAGATGGTTAGGAGTCAAGGCCTCCAAATCATTAGGATCAGTAGAGGCTTTGGTTATTGGTCTACTGTTCACAATAGCCTCTGCCTCACAAAGAACTGTACAAAGGCCTTCTTCGTCCAAATTCTGCACTTTCAAAATGGAATTTAACACCTTCCTGACAGACCTTATGAGACGTTCCCAAACGGCGCCATGATGGGAACCAGCAGGAGGATGAAAAATCCACTTTGTGCCCTTTTGCAGCAGCATCTCATGAAGCTGTGCCTGATTCCATCCTTCCACTGCCTCTCTCAACTCACGTTCACCACCCACAAAGTTCACAGAGCACACTTCTTCCAGTGTAACCTCCTGGTCCAGTATTATGTCATTTCCTCTGGGAATATTCTTGTCCATTTGCTGTCGGTTGCCACCAAACATGAACCCAAAGTCACCAAAGAAACTGGAGAAGACATCGCTGTGAAAACTGTGGTGACGCTCTTTGAGCCTGTACTCTCCATACATGTCATACTGTTTCCTTTTCTCCTTATCTGAGAAGACCTCATAGGCTGCACCCAAGTCTGCGAACTTGTCCAGGGCTTGCGGGTCGTCTTGCTTTCTGTCGGGGTGTAACTGCAAAGCCAGCTTTCTGTAGGCCTTCTTGATGTCCCTGATTAATGCACTCTTGTATTCATTTGCATCAACAGCATTAACTAAAACGGCCATTTTAATCTCTGGATTTAATCTCATTTAAAGAGATCGTTCCAAAATCAAGGTTCACTGGCCAATTAATTTCTGGTTCAGCAAGAAACTTTGGCCCTGACAACCAGGAATCATCCTTGACAAACATCTGTTTAAGGCTCATAGCTCGCTGTTCTACAGCCTTCCTATTATTTGGCATGTTTACCTGATTGCACCTAAAAGGTAAACCAATGGTGTAATGACCATCAACCAACTTAGCAGAGTCCATCACTGACTTCATAAACTGCTGATCTTCACTAGACAAAGCCAACTGCTCATCCTGAATACATTCTGGAAAATCAGCCTTTATTTGACGTTCCCACAGCTCATCCAATCTTGCCACGGAAATCCTATTGACACTCACATCAAAAACGTCAGTCTTAGGATCCTCTCTGAGAGGACCACTCACCATCCAACCCAGCATAGTTTTTACTGCATTGACCTCCATCTTGACTTCTAACAACCTCCCATGGCTCTAAAGCCTTGGGCACATTGGTCCCGATCAACAGGTCTATCCCGGAATTTATCTCCAGTATGTTAATATGGTGCAAATGTGGCCATTTATCGAGATCTTCCTGTCGGGGAATATTACGTTGATGAACAGGCATGCTTTTCTGAGTAAATAAGTCAGGCAAGTCACAGTAATGATCTAAACCCAAACCAGCTACTTCCAAACCTGAAACCACGTAGCTACTGACCATTTTCTCCTGACCCATTGTCCGCAAAAGAATGCCAGTTTTCCTTCCTGAAAGATTCAGTCTATTCATGAGCGCTTCAGTACAAAATGAAGCTGAACTCCCAGGATCTAGAAAGGCATAGGTTATCAGTGACTGATTACCTTTCTTGGCCTTCACTCTAACTGGTATTACGGATAGAGCACTATTTTGCTCACCGGCCCCAGTAACACCACTGCTTTGCACCGCACATGAAGGACCATCTTTTTAAAACTGCCTTTTGCTAACTTTGTTTGTATTTTGTCTTTTTAATCTGTTATATCTTGTAAAGCACTTTGTGATCTCTATCTAGAAATGTGCTATATAAATAAAATTTTACTTACTTACTTACTTACCTTCATCTGGTGGTTCTCCCCCTCCTATAGTTTGCACTGCAACACTTCCCCTCTGCTTAGAGTAGATATGTAAGAGCGTGGGGTGTTTCTGATTACAGACTTTACACAAGAGACGTTTCCTACAGTCTCTGCTTCTGTGCCCAATGCGCAGACAACCATAACACACGCCATTCTCTTTCAAAAAAGATAATCTTTCACAGTGCATCTTTCTTTCAAATGAAGGACACAAATCCAACATATGCCCTGCTCCACAAAACAAGCAAACCTTGGTCACAACTGAACCATTCTCTCGCCTCAATGCTGGCTCAATCTTCCCTTCCACCTTGGCCACTGTAGTAGCAAAACTACTCCGCTTAGCCTTAGGGTAAAACTGAGACTTACTATTCCTCGCATCTTTTCTGGTGGCTGTCGGAGGATCCTGTATATCTCCAAACAATGGGTCACTTGCAATCTTAACTTGCCTTTCGACAAACTCAACATCGCAAAAAACCACTTTACGTTGAAACCTCTCCTGCAGATCGCAGACAACATTCCTCCACTTATCCCTGAGCTTATAAGGCAACTTTTTTATAACTGCTTGCATATTAGCAGAGACATCCAACTCATGCAAGAACTCAACGTCTCCCATTGCATTACAACATTGCCTTAATAAAAACCCATATTCCTGCAAAGCCTTCACATCATCAGATTTTATAGGTGGCCATTTACTGACCCTTTCAATGTAGGCAGCAGCAATTTTCAGCGAATTGCCAAAGTTCTCTTGGAGCAAAGATTTAGCTTTAGCATATCCATACTCAACAGGCATATACTGACAGCTTCGGACCATTTCTCTTGGATGGCCTCTAGTATATTGCTCGAGAAAATATAAACAATCCTTAGCACTGTGAGCTTGACTCTCCACCATGTGCTCAAAAGCTCTCATGAATGTTTGATATTGCAAAGGATCGCCATCAAATAACTGAATGTCACGCCTTGGTAACAAAAACAGAGACTGCTGCTCAGCTAATAAAGTTGTAATTTCATTTTGTTTCTTCAAAACTGTGACTAGATGATCATAACCCTCACCACCTTGCACTGTATGTGTGAGAGGTTTTGATTGTGCGTGAGACTGCGATATCATCTGAGTAGTTGAAACTGCACCTGGAAATACTTGATGTAACTTCGTCTCTGACTGTTCCAACGAAATGACCTTAGGCTGAGAAATATTTTTAACCTCGGGCCTCACATCCAATACATGTGCTTGATGATCACTTGCATCAACACCCTGATATGGTTGTTCTGGTAACACAGGTTTGAACGTCGGAGCATTAGGATTTAAAACGCCTAAACGCCCCTGCTCTCATTCTAAATATGAATTCATTCCATCAGATTTACCATTAACAGCACTTGAGACTCGGGACATTTCAGAAGTTTTTAAAACATTCACCTTTGCTGCTGAGGCTGCTATTTCAGTTTCTAAGTCAAGCAGCTCCTTTCTTTTCTTAAGCTGTATTTCTTGTTCTTCCAAAGCATGCTTTTCTTTCAACAACCTCTGTCGAACAAGAAGGGCAGCCATGTCAGCTTCTGCCATTATGCGTGCTGACAAGGCAGATGAAACCATTGAGCCACTGAGTGATGATTTACTTTTCCTACTTTTGTTTCCAACATTAGAGACGCTATCACTTGGATTAACATCATCTATCGCAGCACCTTTACTAACGGTGTGCCTAGAAGCACCAGAACCATTTCCAGCAGGTAATACATCAGAGGAATCAACACCAGGTGGATTTAAATGTGGCAAATCAAGCTCAGACACCTGATTTTTACTCTGAGGGTTTCCCTTTGCATCATGAAGCCATTTCTTTATTTCTTCCATAAACTCAGTATTATGTGCTCGCACACTTATAAACCAAGCAGTTTGTTTTTCTTGCTCTTCTTGAGGAAGCAAAGGAAGCAAGGTTTCATGCAGATGAGTCGCCTCATTAAGCAACACAGACAAATTCTCTAACTGAGCCTGAACAGTGGAAACATTATCCTCAGATTGCTTTAACTCTTTAATAATTTTTATGACCTTTTTAATTTTATTAATCTTAGTGTGACGTTCTGTTTGAAGCCTTTCAATCTGATTCTCCAAAGCCTTAGCAGTCGGTTTCGGCTGTCTTTTCTTTCCATCCACATCACCACATTGTATTAATTGGTGTGTCTCCATTTTTCTTCAAAACATTACAAAATCCAAACACTGAACTGCACCTATGCCACACAGCTTCATTCCAACACATCAACTTGATGACATTCCCTTCACTAAACCTTGGACACACACAATTAACAGGAGCAATATCCCCCACTATCTGCCTATTAAACCTAACTAACTCAACCTAGTCTTCCGTACATACTAGCGGTGGGTATTTATGTACCTCCATACCGTCAGCTGTGAGGAAGACAAACTGTCTTAAACACAAACTGCGGCGGTACTCCCAAGCCAATGGCTTCAGCCGCCTGATGCACAATAACTAGAAAGCAAATCAGTACAACGCCTAGTGCAGCTGTACTGCTAAAACCTAACAGGGGAACAAGACTCCTGAAAGAAATCTGTTCTGTGTAGCCAAAGGCTTCATCTAAAAGCGGGTGGACAAAGGCAACAGCAAACTATAAAACTCTCACCAATAAAACTCATCTATATATAAATAATCCAATAAAACCTCCAAACTTTTCTGTTGACAATTTATTACGGCTCTTCCAAACTGTGGCCGCGGCAGGCTAAACATGAGGACACAGATGACGCGCAACAATAAACGCATAAAATACACTTCTGTACCATTTGCTCCTTTTATTCCACATGCAACTGTCACATATACAAATCAGCACATGGGATTAACTATTAAACAAATGCACAGATTGCACAAACAAATAACTGCAACTCACCAATAACTGCACTAACTACTATGTCAAATTACAACTTGGTCTATGGCATCAATTAGTGCACAAATATACAAAAACCATCAAGTTCCAGTTAAAATACATCAAAATCATTCAAGCTGCGTTCAACAGAAAGTTTTGCCTCATGCTCACCCTACCTTTCTGCTCATCAACATCAGGTGCCGTGAACAGGTGAGTGCAACCACATTTATCATCTACCACACCCATGAGACACGCCCCACACCCGTGCACCAATACAGTGAGTCCATTTAAACCAACCCACTTAGTCAGAAACAACTCATATGGCTCCTACAATCTTATTTGAGCTGCTGCCTACTTGTGTCTAGGTTTCGATTCGGCGTCCAGTGTCTGCCACCTGCTCAATTGGATCACCCAGTGCATCATCTGGCCCCTTCACTAACTCCACGGATTCCCTTCTCACGGACTTCCACACTTCCCTCCCGAGCTCCCACGGTCCCGCTCTAATCTTAAGCCAACTATTCTAACTCAGTCTTGATGTGTTTTCCCTGCTTCCCGGCTCCCTAGTAATCTTCTCCACTTTCTGTTGCAGCCTCCCCGGGTTTTTTAGTTCCTCGTTTTGCTCCTTTGGTTTTCCCGGGTCGCCTTTTGTTATTATAATAAAGTGTCCTTTTCTGCTAGCGCTCGAGTCTGCGTCTGGATCCTTTTTGTGCACGCACGCCGCGGCGCATGACAAATATACAGTATCTCAAAATTGAATTCAAAGATAAAGTTAATAACCAACGAGATAAGAGAAAATAGCTCAGGTAGATTAAATAATTGGTTGTTGCGTTTATATTTTACAGATTAATATCTGAAGTTGGTAGTCCAACTTGTCCATTTCACAGATATCTAAAAAGATATCTCTGAAGATCTGAATATTATATACATCTCATACTATATATCATCTCAAAACTTTTATCCAGAGTTTAGCTTTTTCAGGGTGCAATCTTGTCCGTTTACTGAGAAATCTTACTGTCGGCATTCTTACTGTCCGTATCTGTGATGGGGTGAAGGTATTACTACCTTGGATATTTTATTCCTAAAATATATTTACAGTTTATAATCTCATCTATGAAAATAAAAGTCAAAGAAATGTTTATCGTCTAGAACTAAAAAGCAATGAGGAATCACTGAAGGAAAACACTTCGGACTGCACAGTCAAGGGGACAACTAGATGAAGTGCAGGGGGAGAACTACAAGAAGTAATGAGGAAAACAGCAACATTGTTGAAACTACTTGTGAAAAATCAGAAAAGTTGACTAAATACCAAACACACGTGACAACAGGTTACCAAAATAAACAAACTGATGGAGACTTAAAACGAGATGACAGACCACTGAGCAAAAGACAACTGATGGAAAAGTATTCCTAACAAAATCATTATAATAAAATTAATGATGTGATAACTCTTTCCATGGGGATACACTGAGGAGAAGAAAACTTTGATAAAATTTAAAGTAGTCAGTGTACAGCTTGTAAAGTTGACGTCTCCTCAAAATAACACAACAGACAGCCATTAATGTCTAAACTGTTGGCAACAAACCTCTAAGTGAAAATGTCCAAACTGTCAATATTTTGTGTGAATTCCACCATTATTTTGCAACACTGCCTTAACTCACTTGGGTGTGGAGTTCAGGTGAGCTTCACAGTCATACATTGTATCAAAGTGTCATATTGTCAGGGTATCCCCTAGAGATGGCACGATACCACTTTTTTATGTCCGATACCGATACCAATATCATAAATTTGGATATCTGCCGATACCGATATGAATCCGATATAGTGTTTTTTAATCAACAAAACTGTTTTTTAAATATCTTGCTGCATTTTGTATAAGTTCATACTCAAGTTTAAAACAACAACTACACTAAAGCTATTCTGTTATACCTGTATGCAAAAAAAAATATTTCATAGTTCAGCAATACTGATCAATCTAATAAACTTAAACCTACACCATCCTCCCTATTCTGGTATTTTAAAGAGTACTTAGCATAAATATTAAGCAACCTAACTAATAGGGTTCCAACTCCCAGCAACAACAAAAATAAATAAATAAAAAATAGGGAACCACCCCTCACGCTCCACCTCATGATGCTTAATCGACGTAATCAACCTTAATTTGATGCAGTGTGAAAAAAATGCACAGAAATCAATTATTTTTCAAGAAATATTAAATAGATTCAACATCTTTCTTCGACAAAATTGCAGACTGCACAGATGGTACCTTCCCAAAGGAAAAAGTACTATAGCTTACTAGGGTATATATATTAGACTTAATAGTTACTATATACAGTAATTGACTTCTATTCATTTTACATCAAATTAAAACTTTGGGTGTCAGATAATTATTTATTAAAAGCTCGACATTTTAAATGAGAATAAGAAAGAAAAGTATGTCTTTGTGCCCCCTTTTCCCTGTTCATGCCCTATCGGCCCCCCTGGCTAAACTTTGCTAGATCCGCCCCTGCACAGTTACCAGCCGTCAGCTACGTAGAAAAAGATCCTGGTGTAGAAAGTAATATTAAATAAATTCTAACAACAGCTTATCAAGCTTAAACGTGCTGCTGTTGTTCAGCCGCTGGTTTCCTCTTTCTGGTGCAAAGTGGGCCAAAAACAAACTAGAGACACGGACTCGTGACAGAAAAGCCGATCAGCTGATCGTTAAGCAGTTTCATGATTGAAGTAGCAGCCGGAGAGCAAGAGGCAGTCGCTCGTTAAGCTTAACGCAGGAATGCTTTACAAACATTCAGAGATGGACTTACACACTTGCTTTACTTCTCTCGGGGATAACTTTGTCGGAGATGAAATGCCGGGTTGCTAGCGAAGCTCCACATGCTATCCAGACCACCGACAGGTCCGGCATGCCACAGCCGCTCTATCACGTGATGCATACTGCTCCGACGTGCTAACGTTCTGAGGTGAGTTACGGCGTGTTGCAAGTTTTGTGAGGTGCTTTCCTGATATTTAATGGATCGGATTACATTTTTTATTTTTCTCCGATATCCGATCCAGTAATTTAGGTCAGTATCGGACCGATACCGATACGTAATATCGGATCGGTCCATCTCTAGTATCCCCATAGAAAGATATAACAAAATATTTACAAAAATGTGAGGGCTGTACTCACTTTTGTGAGATATGGTAAATGTATATCAGCTGACCTTACATTCACACACGGGCTAGAACTGAGATGTTCACCCTACAACAGTGTGGAAGTTCCCACCTACACTGTGTTTGAAGCAAAGCACAAAGGAGACGCCTGCTGGAGCAGCTGGAGTCCTACAGACACTCAGCCTCTTCACTTCAGAAACAACTCCTACAACACAAATTCTTTGCACTCTGACTGCTGTGTTTGTGGAAACAGTCCAACACACACCGCTGCACATATGAACATAGAAATGTGTGTGAAACAGAGCTGAGCTGACATTAAACATGATGGAGGATTTATTCACAAACACTGAGTCACAACAACATTTACACACACATTACCTCTCTGCAGGACGACACGTGCCTGATTTAAAGTCAATGAGTTTCTTTGACTCGTGTTTAAATAAAAAGCAAAAATTTGTTTATATTCTAACATGTTTTTTTTCTCTGATTTTATGTAGTGTTAATACTTGTGATGTGTTTTCTCACCAAATAAATCTCCTCAGCAGCATTTCAGAGATTTGGTATTCACCACTTTGCAGGAGACCAAATAATCTTTCATTCAATTCCTTTCTGCTGTAGTTCATATTAGAATAAAATGGTTTTTACATGTTTCACTTCCTGTTTGCTAAAGTGGATTTTCAGTTCTTTGGAAATCAAAGATTTGTTTTAAAGAGGCAATTTAAATGGGATTGAGGGAATGAAGTGTTTGCACTGCAGTTTATATCCAACAACATCAAGCAGTTAAATCAAAGAGTTCATGTTACTAACAGCTCACCTCTCTGCAGCAGACACAGGCCAGACTTTAAAATTAAGAGGGGGCTCTTTAGACCGGTCACTCTGTAAGGACCCAGAGCTGGGTGGAGGTCCAGGCTGGTCCCTGTGAATAATGATGGAGCAGTGATGTGAGTGCTGAGCTGTGACATGGAGAAGAGTCATGGACAGTTACAGATGGTCATCTCACCTCTGAGCTTTGGTCTGGCTCTCATGTTCCCCACACAGAGTGCTTTTAGAGGGAGGGGCTCCCTCCTCTCTGTCCTCACACTGATCCATGCTGCTCAGCTCAAACACACTTTCTACCTGCAGAGGAAACAAATCATTCATGTGCACTGACCCCTGGACTAGGTCATTGAATGTCTGTTGTGAGTCGCAAGTAAGTTGCCTGCAATGATACTTAAGGTCCAGCAGGTGTCAGTATGGAATGTGCTGAAACGCTTCACGAGGCCTCATCTACCCATCACTACTTAATTGTGTGCTGCGCATCATGTAGTACACATGGGGTAATGAGAAGCGATTAACCACTTATGACCAGCTCCTGACCAGCAATCGGTCACAAGAAAATCGAATCTGTTTGAAATCCTGGTCGCCGCTCGTGAGGGTATCGCACTGTTGAAGCAGTGCCAAGAGACAATTTAACAAAACCTCACACATTGCGCATGCGCAAACTCTGAAATGGAAGTGAAAAAAACGGAGCAGCGGCAGTGCAACGTGTGATCTAGACACACTGATGGAGGCCCAACTTGTAGAACTTTGGCAAGCTCATCCGAGCTTTTTCCAATGTGGCCTCACAAATTATCACAACTGCAACAACCGTGAACAGAGTTGGATGGGCATTGCTGCTCAATGTTTTTCATTGGCAATTTAGCAAAGTTGATGGTGGTGTTTGTGCTGGAACTAAGCTGCACACAGCTGATGTTAGCCAGGAAAGCATTACACACTGACTTTATTACAAACACACACAGTTTGTTGTGTGAAGAAATCAAACGTGAGCTGAACAAACAGTAAAGTTCCTAAAGACAAACTGTTAAAGGAGGAAACAAAGAAAACTTACAGTTTCTTCAAACACCAACAACAAGCTCCACTCCACGAAGCTCAGGAAAGAAGGAAACACCCAGAGAGGCGTTTGAGGACACTCAGGAGCATGAAAATCTGTGTGCTGCGTTCAGGTGCACCTCGGAATATCCGAAATCTCTGGCAGGTTGTGATTTATTCCTGCTGGTTTTCCTGTTTGAAACACAACCATGTGTCATCACTTTGTTGTTGTTCTTCCTGCAGCGTTTGAATGTTTCAGCACTAAACTGATGTTTCTTCAAAGATCATTTCAACTTGTTGAAGTCATGAATGGAAGTGCAGACTGAGTGTGAGAGCCAAAGTGAATGTTTATGATTTATTTATTATGGTGGCACAGGTTTAGATTTTTCTGCACCTCAGGGCCCTATTTCAGGAAGCCGGTTTGGAAAACTCAGAGTGAAAAACGACACTCACGGTTGAGTAACCCCGAACTCTCCAACTCGGAATATTCCGTTTCAGAAAGGCTGATAACAATTAGTTCAGTCAACGCGGAGTTGCTTTAACCCCAAGTGAAGCGCGCGGACGAGGATACATAAAGCCCTGATAAGCGGAGCACAGATTAAGCGAGTCACCATGGAGACGGAGGGAAAGAAGGCGCGGTCAATGTATTTCACAGCGCTTGAGGCCAAAATTCTGATGGCAGCATATGCCGATAACATGCAAATTCCGCGGAAAAAAGTAACACAGCCACAGCTGCAAAAGAAAGGGAGCATGCATGGCAAAACATAGCCGACAGAGTCAATGCGTGAGTGTTAATTTAAACATTGATCTAGGGATTTCCACCCATTTAACACGTTATTTTATCATATGTTATTTTATTTGTTATTTTATACATTTTATTTTGTGACGTGATGTGAGCGCAGGTGCAACCCAACAGGCCCCAAACGTTCCTGGCAGCAAGTAAAAATGAAATATAAAAATATAGTCCAAACAGGTAAGGTGTAATTGTATTATGAGCCATAGTGCTTGGTCTGTTTGTCCCATGTAAATCAATTGCAGTTAGAGGCTACATTAATTTTCCTTCTGTAAGCACTTATTGAAATTATCTGAGCACATTACAAGTACATATTTGCTTACTCTGTATGCTCAAATGTGGCCCGTTATAGCCAACAGAAAAAAAGCGGAGGCCCGAAAAACAGGTGGGGGTCCTCCACCACCACCACTCACAGAGGCTGAGCAGTTGGCCCTCAGCCAAAACAGTGGGCGCCCTGTGGCCGAAGGCATCTCTGCGGGGACATCCTCTGAGTCAATAACCCCGCAAGACACAAGTGCCTACATAGGGGGTAAATTCAAAATAATACATGATGTGCATACATCCTTTCTTCACAGTCACCTTTGCAGTGCTGCTCATTCATTTGATAAACTCTTTACCATAATGGATTATTTTGTAGTGAAGTTATTTTCCTACTGATTTTGCCTTGCCTCAGTCTTGGTTGTCTTTGAGAGCATAATGACAATGAAGTGTAAGGTGCTTGGTATGTTTGTTAATTGCCATTTGGTCCCTTGTAAGTTATAAGTGACCTGTATAAACCTCATATTCTATCAGTTGATGGTGGTGGTGTACTGCATCTGGTGCAGCCTCCTGTTGAGCCAGACCAACATGCAGTTGTGAGTAATACTCCACAGATTATATGAGTTTACAGTAGAACAGCAATGTTGTTTATTTCTTTACTACAGGAAAATAATGAAGAAACATTGACAGCTGTTACAGAGGAGGAAGCAACAGAGACACTTTATGAGGTTTACATCTTTTAATACTTTGTGTACAGGAAATACAGGTGACCAATAAAGCCAGTTGAACAAAAAATCTGTTTATTCTTCTTTCAACATGTTGAGGTGATGGGTCAAAAGAAATGATTGTGACATATGGTGTCTCTGACTGCGCTGACTACCGTGGTTCAACAGAGTCCCAGAGCCTTAGAAATGGCTTTGAACCCTGTCCAGACTGACAGCTGGGACTCTGTCAGCTGATTGTGTAGATGGTGGCATTATGTGTTGCTGTTTGACATCTTTCAGCCTGTTTCACTTTCTCTGTAGAAGTTGAAGAGTCTGTTGATCCAACAGGTCTTCTTCAGGCTGAGTGTGTTTGTCAGACTGAACTGAGCTTTAGAAACAAATGTGCTTCATTACAGCTCATCCATGATTGAAGCAGAGGGGCAGTTACTTTTGCACACAGCTCAGGTAGGTTGGGATCACCTTTGTGCCTTAATCAGTGACATCATCATTTATTTACTTGTGTTATCTTTGTCCAACAGGAACATTTGTGTGATAAAAACAGTCAGAAATGACTGAGTTAAAGACTTTTTCACACCACTGTGTGTGATCGTCGCCCCTGGGAGAGTTCACTAATCTGCAATGAGAGGCGTGATCAACACGAGTGCACGAGTGTCACATGACTCACAGCTGTGCATGCAGTGGCAAAAGGCTGAGTGTGCGCCATCAGTCTGTACTCAGTCCTCACTCTGAGCCTCACAGCTTCCTGCTGCTTCATGAGAGCAGAGCTGAACTTCCTGGCTGTGGGAGAGACGAGGAGGATCCTGGTGCAAGAAGCACAAATGATGCAGTTTGTTTCCTGTTCACACTCAAAGTGACAAAAACCAGATTTATGAACGTGTCATTTCTCTGAGTCACTGATGGAAACATCAGCTTGTATGAACTGTTCAGTCTGATGGATCCTCTGAAGTGTGTCAGTGTGCTGTTGGAGTAAAGCTTAGTTAGACTTGGACCTGGTTGGTAGTAGTCATAGATCTTGACCACGGCTGGCTTCAGGTTGTCCACTGGGAGCTCCTGGATGATCTCTAAGCTGTGGCTGATGGGTGTGTCCTTTGATAACTGGACGAGACAGAAACAATCGCAGACACAGTTTGTACCAAAGATCATCATCTGGTGTCCCCACTGTGGACTTCTCTGACCTCCTCTAAGGACACCAGAACAGGATCTTCCTTTGGTTCAACACGACTCACCAGGAGGCCACGTTTGAGCTGTGAGGAGATGACATCATCACAGTGATCACATGACGTGTTGGTAGCGTCTGTCTAATTACTCACACTCTGGGAACATCCAGGACCTCCATGTTTGTAGTTTTCTCCTTCCCACTGTAGCTGTGTTTGAACAGTGTGTGCACACATGCTCTTCATCACCCACAGTGACTCCACGCTGGTACAGAGCTCTCCTCTAACCTGTCACATACTTACAGGGATGTATTTCCACAGTCAGTCTGGCAGATCCACCTGTGGGCTCCACCTCTGTGTGGACTTTCACACTGAGAGTGGGGACATCAGCAGGTGTTGGGATGTTGTAGGTGGCACAAATCTGGGAAACAAACAGAACCAATCACAGCTCAGTGCAGCCTGCTGTCACTTTTGTACACCGTGACACTTTTATATTTATATCTCTATATTTATCTATTTATCTTAATATTTATCAGAGTACTTGATTGAGTTACTTACTTACTTACTTTACTTACTTACTTACTTACTTACTTACTTACTTACTTACTTACTTGAGTTATTGAGTACTTGGAGGATTTTGTCAAAAGCCTAGCTGCAGCGTTTTGCACAACCTGCAGACGATCCAGAGAACCTTTGCTTAGACACACCAGGAGACACCAGGAGATGCCGGACTAGAGCAGATACTGAAGGACGCGTCCCATCCTGGCAACAAACTGTTCCAACTTCTGCAATCTGGTAGAAGGTTCCGCATCTTCCGGGCAAGGACAGAGAGACTCAAGAGGAGCTTCTATCCCCAAGCCATCCGTGCCCTAAACACACACACCCGCCCTCTCACATCATCTATAATTGACTGAGACAGGACTCTTCCAGACACTCTAAACCAAGGCACAATGTACACTTCAAATGTACATTTGAAGTGTACATTGTGTACCCCCCCCCCCCCCCCCCCCCCATTTTTGCACATGTCGAGGAGCGTGTCAGGCTACATTTCACTGTGTGTTATACTTGTATAACTATGCATGTGACAAATAAAGAACCTTGAACATAAACAGCAAATTACAATAATCCAAGCGTGACGAAATAAATGCATGTATAGCAATCTCCAGTTCAGAGCGAGATAAAATCGGGCTTAGCTTAACCACATTTCTTAAATGATAAAAACAAGACCGAACCAGAGATTTCACATGCCCATCCAATGTGAGACTCGAGTCAAAGGTGACACCTAAATTCCTGATAGAGGATTTAACATAGAGTGAGAGAGGACCGAGGGCTTTCACTATCTGCGATAGAAACCTATCAGGGGCGCATACGAGGACTTCGGGTTTCCCCTCGCTGAGTTGGAGGAAATTTGCAGCCATCCAACGTTTGATCGAATCTAAGCAATCCTTCAGATGCTGAAGCTTAGATAAATCCTGGGGCTTAAAAGAAACGTACAACTGTGTTTGGGGAGTGCGACTGTCTGTGCAGTGTCTATTTGTGTCTGTCTACACGTTGGGTGAGTGCCGAGTATTTGGTGGTGCATATGGGGTGGGAATGCACGTCTGTGTCTGCGTGTGCCTGTTCGTCTGTGTCTATATGTCAGGTTGGGTCTTAGACTCCACCTCTCTGGGAACATCTCAGGCCCTCTAAAGTACGGAGGCCTATCCCCCCTCACCACACTCCCTGCCGGTGGCTGATGCCCTCAGACGTTGGTGTGTTGGTGGTCCTTGTCGTCTGGGGCTGGGCGCTCATGTATGTACCGGCTCACTCCTGGTGGCCGATTGGCGGGGCCTGGGGGCTGTGGCCCGGCTGGGCCCCTTCCGGGGGGTGGGATGCCCTCAGGCCTCTGGCCTCTGGGCCTGAAGCTCGGTCCTCTCTGGCACAGCTGGCTGCTGGCAGAGCCCGCGGGCACGCCACTGCAACCCCCTCTGGCCTCTGCTCCGTAGCTGCTGGGTGACCTCTCATTTGGGGCTCTACTCAGCTCTTCCCAGGAGGGTGGCACGGTTCCCCCCCTTTTGGTGGTCCTCCTCGGGTCCTTGTACTCTGGGGCCTCTGGATATCTGGGGCCTGGATCTCCTCCATACCTGCTTCATACCCTGGTGGACGGGGCTGTGGCTCCCCCCACACTCCCTAGCAGATCATTACATGGAGAAACCTTTGGAATGCAAGCATGCTGATCCACACAGGTATGCTGCCTCAAAGCACATTGTGCGCTGTCTATCTTGCGTGCTGCACAATATCGTTTAATATTTAGTATCTACTGCTAGCTAGTTTATTGTGATGGTGCTTTTTTTTTTTTCTTATTATGTTGCTCTTTGTTGTTTGCTTTCTCTTCTGTTTTTTTTCTCCATACAGGTGACCCAGGTGTTTTGTTTTTTTTGTTTGTTTGTTTGTTTGTTTTTTCTCTCTTCCCCCCTTCTCACCGTCTCTTCTCCCCTTTGGTTTTCTTTCTCTCCCTCTCTTTCTTTCATTCTTTCCCCCTGTCCTATCCCACAGTCATGTCTGTCCCGTTTGTAGCAACTGAAAATAAAATAAATTCATAATTATAATAAAGGTCAATCAAATGGACCAATATGGCAAGGCCATGATGATCCACTTGGTAAAATAAATCCGCTTGGCATCTTTCTTGGCCTTAAGACAACAATTCTGATGGCTAAAGATCCAAACGGGACAAAAAGAAATAAAATAAAATAAAAAAGAAACGTACAAGTGAATATCATCAGCATAACAGTGATAAGAAATGTCCTCAAAAGAGCCCATTATATGCTGGAGGCGGAGAAGATAAATTAAAAACAATAAAGGCCCCAAAACTGACCCTTGAGGGACACCATAAGTAAGGGAGGTAGAGGATGACCTAAAATCAAACATTTGTCTTCTCATTTCTCAGCACAAATGCTCTGAAGAATAACATCCGGCACCTTCTTTTGTTTCTGATTGGATGTGATGGACAAAAGCAGTGTTTGTTATTTTCATTCTAATGTGGACGGAGACCGCCACAGAAAAGGATCGGTGATGGAGATAAGAGGAGAAGCACTCTAAGGCAGTTCCAGATACACCCACCCAATTTTTCAGCCTTTCAATGAGGATGTGATGGTCAACTGTGTCGAAAGCTGATGTGAGGTCCAACATGAGTAGAACAGAGCATTTACCTGCATCATTATTCATCAAGATATTTCTTGAGACCCTAAGAAGGGCTGTCTCCGTGGAGTGAAATCGACGAAAACCGGACTGAAACCATGTTTATGTAGAGCTGCCATAAGTTGCTGAGCCACAACCTTTTCTAGAAGCTTAGTAATTAACGGTAACTTAGAGATAGGTCAGTAGCTGCTCCTAAGAGAGGGGTCAAGCTGAGGTTGTTTTAAAAGTGGGAGAATAGCAGCGTTTTTAAAATAAACCGGAACTATACCAGATGCCAGTGAAGAGTTGATTAAAGTGAGCACACATGGGCCAATAGACTGGAAGACATTTTTGAATAATGATGCAGGTATAATGTCAAGTAAACAGGAGGATGCTTTCACTGAATTCACTAATTTTACCAGCTCAGGTAGTGAAACAGGAGAGAAAGTATCCAAGATAACGGGCCGGGATGGGGTAGAGATCGAGATAACAGGTGCTGAGTGTGTAAAATTCATTCTCACGTTATGAATTTTTGCGGGTCGTCCAGCCCTGGCCGTGAGGTGTCCCTTATTTATTTTTCAGGGAGTTGGCAACCGTAGATGAACATCATTCAGAGAACAGCTTCCAGCTTCTTTTGTTCTGCTACAGTTTGGATGGATTTGCATTGCAAAGAGACTGAAGTGGATAGGGTCAGGAGGTCAAAGGTCAGAGCTCCTGTGGGTCTGAGGGCGGCCTCACGCTGGAGAAGGATGAAGGAGTCTGACCTGAGCCAGTGTTGGACATGAACACATCAGCACTGCTGTCAGTGAGCCTAACGACAGCCGTTAGCATCATTTCAGTGTTTCAGTCATAAAAACACTTCCTGTCTCTGTGGTGGTTACAGTGACATCATGCAGTTTGTGCTTTGACCTCCAGAGGGCGACAAATCAGCACAGACAGAGAGCTCCATTCAAACTTTGCTGCCATCAGTAATAATTCTTCAAAGATAATCATCAGTGTTTGAGCAGTTATGATATCAGGGACAATCTAGACATATGTGACAATACTGAACATGTCACATGACACACCTCAAACATCATGTGATCCACTCTCAGTCTGCACTTTCATTCATGACTTCAACAGGTTGAAATGAGCTTTGAACAAACATCAGTTTAGTGCTGAAATATTTAAACACTGAAGGAAGAAGCCTAACAACAGCCGTTAGCATCATTTCAGTGTTTCAGTCATAAAAACACTTCCTGTCTCTGTGGTGGTTACAGTGACATCATGCAGTTTGTGCTTTGACCTCCAGAGGGCCTCTCTGTTGCTGTGTGCAGCAGCCTGTGTCACTCATGCAGTCATGCACTGCGGTCTCATAAGGAAACTCAGCTTTTTGATATAAAGTTTTTCTTGTTCATATATATATACATACATACATACATTGGGTGAATGTGCAGTAGTAGCAGCCAGCAGGTGAATTCTGTACCTTGTCTGGACTGTTGTGGGAAGGACTCTGTCCTTAGTTTATGGTGTTTAACGCTTTTGCACCACAAGGAAAAGGCCGGACGGTGAACGCGCTTGTCCACAAAGCTGAGGTCAGCAGTACAGCCACCTCCGGGTGGTCCGGGCAAATCCAGGTTTTGATTGCATGATTTTTTTCTATGAAGTGTGTAGAAACTGAGGAATGCAGTAAAGAGAAGTGTGTGTGTAAGAAGTGCTGTGGGTGTGTGTATAACCGAGAGTGATGGAAAGAGATGTGTTAAAATGTGGACAGAAGAATAAGAGAGGGAAAGTGTTAATGAGCAGTGATGAAAATGATATTAAATAAATGTTTTAGTGTGTTAGCACAGGTGGCTGCGGAACTGGATCAACGTCCTCCACAAGCACAGCGGCCGGAGCAAAATGATAGATCAACATAATTGGAACCACACCAGCCTGTGTTTTGGCTGAATATTACACAGCTTCACTCCATGTACACCTTACGATGAAGAACAAGCTTCGAGGGCAATCAATCTCTCCCTGAAGAGAAAATGCAGTTCGAGAGCAACTGCGTCGACTTCAAGACTCAACAATGTGAACACACAGCAACACTGCCCTGAACCTTACAGGGTTCAGCAGCATGTACACATGCCATAGTGGATGGAAGCATGTGCTCCCAATCACAAGCTGGGAGGTTCACCAGCAACATCAATGTGTGTGAATGGACTTGAGAAGACTGTCTCAGTTTCACATTTGCTATACTGGGAACTGAAATGGCAAAGACTGAAAAGAGTGAAAGACAAAAGGCAAAGCTGAAGAAGAACGGCCCCCTGGGCCTCTGACACGCCACCACCGTGAACTGCTGCCGATGCAGGAGAGAGACAGAAGCTGTGAGAAGTGGGGAGAAGAGAGCATGGAGGTCTGTTGTTGTTAATGTGAGAACACATGAACATTGGGCTGGAAAACTGTGGCCGGCTGTCTTGTGGAGGTTGATAAAGAGTCCGTAGGATCGCTACAAAGGTAAAACTAAATCACACACAAACACACATAAACAGAGAAATGTGAAGGAAAGGCAGCTTTGAGGACAAAGCCCTGCTGAACCTGCAGCTCCACTGCACACACAGCCATTAACCTGCCTACTAACACACACACACACACACACACACACACACATGCAATGAAGATCAGCTTGTTATCTGTCGTCAGTGTTAAAATTGTGCAAATTTCACAGACACTTGTTATCAAACGCTGAGTGTATCCACTGCTGACAGTTAACTCTCTGGGTTACAGGACAACAGTTTAACTTTTGTGGGAAAAAATTCTGGTTTGACCAACCAGTGATCAGACAATAAGTTTAGTTGTTAATATAGTAAATTGTCAAATACTTTCTGCTTGATTGGTGCAGCACAAGTAATTTACTGTATGAAGTAAATTCTCTTTTGTCATAATATTTTGAACACGCATCTCTGTCCTGTCAACTTGGTGGGTTAATAGCTGATATGCAAATTAGCTGATTGTTACTAGATCAGGGAAGGATGGGGCACAGGCCACCCCCACAAGCAGACTGGCCACCCCAGGTGCCACCCCGAAGCTAAAACAATAAAATTCAATCAAATATCAAATGTCCGATTATGTTTTCACAGTGAAGCTCAGATATCCGAGTGCAAGTGAATGCAGCATCGGCTTCTGCACTATGAGCATCACGTTAGCAAAGGTAGGAGAGCCAAGCAGAAAGATGGCACCGCAGGAAACAGTTTTTAGGCGAAAGATTAACAGGTTAAGATAGCTGGACAGGCCATCGGACATACCGGGTGTGCTGATGACTTATTTTTTTTTATTTTTTTTGTAACGGCATGAACAATGAGAGGTGGTGGATTGGCCAGATGCAGGTCGATGTGTAGAAATAACTCCGTTGTTTGGTGGTGGCTATGGCGGGGCTTCCACAGAGGCAACAGGTGGATGAGGGAAGGGGAGGCAGGAGGAGCAGAGACCCGAGGCGGCCACCGGTCCGAGTGTCAGGTGAACTGAACTTCAGGTAAGAAGTTATGACCTGCAGTCTATCTGGGTCAGATATAAACCAAGTTTAGGTGGAGTTTATTTTCGTTATGCTGACTTTTTACAGTCAGTTACAATAACTCGTACTGCGTGCTAGCTAGCATGACGGAGTTTCTATACAGCTGTTCGGTTGCTATGATGTTACTGATAGTGAACTTTATTTTATTCATAAGGTTAGTTAGTAGAGTTGCCAACGGCTCCTTAAAAAATGGAATGGTCCCTCAATCAGAGAAAATATTACACGTTTGTATTGAGCTGAGAAGAGACGCAGTTTGTCCCGAACTTTAGCTAGAATGGAAAAAGACACAAAGCTGGATTTATTCTGTCTTTATGCTGCACAGCTGACTCTTCTCTCATCCTCTCCCCTCCCTCTCCTGTTGCTACTTCAATAATTAAACTGATCAATGATCAGCTGATCGGCTCTCTTGTTTATTTATCGCCCACTTTGCGCCAGAAAGAGGAAACCAGCGGATGTCGCGCTAAACAACAGCAGCACGTTTAAGCTTGATCAGCTGTTGTTAGAATTTATTTAATATTAATTTCTAGTATCAGCTGATGTTTGCTGGAGCCACAGCTGTAAAGCTGCTGGTCATGATGGTTTGGATATGTGGTGAGAGGGAAACATGAAGATGAAACCAGGAGATGTCCTTACTGAATCATCAGAGCTGTGATGGAGAAACAGGTTTACCTTTTAGGTGACATGGATGAGTTGAAGTTATGAACTGTTTCTGAGAGACAAATAACACCAGGATCCTTTTCTAAGCAGCTGACAGCTGGTAACTGTGCAGGGGCGGGTCTAGCAAAGTGTTGCCAGGGGGGCAGGTAGGGCATTAACAGGGAAAGGTGGGCACAAAGAAATACTTTTCTTTCTTATTCTCATTTAAAATATCTCGCTTTTATTAAATAATTATCTGAATCTTACAACCAAAGTTTTTATCTGATGTAAAATGTATAGAAATCATACATATACCAACAAGACTGTACATCACCGTCACAACAGGGTTTGTTTTCAGTCAAAGGCTTTATGGCTTTAATACCTGGTGGGTCGGTCTGTAGTGAAAATGCCCAATTTTTCTGTCCCAGTCCAGCCCTGCAGGTTAATACTGGCAGTGTCACCATGCCAGCTGACTGGATTTCATCATCAGCCAGTGTTGTTCTTTATCAATATTACCAAAGTTTACCATAAGGCAGCATAGAAAGTATTTACTTGCTTTCAGGTTTTATTCAAATGTTAGTCTTTTCAGTTGTTTCCCCACTTTTTTCCTGTTTCAAAATCAAACACCAGTTTGTGAGAAGATTATCTTCTTTTTTTAACAGGCAGATAAAGTTTTGCATTGGCTAATTTGTCAATTGTATGTTTAAAATGTTCATATTTTAATATTCAAAAATGTTTTTGCCCAAAACATATGTGCACTATATGTCAGTAAAAATACTATGCAAATACTGCTGTCCTTGAATGCTGAGTAAACACTGACTGATTGTATCTCTTGTACTTTATCAACGCAGTATCTAAAAACTTTGCACCGTAGTGGTTAAAATCTTATTCTAATAAGAGTTAAAAGTGCATTTGGTTATTAGGTTTATAGGATTATTGAATTATGGTTAACGGTTGGTAGAATTGTTTTTAACATTATCTGCCAATTACATCTGCCACCCTTCTCCAAATCTGTGCCCCTACCTGGCCCCCCCAACAAACATTTCTAGACACACCACTGGCAGCAGCCAGAGTATTGCTGGAAGAAATCATCCCAAGGGTGGAATCTCCAGACTGGGATTGAGACTGGGTGCTGATCAGAAGTCTTCAGAGACCCAGCGAGAACTAGGAAACACTCATGCCAAGCTCCAACTCAGCGACAGCAGAGCAGACTCTGTGCCACCCAAGAGGGATCAGCGAATGAATGCAGATAACACCTGCTTAAACAACCAATCAGTTTCCCTGGAAAGCTTAGTATGTTTTTAAGTTAAGGAGGTCGTTGGTGTGACGTTAATAATCATTTTATAAATGATATGCATTCACATAACTCTCCGAACATCACAAACTCTGTTAGAGTCCTGAGCCTGAGTAGAAGTGATTGGAGTAATTATAGCATGCACGTTTTACAGCAACTTGTGCGCGTTTTGTAGGGTAGGTAGACTGATTATCTAGCATGTCAGTTCCTGATGCGTAAGTGCATTAGGCCCTCATTGTCTGAGTAAACATAGTAACAATAGTTGTGAGTTCTTTTGACATGTGTACTCAGCTTTGACATGTTGTTTGACACCGTAAAGTAGGATTTTGGGTTCATCACATTTCAACGATTGATTTTGATAGGTCTCAAACATGCTGGAAGCACCTAAAAAATGAGGTTGTTCTTCTAGAGTTAAATGTGGTGGTTTTGGTTTACCCAATCACTGCTGTGGGGACAGTAAAGATAATTGTAAATGCCTTTGAGAGGGTTTACACTGTGTAAATGGGTCTACAGTAGTAACGAGTACAGCACAATGTACTGACTGATAGAGAGGAAAGATCGATCTCTCTGTTGTAAATGTAGCTCAGAAGTGTTTGATATATGTTGGCTGTGTGGAAATTCATGGCTACTTCTGGGTTTTACCCCAGACTTTGGGAAGCACTAACTTTGAAGTTAGTTTAGGTTTGTGGTATTCACTTAGGTTATAGTCACTGTCCTTGATGGCAAACATCTGGACAGGGCAAAGCAAATGGCACAAAGGAGTGTGTGATGTTTGGTCAGGCATGTGTGCCTCAATCCCTAATAACACTGGGGATGGGGGTCTTTTACAGAAACTGTTAATAAATTGGGAAACATGGGTTGATTTAATGATAAAGTGGAAAATATATCACACACTGAAAGACTTCCTTATCTCAACAACAGGTTCTTATGAAAGAGCAGCTTGATGTAACTAAGGGTAAAGTTTTCTTTGCAGATGAACAACAGAGGCTGTTTCATTTTGTATATGATCTCATATTGTGTTTTCTTTTATGGTATCTGCCATCCTTCAAACAAAGGGTGGAGACTCAGATGGAGCGAAGATGACCATAAAGTGTGAATTTGTTTTTTTCCTTCTGACTATAGGGAGGATGCACATTATGGAATTTCTTTGAGTATGTAATTGTGCTGATGTTCAGTAGTTAGAAAAGAAATCTCCATGTTTTTATGTGATTCTTAATTGTGGTATCACAAAGGGTGGAGTGTGGTGGCGGATTTCTTTTCTCATGTATTAATCACATATTTAATCACATCTCATTAGTTATAGTAATATCACTTTCTCACTTTACCATAGTGAGAGCACTCCTGTCACTAGTTTACATGCACGTGGAAAGTTACCACAGGGGTTTGAGGATAAGTGTCCTTTAATTTATGAGGAACATTATCTGTCTCGCTCATGTCTGCGGTGGGCTCGCTTAGCAAGGGTCGAACCTTAGGACCCTTACTGGATACAGACGCCCCAGAATGAAGAGAATATCTATGGTTTTGTAGTTTTTCTCAGGAAATCATCCTTCAGTCTTCCTCAGTTTCTTTAAGTCACCAACTGGACCTGCTTGCTGAGATTTGGTCAAACCTGCAAAAACTGAAGTTTATGTGAGACGTCGTGGCCCTTTTTACACATGAGCTCTGGTTTCCATTTTATCAAGATATTTGCTAATAAATAACTTTTACTGTCAGCTGACCAGGAGGGCAAAGTGGTAGCAATCATGTACAACAATCTGTATAACCTCACACATTTTTCCCAAACTGAAACCAGATCAATGAAGTAGATGAGATGTCAGTGAATAAAGCACAGGGGCAAGTTAAAGTAAAGTCTAATTTATTTATTGGTTTAGGGCTCAGAAAACAAAGAATCACATGTTGAAATTAATGCACAGGAAACATCAAATTAGTATTTTGTCATGGCTGTGTGCAGGCTGGCAGGGAGAAAGGACCCAAAATGCAGGACTCAAAGGCAGACGTAAACTCGAAAACACTCAGCTTTGTTGCTGATAGCAACAGAACAGGAACTTTACTAAATTGAGACAAAAACAAACTAAGCAGGCAGGCAGAACACACAGTAACGTGAGAGTACGATGCAACAGGGAGCACAGGAAAACACAGGGCTTAAATACACAGGGAGTAATCAGGGAATGGAAACGGGAGGGGAACACACCTGGAAGAAACCACACCCGACGAGACAGGCGAAACGTAACCTGAACCCACAGAACCAACAAAAGATTATTAAATCCTTGAAAGCTTCCTTCCTCAAAGGTTAGTGATGATTTTCTAAAAAACACTTGGTGGAGCGTTTCAGTCTGATTTCATCAATAATCCAACTCAGTACATCCCATCCACGCAAGCATGTGTTACCTGCTCAGCTGATCTTTAATGATTCGATGTTAAAACTTTATTTTTAAACAACTAAAGCTTTTAACTCCAGGGAATTTTGCTCATTCGGGTTACTTCAGGGTTAACCCTGAGTTTTCTGTCCTACGGAGCTGGTTCACAATCTCAAACAGCTGCAGCTGAGAGAACATAAACTCAAACTGTCAGGAGCAGGTTATGTCTTTTAAAGCGTGCTTTCAGTGACATATTGATTATCTGCTGGGTGAAATGTGTTCGTGTGATCAGAAAATGATTCTGCTCTGCTGATGAGTCTGTTCCACTGCCACAAACATGAAACACACACCTCGATACCTGTTCAACCAACCACACCTGTGAAATAAACAGCCATACTGAGCGTTGATCGCTTTTTACAACAGGATTGTATTTTACTGGTATTTCTTTTATACTCCTTTTTCATCACTATTCCTAATGTCTGTTGTGTTGTAAGGACCGTTTTCTGTGGAAGATGGGGAAACCCTGGGTTAACTCAAGTTTATATCTGTTTATCCTGATAAGTAAAAATAATACTAATGAAGGGTGATCAGGCCTTTCCTCAAGATCTGCCCCAAAAACAATCAGAGCTCATATTTGCATAATTACTTTATTTTTTATTCAATTACTTTATTGTGTACTTCAACTTTCAGCGTTGCAACGCTGAAGTTTGTCATGCTGGATTTAATGGTGACATTAATATCTGTGTGAGTCAGATCATAGCCATCAGCTTTTCCTCTGACAAACCGTCTCTCAGGACTGTAATACATCTTACGATAAAGAGCACTATCAGTGTTTGTTTCCCCGTCAAAGACTCCGACGGCGCACCAGTTAGAGTACAGGCCGTAGTCAAAAGGAACCGAGAACAGGACGGCTATTTTCTTCTCAGCTCTGTCTGCAGCTGTATCGTAGAGATCGTAGGTGAAGACTCCAACAGATCCTCGCGCTGTGCCGCCAGTCTTAGAGAACAGAGCGCTGCCACATTCAGAAGGCCCAAGTTTTGTTGGCAAAGGGATTTGGCAGAGTCCGCTAACAAGATGCAGACTAGTGAGAAAAAGAAAAATATGAATTAATATTCTTATTCCAACAGGACCCTAACTCTCATAATGAGTCAGGTGGATGAGTTTGTTTAGAGAAAGAAACATGGACAGGGCTATTGCTGCTGAGATGACAACATCATGTCAGTGTTCAGAAGAAATTTACTGCTCGTCTGATTCCTTCTGTTACTTTTATTAGTGATATCAGTGAGGTGTCAGGTGATGTGCAGGCAGCATCTCAGTCACAGTAAGAAGTGTGGTCACCTGGGGTTTTGAAGGGTGTAGCCCTCAGTCTTGTTCGTAATATGAATGACGGACTGCCGAGCGCCCATGGTGTCTGCAAACTAAAGAACAAAAAGAGAGAAGAACGTGTTCCTGTCTGTGGGAGCATCTCTGTTCGTAAGACAGTAAACGTGATACAAACACCATCATGTCGTCCACTGTTACAGCCCCAGTGCTCCACCCTGTGGGACTTTTCCAATAAGAGAGACTTTACCTAAAAAGTTTCCTTCAAAAGGCTCTGCAGCTTTATTATTTATTAAAAAACAGTTTGAACATGGAGCACCGTGTGTGCGAGCAGCTGTGACTCACGTTTCCACAGCGAGCGCTCCGAACGAAACGATGACAAACAGATTCTGAACACGTCAGAGAAAGGAACATCTTTGTCTGTGTTTCAGTCAAATAAACAAGCTCGGACTCACAGTGATGAGATGAATTCAGGTGATCGGTCACCAGTGTTCGTGTGCAGTCCTTGCAGTCTGACTGAGACCAAACAATCCTCGGTTTGTACCCTGAAAGTGAAGCAGAACATCTGTTCATGAACTAAAGGAGATTTGTAGAGAGATTTTTTTCCCTTTCCAGGAAAAAATACTACCTCATTTTTTTTCTGGAGATTCGAGAAAAATGTTTTTTTACTCTGACACGTTTTGGTTTATTTCTTTTTGATTGGTCACTAAGATATTTAAAGCAAATCCCCCTCTCGCCCCTGTGGGCTGTCTTTATTGTTCAAGCTCGTATTTGATAGCTAAAGGCTGCACACTAAAACTGGTGATTATTCACTCTGAATTATTCTTATAGGTCGTCCAACTATAAGGTTGCTTTGAAGGTAACATTGTGGTGTTTATCCAGTTGGATTAAGTTTGCAAATGTGCAAAGGGCTGATTATGTTTGCAAGCAGCATATTCCATTAATATTAATTGCAAATCACTGAATGCAGGACATTATGATCGGGAGCTAAATGAAAGCGCAGCTCACTCAACACAAGCTGAACAGCAGAGAGGGAGGAGAGCAGTGAAGAGTGTTTCCTGGCTACACTAAGTAACAGTTACTGTGGAATAGCTCAGGCCGCATTCAGTGTGTTTCGTCTGATTCCTGGACTCTGATCACGCACTAACAGGTCATGGCGGACACGCTCGGCCTCGTTGGGCCAGCTGTGAGTCCGTTACCGTGAACTATGGAGCGGCAGATTTGTGCTGGAACTGAGCTGCACACAGCTGATGTTGATGTGTGCATCGGAGACCATTCAGATGGAAACCTGCAGACCCACAGAGCTGAGAACTGTCTCTGCACATCTGCCTGTGTTAGAACAGGAAGTAGTTTCTAATTTCATCAAGCTTGTCAACTTCCTGTGGTCGCAGCGATGTTAAAAACAGGAAGTGTGGTTGCTAAGCTGTTGCTATGTGTGCTGATGTCACACAGACTAGGATGAGGTGCAATATATTAGACAATTCACACAATTCACAGTATATCGGTTTAGTGTTCACCTCTCTCGAATAAAACACCACCAAAAATGTGTTTTCCTATTAAAGGTGACAAATTTTGTAATGTAATGTGATGCGTTACACACAAACAAGCCTTACTGCTCGTATTTATCAGGTCTTCTCCTCGTGCATTTAACAAAATAGAAATACAGGTGTAGTTCATTACCCCGTCTGCTTTTTGTAAAGATTACTTTATTCTGATGTCATTATTTGATAGAAACACGTCTGTCTAGTGGCTAGAATGCTCGCAGTCCGCCCAGTCACCGCTCACTGTTTTAGGACATTTAAATGCAAAAATGCGTCTTTGGGCACATTTTAATGTCCGGTAAAGGTAGCGTTGTAATAGCAAAAAAGTATTTTTGATGCAATTGCATTTAAAAACAAAAGTGACATTTTTTTCTCCCCTCTGAGGTCAGTGGGAGGAGGCACAGACCCACCATTTAAACTGAACCCTTTTTGGTTACACACTTTTTGTTGTGAAGTCACAACAGTCTGATGGGCTTGTACAGGGCGATGGCTGTGTAGATTTTTACCAGAGGTAGAACGTGAAATATTTGACTCGTTCTATCACTGAAACTGATCCTGTGACTACTGCTGTTTCACACTAATGGATTCAGAGGACTCGCCAAGAAAAGAAAAGCAGCCCAGTCAAGAAGAGCAATGGAAAAACAAGAGAAAAACAAAGCAAAGTATAAGAAAGATTATAGGAAAGTACTTGACAAATCACTCAAGAAACAAGACACATTGCTAATTACATTATCGTATTTATTCAATTTACACTGAAATATTGATCCAATTTTTAAATACATTCAATGAGTTAAAGAAAACTAAATTCCTGCACGACTGATTTTTCACAAGGTGCCCCTGTGTGTCTACCATCCTCTCAGTGTTGGGATGGTGAAAGAAGGAGTTTTGTGCAGTTCCAGCAGAGACACTAAAACACAGCAGTGATTGTGTCCAAACAGACAAACATGAACTAAATGCAGTGAAGCTGCTGTTTGTCTGAGTGCATCAAATGTCTGAGGGAGCTCACTGCACAGGAACGTTTACGTCTTTGCTCTTTTATTTCACTGTGAAGGCTGAACCCTCTCTGAAGTCAGCAGCATCATTTCAGAGTTTTAGAGTCGAACATTTCTAACAGGAAGTGATCAGAAGTCTACAAAAGGCTCTGAATCCTCAAACACTGAGAGGAAATCTGCTGTTCAAGCTGCTGATCGTGTTGTCAACATTTCAACACTAACTCCAGATGTTTCCAGTTGCACATCCATCACATCAGGGAAGTTCTGGCAGCAAAAACTGATCAAAGGCTGAAAACACTCATTTATCTGTGAGCAGCATCAACTTTTAGACAACAGGAAACATCAGCAAGCATTTTTACATCAGTCCCAAAATGAACAGAGCTGCTGCCTCCATCTACAAACTGCCCCACATGCAGAACCACAAACTCCACCCTGCACTGAGAACTGAAAAAGTCTTCACTGTTACTTTTCTACAGATCATCACTGAAAATATCATAACTGACTCATCATGAAGTCTTTTTTCCTTCAAACTACAAACATCCTGGACATTAAATGTTTCTGTAAACAGCAGCAGAAACTTCCAGGAACTGAAGACAAAACTTCAGACTTCAACACAAACAAATGTATGAACCCGGTCTCTGCCGCCATCTTTTGTATACAAGCTATAGATAGTCTACAGTGGAAATAATAATAGAAACCAGCAAACACACGATCACGAAAAAGCAGAAGTTATACTGATGTTAGCCAGGGAAACATTACAGACTGCTTCCATTACCTTCACAGCGTCAGTCACAAACATTTACTTCAGGAAAGTGAAATTAAAGTTTGAACAGGAAGGAAACACCCACAGAGGCATCTGAGGACACCGAAACAAACACACTCTGTGCTGCATTCTAGTGCATCTTGGAAACTCCCAAAGCTCTGGCAGGTTATCTAAAGGTGATTTATTTCTTCCGGTTTTCCTGTTTGAAACACAAACATCCGTCATCACTTTGTTGTTCTTCTTCCTGCAGCGTTTGAATATTTAAACACTGAACTGATGTTGGTTCAAAGCTCATTTCAACCTGTTGAAGTCATGAATGAAAGTGCAGACTGAGAGTGGATCACATGATGTTTGAGGTGTGTCATGTGACATGTTCAGTATTGTCACACATGTCTAGATTGTCCCTGATATCATAACTGCTCAAACACTGATGATTATATTTGAAGAATTATTACTGATGGCAGCAAAGTTTGAATGGAGCTCTCTGTCTGTGCTGATTTGTCGCCCTCTGGAGGTCAAAGCACAAACTGCATGATGTCACTGTAACCACCACAGAGACAGGAAGTGTTTTTATGACTGAAACACTGAAATGATGCTAACGGCTGTCGTTAGGCTCACTGACAGCAGTGCTGATGTGTTCATGTCCAACACTGGCTCAGGTCAGACTCCTTCATCCTTCTCCAACATGAATGGTAAATGGCCTGCATTTGTATAGCGCTGTACTCAGTCCCTAAGGACCCCAAAGCGCTTTACACTACATTCAGTCATTCACCCATTCACACACACATTCACACACTGGTGATGCTACATTGTAGCCACAGCCACCCTGGGGCACACTGACAGAGGCGAGGCTGCCGGACACTGGCGCCACCGGGCCCTCTGACCACCACCAGTAGGCAAATCTTGCCCAAGGATATTTGGCATGCAGCCAGGAGGCAGCCTGGGATCGAACCACCGACCTTCTGATTAGTGGCTGACCTGCTCTGCCACCTGAGCTACAGCCACCCCATGAGGCTGCCCTCAGACCCACAGGAGCTCTGACCTTTGACCTCCTGACCCTAACCATTTTAGTCTCTTTGCCTCTTTAATGCAAATCCATCTAAACTGTAGCAGAGCAAAAGACGCTGTAAGCTGTTCTATGAATGATGTTCAAAGCAGAGTTTCTGTTTCCAGCTCAGACGTGTTAAACGCTGCTGCTGTGCTACATTTGTCATTTCCTGCTTTCACTGCCATCCATGTCAAAGCGCTGAAGTCATCTGATCATTTTAATGCAGTAAAACAGGAGCTGTAAGTCTGACATTTATTTACTGTCATCACAAACACACACAGCTGGATCAGCACCCAGACAAAGGGCTGAAAAGATGAAAATCAGCATCTGATTTCTATTATATATCCTTTTTATGTGGATGCACTTTTCTATCTGTCGGTGCTGAAGCAGACGTCACTGATCACATGACTCTGAGGGATGTTTCCAGCACCTCACTGAATCTGAGCCATGAAGATTTAAGGTGGCTCTGAAAGCAAAGCAGGTCTGAGGCTACGTCCACACGTACCCGGGTATTTTTGAAAACGCAGATTTTTCTATGCGTTTGCACCTTCTGTCCACACGTAAACGGCGTTTTCTGTCACTGAAAACAGGGATTTCTAAAAACGCCGGCCAGGGTGGATATTTTCGAAAACTCCGTTTTTGCGTTTACGTGTGGACGAGAAAAACGGAGAAAACGCAGCGTCAAAGATATGCGCCTTTTTTGACGTCACACAGTGCGCCACGTTATTGTTTCGGTGAAATGAATTTCTACAATACTGTTACTGTTAATTCTACTCTCTGCAGTGTTTAAATGCTTACATATACACACAGTTACTGTCCCTCCACACATACGACTCGGTTCTGCTTCTATGCCCCAGCTTTGTTTACTTTTTCCCACCGAGGCTTCTAGACTTCTGATTGGCCAACATTTCTGCACGGTTAGGAATCTAGCTCCACCTGTTGCTTTGGCATGTTCATAGCAGCGTTTTCCTTCATTTCTGCCTTTATGTGTGGACGGGATTATTTTTTAAAATGAAAACGGAAAATCTCCGTTTTCAAAAATACCCGTGTACGTGTGGACAACCTGAGCCTGTGTTAGGAAGCTGTACCTAATAAAGTGGAGAGTCATGTGGTCAAAGCAAGGCCCTGGTACCCTGACAGAGAGCGAGCGCAGTCATCCTAATGTGTGACATCACTTCTAACCAGAGAGCATTCAGCTTTCACAGCAGCCAACATCCTGTCACACTGAGCATGTGCAAACACAGCAGCCAACATCCTGTCACACTGAGCATGTGCAAACACAGCAGCCAACATCCTGTCACACTGAGCATGTGCAAACACAGCAGCCAACATCCTGTCACACTGAGCATGTGCAAACACAGCTCTCAGCTTCCATCACTCACAAGCTCCACCCTCCATTTATGTCACAGCTGCTAAATTAGACTGAAGCCAGACTCAAACAGAACACAGACTGAAAGAGAGGGCGCTGCTCCATCTCTGGACCCAAATATATGTTCCACCACCACGCTGCAATGCATCCTGGGATAGGGTGGGCCCACCTGTCCTTCAAATCCAGGGAGAAGGAGGACACGTTTGTGGGAGCCTGGTTTTAATGTTTTATTTGGGAACAGAATGGTGTGTATGTGTGAGTTTGGTGATTGAGTTTTTATTATGAATTTTTTATGAATTATTATGTCTTTTTTTTATGTTTATGGACAACAGATGGAAATTAGCCCTTGGCTATAATCTGGTATGTTTACATTCATGTAATTTTTTTACATTTATGTTCATTACCATGCACTGTCCAAAATAAATAAATTAAATATTTCAACATTGAATTGATGTTTCTTTAAAGCTCATTTCAACCTGTTGAAGTCATGAATGAAAGTGCAGACTGAGAGTGGATCACATGATGTTGAAGGTGTGTCATGTGACATGTTCAGTATTGTCACACATGTCTAGATTGTCCCTGATATCATAACTGCTCAAACACTGATGATTATATTTGAAGAATTATTACTGATGGCAGCAAAGTTTGAATGGAGCTCTCTGTCTGTGCTGATTTGTCGCCCTCTGGAGGTCAAAACACAGTTTGTACGTGTTTTGGATTTTGTACGTGTTTTGGAGTTTGTACGTGTTTTGGAGTTTGTACGTGTTTTGGAGTTTGCACGTGTTTTGGAGTTTGCATGTGTTTTGGAGTTTGCATGTGTTTTGGATTTTGTACGTGTTTTGGATTTTGTAAGTGTTTTGGATTTTGTATGTGTTTTGGATTTTGTATGTGTTTTGGAGTTTGCATGTGTTTTGGATTTTGTAAGTGTTTTGGATTTTGTACGTGTTTTGGAGTTTGCACGTGTTTTGGAGTTTGCATGTGTTTTGGAGTTTGCATGTGTTTTGGATTTTGTACGTGTTTTGGATTTTGTACGTGTTTTGGATTTTGTACGTGTTTTGGAGTTTGCACGTGTTTTGGAGTTTGCACGTGTTTTGGAGTTTGCATGTGTTTTGGATTTTGTACGTGTTTTGGAGTTTGTACGTGTTTTGGAGTTTGTACGTGTTTTGGAGTTTGCACGTGTTTTGGAGTTTGCATGTGTTTTGGAGTTTGCATGTGTTTTGGATTTTGTACGTGTTTTGGATTTTGTAAGTGTTTTGGATTTTGTAAGTGTTTTGGATTTTGTATGTGTTTTGGAGTTTGCATGTGTTTTGGATTTTGTAAGTGTTTTGGATTTTGTACGTGTTTTGGAGTTTGCACGTGTTTTGGAGTTTGCATGTGTTTTGGAGTTTGCATGTGTTTTGGATTTTGTACGTGTTTTGGATTTTGTACGTGTTTTGGATTTTGTACGTGTTTTGGAGTTTGCACGTGTTTTGGAGTTTGCACGTGTTTTGGAGTTTGCATGTGTTTTGGATTTTGTACGTGTTTTGGATTTTGTACGTGTTTTGGATTTTGTACGTGTTTTGGAGTTTGTACGTGTTTTGGAGTTTGTACGTGTTTTGGAGTTTGTAAGTGGTTCAGTCTGGGTTTAGATCTCATGTTAGCGCAAACATTATTGCATGTTACCCACAATTCATGTGAAACTTTTACAGTGGAATCATTCACATGTTAGCTGTTGTACTGCTGGACCATTTCTAATGTGCATTTAACTGTATGATCTCTAATCAATGATCCAAATCATTGATTCAACTCATCAAAGCCCCAAAAATGGACTTTAAATACTCGATTTGTGACATTTGAAGTCAAATGTGAAGAAATGATTTCTGTCATTACTGCTGCAGACAGACAAATATCAAAGCTGAGTTTTTGTCAAAGTACAGGCATGATGAAAAATGTGTATTTCATTGTTTTCCATGTTCTAATAAACATACATCACCAGTTCTTGATTGAGTCTTTGTGTTACTGTTTGTGTGCACAGTCCATCAATGGGCATTATTAGCAGTTATCAGCCCCATAACTGTGGCTCAGATTGGCCCTCCTGCACCTGCTAGCAGGCTCAGTAGGTTGTTATCACCAATTGGTGAGCCGGATCGCTGTGTCACTGTTGGAGGGACGATGATGAATCCAGATCCAGTACAGAGAGACTTCACTTCACACTGAGACGGGTGCATAGCAGCTTACTACTGAAAATGTCTATTTAATCAGTTTGAATATGATTTCCTGATGAACAGAAACAGATTTCATAATGAAAAGACTCTTTTGCCACGAGCATCATCTGTATGATGGAAGTTGAGCCTGGCAATAGTTTTTTGCTAGTATATTACTTAACCTGAGGCTAACTTCAAAGCACGCCATGAGAGTGTTAATAACGTTACTAATGTTCAGTTACACTTTACTAGGTCACATCTGTGACACACGTCACTTAAATAAAGAAGGAAATATTGGCTCTGTTTTATCTGCTGGGCCCAAAAGTGACTCCTGTATTTAAACTGCTATGAATAACTTGTTGGTCTATAATATGTGAAACATGTGTCAAATGTATCCATCATGAAAGATATCAGGTCATCTTGAGCCACAAAAACATTCCTATCATGAGGTACACAGCAAATTCAAAAGTGTTAAATGTTTTGGTGTTAATAGTCTTCTTGCAAAAGTAGAGTTAATTTTACTCTAAGTAGAGTCACATTCTTTTAATGTAACTCTGAGGTGTAAAATGATAGTAGTTAAAATCAAGTGTTAAAAATGAGTGTTTCTATGTCAAATCTGGAGGTGTTACAATGGAAACATTAACTCTTGACCTCTTAACTCTGAACTCCTACAGGGGCTATGACACCAACAGAGTAAATTCACAGACTCCGCCCCCAGCACGGCTCCAATCGAAGCTGAAGTGAAGCCGTTTCAGAACATTTTGCTCTACATATTTGAGTTGTTTGCCATGCTTGGTAAGTCATTTTTTTAAAGATTGTTTCAATTATTATTATGAGCTTTTACTTCTGTGGCTCTTTGGAGTTGAGACAAAGCTGTGTGAAAGGCATTAGCCATGTTGCTCGCTGATAGCATAATATTCTGTTTTAGCTAGCTGAAAGGTATTGTTTGCGGGCAAATACCACAGCCTTGAAAAAAGCTTGCATGTGAATTTTCAGTCAAACTTTTGGTCAAATACACCTAAAACAATGTGTAGAATGTGAAATGTTGGTATAATGGTGCTACTTGAAGCCTGAAAACGATCACCCATAAAAGAAAAACGAGCAAACAGCAGTAGCAGACGTCCTGACTGGATTCTACGTTAGCATAGATCCCTCCAGAGTTTTGTGCACACGGTTTAGGTAAAAATGAAAAAGGTTGAGGTTTTACATTTAGTTCAGTATTACCTGTTGCCTGTGTCCTTGTCTTTTGGGAAAATACTTTACACAAGTAATGGCTCAAAGAGGATTCCTTTTTTTTTTACTGTGCTGCAATTGTTTACTGGATTATTTGTGCCATTAATTAGTGTCAACTAATTTTTATTCGATCTCCACACAGGATATGCTTGTGAAGATGGAATATGGGGGAGAGCAGAAGTGCGTTGAAGTTCCACAAAGTGATGAATGAAGGACATGCATATTGTATTGAAGAAATAAGTGATGAGATGCTGTTATTTGCATTTACCAGCTCACCTATGTCAGACCTTTTGATAAACACAATTCTAATGAAAGTGAGAACATGTACACTGTTACATCTTTCAGAAAATGTTTTGAAATTGTGGTGCACAGTTCAGAATAAATGTTTTTCAAAAACCATTGCATCTTTTTAGTAAATGTTTATTTCCAAAAGAAATTTCTAGAAGTTCAGAACAGTAAAATTCCCGCTTTTTAGAATGAATTAGAAGATAAATCTTACGTAGTTAAACTAAAATACTCTTTGAGAGTTAATATATAAACTCTTAACACCAAGTGTTAAATTATCAACTCCAGACAGATTTGGTGTCTAACACTAAATCAGAGTTAACGTACCAACTCTCCAAAAAGAGTTAAATTAACACTCTCTGGTGTGGACCCATATAGACACTTTAATAGTGCTTCTCTCAATGACTATCGCCCTGTAGCCCTCACCTCAGTAGTGATGAAGTGCTTTGAACGCCTGGTCAGAGACTTCATCATTTCTTCACTACCAGACACACTGGACCCACTACAGTTCGCTTACCGTCCAAATCGTTCCACAGACGATGCCATCTCTCATCTCCTCCACACATCACTCACTCACTTGGACATTAGAAGGGGGAATTATGTTAAAATGCTCTTCATAGACTACAGCTCTGCATTTAACACCATAATTCCCTCCACACTCACCACCAAGCTGGAGCATCTGGGACTCAGCTCATCTATGTGTCAGTGGATCTCCAACTTCCTAACTGGCAGACCACAGGCAGTAAGGATGGGCGGACATGTCTCAGCCTCCACCACTCTCAGCACTGGAGCCCCCCAGGGGTGTGTTCTGAGCCCCCTGCTGTACTCTCTGTACACATATGACTGCGTGGCCACTACCAGCTCCACCACCATCATCAAGTTTGCTGACGACACCGTCGTGGTGGGCCTGATCTCTGATAACAACGAGACGGCCTACCTGAAGGAGATTAGGAATCTGGAGAACTGGTGCCAGAGGAACAACCTCCTTCTAAACGTCAGTAAGACAAAGGAGCTGATAGTGGACTTCAGCACTAAGCAGGAGAGGAACTACCAGACCCCCGTCATCAACGAGTGCCCAGTGGAGAGAGTGGACAGCTTCAAATACCTCGGAGTTCACATCACGCAGGACCTGTCATGGTCCTGTCACATCAACACCGTGGTGAAAAAGGCCCGACAGCGTCTCTACCACCTCAGACGCTTGAGAGACTTCCAACTGCTCTCCAAGGTGCTCAGGAACTTTTACTCGTGCACCATAGAGAGCATCCTGGCGGGAAACATCTTAACCTGGTTCGGGAACAGCACCATGCAGGACAGACGAGCTCTACAGAGGGTTGTGCGGTCAGCTGAGCGCACCATCCGCTCCGAGCTCCCTGACCTGCACTCAATCTACAGCAGGCGGTGCTGGACCAAGGCCAGGAAGATGGTGAAGGACCTCAGCCATCCCAACAACAGACTGTTCTCTCTGTTGAGGTCAGGAAAGCGATTCCGCTCCCTGAAGACCAACACAGAGAGACTGAGGAGGAGCTTCTTCCCGCAGGCGATACGGTCTCTCAATCACACCACCACACAGTACTGACCCACACATATGGTTCTTACACACACACTGGACTTTCTGGACATTGTTATCACTTAAATCACTTTAAGCATATTTGCACTGCACAAGACATAATGTGGATTGCACAACACTGGTCACTATATTCTTCATTTCCAGTTAATGCTTGTACAGCTGCTGTTATTGTGTGTGTGTGTGTGTGTGCATATATATATTTATTTATTTAGATTTCTTCATACATTCTTATATAGTTCTATACTGTGTATTGTGTATTTTGTTGTACAGTTATTTTATTTTCAACTTTAATTTATATATTTTATCTTATTCTTTCCCAGTTAAATTTACCCTTCATTCTAATTTGTGTTGTACAGTTATTTCATTTTTAACCTTAATTTTTTATATTTTATTCCTTCCTAGTTAAATTTACACTTTAATTCTTCATATTTTTTCCCTATCTTATTCATAGCCCCTTTTTTTTTTTTTTTTTTTTTTTTCCCCCTCTTTAGGTCACGAGCAGTTGTCTAAGCATTTCACTGCATATCGTACTGTGTATGACTGTGTACGTGACAAATAAAAAATTTGAATTTGAATTTGAAAATCAAATCCGACAGTGTTAATTTGGACATGCTGGATTTGCTGTGTAGAAGCTGGAATCAGTTTGTTGCAGACGTTTATATATCTGATATTTATCCAGTTAAAAGCTGAAATTCAAAAATGTTTTTTCCAGAGTCGTCTGTCCAAGAGGAGCAGAAGCTGCAACAAATATAACAACAGTTATTTAAGGCTGTTTTAAACGGCCACAAAGGAGCAGATTGGTTATAATGCAGCTGCTTCAGAGGAATAAAGACTGTTTTTATTTCATGTGTAACACCTTTCAATAATGTGTTGACTAAAGTCTATTGACCAGTATAAGTAAAGACATCACACACACACACACACATGGAAACACTGAAACCTGTTTTTGGTGCAGCAGCGGTCCCAGCTGCTCGCCTTTATCTAGACTGGGTCGGCTGCTGATCTCAATATAATCAATGTTCAAAGTTCTCAGTGTTTCTGTGTTGCTGCGTATAGGATCTCCCAGCATCATCACTGTGCTGTCCAATCATTGTGTGCGAGGTTACCCTTATAGTGCGATGTGTGTTTGCACAAAGAGAAGCATGTGTGTCAAATATAAATAAGCACAGAACAGAAACAGCTGCTCGTTTCTTCTGTTTAGAGTCAAGTTAGTGTTTTGTGTCTTTGTTTGAGGCCTAATGTCAAGCAGAGGTGTGTAACTGCACTGGTCTGTTATATGTGTGAAGTGTGTGCTTCTCTTCAGCATCATCTTTGTCACTGCTGATTCCTTTGTGTCATCATGTGTTGAGAAGAGAGAACAGTTATAACGGAGGAGCAAAAGGAAGCCCTGAAATCTGCATCAACAAGGAAGTGTTGGCTCACCAGTGATCCCAGCAGAGCCACTGGTTTGGCTCCAGTTGTTCTAGATTCAATGATGTTGTTGCTACAGATACATGTCAGCATCTTTATTGTAGTAAAGTCTTGTAATGTGAAGATAGAAACAAGGCAGCAAACAGCTCCATGATCTGATCTTAATGATGTTGTTTTTATTCCTGTCTGTCAGAACTGGATTGGAAACTATCAAAGGTCTAAAAACAGCCTCGACCCTCCCACAGAGCAAACTTTACACACGTCATCTTTCAGCTACAATCTTTGTTGCAGGGATCTTCTGCCAAACAAGGCTGAGAGAAGATTCCTTACAGCTGTCATGTTGATGCTGTTTCAGTTTTTGGGCAAACACACTCATATATTAGGGCTGATATCAGGGCTGCACAAGTTCTTTGTGTTTGTGATCATGAATAACAGAAGTGTGCCTGTTGAAGATCATGTTTCTACATTATTATATGTCCTGTTATTGTTCTGTGTTATATTCAGCTTTCAGCATCCTTTCCCAGCCCCCTGTTACACCATCCATACAAAGCCAATCTGACTGTGAGCCAATGTGTTTGTTTGTGTTGGATCAATAGATTTGACAGACTTGGTTCATCCAGAGGGAAACAGTCCAAATTCAGATCTAATGAAATGATGGAGGCTGTTTCCTACCACGGTGCTGATGTGTGACTAACAAGGCTCATGGTCTCCAGCAGACAAGCGCCTGGAATGAGGTGAGCTGAGTGTTGCTTTGGTGGGTCTGTGCCCACGTCATGCATCAGGATTCATGTTGGCAATAGTTCATATCTCTGTTCTTCAGCCTTCATCACAAAGCTGTGAAGGAAAAACAAACATCTAACAGGATCTGATGGATGCAAAGTCCACTGAGCTCTGTGTCATTTACAAACTTGTCCAACCAACAAGAGCACAGATGAAAAACACAGTGACAGTTAAAGGATTTTGCCATATATAAGCATAGATGACTTTCATATAGATTTTCAATGCAGGCTTTTGGTGAGCCGCTGGGTTCTGTCTAATAATCATCTCAGCATTTTACAATAGAACAGCTCTTTATTAGCTCTGCATTTATTGTTATTGGACATGAAACAAGGAAGCTGTTTCTCATTGGATGTTAGTTTCATGTTCATCAGGATCATTTTCTAAAGAGCTGATATTGAGACCATTTACTGCACTGGCTGCACATCCTGTCTACATTTCTCTGTATGTGCTGTGTTTGTCTTTCATATTTCTCCATATTGACACAAACAGTGAACAGCAGCAGATCTACTCTTCATCTGTTTTAGGCCCAGTGAAAGATATGAAGCAGAAATGGTGTCATTAGGAGAAGAAGAGGAGAACAAGTCCGGCGAGGAGGCAGCAGCTCTTAAAGATGAAACAGCAGCTCAGCCCTGAGCTCAGAGAGCTGCACATGAAAAAGCTCCTCAAGCAGATCACGTCAGAGGTTTGTCATCAACAGGAGGAACTGTTCATATCATAGGATGAAGGATGCTGTCAGCTGGATGAAGAAGGTTATTTAATGGCAAACGTTCACATTGAAGTCAAATTGTTGTCGTTGACACAAAACAGGGACTCATTTGTTACCACAGCCAGATGCTGAGAGCCATTTCCTTGATTATCTGATGGGCTGACGGTGAAAAAGTCGTCGGACTTGGGAAGGAAACAGAAGATATTTCAGAGGCTGCAGCAGATTTCTTTGATTCGGGGCCTTTTTCAGCTTTATTGGACAGAGCAGTGAAGATAAGTGACAGCAAAGCAGAGGGAGAGAGAAAGGGGGCGTGGCCCGGGTCAGAATCAAACCAGGCCAGCTGCTCTCCACCTCGTGGCACATGGTCACCTGCTCATCCTAGTGAGCTCCACCAGCAGCCCTTTCACACACTTTACACTGTCAAACACTGTGTGTGGACCTCAGCTAACAACAGGCTACATTTAAGTCTGGACTACATGCTTTTATATTGAGGAGATTTTTCACTGTTTTTATTCCATCAGCAGTTCAACATCATGAGCAGCTTTGACATAAAGACATCAAACTCAAGCTGACTTTAAACTACTTTTAATACAGGGGCTCAAAAACAACAACATCTTTATTATAGCGCTCGGAGTCTGATGTTGGCTCATGTGTTGTCACCAACATGACGTTCTACTAGTCAAGGCCTCACCTTAACCCACTGATGCTGATCACACAGACCCACTAATAGAACTGTTTCATCAGGTTTATGCAGCGTCACCATTAATGTCACATTTAATCAGACACATTTACATTACAAGCCCACTACAACCATTATCAACATTTAAATTACATTACACATCTGCACTGATTTAAAGTATTTTAACCTGGGTCATTGTTTCAGATTTCCATCAAACATTCTGATTCAGATCAAACTAACAATCCAAAGCAGCAACTTTCAAATCACTGGATTCTTCTTGGTGGCTTTCAGGTGAGCTCGTGTTACAATCAGCTGCTGTGTGTGTTGTTGTTGTGTAGCCGAAGCTCTGACTCACATTTCACATGTGACCAAAGGAAACTTGGTGCTGTGTGACACACTTTAGATTCTCTGCTGCTGCTTTGAACTCTTCAAACCAAAGAGCCAAACTGATGATTGACTGTGCAGCTCTGACATGGCACCAAATGTCCCTGTTCTCAGCTGCTGGATGGACGTTATCAGAGCTTTTTAGTGCCACACGGATCACCAGGAGCTCCTCCTCTGTCTGCAAACAGGCTCAGCAGCTCTGATCATTGGAGTCAGCACAGAGTGTGGAGACATCTAGTGGTCGTGGAGAGTAGCGCCATCAAAGCTCTGCTGGTGAATGTAGTTACTGTAAGGTCTCTGATGGAGCTCTGTGATTGGTGGATTGTCCAAACTAAATCAAGTTATCAAGTTTCTTTGTCCTCTGATAAACCATGAAAGGACGATCAGCTGATCAGCAGTCAGGACGTAAGTATCGTGACCAGTGATGGGAATAACGGCTTTACAAGTAACGGCGTTACTAACGGCGTTACTAGCGGCATTACTTTTTTCAGTAACGAGTAATCTAACTAATTACTATTCCTATTGTTACAACGCCGTTACCGTTACTAACAAGAAAATGCGGTCCGTTATTTTTTCAACAAACAGACGGTTGAAGCTGTGTTCAGCTTACTGCACCTTATATCAGCTGCAGGAAGTAGCTGTAAGTAATCTGGATGCTACAGCTTTAAGCAGCTGTGCTCCCGTGGACGGTGATCACGGTCACTGTCTAACACAACACCTGGAGCTCAGGGGGCAAAACAATCGCATGAGTGCTGCTGTTTGACTGAGGAAGAATAAAGTAGTCGTGGTAAGCCAATCACACAACCACTTCAAGATGACAAAGCAACAAGGTGATATATACCAGTTTATAAACTGTGTTGATAGGCCACGTAAAACCAGAGTCATGATAAACAATATATACGCCTGTTTTTCCTCAATAGTTACGTCACGTTTACTGTCTAAGGACAGCGCAGCGAGACCTCTCTGCTTATGAGAGAAAAGAACGAAGTTTTAGGAGTGACTGCGAGAGAGAGAGAGAGAGCGAGCAGAAAAAGAGAGAGGGAGTTTTGAGATGTGAGAGATTTGTGACGTTTAGCGTGTTTGGAGTGTGTAGTTAATGTGTTGTCTTGTGTAGTTAGTGTGTAGTGTTGTGGATAGTTTTGTGTTGTGTGTCAGAACAATGAGGCGACTGCTGTCTCCAGGTAGAAACAGGAGTGATACACCTGCTGCTGTCAGACCTGCAGGTATCAGGCTGTGATGTTTCCTTTATAGTGGACAGAAATTATGTTTTTGCAGTGGCACAAATAATTTCTGTGACATCTTATTGAAGAACAGCTGATTGTCCTGTAAATAGTTTGAAATGGTTATTTAAAAAAATCAAGGTAAAAGGTAAATGGATGCAAATAACTTTGTTTGCAAAACTTGTGCATATGATTTTAAAATTGACAATTAATATTTGCATTTAAAGTTATGAAATATGATTCATTAAACATGTTTGTGGTTGTTACAGTAAAAATATAACTTTTTCTACTCTGATTTTATGTTTTTTGTCCCAGTATCCCAGTAACGATTAACGCGTTTCTGATTTTGGCATAATAACTAGTTACCGTGCTCGTTATCACAATAATAACGTAGTTACTGTAATGCGTTACTTAATAACGCATTAGCCCCTACACTGGTAAGAAGTATAATGGTTTAATATTAGTCACATATGTATTCCCCCATACTTCAACACAATAACTCAGATAGGGTAAAAATAATGAAAAATATAATATTCGCATTGCCTTGTAATCCAATATATATCTAACATTACCCAGGATATAAATACTTTTAGCCTACTTTTTTTTTAATATGTTCAATATTAGATTTCCATGTTAACTTGTCATCCACTATTACACCCAGAAAATGCAATTCTGTCACTCTTTCAATTAATACTCCCTCTATAGATAATACTATCTCTTACACCTTTACACAATTTCCGAATATCATAAACTTAGTTTCTTTTTTCCAAATTCAGCGATAACTTACTGACATCAAATCCTTTTTTTTTTTTTTTTCATTGCAATAACCATAATTTTAGAAAGTATTTTCAAGTTTTCTCCAGAATTTGTGTCGTCTGCAAACAAAACAAAATTTAACATTTTCGATACATCACAAATGTTGTTTATATATAAATTAAAAGGTTTTGTTCCTAAAACAGAACCTTGAGGGACCCCACATTTCATTCTTTCAGATGAATTACCTAAACACTGCACATACTGAAACCTATTATCTAAGTAACTGCTTAACCAGTTCAATACAATTCCTCTCACACCATAAGTACTTAACTTGGAAATCAAAATAGAGTGTTTCAGAGTGTAAAAAGCTTTTTTTTAGATCAATGAATACCCCTATAGTATATTTATTATTATGTGTTCTGATGAAATGTCTTCAATAGTATTCGTTAATGCAGTGGTTCCCAAACCTCTTTGCTGGGCCCCCCTTGTTTTACAAGAAAAATGTTCACCCCCCCCCCCCCCCCCCCCATGTGCACATGCACAAAAACATCCTCCAACCACACACACACATATTTTGCTCCATTGCAGTTTATTTCACACCTCAAACATTTAGTGAACAATTAAGCAAATACAAGTAATCTGCAATAAATTACAGGTAGTAATAAAATAAACTACTAACTCTTTTACGCTACGTCCGCACCTACACGGGTATTTTTAAAAACTGAGATTTTTTAAAACTCCTTTTTTGCGTTTACCTGTGGACGAGGAATACAGAGTTCGTCACGCAACGTCAAAGGTATGTGCCTTTTTTCACGTCATTGTTTACATGAGATGAATTGCAGAATAGCAGATAGAGACGAAATACTGTTAATCTGACTATCTTCAGGTTTTACACGCTTAAATATACACACACAGCTACTGTTCAATTCAATTCAATTTTATTTATATAGCGCCAAATCACAACAAAAGTCGCCTCAAGGCGCTTCATAGATACAGAGAAAAACCCAACAATCATATGACCCCCTATGAGCAAGCACTTTGGCGACAGTGGGAAGGAAAAACTCCCTTTTAACAGGAAGAAACCTCCGGCAGAACCAGGCTCAGGGAGGGGCGGCCATCTGCTGCGACCGGTTGGGGTGAGAGAAGGAAGACAGGATAAAGACATGCTGTGGAAGAGAGACAGAGGTTAATAACAGATATGATTCAATGCAGAGAGGTCTATTAATACATAGTGAGTGAGAAAGGTGACTGGAAAGGAAAAACTCAATGCATCATGGGAATCCCCCGGCAGCCTACATCTATTGCAGCATAACAAAGGGAGGATTCAGGGTCACCTGGTCCAGCCCTAACTATATGCTTTAGAAAAAAGGAAAGTTTTAAGCCTAATCTTAAAAGTAGAGATAGTGTCTGTCTCCTGAATCCAAACTGGAAGCTGGTTCCACAGAAGAGGGGCCTGAAAACTGAAGGCTCTCCCTCCCATTCTACTTTTAAATACTCTAGGAACAACAAGTAGGCCTGCAGAGCGAGAGCGGAGTGCTCTAATAGGGTGATATGGTACTACAAGGTCATTAAGATAAGATGGGGCCTGATTATTTAAGACCTTGTATGTGAGGAGCAGGATTTTGAATTCAATTCTGGATTTAACAGGAAGCCAATGAAGGGAAGCCAAAACAGGAGAAATATGCTCTCTCTTTCTAGTCCCTGTCAGGACTCTTGCTGCAGCATTTTGGATTAGCTGAAGGCTTTTCAGTGAGTTTTTTGGACATCCTGATAATAATGAATTACAGTAGTCCAGCCTGGAAGTAATAAATGCATGAACTAGTTTTTCAGCGTCACTCTGAGACAGGATATTTCTAATTTTAGAGATGTTGCGCAAATGGAAGAAAGCAGTCTTACATATTTGTTTAATATGTGCGTTGAAGGACATGTCCTGGTCAAAAATGACTCCAAGGTTCCTCACCGCGTTACTGGAGGCCAAGGTAATGCCATCCAGAGTAAGAATCTGATTAGATACCATATTTCTAAGATTTTCAGGGCCGAGTACAATAACCTCAGTTTTATCTGAATTAAGAAGCAGAAAGTTAGCGGCCATCCAGGTCTTTATGTCTTTAAGACATTCCTGCAGTTTAACTAATTGGTGTGTGTTATCTGGCTTCATGGACAGATAGAGCTGGGTGTCATCTGCATAGCAGTGAAAATGTATGCTATGTCTTCTAATGATACTGCCTAAGGGAAGCATGTATAATGTAAACAGAATTGGTCCTAGCACTGAACCCTGTGGAACTCCATAATTAACCTCAGTGTGTGAAGAGGACTCTCCATTTACATGCACAAATTGGAGTCTATTAGATAGATATGATACAAACCACTGCAGCGCAGTACTTGTAATACCTACAGCATGTTCTAATCGCTCTAATAGGATATTATGATCAACAGTATCGAACGCTGCACTGAGGTCTAGCAGGACAAGCACAGAGATGAGTCCACTGTCAGAGGCCATAAGAAGATCATTTGTAACCTTCACTAAAGCTGTTTCTGTGCTGTGCTGAGCTCTGAAACCTGACTGAAACTCTTCAAATAAACCATTCCTCTGCAGATGATCTGTTAGCTGTTTGACAACTACTCTTTCAAGGATTTTTGATATGAAAGGAAGGTTGGAGATTGGCCTATAATTAGCTAAGACTGCTGGGTCTAGAGATGGCTTTTTGAGTAAAGGTTTAACTACAGCCAGCTTGAAGGCCTGTGGTACATAGCCGATTATTAGAGATAGGTTGATCATATTTAAGATCGAAGAATTAATTAATGGCAGGACTTCTTTGAGCAGTTTTGTAGGAATGGGGTCTAAAAGACACGTTGATGGTTTGGAGGAAGTAATTATTGAAGTTAACTCAGAAAGATCAATTGGAGAAAAAGAGTCTAACTTAATATCAATGGTACTAAGAGTAGCTGTAGATAATATTACATCTGTGGGATGATTATTGGTAATTTTTTCTCTAATGATAAAAATTTTATTTGTGAAGAAGTTCATGAAGTCATTACTAGTTAACGTTAAAGGGATGGTTGGCTCAAAAGAGCTCTGACTTTTTGTCAGCCTGGCTACAGTGCTGAAGAGAAACCTAGGGTTGTTCTTATTTTCTTCAATCAGTGATGAATAGTAAGATGTTCTGGCTTTGCGGAGGGCTTTCTTATAAAGCAGCAAACTATTTCTCCAGGCTAAATGATGATCCTCTAGATTTGTGACACGCCATTTCCTCTCCAGATTACGAGTCATCTGCTTTAGGGTACGTGTTTCAGAATTATACCACGGAGTCAGGTACTTCTGATTTGAGGCCTTAGTTTTCACAGGAGCTACAGTATCCAGAGTCGTACGTAGTGAGGAGGTGAAATTATTAACAAGATAATCGACCTCTGTTGGGGTAGCGTTCAGATAGCTGCTTTGCTCTGTGTTGGTACAGGGCATTGGAGATGATAACAGTGGGTGGATTATATTCTTAAACTTAGTTACAGTGCTTTCAGAAAGACATCTACTTTGATAAAGTCTACTCTTCACCGCTGTGTAATCAATTATTGTAAAAGTAAATGTTATCAGGAAATGATCAGACAGGAGAGGGTTTTCAGGAAACACTGTTAAATGTTCAGGTTCGATGCCATATGTTAAAACAAGATCTAGAGTGTGATTAATAGAGTGTGTCCCTCTATTTAGAAAGGCAGAGGAGTCACGGTGTGATTATTTTACGTGTAGTTGTTTTTTTCCTGTGTAATAATGTTCAACATTGCTATCAATACATTTTTAAATCCCTCTGCAAAATGGGTTCAAAAACATAAACAGCTGTGGGATATTGTTTGTCCGTGATTTGAACTGGGGGAAAAAATTGTGGCAGGATCAGCCTGATATTATTTGTATCCCACTGTACCTTTACTGTATAAAGAGCTAACATCTCCAACATGTCAGGAGTAGTTAGTCATTACAACAAATGTTTGTGAACTAAAAATCAAGAATGTGGGATACTGTTTGTCCGTGATTTGAACAGCCCAGCGCTGCTCCCAACGAAGGGGAAAACAATTCTGCAGGGAGACCTACCTCGGCACTTGTGCAGGTGAAGCCAAAGGGAAGACATGCTTCACCATATTTTCTAGTCTTTGGCTTAGAATGAAGTTGGTTTGGAAACATCTCATGCTTTTCGTTTGTGTAGGCGCCCGTGCCAGCAGTGCCCAAGCGTTGTTTTTTTTTCCCTTTTCATGCCGCGACCCCCTGCAATGGCTCTGCGCCCCCCCTAGGGGGCGGGCCCCACACTTTGGGAAGGTCTGCATTAATGCTGTTGCCGTTGATCTGTTTCATTGAAATCCGAACTGACTTTCACTTAAAAGTTGATGTTTTTCAGTAAAACTATCAAATCTTTGTGCAAAGAGTTTTTCAAGCACTTTAGAAAACTGTGATACCAATGATACCGGTCTATAATTGTTAAAACTATGTCTGTCTCCTGATTTATAAAGGGGGATAATGTTTGCCACTTTCATTCGGTCAGGAAATAAACCTGTATAAAACAAAAGATTAAAAATATAACAGATAGGTTTGATTATACAATCCAAGGTCTTTTTTACTATAACCATGTCTAACCCATCACAGTCAGTGGATGTCTTATTTTTAGATTTTACTGCAATAGCTATAATTTCTTTTTCAGTGATATCCCCTCAAAACATAGACTTTACCACTCTATCTCCTTTCCATTTGTCATTCTGAATCATCCTGTTTTGTAATTAAGTTTGCCAGATTTCTCATAATTAATACTAACTTATTTTTATAAACTTTATATTTCATTTCAGCAGGCTTTGTTCTAAGTTTTATATAATCTCTATACAGTTTATTTTTCTTTTTACACACATTTTTTAGCCCTTTTGTTATCCATGGTTTACCAGTAGTTTTCTTTTTCTTTTGCTTATATAATACCAGTGGACACACAAATAACATCAGCTTAATTTTCTCTTCTTCAGTAAGTCTGGCCCATTAGCAAGCAGACTTCTACCATCCTCCTGAAGAACTGTGAAGCAGGTTTGTCATTCCAAAATGAATAAATGCTGCTTTTACAATCACCTGGAATTGCTCTGTTTTGGCTTTCAGCTCATGTGCACCATTGATAAGCTGCAATCAAGATCAGCAGCTTTTTAGCATCTATTTTTATCAAGACTTGATTCTTCCTTTCACTCATTTTGTTTTCTCTCTGATCCTTATTTATCTTATCCTGCTTTTGCACAACTTCATCTGTTTCGATTTTCACTTTTTGCACTTGTGCTTACTTCTTTGAAATGACAGTGTTTGTGTTGCCCTTAAGGCGTTTCTCTGAATAAATAGGTTCATAAATTTGAAATAAATAATTCTAAAAAGATTTGCCATTAAAAATTAATATGTGTTGTTAAAATGAATAATTCATGTTGTATATACGTTTTAGTTAAAAGGAAAATATCGCTAAAATGTATTTCCCGTTCTGGCGGGGCACTTCCGGTTCCGGTAAAGCACTTCCGGTTTTGGTCAAGCGCTCGGTTTTGCTGAGAAACAGGCTCCTCATGTTAAAGGCAGTATGGAGATGTAATCAAATGCCATCTACTCCGAATTATCAGGCCGGAACGCCGTAAGTTACTTTATATGACAGTTTGTACAGATAACTTTGGATATTAATGTGTATTTGCTAACATGAATGTTTTAGTGAGAGTAATGCACTTTATTGATGTAAACATGCTTCTGCCTGTTGAGATGGAGTTTATTTTCTGTCATTTCAGTTTTCACCACATGTTCATGGAGACAATTAAACAAGCTGCAACTAAACTCCAGGGTCTTCATTTGTGGTTTAACTCGGTGTCACCAACATCCTCGTTGAAAACACTACAGTGAAAAGGCGGCTACTGGTGATTCATCACGGTCAAAATGGCATCCAGTAACAAGTCTGCACGCAGTTTAAGGACCAGCCGCTCATCTGGATCAGCAGTAAGCGCTGCCCATGCTCGAGCTAAAGCAGAGGCTGCCAAGGTGAGAGCATGCTATGCAACAAAAGAAGCACAGTTGAAGGTCGAAAAAGCTCAAAGCGAACTGGAAAAGGCAAAAATAGATGCAGAATTAGAAGTGTTAACATTACAGAGGGAAGCTGACGCTGCTGTAGCTGAAGCAGAAGTGCTAGAGGAAGCTGAAGCTATACAAGAAGAACCTGAGAGTAGAAAATCTCCATCAGAAAGCGTAAAATTAGAACGTACAAATGAATATGTACGATCTCAAATGGAGACCAAGCTATCTCCCAGTCCACAAAAATTACCAACCACTTCTTGCCCCCAAGCAAGTTCACCCAACACATTTGTAACGTGGCATCCCTCTGAAGAAGGCAATTTAGAGCCACAACCCATCAACTTTGAAACAAGACTTACCAAAGATAATATTGCTGCTCTAAATAAGCCCAGCCAGCTGAAAGGTGAAACAAAACCTAAAGTGGAGAAACAAAGTACCTCTCTCAACCCATGCGGCTCACCATTCGTACCTCAGCATAACTATAACACCACGGCCAGCATTTTAAATCCAGCAGAGCCCTTTGCCCAATACATGGCACGTCGAGATTTAATAATCTCAGGCCTTTACCAGTTCGACGATAGGCCAGAGAACTACAGAGCATGGTGCTCTTCATTTACCAGTGCAACAGCTGAAGTCCAACTCACCCCCATTCAAGAGCTAGATCTCATGACAAAGTGGTTAGGGAGAGAGTCAAGTGATCAGGTGAAACGCATACGTTCAGTATATGTCAACAACCCCACATTAGCTCTATGCAAAGCATGGGAAAGACTGAATGAATGTTATGCAGCATCAGAAATAATCGAAAGGTCACTTTTCCAACGGTTGGACAGTTTCCCCAAAATAACAGTCAAAGATCATGTCAAGCTTCGTGAACTAGGAGATTTACTGCAAGAGATTCAAGGCGCTAAGGAAGACGGCCATCTGCCTGGTCTACTCTATCTGGACACTTCTCGTGGAATCAGCCCAATCGTAGACAAACTCCCATATGGACTTCAGGAGAGGTGGATGTCACACGGCTCTCAATATAAAGAGAACAACCAAGGCTGTTTCCCACCTTTTGAGTACTTCTGTGAATTCATATGTAAAGAGGCAAAGAAACGCAATGATCCAAGTTTCCAACAGCAAAACTTAAAACCAGAAAAACCTTTTGCAAAAAACTTAAATTCCAGCAAGCCAATTACTGTACACAAAACCTATATTTCTCCCCCTAACAAGGACTTTAACCGGAACTGCCCACTACATAACAAGCCACACCCGCTCAAAAGATGCAGAACATTTAGGAATAAAGCACTGGACGAAAGGAAGGCCTTCCTCAAAGAGAAAGGATTGTGCTTCAGATGCTGTTCTTCAGATACTCATCTTGCGAAGGAATGCAAATCTTCGGTAAAGTGTTCTGAATGTGACAGCACAAGTCACGATGCAGCCATGCATCCCGGTCCTCCACCACAGACCAACAACGCTCCACCTCCGGCACAAGAGAATGGCGGGGAGAGAGAAAACAGTCATGACATGGTTGATGTCACAACAAGCTGCACAGACGTGTGCGGTCCAGGTCAGTGGGGACGTTCATGTTCCAAGATATGTCTCACATGGGTGTACCCTAAAGGTGACAAAGACAGAGCTGTTAAGGCATATGTAATACTAGACGATCAGAGCAATCGTTCTTTAGCCAAGCCTGAGTTCTTCGAACTTTTTGACATTAAAAGTGAACCTTTCTCCTACAATCTTAGAACATGCTCTGGTGTTGTAGAAACATGGGGTAAAATAGCTGAAGGCTTCCATATCGAGTCACTGGATAGGTCAGTGGTGATCCCTCTACCATCGCTCATAGAGTGTCAGGACATCCCTAACAATAGGAATGAAATCCCAACTCCCAGCGCAGTGCTACACCAGCCGCACCTCCGTACCATAGCAAAGTACATCCCAGAGCTAGACCCTAAAGCCGAAATACTCCTGCTACTAGGGAGAGACATTTTACAGGCACACAAGGTCAGGCAGAGAATTAACGGCCCCCATAATGCCCCCTTCGCCCAGCGCCTAGACCTAGGGTGGGTTGTAGTTGGGGAGGTCTGTCTGGGTAATGTCCATAGGCCTACAGTCAGCACCCTGAAGACAGTCGTTCTGGAAAATGGCCGCCCTACAGTTTTCAAACCATGCAGTAGCCTCCTGCAACTCAAAGAAATGCCACACACAAACAGGCCAGGTAAAGCGCCCGAACAAACTCTGGGTCAAACAGTTTTTAACCGGACAGATAACGACAACAAACCAGCTCACTCAATACAGGACACTCTCTTTCTAAATATGATGGACAATACTATGTACAGAGACGTGGACAACAGTTGGGTCGCCCCACTTCCATTTAAGGAACCCCGCCAGCAATTACCAAACAACAGACAGCAGGCAGCCACGAGGTTCTCCTCCTTAAAACGCACCCTTAATAGGAAACCTGAAATGCGGGAGCATTATGTGGCCTTCATGGAAAAAATCCTCTCCAATGGTCACGCTGAGGTGGCCCCCCCACTGGAAAAGGGAGAAGAGTGTTGGTATCTTCCAACATTTGGAGTCTACCACCCCCAAAAACCCAATCAGATCAGGGTTGTCTTCGATTCTAGCGCCCAGTACTTGGGTGTCTCTCTTAACAGTGTCCTCCTTACTGGCCCTGATTTAAACAACACACTTGTCGGAGTTCTTCTCCGCTTCCGGACAGAAAGTGTTGCAATCATGGCAGATATACAGCAAATGTTTCACTGTTTTATGGTACGCGAAGACCACCGCAACTTCCTCCGTTTTCTGTGGCATAGAGACAACAACCCAAACAACGAAGTTGTCGAGTACCGGATGAAAGTCCACGTGTTTGGCAACTCAACATCCCCCGCTGTTGCCATTTATGGACTACGCAAGGCCATCAGAGCAGGTTCGAAAGACTATGGTGCAGATACAGTAAAGTTCGTGGAGAGGCACTTTTACGTAGATGACGGCTTGATCTCTGTCCCCTCTCCTGCTGAGGCTATAGACTTGCTTCAAAGAACACAAGCCTCACTCGCTGAATCCAACCTACACCTGCATAAGTTCGTTTCCAACTCTCAGGCAGTTATGCAGGCCTTCTGCCCAGAAGATTGTGCTCCTGTCATTAAAAACTTAGATTTAAGTGGTGAAGAGATACAATCCCAGCGAAGCCTTGGACTCATTTGGGAAATAACAAGAGACACATTCACTTACTCAGTGGCCACCTCAAGCAAGCCATTCACTCGCCGTGGCGTATTGTCCTCTGTCAATAGCGTCTTCGATCCCCTGGGCCTATTGGCACCCATTACAATCCAAGGAAGGGCCCTACTCAGAGAGCTTACTTCAGAATGTTCAGATTGGGACGTACCCCTTCCAGAGGACAAACGAAGCAGATGGGAAACATGGAGAAATTCCCTTCAGGATCTAAGAGAACTACATGTTCCCAGAACCTACACATCCACCTCACTAAGTCGAGCAAAGCGAAAGGAACTGTGTTTGTTCTCAGATGCATCTACTAAGGCCATAGGAGCTGTGGCCTACTTAAAGGCAGTTCAAACAGATGGGAAGGTCGAGGTTGGGTTCATAATGGGCAAAGCAAAACTAGCCCCCCTGTCAGAACCTACAATACCAAGACTTGAACTATGTGCAGCCGTCTTGGCAGCAGAAATGGCTGACCTCATCCAAGATGAGTTAGACTTAGACTTTGATGCAGTGCATTTCTATACGGACAGTAAAGTAGTGCTTGGCTACATCTGTAATGAGTCAAAAAGGTTTTACACATACGTTCACAACAGAGTACAGCGCATTCGCCAGTCATCTAAGCCAGAACAGTGGCATTATGTGCGCACAGAGGAAAATCCAGCAGACCATGCGTCTAGGTCACTGTCGGCATTCCAACTAAAAAAGTCCACCTGGTTCACCGGACCACCCTTCATCCACCGTCCTGGCGCAGAGACAACACAACTGAGTGGAAGGTTTGACCTGATTGAACCAGATAAAGACTCAGAAATTAGACCAGAAGTAAAAACTTACGTCACTCACCTCCAAGTACTCATCTGTAAGCGTTTTGAGCACTTTTCTACTTTTCAGTCTTTAGTCAGAGCCATAGCAAATCTTATCCACATTGCAAAGTCCTTCAATGGGACTAATCCAAACAAAAAATGCAAAGGCTGGCACAAATGTCATCTGCCTCAAACTCCAGAGGAGATTGCTCAAGCAAAAACTGTCATCTTCAAAGAGACACAGAAGGCATACTTTGAGAAGGAACTTTCTGCCCTTGATGCTGGCAAGCCAATCTCAAAACAGAGCCCCCTCAAGAAGCTCAGCCCAATGTTACAGGACAGTCTCATTTCTGTTGGAGGCCGACTCAAACACGCAGAAATTGAGAGTGTTGAAAAGAGCCCAGTAATTCTTCCAAAAAACAGTCACATCTCCCTTCTGCTCACTCGCCATTATCACGAGCTAACAAGGCACCAAGGTCGTCATCTGACGGAAGGAGCAATCAGAGCTGCTGGGCTGTGGGTTTTAGGCGGCAAAAAACTAGTCAATTCAGTAATCCACAAATGTTTAACCTGCCGCAAACTACGTGGAAAACAAGAACAACAACTCATGGCGGACCTACCACCTGAACGCCTAAAAACTTGTCCTCCTTTCACCTACGTCGGCCTTGATGTCTTTGGACCGTGGTCCATAACAACCAGGCGTACCAGGGGCGGAGTAGCTGAAAGTAAGCGGTGGGCCATCATGTTTACCTGCATGAGTTCGAGAGCTGTGCATATTGAGGTAATCGAATCTCTGGACACATCCAGCTGCATAAACGCCCTCCGCCGCTTCTTCGCCCTGAGAGGCCCCGCCAAACAGCTGCTATCTGACCGTGGCACCAATTTTATTAGCACTTCAAAGGAACTTGGAATGGATAAATCACTCCAACAGTGCCTAACTGTCCAAGGCTGCAGTTGGGAGTTTAATCCACCACACGCATCCCACATGGGAGGCTCTTGGGAGCGCATGATCGGAGTCGCCCGCAGAATCCTGGACTCCATGCTACTACAAAATAAGGTTCAACTGACTCACGACGTGTTATGCACACTCATGGCTGAGGTTACAGCCATAATAAATGCAAGGCCGCTCGTCCCAGTATCCTCTGATCCAGAGAACCCCTTCGTCCTATCCCCTTCAATGCTCCTTACGCAGAAATCTTGCCTCCTATCCCCACCTGGAGACTTTTCGGATAAAGACCTCTACAACAAACAATGGAGACGGGTCCTAGCCCTTTCCAACCAGTTCTGGACACGCTGGAGGCGAGAGTATCTACCCACATTGCAGCAAAGGCAGAAATGGACCGGGTCGCGCAGAAACCTCCAAGTTGGTGACCTGGTTCTGCTCAAGGACAAGCAGGTTGCACGAAACAGCTGGCCCATGGCCAGGGTCACTGCCACATTCCCAAGCAAGGACGATCGAGTAAGGAAAATTGAGGTAAAGATATGTACTGAAGGGTGCATAAAGACATTTTTGCGACCAGTTACAGAAGTTATCCTCCTCATGCCAAAGGACTGAATGCATAATGTTCGTTTAGCATAGTGGCCTCGAGAGGCCAGGCGGGGAGTGTGTTGCCTTTAAGGCGTTTCTCTGAATAAATAGGTTCATAAATTTGAAATAAATAATTCTAAAAAGATTTGCCATTAAAAATTAATATGTGTTGTTAAAATGAATAATTCATGTTGTATATACGTTTTAGTTAAAAGGAAAATATCGCTAAAATGTATTTCCCGTTCTGGCGGGGCACTTCCGGTTCCGGTAAAGCACTTCCGGTTTTGGTCAAGCGCTCGGTTTTGCTGAGAAACAGGCTCCTCATGTTAAAGGCAGTATGGAGATGTAATCAAATGCCATCTACTCCGAATTATCAGGCCGGAACGCCGTAAGTTACTTTATATGACAGTTTGTACAGATAACTTTGGATATTAATGTGTATTTGCTAACATGAATGTTTTAGTGAGAGTAATGCACTTTATTGATGTAAACATGCTTCTGCCTGTTGAGATGGAGTTTATTTTCTGTCATTTCAGTTTTCACCACATGTTCATGGAGACAATTAAACAAGCTGCAACTAAACTCCAGGGTCTTCATTTGTGGTTTAACTCGGTGTCACCAACATCCTCGTTGAAAACACTACAGTGTTTTTCCCGTACAGCTCCACGCCTTGGTGTTCCCCTGGACAAGCTGGATGAGGTGACCAGGGAGAGGGAGGTCTGGGCTTCTCTGCTTCAGCTGCTGCCCCCCCATAAACACAAGAAAATGGATGGATGTATATTTCTGAGTGAAATGATGGCTGAAGTTAGATAAAGTTCTTATCTGCCTGCTAGTGAAATGGTGATTATTTTGGACTCAAAATTACATGTGTAATAAGTTAATAAGAAAAGTTAATAAGAAAAGACTTTTCAAATGGCTGCTGCAACTTTGCTATTTATTAGATAAATCAGATGCATACAATAATATTATGACTGCATTAGATATTGTCAGCTCATATGGCTGAAGGTATACAGAACAGTTTCAAACATCAACTGATTGAATCCATGAATTTGAAAACGTGCTTCTAAGTGAAAGATACAGACATGTACAGACTGTTCAACAGTCAGAGTAAAGTATTTGAATTGGAGAGTTACAAGTATTTACTTGACCATAAACTGTGTTTTGAACGTCATGCTGATGTTGCTACTAAAAAAGTTAAGCAAAGACTGCTCTTTGAGCTCATCTGAGATGTTGTCCTTGTTTTACACACGTTTTATTGAATCTGTTGTGTCTTTCTGTATTGCTGCTTGGTTTTGTAACATGACTGTGAAGAACAAGGATCGGCTGGGACTTTTGGTAAAAACTGCGAGCACAATCTCAGGGCATTGGCAAGATGGACCTTTGGCCATTTATAGCAAAAATATGCTTATGACGACTCATTATATTATTAATAGTTTTAACCACCTAATTCCAAGTGAGTTTGACTTGTTGCCCTCTGGATATAATTTTATAAAACCTTTGAGGAAGACCAAAAGATTTCCCCTTGTGGGACGATAAAGTATTTGAATTGAGTTGAATTGCTTCTCTAACAGGACACTATTTACACTCAACTCAGCACAGACACACTGAGGACCCAAACCAGACTCTGAACCCAGGATAAAGAGGTTCAGTGAATGTGGTGTTGAAGGTGTGGAGGTGGATCAGAGTGTCAGAGGAGACTCTGTAGAAGGACAGAGTGCCAGCAGGACAGTCCACATACACTGCTACTCTCTTAGAGCCAAAGGAGGAGGAGATGGCTGATGTTTCGTTATTGTGCCAGACAGAACGAGGACCATCATCAGAGCAGTTCAGACTCCAGGACTGATCATTAAATCCAAACTCAGCATCTTTACTGCCTCCTTTCCTTCTAATGCTTCTGTAACTCACTGATATATAAACGTCTCCGCTCCACTCGACCTCCCAGTAACAGCGACCAGTCAGACCATTTCTACACAGCAGCTGAGGCCAATAAATAAATCTGTCTGGATGATCAGGATATGACTGAACCTCCTCCACATGTGTCACCTTCCTGTTGTTGTCAGACAGTTGGAGCTTTGTGTGCACTGTGTTTGTGTCGATTGTGAGTTGACAGGAATCTGATGGAGAGAACAAACACAATCCAGCTGCAGTTATTGATCCATCATCTGTTCATTGATTGACACTTTGATGATGACTCCTGACATGATGAAGATGGTTGAATGTGTGCTGCTTTGTTTTCATGAATCCCATTAAAAACACACTTACACTTCCTCAGACCTGGTCTCAACCATCGGACTCCAGCAGGCTCCACCCTGAAAGGAGGAGGGGGGTCAGAGCAGCACAGTCAGCATGCACACATGGACATTACATGGCTCTCATACACAGACTGTTAGACACTGATAAAGGAACAGTCCAACATTTTCACAAATACACTTTAATCCATACATGGATCAAACTGCTGATGATTTGGACTGATCCTGGATCTGTCAGTACACCACTGTATTTAATGAAGTTGTCAGGTTTCATGGGTGAGTTCAAGGTTGAGGGTGAATTCATGATTTGGTTTTGTTTTATGAAAAATGTATCCCTAGCTTTTCTTGATTATCATTTCGTTTCCCTTTCTAATCCCTCTCTGTGTCCATCTGTTTTCCCCATTTAGTTGTGTAAAGTTAGTCTATTCTCCCCAGTTGGACATGTCTCTGTATTTGTTTTTACCATTTTGTCTATCTTTGTCTTTTCTCAGTTTTCTGTTTCCTTTTTTAACTTTGATAGTCCTGCTACAACTGTAGCTTGCCTCCACCGGTGTATGAATGTGAGAGTGAATGGGTGGATGACTGGGTGTGTAAAGCGCTTTGGAGTCCCTAGGGGGGACTAGTAAAAGCGCTATACAAATACAGGCCATTTACCATTTACTTCCTTTTGAGTTATGGTCAGTTTTTTTTCCCCATTTTCCCATTAATTAGATTTTGTTCAGCTGTGATCCCCGCCTTTCCACTTTGCCCTCTTTTACATTATTATATGTATATTTAAGTTCTTGGTTTTCATCCCCTCATGCTGTGTGGTCTTGCCCTGTTTGATTTTCTCATTTGTGAATATCAGCAATTAGTGAAGCCTTGAAGCTTGTATTGAAAAAAGATTAATTACTCAATGGTTTTCAACACAGTCCTCTTTGGTGGCATTTGGTAGAAAATATGAAGAGTAGCTTTAATCTGGAAATGAAAACAAACTGTTTCACTATGATCACTCTGTCTGCAGAGCTCAGTTCATAAATTCTATTTAATATCAAGTGAAAATTCTGTGTGATATCAGGCTGCCATTGTGGTGCTTTGAACATTTAATTTTGGGGGTGAAAACATAATGTTGTGACTATTTGATTAATAAATAATTTTGATGATGGTGTCTTCTTGCAGATTCATTGTCACTTTCTGTCAGGTAGTCACACTGTCATGACATTCTTATGGCAAAGGCAAAAAACTTTCCCTTTTTAAACGTGGTCGGGTTGTTGAACTGCATAAGCAGGGTCTTTCACAGCACGCCATCGCTGCTGACGTGTGATGGAGTAAGACAGTCATTTGGAATTTCTTAAATGATTCTGAGGGTTATGGAACAAAACTGTCAAGTGGAAGATGCAAAAAACATTTCACCAGCACTGAGCCAGAGGATCCAATTGGTTGTCCATCAAGACAGTGGACGATCCTCAACTCAAATTAAGGCCATTACTGGTGCCAACTGCAGCCCTATAACCATCTGACGGCACCTGAGAGTGAAAGGCTTCATAAACAAATAACGTCTTCAAAGGCCTCGTCTCCTTGAATGCAACATAACTGAACTTTTAGACTTTGCAAGAAAGCATCAAACATGGGACACTGAAAGGTGGAAGAAAGTTTTATTCTCTGATGAGAAAAAAATTTACTTGGTTCTGGTGGTATCCAATGTTACTAGCATGACAAGCAGATCCCATGTAAGAGGTTTTGTACGCGCCACAGTAGAGGGGACACCATAATTGTCTGGGGTGCTTTTTCCTAGTGAAACAATGTGCTCCAGGACAGATTTAAAAACACAGACTGGAATAGGTTCACCCACACAGACCTGGACCAGTACGCCTCATCTGTACTGGATTACATCTCCGAAACCACAGACAGTGTCACCACCCAGAAACGGATCACCATGTACCCCAACCAGAAGCCTTGGATGAACCGGGATGTTCGTCTCCTCCTGAAGGCCCGCAACACTGCCTTTAGGTCAGGAGATGCACACGCCTACAGCACAGCCAGGGCTAATCTAAAGAAGGGCATCAAAAAAGCCAAACACCATTACAAAAAGAAGGTAGAAGAACACTTCTCCAACTCCAACCCCCGACGCATGTGGCAAAGACTCCAGACCATTACAGACTACAGGACCACCAAACCCTCCCCCGCATCCTCTGATGTCCCCTTCCTCAACGAGCTCAACAACTTTTATGCTCGTTTTGAGCGAGGGAACCCCACAACCACAACCAAAGCAGACATGACGCCAGACCACCAACCTCTGACTCTCTCCCCCACCGATGTAGGAGCGGTGCTGAGCAGGATCAATGTCCACAAGGCTGCAGGTCCCGATGGCATCCCCGGGCGTGTTCTCAGAGCATGTTCTGGGGAGCTTGCAGGAGTGCTCACAGACATATTCAACCTGTCCTTGGCCCACGCTGTGGTACCGGCCTGCTTCAAATCCACCTCCATCGTCCCGATACCCAAAAACTCCAACCCATCTTGCCTCAATGACTACCGCCCAGTAGCACTCACCCCCATCATCACTAAGTGCTTAGAGCAGCTGGTCCTAGCACACTTCAAATCCTGTCTCCCCCCCACCCTGGACCCCCACCAATTCGCATACCGCCAGAACAGGAGCACAGAGGATGCAGTCTCCATCGCACTGCACTCTGTCCTCTCACACCTGGACAACAACAACACCTACGCCAGAATGCTGTTTATAGACTTCAGTTCAGCATTCAATACAATCCACCCCTCACAACTCATCAGGAAACTGACAGACCTGGGCATCAGCTCCCTCATCTGCAAATGGTTACTGGACTTCCTGACCAACCGCCCCCAACATGTCCGGCTGGATAACCACCTGTCCTCAGACATCCTGGTGAACTTCTATCGCTGCACCATCGAGAGCATCCTGACCAACTGTATAACAGTCTGGTACGGGAACTGCTCTGCCTCGGACCGGAAGGCGTTGCAGAGGGTTGTGAAAACTGCCCAGCGCATCGCCGGAGCACCACTTCCTGCCATAAAAGACATCTACAGGAAGCGGTGTCTGAAAAGGGCTGGGAAAATCATCAAAGACCCCAGTCACCCATCACATGGACTCTTTCCCCTCCTGCCCTCTGGGAGGCGCCACAGGAGCCTCCGGACTAAGACCACCAGGTACCGGAACAGCTTCTTCCCCACAGCTGTCAGACTCCTGAACTCTGCCTCCTGACATCTGACCCACATTAAACTCATGGACTGAACATACACACCCCCACAATGGACAACTGTACCCTCAAACACAATAATAACATGGAGTGAACCACCACTCACAACCACTAGCACTTTATATAGCCTCTGTAGAAACTATCTACACCCTCACTTATCTTAACTGCACTACTGTATAGCTCTGTGTAAATAATCATTCTGTACATTCGATAATTTTTAATCCTACAACTGTTTACAACTTGCATAGTTCCCATTTCTGTACAGCTGTATATCTCAGATTCTGTAAAGTTATTTATTTCATATTCTGTATAGTTTTTCATATTTATATCCTGTTCATAGCCTGTACATAGCTTGTACTCACTACAGCCTGTACATACTTATAGTTATAGAATATTCACAACATACTTCATACCGTGTACATTATAACATACCATAATAGACCCATTTCTGTAATATACTCACATATCTATATTATTGCTAATATATATTGTAATATATCTATATCACTAAAGCACTTCTGGATGGATGCAAACTGCATTTCGTTGCCCTGTACCTGTGCATGTGCAATGACAATAAAGTTGAATTCTATTCTATTCTATTCTTTGTCTCACTCCCATTTCTTCTTGTTGCATGTTTTTCTGTCATTTCTCAAGTGGTCTTAAACTTTTGTTCTGGAGTGTATAATAATGTACAACACACTGTGGTAGGCTGGGAGTAATGCTTGCCCTCCACAAAAGCATGTGGAGGTCAAGCCTCAACATTTTGGAATTGAACACTGGACAGCTGGTAAGAATTCTTTCATTTAGAAAATCCAAAATCAGAGTGATTTGATATGAGCTAGTGATCTGAGTGACTTGATATTGAGTGAGTGACACTGTGAGTAACACTGAAGGGAAATTAGTATGTAGAAAGAGTAAATTTCTTTGGAATGGCTTTAGAAACTTCTAAAATTTGAATTGAAATGACATATCAACTACGACAGTCCTACAACATCCAGAGCCTGAAGGAGCTCAGTGTAAACCTCATCCACCCTAGACGTCCAGTCACCAAGAAGTTGTTAAACTATCTCAGTGACCTTGCCGCCAGTAATGGCGAGTCATCTCCCTTGTCCCTATACTTTGCTTCCTCTAACAACAGTGTGGTTGCAAGATTAAGTAGGTGCTCTAAGTATTCCTTTCATCACCCAACTATATAACGATTTGGGAACACAGCTGAATTTAATTATAAATGACTCGAGAGGAAGCTTAATAATATCCTATCTGCAAGTCAAGTTAATTTTGTGGACCTTCTCATCTTTGAGGTCTTTGTAATTGTAAAGGTAAAATTTGTGTATGAGTATTAACAGCCACTTTTTTGAAGTCCTTATACATTATTCCAGACTTTAAAAATCGACAGGTCCCTGGGATTTATTTTCCAGCTCTCTAAAGTAAATCCCAGCAAATTCCCAAGTGCCATAGAGCAATAGATGCTATGGGCTTATCACGTTTGCAGAGAAGTACACTGAACACAGTATTTTTTAGAGTGAATTGTTAAATGGTGTCATTTTTATGCTTACCATCTCTACATTGTTTTAACTCTGTGATGAAAGGAATTCCTTTGTCCCCCTCCCCAGCCTCTCGAGGTTCTGGGGGGGGGGGGGGGATGTAGTGTTTTATCACAAGCACATTCTTGTGAAGGTCTGTTTGATGTTTGGTAAGCTTCCTGCCCTTTGTATGGCTTCACTGTGTTATCTATGGTAAACCATACATTGGGTGTAGGGGAGACTACCCTCTTTATGACCAAGGATGTTGCTTCCTGCTTTTATGACTCTTTTGGTCAGCAGGAGCGCACACGCACGCACACACGCACACACACACACACACACACACACACACACACACACACACACACACACACAGCCTTGTCTTAGAACCATGTGGGCTTTGCTTTGCTGTGATGTGTATTGTGTGTGTTTTCCCAATAAAAGTCAGCGAGAGGAGGCCGTCGTTGGGGTCATTTTGTGGTAGATACCAACGAGGCCTCCCTTACAAGTAAATCGATCGATCGCTGACTGTCTTGTTTTCTTCATGATGATTAAGTCTCTAAACCAGCGGGGCTTGTGGAAACACAGACCCAATCAAAGTTCAAGCAAAGATGTTAATCTCGAGAAACACTATGGTCAGAAACGACCTCCCCTCCTATTCATTATTTCTCACTTTCTGACCATGGTGTCCAGTATTTCTTCATGTAAGTGATCACAGAGCTTGCCGTCATCAGCTTGGTTAATGTTTTTGTTTTCCTAGTGGCTTTGATGAACCAAAGGGATTGGAAATGCTAGAATTAGCTCATCTTGAATGAGCCCTTGATTTTTGATCTATTTTTAGTTATTTTGTCCCTATTGGCTGCTGTAGCCTATCACAGTTATCATAGAGCAAGCGGTGGGGTACACCCTGGACAAGTCACCTAACTGTTGCAGAGCTAACACAGGGAGACAAATAACCATTTACACTCACACCTGTGGGCAATTTATAATCACCAATTGTCCTAACCCCACTGACTTCACATTTTTGAACTGTGGGAGGAACATACATGGATCTATTTACATTTTTATCTAGACTTTATGAACAGATAGATTTATGAATAGATTTGGCAAAAGGCACTGTTCCCCCAGACAATATCTTATTTTTATATTTGACTGTTGGTTTTATTGCGAGCAAAGAAAAAAATGTTCTTAAAGAAAGTGTAACAGTTTCCAGCTCTTCCTCCTCTATCAGACATTCTCTCCATACCTGAGAGTGTCCAGTCTCCAGCCTGAATCCTTCAGTCCAGCCGACAGCAGCTTCATTCCTGAGTCACCTGGATGATTGTAGCTCAGATCCAGCTCTCTCAGATGGGAGGGGTTGGAGATCAGAGCTGAGGCTAGACAAGTAAAGCCTTCCTCTGTGATCAGACAGCCTGACAGACTGCACACATAAAGCAGCTATTACTATGTGAAGATGTTAAATAATATGTATTTTTCTTTCAAGATTAGATTTATATAATTGAATGTACTGATGGTTCACAACAGATAGCATTAGTGATCGCAGGTAGTGTCTACATCTGCTTTTGGAAACTATAGAAACCACAAAATGAACCTGTAGTGTGAGGGATTTTAAAGGCTATGAAAAAGAGAGACATCATGATTTGTACACATTTCAAGCAAGGATTTGTACACATTTGTTTTACACTGGGACTTAAATGCAGCTTAAATTTGTGGATCAGTGGAAAGCTGGCAGCATTAAATCTGTCTCAAAACTCCACATGGGCATGCAACATGATCTGTGCGGATCATATTGTACACATTTGCAACATTTTAGATACAGATTTCTCTCCTTATTTTACAATTCTGTCCATCTTGGGATACACATATATATGGGAGCAGGTTTTTTCGAACATGAACTACATGAAGACACGCTGCAGTTCTGCATTAATATTAAACTTACCTTTTGCAGCCATAAGCATGTACGTATGTATGAAATATGGAGGAGCTCTGCAGTGATGTTCAAAAACAGAAATTAGACTAAAAAGTGAGAACAGTATCATTTAATATATTTAAAATGTACTGAAGTCATAACTACACATAAATAGTTGTCATTACTATTCTATTTTAAAATTATTGGCATACTGCTATGATCTATTTATTTGAAAGTAGGCTATAGTTTTCCACAAGTGTGAACTCAAATAAACCTGCAAAATTATTTTAAATTTAAAAGTAGCCCTGAGAGTATGGAACGCCAGGACTGCCATAATGAATTAATTAAATACACCATTAAATAATTAATTAAATGTGGCAATAATTAATTAAAATTGGAATTAATTAATTAAATAGTTATGACACATGTAATTAATTAATTATTGACACATGTAATTAATTAATTATTGACACATGTAATTAATTATTTATGTATTTCACATTTTAATTAATTATTGACACATTTAATTAATTATTTAATGATATATTTATTTATTTCATTTTGGCAGTCCTGGCGCCTGGCTCTCGTCATGAAATAATTTTATCTGTCAGCCTCACCCATCAAACTCAGGGGGCGGGGTTAACGCTGCCCATGCAGCTTCTCTAACATTTGATTGGTTGCCGTGCAAAGTAAGTCAAAACAGGTCGATCCTAGATAATCGATTGCTTGTGTAGACTTGGGGCAGCCAGGTATCCCAGAATGCAGATCAAATCACAGGCAGCAATGGTGGTGGTGTAGTTTTAAAATACCCCGTTTTTCTGTCACCAGCTACACTTTTAACAGTGTTTTAGCCGCGAATGTCGCACCGTATGTCTGGTCAGGTTGTCAACATAGAACATGTTTGCAAAAGTGCTCAGATGTTTTCAGAGATTTCACTAGCTCTGCTAACAGTTAGCATGCAGAGTGCACCGAGGGGGTTACGTTAACCGGTTTGTTTACATATTCCACTCTCCGTGTTCCACATGTTGCATTCGCAGATTCTCATTTTCACCGAACGATCGTCTCTTTCCGCCTGGTCTTGTGTCTCTGTGCTTCTGTAACATAAAGAACGAGCTGACATTTTTCTCACGAAACCAGCGATCAGCTCAACAGACCCTCAGTTTACCTGCATGCATCCTCCTCCTCATCTGTCAGCTGTTTAACACCTGCTGCTAATTCAAGAAACACGCCTACGTTACCTGGTGATAGTCACAGTTTAACTGGGCAGCCGGTGCTCGATATAACGCAATGTCAGCGCATTTTTCTGCACAAGATAAGTAAATATAGTGTTTTCCCCGAGCGCAGAGCTGCTGGAGCTCGTTTCCTTACAGAGCACTTTATAGGAGAACAGCTTTATCAGCGGCTGATGTCCAATCACCGGCACACAGCTTTCAAACCTCAGCTGAGTTTTAACTCTCAGTGGTTAAACGCTGGACTTCATTCACTCAGGTTCTGTCTGTCGGGTCACGTTTACTTCGCTGTTTTATTTACAACTGAGCAAATCGGTTTGGCTGAGGTTAAAGTTACGTTTCATAACTGCATAGTTTCACAGACGTTTAATGGTTCACTGGCACATGTGTTAGACTGAACTATCATCTAAATATCATCTGTTTTTTAATAGTTATTCAACTGTATTCTAAGCACCAGCTGTCTGTTAGAATGTGATTTTTTTCTCTCTCTGTTGGCAGAGGTATAAAAATGCGCAGGAAAATCTGACGTGCATGGCGAACTTCACCGACGATATTTAGGGAGGAATAAACACACATCAAACATAAATGAACCATTTGTCTGTCTCCATAATTGAGAGAATTTTCTCTTCTTATGTCAACACTCTCTCTCTCTTTTTTTTCGGTCATGTTATGTTTACCTGTCAAAGGCTTGTTACAAACTATGAAACATTGTGCAGACTTCTGGATGTTAGAAGAAAACTAATACTGCTCATGAAGGAGACTAAAGGCAGGAAGGTGTCCTTTAAAACTAAACATGTTAATAGGACCTCCCTGTTTATATCATAGTTTATGATATAGCACGTGTATTTCAGTAATAGCCTGCTGAGGCCACTATACGTGCTGGCCTCATATCAAATGTGAAGGCAGACTGAGTCTATGTTTGACGTTTTTTATATCTAATCTTCCTTTTCAAACATTTAAACAGCAGCGAGTCTGCAGCTGAGGGAACACAAACTCAGGTTTGCTCGTTTCTTGGATTCATTTGGTGATTTATTAAATGTATAACTGTTATTCTAATCTGCTGCTGAGTCTCTTACACTTTTCTTTATGCTGTATATTTTCACGTCTCTGGAATAGTTGGCAGTTAGATAGTCAGCTGGGAAACTTTGTGTTAACTCATGGAGCTGAGGATATCGTGGATATGCTGACCTCGCTGCGTGGTGTACAGAGCGAGGTCAGCATGATTAATATTCACAATAAAAATATTAGCCGAACATCATGAAGTCTGTATGTGTTTCATAGTGTGGAACAACCTTTGTACAGTTAAAGCCAGCAGTTACTACATGACGGAAACACCAACGTTATCTCTTTTATGTGTTTATACACAGGTCACGCTGATTACTGAACAAAAACCCAAAGATCAGATGTTAAACAGATTTATTTGCTCTCTCTCCTCCTTAAACATGTTTTTAATGTTAGTTATAATTCAGACTGAAACCCGTAGGACACATAAGAACATCAGGAAATAAAACATCGATAAATATAACCTCAGTAAAAGAAGTCAGCGGGGGTTACTACAGCTGTGTACCGGGGCCTGCGCTTTGTTGGTGGGATTGCTTGCGAGGCGAGCGGGTCTATCCCACGCTTTGCCGTGAGACTGGGCAGACATCTCCGAAATCATCGAAACACTTTTGCAAAGAGGCTGTATCTTGACAAACCGACCAGACACATGAAGATTAAACCACTACATTCTCGGCTAAAAAAATATTAAAACGGTATTTGGTGACACACAAACAGGGTTTTTCAAAGCTCAGTTCTGTTAGCTTCCACATGCCGGTTGTTGTGTGCTAGAAACAATGGCCACCAGGCCAAAGCAATGGTTTTGACTCGATCAGCGTTAACCCCGCCCCCTGAGTTTGATGGGTGAGGCTGACAGATAAAATTATTTCAAGATGAGAGCCAGGCGTCAGGACTGCCAAAATGAAATAAATAAATACATCATTAAATAATTAATTAAATGTGTCAATAATTAATTAAATGTGTCAATAATTAATTAAAATGTGAAATACATAAATAATTAATTAAATGTGTCAATAATTAATTAATTACATGTGTCATAACTATTTATTTAATTAATTAATTCCAATTTTAATTAATTATTGCCACATTTAATTAATTATTTAATGGTGTATTTAATTAATTTATTATGGCAGTCCTGGCGTTCCATATGAGAGTGGGTTTTTTTCTCTTCTTTAAAGTGTGTGTTAAACAGTTTTAAAAGAATAAAAGGTCTTCTTATTAAGACATCTTATTATTCTTCTATCAAGTATATGTATCATCCTCTCTGAATTCTGAAATATGTCCATTTGTCACTCCCCCACCCACACCATGAACAGAGAAAGAAATGCACATTTAAATTCAGGAAAATCGATTCAATTTAATTAAATTGTTATAGTGCTAAATCACAACTGTTTTTGTTATTTCACAACAATTTCAGACTCAGCTTTATTTGAGGCTATCCACATTGAAATTTGATTAAAGGTTCCAGCTTCTTAACTGTACCATTCTCTTTTTAAAGGGACCAAAAGTAATTGGACAATGCACACAAAGGCTATTCATGGGTTTGTGTAGGCAATTCCTTTTTTATGTCATTATTAGTTAAGTAGATAAAAGGTCTGGAGTTGATTTGAGGTGCGGTGCTTGCATTTGTAAGATTTTGCTGTGAACAGACAACAGTGGTCGAAGGAGCTCTCCATGCTGGTGAAACAAGCCATACTTAAGCTGCAAAAAAAGAAAAAATCCATCCAAGAAATTGCTACAATAACAGGAGCGGCAAAATCTACAGTTTCATACATGCTGAGAAGGAGAGCACTGGGAACTCAGCAGAGCAAAATCACCCGGATGTCCATGAAGACAGTGGTGGGTGATCACAGTATCATTTCCATGGTGAACAGAAACCCCTTTTCACAATAGCCAACTAAGTGAATAACACTCTTCAGGAGGTAGACATATTGATATCCACGTCTATATCCAAGGAACTATATCTATATTGTGACTATTGGATATAACCATATCCAATAGTCGATATCCAAGAAAAAAGAAAACAGAAATAGGACAAATGGAAATAGGAAAAAAAAAAAAAAAACGAAACAGGAAAAAAGGAAAATGGAAATAGGAAAAAGCACTTCCCTTGTGTTTCTGGGAAGACAATAACCCGACGGACCAGTTGCAGGAACCAAAATATGGTAAGAATTGCATTGTGAGACAATTAAAAGAAGTAGAGGATCTATCGGTTTCATTAGAAAAGAAAAGATGAGAGCTAAGTGTGTTAGCTTAACTATTAGCCTAAAAATCCATCATCAGTATCATATGAATCGTAACATCAAAACACGCTTACCTAGCATTTTCTGGTTCATGTCTAATCAATTTAATTGATTTGACATTATTAGGTATATTCCAATCAATGTACATTTGTATTATTGTGTAGTTGGTTATTTGAATTGAATATAAGGGAGTAGATCATAATTTTTCTGACCATCTGTTTAATGACAAAAGGATCCAGGTTCTCATTATGGATACTGAAAGTCGATTAAAAGGAGGCAGACCAAAAGAAATTAAATGATTTGGGGTGGAACATAATTTGTTTTCAAGAATACTTTCTGAACCCACTTTCCGAATAAAAAACAAAGCAGCGTCATTCCTGAAATCTTGCAAAAAATAATAGTTTAACAAATCCAATTGCTAACTGTCTGACAAGCAGTAAAGCAGAAGAAAGGATTTGACTAAAAATGGATGGAAAAAAAAAAAAAAAAAACTACACAAAGGTTGAACAGGTAAGACCACAGACGATTGCAGATTTCAAATATCTAAGCTTCCCATGTTGAGCTTTGTCTTTTGACTTGGTATTCTAACTTAGTTTAGGTTCTCTTTTTATTCAGTCTTTCCTCAACCAGAATCCTAAATTCACAAAAAAACCCAAAAAATACAAACCTCGAAACAGAAGTCTATTTTTATGAAACTATTCTAAATTTATAAAATGGTAATATGAACAAGAAAAATACAAGAAAGAGAAAATAGTGCCACCTGACAACTCTTTAAGAGTCAGTTGTCTATGCAATAAAAAAAAATTTAAATGTCAGTGATCAGTGAGAAAGTCTTAATTCTGACCTGAGAGCTTCCAGTGAACATTTTGGACTTGCTAGTCCTGCAGACAGGAGTTTCACACCTGAATCCTCCAGGTTGTTGTTAGTCAGGTCCAGCTCAGTTACACTGGCGGACGGGCAGCCGAGGACCGAGGACAGGGCTTTGCAGCTTCTCTCTGAGAGGTTACAGCCACTAAGTCTGAAAAACAAAATTGTTAAACAATATTTGCAATGAGTTAACTGGTTGGAGATTTTTATTTTAAAAATAAAAGCATTTTTAAAGTAAAAACTAGACCAGAAAAAAATAATATAATTAATATGAAATATCTAAAAAAAAATGCATTTAATTAATATTCCATGTTTAACTTTGCGTCATTTGCACATTATCTCTAAAATTAGAAACATCCTTTTTCAAAGTGATGCTAAAAAAATACATCTCTTACTTATACACTTGACTGCTATAAATAAATATTATGATGTTGTCCTAAAAACTTCCTTTAAAGCCTTTAGTTGATCCAAAATTCTGCAACAAGATACTGACAGGAGCTAGAAAAAGAGAGCTTATTTCTACCTGTTAAAAGGGAGCTGTTCATTGACATTGACAATCATTCGCACTTACATTTACACCTGCATTCACACCAATGGGCAATTTAGACTAACCAATTAAACTATCCCCACTAACTGCATGTCTTTGGACTGTGGGAGGAAGCCAGAGTACCCAGAGAGAACCCACACAAACATGGGGAGAACATGCAAACTCCATAAAAGAAATACCCCAAACTGATAGTGGAAATGAACTCAGGACCTTCTTGCTGTGAGGCAAATGCTATTTAAACCTCCTTGAGCTGATTGTTGTGATTTGGATGAATGTAACTGAATTGAATTTGGTACTGAAAACAAACTGTGAACCTGTTAAAGTATTGTTTTTGGCCTGTGATTAAAAAGTGGAATCTTGTTAAATCACTGTACATTTTAGAGCCCAATCTTGAAAAGTGACATTTTAAAACATTGCTATCTCTTTCCAGTCCCTGGCATGGCTCTGCTATAGCATTTTTGATCAGCTGCAGGCTTTTCAAGAAGTTTTTAGAACATCCTGACAACAAGAATTAGGCTCCTATCAGTACTAAAAGTATCATATAGTTGATTGTGATGCTAACAATAATTAGGCGCCTCTGTCTCCTATATAGCTGTATACTGTTTTAAAGAGCCAGAAAACCATTAATTTTTTTATTGATTGCAAATGGCTGTGTTGTTGTTAAGTAGAATTCACAGATAAAAAAAAGAAAAAGTTATAATCATGTATGTACTTACAGAGCTTTGTTGGAGGCTTTGACCACTGGCAGCAGCCTCAGAAGAGCCTCCTCTGAAGCAGAGTATTTCTTCAAGTCAAACACATCCAGATCTTCTTCTGATGACAGTAAGATGAAGACCAGAGCTGACCACTGAGCAGGAGACAGTTTATCTGTGGAGAGACTTCGTGAACTTATGGATTTCTGGATCTCCTTTACTAGAGAACGATCATTCAGTTCATTCAGACAGTGGAACAGATTGATGCTTTTCTCTGCAGACAGATTCTCACTGAGCTTCTTCTTGATGTACTGGACTGTTTCTTGATTGGTCTGTGAGCTACTTGCTGTCTGTGTCAGCAGGCCTTGTAGGAGACTCTGACTGGTCTCCAGTGAAAGACCCAGGAGGAAGCGGAGGAACAAGTCCAGGTGTCCATTTGGACTCTGTAAGGCCTTGTCCACAGCACTCTGGTAGAAGTGTGTCTCTGCAGATTCTCCTGTTTCAGACTTCTGGGAGGTTTGTTGTTCTTCCAGCAGATGGAGTCCAGAGTTGATGAAGGTCAGATGGACATGAAGAGCAGCCAGAAACTCCTGAACACTCAGATGGATGAAGCAGAACACCTTGTCCTGGTACAGTCCTCTCTCCTCTTTAAAGATCTGTGTGAACACTCCTGAGTACACCGAGGCTGCTCTGATATCGATGCCACACTCTGTCAGGTCTGATTCATAGAAGATCAGGTTTCCTTCCTGCAGCTGATCAAAAGCCAGTTTTCCCAGAGACTCAATCATCTTCCTGCTCTCTGGACTCCAGTGTGGATCTGTCTCAGCTCCTCCATCATACTTGACCTTCTTCACTTTGGCCTGAACCACCAGGAAGTGGATGTACATCTCAGTCAGGGTCTTGGGCAGCTGTCCTCCCTCTCTGGTTTTCAGCACATCCTCCAGAACTGTAGCAGTGATCCAGCAGAAGACTGGGATGTGACACATGATGTGGAGGCTTCGTGATGTCTCAATGTGGGAGATGATCCTGCTGGTCTGTTTCTTATCACTGAATCTCTTCCCAAAGTACTCCTCCTTCTGTCGATTAGTGAACCCTCTGACCTCTGTCACCATGCCAACACAGTCAGGAGGGATCTGATTGGCTGCTGCAGGTCGTGTGGTTATCCAGAGGCGAGCAGAGGGAAGCAGTTTCCCCCTGATGAGGTTTATCAGCAGCACATCCACTGAGGTGGACTTTCTAGGGTCAGTTAGGATTGTAGTTTTGTGGAAGTCCAGAGGAAGTCGACACTCATCCAGACCATCAAAGATGAACACAACCTGGAAGTCTTCAAAGCTGCAGATTCCTGCTTCTTTGGTTTCAGTAAAGAAGTGATGAACAAGTCCCACCAAGCTGAACTTTTCCTCTTTCAGCACATTCAGCTCTCTGAAAGTGAATGGAAATATGAACTGGATGTCCTGGTTGGCTTTGTCTTCAGCCCAGTCCAGAGTGTATTTCTGTGTTAAGACTGTTTTCCCAATGCCAGCCACTCCCTTTGTCAGCACTGTTCTGATTGGTTCATCTCTTCCAGGTGAGGCTTTAAAGATGTCTTCTTGTCTGATTGTTGTTTCTGGTCTGTCTGGTTTCCTGGATGCTGTTTCAATCTGTCTGACCTCATGTTCATCATTGACCTCTGCAGTCCCTCCCTCTGTGATGTAGAGCTCTGTGTAGATCTGATTCAGAAGGGTTGGGTTTCCTGCTTTAGCGATCCCCTCAAACACACACTGGAACTTCTTCTTCAGGGTAGATTTAAATTCACTCTGAATCCACTTGAATTGCCCCTTGGAATGTCCTATATGTATCAAAAAACAAAACAAAAACAAAAACCACACAATCAAAGATTTGTCATATGCATATGTTCCGAATGTATGTTGGTCTATCTTACTGTTAAGGAGACGGTCAGCCAGTTCCTTCTGATTCATTCTCCTCAAGACGTTCAGTGTGATCTCAACAAATGCCTCTCTGCTTCCCTGGTCTTCTTCCTTACTCTCCAATAAACCTTCACCCTCACTTCTACCCTCTAAGAATTCTGGGCAATCTGGACTCAAATCCTTCTGGATTTTTTTCAGTTCGTTCTTTACAAAAGTGATGATTTTCTCCTCCAGCATCTGGAACCAAAAGGTTGAATGAGTCACACCACAACGTCAATCAATTGCAGAGTCAATGGAAAGAGAAGAGAAAAAAGAGAAGCATACAAAACAGAAACACCAAATTGAACAATACACAAACTCCAGGAAAGACAAAAAACTTTAAGAGAATCTAGTAGTAGTTGTATTCTATTATATAAACATCAAGGCAGTATAAAGAGAGAAGTGGAGAGGAGAAGCTTGGTACATTACAGTAATTTTTCCTGTATCCTGAGACCATAGTAACATAAATAAGGGAAGCTAAAGGATTAGCCATCCAGCCAATAGTCTCTGTCACGCTACCAGGTTTAGTAAGAATTTTCTTTTGTGTGTGTGTGTGGGGGGGGGGGGTTATAGAGTCGTTCTGCAAGAACAATTTATTATTCATAGCTGAGGTTTAAGTTATGCCATGGTCAGTGAGGTGGCCCAATTATTAGATGCCCAAGTTATGGGAGGTAAATACTGACAATTGAATTCCACTCACTGAAAGGATGAAAGGAAAAATAACTGGAGAGCCTGGATAAACCCTATTGAGGTAGCATGGTCTCAGAGAACTAGCCTATGTGTATCTAAACATGGACACGGAAGAAAAAAGTCCCCTTCTTGGATACGGACTTACTTGATACAGAAAAGCCAAACACAGGTGCCATCATACCAGAGAAAGTGGCTTAAGACTTTTGCACAATATCATAATTTAACAAAATTTAAAGGATAAATCAAAAATATTAAGTCATAACATAACAGAAGAAAATGCAGGTCCCGCTTGTCTTCAACAATGCTGAGCTGTTTATCCAGTTTGGTTCACCTCAGCTCCTATATTACACTCCACTGGGCAAGTGGCTCTACATCCTGAGCCAAAACCCACAGACCCAGCATGGAGATGATTAAAGAGAATACATGTAAAAGTAGTTGTTGTACATGTACAGACCATAAATATGGAGTCCAGGTGTGTTTGATGGTTTTGGGCAGACTGACCATGGGGAACCTCTGAGGTCTCCTGGTCCACTCTGTGGAGGAAATCATGAAAAGTAAAAAGAATTCAAATAAAACTTAAAAATTCAAAAAAGAAAAAAAAACACTTTGAAAAAACAGAAAAATTAAATTAAAAAACAACAACAACAACAACAACAACAACAACAACAACAACAACAAATAAACAAAACAATGAACCAAGATGGCTGCCCCAAAGATGGCTCCCTTTTTTGATAGCAAAGGGAGCAAAAGAAAAATATTCACTCTTAGACATCTCTGATTCAAAGACTTACTCCAGTCCAATTATTGAAGACAGTCTGTATTCAGGACTGTCCTATATTGAGTTGCCAAATACCATAGTATACCTCAATCTCAGATTAAGTGACAGTGACATGCAAACTTTTTTTTTTTGCACTTATTCCATTTTATTTGGCTGTTTTTTCTTCAAATGAATGTTTAGGTACATATTAAAGTGTAATTCAAAACCTTTGTCTATTTCAGTGTAACAGTCCAAAGGATAACTTTTGGTTTTATACAGGGAGTTTCAGATCTCTTATCAAGCATTATGACAAATTATTATTTATTTATATATATATATATATATATATATATATATATCTCAAAATTTCAAAATCCCTGGTAGCCCTTCGGGCAGGGACTCTTCAGTTTTTGGTAGCCCAAAATAAATTTAAGTAGCCCGAATAAAAAAAGAGCAATTTTTGGATTAATGTTTTGTTTCCTTTACAATATTATACTTTAATGTATAATATTGTAAAGGAAACAAAACATTAATCAAAAAATTGTTGAAAAACAAATTACAACATTGTATAAAAATTACAATCATCAACTCAAATACTTGGTTCTAATTGAACAGAAATTTCTATGAACTTGTAAGAACTGTGTAGGACATGAATCAGTCTGTGTCAGATCCTGAATTTGAAATTTCCACTGAAGTCACGGGTAAGAGACAAGTGGAACCAAGATCGAGGCCATTTGGTTTGTGAACTTTGCAAAGACTGCTAAATTTTGCCAGTGGTAATTCACTCTTTGCAACATAGTAGCTGTTCTAAACAGATTTTTCAGGTTTATTTTTAGTATGTTATTTGCAATTGGTGTTTGTTCTGGGAAAGATATTGCAGACTGAGCAATAATGCATTTCTTGCATTTCTCATGGGTTCTAATGGGGGCCTTTCTTAAAATGACTGGTCCCAGTAACAAAGGCGCTTGTCGACTCAGAAATCGAGAGAAAACCAACAACACACCCGGCAGAACACTATGTTATTTACACGGGTGCAAATAAGTGGTCCGCATGTGCGCATTCGCTGTCAAAATAAAAGACGCGCACCAGATAAGAAGTTGCAACGCGCGTTTGCGTCCATATAAAAAGCAGTGTTTTTGTCCACTACAGTGGGATTTTCACGGCACATTCCGCACCACATCTCTGTGCGTTCATCATTTGTTTGAAGCCAGCTCACCTCCTGCAACCACTTTTCCGAGAATACGTGCTTCTTTTGTGGTTCGGACTCCTTCTGACATTTGTTTGGAGGTGGAGGAACACCACAGTAATTGCTTAAAGGAGCTTCTTCGACATCTTTAAGGAGTTCTAAACAAATGTCTGTCCTCCTCCAGAAAATCTTATGTATGCAAACACGCGTTGCAACTTCTTATCTTGTGCGCATTTTTTTATTTTTTTTTGACAGCGAATGCGCACCTGTGGACCACTTATGTGCAGCCCCGGTTATATAGCTCGTCATATTGCAGCCACAGAAATTATTTTGTCCATGAAACCATAAAGCTGCACTTTCTTTTTGCCTTATAGTCTGATTTGTCATAATTTCTCCGTTTTGTGGTAAGCTTTTCTTTGGCTGTCACTTCTTCACCCTGACCTGTCTTATTTGGCTCAGCAGAACTAAAATATATATCCTGCTGCTTTTACACACACACACACACATAACGGTCAGCGATTCTCTGCGCGGTCAACCTCTCATATGTTTAAGCTTGCTGCGGGAGATTTCACTTGTCATGTTTGCATAGTAAGCTAATGATTGATAAGACGATGTCAGAGGAATTGGTGCGCAAATTATCATCACTCACCAATCAGTACTGTGTGTTTTTAAAGGGATGCCAAATGCTGTCATTTTTCTGTAAAGCAAATTTACCTTGCCTTTGGGTATAAATAAAGTTACCTTACCTTACCTCGCAGTTCGCGCGATTGCAAAGTGAAAGCAAAAAACAAGCGCAAATTCAAACGTGATTTCAATATGTCACATATTGACAGTACCTCACCGATGCCGATGACATAATTACCCAGCTACATTTCCGAAAGAATGCAAAAGCATTGACATATTGTAGCGGGTCAGGGATGTTCGGGGTTCTGTTTGTACAGTTATGTTTTGTTTATGTTGCCATGGTGACGCCCTCTCGCTGCGACAGTGTGTCCTTCCGGGGTCAGAGGGCGCCCTGTGCGTTGTTGTTGCTGTTCTGTTGCCGCGCTGAGCAGTTAGCTAGCGGCAGTGTTCTTCTGCAGATGTCAATAAATGGCTGTGCTCCCTGGCTAGCTCACGGGAAGCAAGACCAAATGATACCTCCGTCTCCTCCTTGTCTGAGCTCGCCACATTGGTGTCAGAAGTGGGATAGCTCACCCTCGCCGTAATGGAGAGAGACATTCAGAGGCTGGAGCAAGCTGTCGAGGAGAACATTCCCCACTTGGGAAACTGGCGATTGAAGAGAGAGGATGTGAGTGGCCATGTAAGTCCCCCGACGGGTCCTGATGGCACGAGCGCACCGCGGCGGCGGCCCGTCGCGACAGATGCTAGGGCAATGCTTCATGGGCTACCTCTGTCGACCCACACGCCGAGCCCCCAACCGTAGCAGTCATGCCTACCACGCCAGTTAAGGCACCTGGACATTTGCAGGACTTTGTGTGGGGTAATGGGGTCGTCGGGGACGACTGACCCCTTAGGTGGGGGCTATGTAGCGGGTCAGGGATGTTCGGGGTTCTGTTTGTACAGTTATGTTTTGTTTATGTTGCCATGGTGACGCCCTCTCGCTGCGACAGTGTGTCCTTCCGGGGTCAGAGGGCGCCCTGTGTTGTTGTTGTTGCTGTTCTGTTGCTGCGCTGAGCAGTTAGCTAGCGGCAGTGTTCTTCTGCAGATGTCAATAAACGGCTGTGCTCCCTGGCTAGCTCACGGGAAGCAAGACCAAACGATACCTCCGTCTCCTCCTTGTCTGAGCTCGCCACAATATATTTTTCCTTCCTACAATAGCCCGACGGGCAGGGCAGAGATAGATTTTGGTAGCCCGACTGGAAAAATCGCTAGCCCCGGGACGTCGGGCTAGCGATTTTGCAAGCCCTGAGATAGATAGATAGATAGATAGATAGACAGATAGACAGATAGATAGATAGATAGATAAAAAAAAACAAAACACCCAGCACGCCCCTGCAGGCGGTTTATCCTTCAAGCTCGGGTCCTCTACCAGAGGCCTGGGAGCTTGAGGGTCCTGCGCAGTATCTTAGCTGTTCCCAGGACTGCGCTCTTCTGGACAGAGATCTCCGATGTTGTTCCCGGGATCTGCTGGAGCCACTCGCCTAGCTTGGGAGTCACCGCACCTAGTGCTCCGATTACCACGGGGACCACCGTTACCTTCACCCTCCACATCCTCTCGACCTCTTCTCTGAGCCCTTGGTATTTCTCCAGCTTCTCGTGTTCCTTCTTCCTGATATTGCTGTCATTCGGAACCGCTACATCGATCACTACGGCCGTCTTCTTCTGTTTGTCTACCACCACTATGTCCGGTTGGTTAGCCACCACCATTTTGTCCGTCTGTATCTGGAAGTCCCACAGGATCTTAGCTCGGTCATTCTCCACCACCCTTGGGGGCATCTCCCATTTTGACCTCGGGACTTCCAGGTTATACTCGGCACAGATGTTCCTGTACACTATGCCGGCCACCTGGTTATGGCGTTCCATGTATGCCTTGCCTGCTAGCATCTTGCACCCTGCTGTTATGTGCTGGATTGTCTCTGGGGCATCTTTACACAGCCTGCACCTGGGGTCTTGCCTGGTGTGATAGACCCCAGCCTCTATGGATCTTGTACTCAGAGCTTGTTCTTGTGCTGCCATGATTAGTGCCTCTGTGCTGTCTTTCAGTCCAGCTTTGTCCAGCCACTGTTGTGGCAAAATTCACTCACAAAATTGTGAGTGAGCCCACTCCCTTGGATGAGAAGCAACCCCACACATGAATGGTCTCAGGATGCTTCACTGTTGGCATGACACAGGACTGATGGTAGTGCTCACCTTTTCTTCTCCGGACAAGCCTTTTTCCAGATGCCCCAAACAATCGGGAAGAGGCTTCATCGGAGAATCTGACTTTGCCCCAGTCCTCAGCGGTCCATTCACCATATTTTCTGCAGAAGATCAATCTGTCACTGATGTTTTTTTGGAGAGAAGTGGCTTCTTTGCTGCCCTTCTTGACACCAGGCCATCTTCCAAAAGTCTTCGCCTCACTGTGCGTGCAGATGCGTTCAAACCTGCCTGCTGCCATTCCTGAGACAGCTCTGCACTGGTGGCACTCGGATCCTGCAGCTGAATCCTCTTTAGGAGACGATCCTGGCGCTTGCTGGACTTTCTTGGACGCCCTGAAGCCTTCTTAACAAGAATTGAACTTCTTTCCTTGAAGTTCTTGATGATCCTATAAATTGTTGATTTAGGTGCAATCTTAGTAGCCACAATATCCTTGCCTGTGAAGCCATTTTTATGCAACGCAATGATGGCTGCACACGTTTCTTTGCAGGTCACCATGGTTAACAATGGAAGAACACTGATTTCAAGCATCACCTTCCTTTTAACATGTCAAGTCTGCCTTTCTAACCCAATCAGCCTGACATAATGATCTCCAGCCTTGTGCTCATCAACATTCTCACCTGAGTTAACAAGACGATTACTGAAATGATCTCAGCAGGTCCTTTGATGACAGCAATGAAATGCAGTGGAAAGGGTTTTTTTTGGGATCAAGTTAATGTTCGTGGCAAAGAAGGACTGTGCAAGTCATCTGATCACTCTTCATAACATTCTGGAGTATATGGAAATTGCTATTACAAAAACTTAAGCAGCAACTTTTCCAATTTCCAATATTTAGTAATTCTCAAATCTTTTGGCCACGACTGTAGTCTTCTGGAGAGGGGTGGACTCCGTCTCAGTCTGAAGTTGCCCTTGGTGAGAGGCAGCGGGCTGGGGTGGGCTTTCTTGTATCCCCTCAGCTTGCTGTCTGTATATTGGGGTTTCTCCCGGTGGATGAGAGGGTTTGTTCTCTGCACCTTCGGATTGGAGAATGGATCCTGACTGTCGTTTGCACTTATGGGCATTTAAAATGTATAGTGAAGGTGCGCTTGGAATGTCTGGCAGAGACCCTGGTCCAAAAGATCTTCAACTCACACCTTCAGCAGAGCTTCAACAACCCTCCTAGTGCTGCGGCTGCAGTGATGCAGACGCTGTACCAGACCAGCGTGGTGTAAAGACAGCTGAGTGCAAAAGCAAAGCTCTCAATTTACTGCTCAGTGTCTTTGCTGTTCCCAGGACTGACCTAATCTGGACAGAGATCTCAGATGCTGTTCCCGGGATCTCCTGGAACCACTCTCCCACTTTCCATCTCACTTCCCTTAAGGCATCCAATTACCACAGAGATGACTGTTGTCTTCACTCATCACCCGCCACGCTTTCAGTCTTTGGTACTTCTTGAGCTTCTTATGTTTCTTATTCCTGATGTTACCATTACTTGGAATAGCCACATATAGCTACATCTATCACCATGGCCTTCTTCCTGTGCTTGTCTGACACTCTTTGTCCAGTTTGTTAGCCATAACCAGTTTGTCAGTCTGTATCTCGAAGTCCCACAGGATTTAAACCCTATGGGGTTTGTCCTATTTTTACCTCTGGTCTTCCAGGCCATGCTCGGCAAAGATGTTCCTGTGTACTATGCCAGTCACTTGGTTATGGCGTTCTATGCATGCCCTGCCTGTTAGCATCTTGCACCGTGCTGTTATGTGCTGGATTGTCTCAGGGGCATCTTTACACTGCCTGCACCTGTGGTCTTGCCTGGTGTGGTCTATGGATCTCGTGCTTTGAGCTTGTTCTTGAGCTTCAGATTAGACTTGAAACTTTCCTTTTTGATAAAGCATATAGTTAGACCTGGATCAGATTACCCCAAATCCTCCTTTAGTTATGCTGGAATACGTCTAAGCTGCTCGGCAATCCTCATGATGACACTCATGCAACTGTTTCTTCTTCACTCACCATGTGTTTATACACCTGTCTGCATTTAATGTCTTTTGTCCTGTATTCCTCCTTTTTATATTCTGGTCTCACTTACAACAGACTCCAGAATATTTGTTTCCTAACCAACGGTGTAGTAAGATTTATTAGTAGGACATGTGGGTCAGATTGACTCTGCTGTGAGACACAACAACAGCCTAACGTTCCACACATCCTTGTGTCCCACTCTGAAACGTCCATGCCTCTTTTGAAAAGAAAATCTTTTTTTCCTTACTGAGGGATAACGCAGTCTGAAATACTCGAAACACACTCTAAAATGTCCATGCAGCAACACAGCCTACTGTGGAACACAGCTCAGCCTGTAAACAATAATTCACATCCCCCCACCCTGAGCCTAGCTGTGCTGCATGTTTCTTCCTGTTAAAAGGGAATTTTCCTTCCCACACTTGCCAAAGTGCTAGTGGATCATATGATTGTTGGGGTTTTCTTTGTTTTCTTTGTAATATTGTAGGATTTGTACCTTACAATAGAAAGTGCCTTGAGGGTACTGTTTTTGTGATTTGGTGCTATATAAATAAAATGTAATTAAATAGCTATGAAGGGTTCTTCCGCTCCCATATGCTCTTCTAATATTGCGTGTCTCCAACGTATTTGGTGCTGCTGTACTCATATTGTCCACCTGCCATGTGTGTCATTCAGTGGAGAATATCTTGTTCATTCTCCTACTAATGAAACACCTAGTACAACGTCCATTTGTTACACATTCATTCCTGCGTTTGTGAAGAAAACGGCATTACATACATTAAGATAGAAATGTGTGAAGAAAGATGTGAACTGAAATTAATGATGCTGGATAACTTATTCAGAAGAACTGACTAATTTACAGCCTATAGACACATTACCTTTTTGCAGCAGATGAGCTTTGTTGTTTAAAAAATATTTCATACTCCTTTGACTGGTCACTCTGTAAGGACACAGAGCTGGGTGGAGGTCCAGGTTGGTTCCTGTGAATAATGATGGAGCAGTGATGTGAGTGCTGAGCTGTGACATGGAGAAGAGTCATGGACAGTTAGAGATGGTCATCTCACCTCTGAGCTTTGGTCTGGCTCTCATGTTCCCCACACAGAGTGCTTTTAGAGGGAGGGGCTCCCTCCTCTCTGTCCTCACACTGATCCATGCTGCTCAGCTCACACACACTTTCTACCTGCAGAGGAAACACAAATCATTCATGTGCACATCAACTGAAATCCTCCTTTCCATCATGTGTGCTGGGGGGGGGGGGGGGTCTCTGTGCCCTGAGTGCTCACCTCCTCCTTTTTCCTTTTATATGAAAGAACTTTCTCGTGGGAAATTCAGACCTACCAGCTTTAGTGGCTGCATATACTGATGTCTGAAAGTGTTTTAAATTATCCTTAAAGTCTGGCCTTTCCACTGAGTTTGGTTCTATAAACAGAATCTATGATCATCTCCTCCACCTGCTGCTGTGGAGATTCAGAGAAATAAATCTAGCATAAGAAAAGAGACGATAGAAAAAAGAAACTGATCTTATCTTTTGTTATTGGATTTCTCTGTTTGGGAAATATTCCACTCATTCCACTTAACCTGGGTAGTGAATTAAATCAGGGCTTTTTTTATCAAGTCCTAGAGACACTAACATGAAAACATGTTGAGCAGCTCTCTGACATGAAGAACACGCTTTAGCGTCTTTTGAATTTTTGTGTGTTGGATGTTGATGGTGTGTGAGCAAACTTTTAACAGTTATTTCAGTTAACTTAAGTCAAAAATGATGTTAGCCTTCATATAGATGTGATCTCCCTTTGGACCTCAAAGCTGAGCCTCACATGTTTTTGGTCCTGGGATTTTGATACAGCAAAGCAAAACTGTCAGAGTTTAAATACTCATGCTTGAAGATGAGGAATCATATGCAGACATTAGATACAGAAGGACTTATAATGTGGAGGGAGCTGCTTATTGGGGTTAAACCCAAGAAAAAAGAACACAAGCAGCTCCCTCCTCTATGTGACATCATACTCATGAGGAGGGAAACAAGCTTTTTTATGATGTTGGGTGCTTTAGCCAAGGATACTTCATAAAAGTTCAAACAAACAAAACTAGTAACCCCATGCAGCACAGCTGACCTTTGTAAGTATCAACAATAACAACATGCTATTTAACAGAGCCATATAAAGACTAACATACATCAGTAGTTTATTTGATTTGCACCCTAATTCACTGATCGGGCTGTGGTCGACTCCTTTGTCACGTGGTGTGAGCAGAATCATCTGCAGCTCAACGTGGCAAAGACCAAGGAACTGATCGTGGACTTCAGGAAGACCAGGAAACACTTGACCCCTGTTTCAATCCAGGGGGTCAGTGTTGACATTGTGGAGGACTATAAATACCTTGGAGTACACATTGACAATAAACTGGACTGGGCTAAAAACACCACAGCACTTTACAGGAAGGGCCAGAGTCGTCTCTATTTTTTGAGGCGACTGAGGTCCTTCAACATCTGCCAGAAAATGCTGAGGATTTTCTATGAGTCTGTGGTGGCCAGTGCGATCCTCTATGCTGTTGCATGCTGGGGGAGCAGGCTGAGGGTCGCAGATGCCAACAGACTTAATAAACTGATCCGTAAGGCCAGCAATGTTGTGGGGATGGAGCTGGACTCCCTCAAGGTGGTGTCGGAGAGGCGGATGCTGTCCAAGATAAAGACAATGTTGGATAACACCTCCCACCCACTCCATGACATGTTGGTCAGTCACAGGAGCTCGTTCAGTGAGAGACTGAGATTATCGAAAAGCACCACTGAACGACACAGGAAATCATTCCTGCCTGTGGCTCCCTGTACAACACATCCACTTAACACACTGTTTGCTGCTACAACTACACATGTTTCTTTTCCAAATATTTATTTATAAGTGACTTATGTATGTATGTATGTATATATATGTATATATTGTACTATTCTTAGTTAGCGTATTGTCTGTCTTGTCTTAATGTTGGTTTAAAATGGAGCACTGTAACAAAAAATAATTTCCCCCAGGGATCAATAAAGTATTCTGATTCTGATCTGATTTATGTTATGTAAATAGAAATGCCCCACGTCCTGTTATAACGCTAAAGACAAACTGCTAAAGAAGGAAACAAAGCAAACTTAGAGTTTCTTCACACACCAACTACAGGCTCCACGCCACACCCGGACACTAAACACGGACACACAGGTGAGCTGCTTCCTGGAAGGAGGCGGGTTTAAACCTGAAGCTCAGCTCAGGAGGGTTGGAGCAGAGCCAACAGTTGATGTCTCCACTTTCTTCTTCTTCTTTTTTGAAGAACAAGTTGAATCTATACCTAACACACATGTAAACAAAACATTCGTTTATGATGTCCGCTCTCCGTCTGCTGCTGTCCCTGCGAATAAAAAGTCCCGGAGCTCTCCGGTCGAGCTCAGGCAACATTCAGCGTGTTTTATCTGATCACACACACTTAGAGAAAATGGCGGACACACACTCGTTGAAAAACATTACACACTGACTTTAATGGAGAGACCGGAAATACAAACACAGTTTGTTGTGTGAAGAAATCCAACATGAGCTGAACAAACAGTAAAGTTCCTAAAGACAAACTGTTAAAGGAGGAAACAAAGCAAACTTACAGTTTCTTCAAACACACACACCAACAACAAGCTCCACTCCACGAAGCTCAGGAAAGTGAAAGTAAACTTTGAGCAGGAGGGAAACACCCAGAGAGGTAGTGATGTGACGTTCTGTATCGAGGCTTCGAAGCTTGTGTCGAGTAATGGAGGGGGCGTTTCCGCGATGCGCGTATCGAGGCTTGCTTCATTTATGGGAGGAGCTGAAAATGATGACGTCCGAAGCCTCGCTGCCCGGCTGTACCACGTGACTGGTTCATGAAGTGGTTCGAACTTTGCCGCGAGCTATGACAGCGATATAAACCCCTCAGACTTCATTCAAAAATGTGGGTGTTTGATGGAGAGTTGTTAGTGAGAGTTTGGAGACAGTTTGGAGGTTTATGAGAGTGAGGAGAGAAAGTCAGGAGAGAATGGAGCCAGCTAAGAAGAGGAGGATGTCCTCCCCTGTGTGGGAACATTTTGATTTTATTCCTCCCAACAAGGTATGTAAATTTCTACAGAAGATGTATTTTCATGATACTGATGGTGCAATACAATTTATGTTGAGCTGTCTTGACTTTTGTACAAGGTGAAGTGTTTGCTATGTGCCAGGGAGCTGGGCTATAACAACAACACCTCATCCATGCTTAGGCACTACAGAGCTTTGCATGAGAATAAGGGGAACACTGATTGTGGAGCAAGACCAGGTGAGCCATCAAATGCAATGATAATATAGCATGCTGTAATGTTACTAAATGATATAACAATATTATACAACTGTTATAAGTTACGTGTGTGATATTTATATTTGTGCTTTGTCTTTATTGTCTTTCCTCAGGAGAACAATCTCAAATAGATGAAGACCTGGTTACCATGGTGATTGAAGACTCCCAGCCATTTAGCATTGTGGAGGACAAAGGATTTAAAAGATTTGTTAAATCATTAAATCCTAGCTATGTTCTCCCCACTAAAAAGGTTATAAAAGCAGTGAAAATTTAGTTTTTACAGAATAAAATGTGAACAGGCAGGACTGAGGCTCAAAGCCTCAGTGTGTAGCTGTCCATACCTCAACGTTACAAAAGCACAACCACTGTCCACACCCCAACCACACCTCACCTCACAGTAAATGATCATTTCCATTTTAAGCATTTCCAAATGATCATTTCCCATACTGCCACTATAAATATACACAGTATACTGCATCACTACAATATACATGTTTTACACACTCCTTTTGTTGTTGACATTTACAGGCTGTGTGCAAAAGGCCACACTCTTCAAATTCATGCCAACTAATATTTTTACGTCCAGTAGGTGTCCTGCTAGAGCAAATGAAGCTTCAAGAAGCTTTGCGCTGGGGTGAACCAATTGGATGGAAAGCTTCAGTGCTTCATGAAGCTTCATCTGCCCATCACTACAGAGAGGCGTTTGAGGACACTCACGAGCATCGAAACACTGTGTGCTGCGTTCAGGTGCACCTCAGAAACTCCCAGATTGTTGGCAGGTCGTGATTTATTTCTGCCGGTTTTCCTGTTTGAAACACAAACATCCGTCATCACTTTGTTGTTCTTCTTCCTGCAGCGTTTGAATATTTCAGCACTAAACTGATGTTTGTTCAAAGCTCATTTCAACCTGTTGAAGTCATGACTGAAAGTGCAGACTGAGAGTGGATCACATGATGTTTAAGGTGTGTCATGTGACATGTTCAGTATTGTCACACATGTCTAGATTGTCCCTGATATCATAACTGCTCAAACACTGATGATTATATTTGAAGAATTATTCCTGATGGCAGCAAAGTTTGAATGGAGCTCTCTGTCTGTGCTGATTTGTCGCCCTCTGGAGGCCAAAGCACAAACTGCATGATGTCACTGTAACCACCACAGTGACAGGAAATGATGCTAACGGCTGTCGTTAGGCTCACTGACAGCAGTGCTGATGTGTTCATGTCCAACACTGGATCAGGTCAGACTCCTTCATCCTTCTCCAGCGTGAGGCCGCCCTCAGACCCACAGGAGCTCTGACCTTTGACCTCCTGACCCTATCCACTTCAGTCTCTTTGCATCTTTAAATGCAAATCCAACGAGACTTTAGCCGAACAAAAGACGCTGGAAGCTGTTCTATGAATGATGTTCATACCAGAGTTTCTGTTTCCAGCTCAGACGTGTTAAACGCTGCTGCTGTGCTACATTTGTCATTTCCTGCTTCCATGTCAAAGTGCTGAACTCATCTGATCACTTTAATGCAGTAAAGCAGGAGCTGTAAGTCTGACATTTATTTACTGTCATCACAAACACACACAGCTGGATTAGCACCCAGACAAAGGGCTGAAAAAATCAGCATTTGATTATTATTATTATTATTATTATTATTATTATTATTATTATTATTATTATTATTATATATCCTGTTTATGTGGATGCACTTTACTGATCACATGACTCTGAGGGATGTTTCCAGCACCTTGCTGAATCTGAGCCATGAAGATTTAAAGCAGCTCTGAAGGCAAAGCAGGTCTGAGCCTGTGTTAGCAAGCTGTACCTAATAAAGTGGCAGCAAGGACTCAGTCAGTAATGATCAGAGCCAGCAGGGGGCAGCACAGAGAGGCGAGGCGCTGTCAGAGAAGCAGGCTGACATCAGACTGGTCATATTCCATCATCTATACCTGAAATAATCATCAAACACATGCAGAGCAGAAACATGTGGAAACATCTGGAGCTCAGTCTCAGTTTGATCCCTTAGAGGTTTACCTCAGTCCTGCTCCTCTGCTTCCTGTTTACAGCGCACATCATGCTGTGTACTGAGAGTCATGTGGTCAAAGTGAGGCCCTGGTACTCTGACAGAGAGCTAGCACAGTCATCCTAATGTGTGACATCACTTCTAACCAGAGAGCATTCAGCTTTCACAGCAGCCAACATCCTGTCACACTGAGCATGTGCAAACACAGCTCTCAGCCTCCATCACTCACAAGCTCCAGCCTCCACTTAAAAGCCCAGAACAAAGCTTGTGACCAACACAGCGCAGACAGAGGTGATGTCCACACTCTGTTTCTGGGTGGGAAACTCACCTGTGGGCGTGGCTGTTCCTCCCCTACAATCTCTGATGTCACAGCTGCTAAATTAGACTGAAGCCAGACTCAAACAGAAAACAGCCTCAGAGACTCAGAGAGAGCGCTGCTCCATCTCTGGACCCAAATATATGTTCCAACACCACGCTGCAATGCATCTTGGGATAGGGTGGGCCCACCTGTCCTTCAAATCCAGGGAGAAGAAGGACACGTTTGTGGGAGCCTGGGAGTCTGGACGGCCTTCGTGGCCTCGCTGTGATGTCATGGACCTTCAGAGGAAGCAGAGGCTGAATTGAAACACACCTGCTGACTTCCTGTGTTCTGCTCTGACAGCTGCCATGTGTCACAATGTGGATAATAAAGCCATCAAACTTGACTCAGCTCCAGTAACACCATCAGTGTTTGATGTCCAGAGGATTCATCAGCTTTAACCACGATAGAAGCAGGAAGTTAAGATGAAGATGAACCATGTTGTGACTGAAGGACAAAGCTGAAACATACAGATGTGTACAGATGTGTGGAAAACTAAGCAGCAGCCATGTTTGGAGGCTCACTGAAGTCCTCCCAGCTGACAGTAGAAAAGTCAGATTTTTACTGTGAAAGCCACAAACATGTTTAATGAATCATTTTTAGAACTTAGAGAAACTGTTCATGTCCAAGATCTTTCCAAACACCAAATCTATACAAGCTTTACATGAAATGAAGCAAAAGTAAACTCAGGTATTATCTGTACAAATACTTTAAAGTGTTCCAACAACAATCGGGTGCATATACAATAAGGCAAGGCAAAGCAAGTTTATTTATATAGCACAATTAAACAACAAGGTGATTCAAAGTGCTTTACAGAGACATTAGAAACAAGAACAAATAAAAAGCACGATTTAAAATTGATTTAAAAAAACAGTAGATAAAATCAGAACAGTAGATAAAATCAGTAGTTAAAATTTAAATTTAAAATTTAAGCTTAAAAGTGCGGATTTGCTGTTTTATTCAAATGCAGCTGAGAACAGGTGAGTCTTCAACCTGGATTTAAATAAACTGAGTGTTTCAGCTGATCTGAGGCTTTCTGGGAGTTTGTTCCAGATATAAATGGCCTGTATTTGTATAGCGCTTTTCTAGTCCCTAAGAACCCCAAAGCGCTTTACACAACCTGTCATCCACCCATTCACACACCCATTCACACACTGGTGATGGCAGCTACATTGTAGCCACAGCCGCCCTGGGACGCACTGACAGAGGCGAGGCTGCCGGACACTGGCGCCACCGGGCCCTCAGTGGAGCATAAAGGAGCATAAAAGCTTAATGCAGCTTCTCCGTGTGTGGTTCTGACTCTGGGAACTGATAAAAGACCGGATCCAGATGACCTGAGGGATCTGGAAGGTTCATACTGGGTCAGGAGATCAATGATGTATTTTGGTCCTAAACCATTCAGAGCTTTATAGACCAGCATCAGAACTTTAAAGTCTATCCTCTGACGGACAGGCAGCCAGTGTAAAGACCTCAGAGCTGGACTGATGTGGTCCACTTTTTTGGTCTTAGTGAGGACTCGAGCAGCAGAGTTCTGAATGAGCTGTAGTTGTCTGACAGATTTTTTAGGTAGACCTGTAAAGATGCTGTTACAGTAATCAAGCCTACTAAAGATGAATGCATGGACTAGTTTTTCCAGGTCCTGTTGAGACATCAGAACTTTTATCCTTGAAATATTCTTGAGGTGATAGTAAGCTGATTTTGTTATTGTCTTTTTTTTTTTTTTTCTTTTTTTCTTTTTTTTTGCTAGGGGCTAAAGCTGAATCATGTTGCAGATGTTTACCAGCAGTAATTTTTCTCTTTTGCTTGCCGCTTAACTTGCACAGTTAGGCAGAGTTTTATATCCACTTTATATGCACACATGGAACCCAGATTAATTATAAGTGTGAACTAAGCAGTAAACTGCTTAAAGACCATTTTTATTGCTCATTATGAAGCCATTTATTATCTCTTACATTAAATCACACTGGGTTTATGCATCATATTGTTTTGCATTTAAAGCTCCACACTACGTAAATAGGCTTATACTTTTATTATATTCAATTCTGTGCGGTTCTTACGCACAGAGAGCGTGTGCGAAATGTGTGTCTGCGTGTATGGCTTCAGATTTATTTGTATGTTTCTGTCCGCGTGTCTGTGTGTGTGGGGGGTGCAGTGTGGCCGCAGTGTGTGCGAAGGAAGTAAATGTGCAGCTGCACAGTAGTTTATCCTTCATTGACAGTCAATATGTGCTGTTACCTGGATAGTAGCAGCTGTTTCTCCTTATCGCACAACATAGAGTAGAGGCCTAATCCACACGTTCATAATTGCTTGGCGTTGTTTACCTGCAGCTGTATATAAGCTTGCTTGCTTTGCCCTATTTAAAATGGAGCTGTATAAAAAAGAAATTACTCAGAGATTATTGTTATTATTCATTTAAAGAGGAAATATATGGCTGATAATACATTTTACATCATGCAGCAGCTTGTGTTTGGAAATATAAAATGAAAAGAAGCAGGAAGACACACATGGAGAGAGTGAGGAAAAAGAGTGGGGAGAAATGTAGCGGTGGAAAGGTATTTTGCAATTCTCTTTGAAGTCCCTATTCAACAGGGTAAGCTGAATTTTCGGCAGTGCCTGATAGTGTTTCTGCGTAAATGCTTAAACCCCTTTAGAGAATTTTCATGGGCAGATACGCGGTGGCTTGAAGGGAGCGTTTATGTTACCTGGAGCCAATGCAGCCCGCAGCTTTGTACCTAAAGATGTACAGTAGTATTGAATGGAATCCCACAGAGGTTTGTCTATGACAGAATCTCGCTGCAGCATCGCTGTAAGCCGAAGCGGGGGAAAAAAGAGCTTTGAACAGGTTTAACCTTGTCAGTCTTTTGCTAGGCTCATACACTTGCATTTATATACATGAACACAGACACTGAAGGACAAAAAACACTAGGACAGACATTGATATACACGCATACTTAAAAATACGCCGGTGTCCATTTAGAAAAGTTTTTAAAAAGCTTTGTGGTGATATCCGAAATGGCGACTATTGCTACAGGTTTTCATTTTTTTATTCCTGAATATATTTCAAAGTTGCTATTATGTAATGCAATATTCAGATATTTTTAATGTTATGTAGAAGAATAAAAGTGGCAAACACACAGGTGTGGTAAAATGTCTGCATGGAGCTGCAATCTTGTTGTCAAAGTTCATAGTGTTTCACAACATATTAGTGTGTGACAGTGAACCAAATCTGAATGCACCTCACTGTTTGATGAATTCCAGTTTAAACTGATTATGAGTCCTTATTTATATGCGTAATTATTTCCTTTTTTTTTTTTTTTTTTTTAATAGGACAGGGGGAAAGAATTAAAGAAAGAGGGGGAGAGAAAGAAAGAAAACCAAAGGGGAGAAGAGACGGTGAGAAGGGGGGGAAGAGAGAGAAAAAAAAAAAAAAACAAACAACAAAAAAAAACTCCTGGGTCAGCAGCCGAGAAAGCTTTAGTCCACGTCTGTGAATACCCATGCGTACACCTGTGTGCATACCTGTGTGGATCAGCATGCTTGCATTCCAAAGGTTTCTCCATGTAATGATCTGCTAGGGAGTGTGGGGAGCCACAGCCCTGTCCTTTATGGTATCAAGCGGGTATGGAGGAGATCAAAACTCCAGACATCCAGAGGCCCCCAGAACACAAGAGACCATGGAAGACCAACAGAGGGGCAGCCGCGCCACTGTTCCAGTAAGAGCTGAGGAGAGTCCCAGATGAGAGCTCATTCAGCAGCCGCGGAGCAGAAGCCAGGGGGAGTTGTAGTGATGCGCCCGTGAGCTCCGCCGGCAGCCAGCTGTGCCTGAGTGACCGAGCCCCAGGCCGAGAGGCCGGGGGCACCCCACCTCCGAAATGGCCCGAGCGAGCCCCAATAAGCGGCCGCCAAGGAGTGAGCCGGTGTGTACCCGGACGCCCACCCCCAGATACAAAGAACCACCAACGCACCGACACCTGAGGGAGTCCGCCACCGGCAGGGGAAGTGGTGGTGGGTGGAGATAGGCCTCCAAATCTTGGAAGGCCCGAGATGTCCCCAGAGAGGTGGCGTCTGATACCCAACCTGACATATAGACACAGACATACAGGCACACACAGACACAAACATCCATTCCCACCCTCATGCTCTCATGTGCACTTCACACTCAACCGACGTGGAGACAAATATAAAGAGACGCTGTACACACGATCACACTCCCCAAGCGTACTCTACAAACCGGGTCTAGGTACCCCTGCCCCTGGAGGGGGGAACTGCACCCTGGTGACATACCCCTACTCCAAGGCCCTGCATGTGTGGGTGGTTGTGGTGGAGCGGGAGGAGGGAGGCGGCTGGAGATGGGGAGGGAAGGAAGGGAGGGGCAGTGACCCCTCCCTGGGGCCAGCTCCCCCACTGACCCCAGTAGGCACCCCCACACTCCGCGACCCGCCAGGGAAAGGGGGCCCAGGCCCATCCAGACCGGGGCCCAGTGCAGCAGCGCCGCCCGGCCCCACAGAGCCCGGGACAGTCCACCCAACCCCACCACAGAGAAAACTGCACCCACCCCACCATCCACTCATCATCCAGATTACATGAGACAATAGACGCCCAGGCTGAGATCTTCCTCCACCTCTCCTGTATCTCCCCCTCCTGCAGAGAGTTCCTGAGGGGAGGAAAGCTCCTGCAAGGTGTGACAATCTCCCCCACCGGTTGAAGAGTCCCACAGGCGGCTCGATGCACCGGCGGCACCCTGTGCCAGGGATGGGCTCCCATGCACCCACCCGCCCACAACCCCGGCAACACACAAACCAGGACCCAAGGCCCCGAGGCCCAGCCAGGGCCCCGGCCCAGAGATGGAGCGCCCCCAGACCCCCACGCCCATCCCGGACCCACCCAGGGGCAGACAGGCTACCAGGCCAGTAACCCACGTCCATCATCACAGACCCTCCCCTAGCCTCGCTGCACGCAGCCACGAGGAAATGGTCAGAAAAGAGCCCCCAACCGGACGTGACCGCTACCCCGGGTTGAGCCCCCCAAGGAAGATGCTTCCGGGGAACCCCCTGACGCCCTAAGTCTGTCCCTGCCCCCACACCAATCACAACATTGAAGGCGGGACCAAACTATGACCCCCCACCCCCACTAGGTGATGGAGCCGATCAAAGGAGCCCAGAGCAATTGATCTGATGTGGTGGCAGAGGCTGTATCAAGACTAATGTAATCTAATAGATAATTTCTATATTGGTTAGAATTAAGATTATTTTTATTTTTCCAGTTCATGAGGACTGTTTTCTTGGCTATGCATAGGGCAGTGAAAACCATATGGGCTATATTGTTTTCTGAAGTGACATTATCTAAGCTGCCCAACAAACACACTAAGGGGGAAGTTGGAATGTTACATTTCAGACACTTTGATAAGTCTTCACATATCTCGCGCCAAAACTTCTGCACTGGTGGACAGAACCAAAGTGTCATGATTCGCTGTGTGGCAGGCAGGAGGAGGACCCAAAATGCAAAACTCACAGACACGGGGATGAACTCAAAAATTACAGCTTTAATGCTGGAGAGGCAGAACGTAGGAAATACAAAACTAAACTGGGAAAACTAAATACAAAGCTCGCCAAGAAACACAGGGAGGAACACACACAACATGAGGGAGAACGCGACGCCGAACAGAGGAAGACGCAGACAGAAATACACAGAGGGTTAACGAGGAAAGTGGGAACACACGGGGAACACAGGTGACACAGATAACCATAACGAGACAGGGCGGGGTGAACATAACACTGACGGGTACAGGCACAGAGGTTCAGACAGGAGGAGAGAGAGCACGGGGAAAACACAGACATAACAGGCTGGGGAAACATGAAACAACCACAAAGGGAGACGAGGGCTCATAAATACATAGAGGGCACACAGGGGGGAGAGAGAGCGCGGGGAGAACTTAGACATAAAGGGCAGGGGAAACATGGAATAAAACATAAGGAGAGACGAGGGCTCACAGATACACAGAGGGGCACACAGGGGGTAAAAGCCATGAAGGGAAAACACTTAGGGAACAACACAACAGGGCAACTCAGAAAACATGGTCTAAATAAGGAACGAATATACAAAAATACATGGAAACTAAGAATACTGGGCCAACACGGCCCAGGACCATGACACAAAGAGCGTGAATGTAATTGTCTGGTGTATTGTTTTGACAGTGTGAGCAGTTGTTGGAAGATGTAAAGCCCATCTTGAACATCCGATGACCTGTATAGTGCACTCTATGTAGTATTTTGATCCCATTTGACAGACTAGTTGCACAATATGGGATCAACAAGAAAATTTTTTTAGAATATCAACAAATTAAATCCATTATAAAAAAGAAATTTAACCTCAGTCAAGTTGAATTACAAACACCACCAAGTGTGGCACATTTCCTTACTCTTAAATCCCCCAAATTATTATCTAAAATATATAGAACACTATCTAAATTAGATGAATCAATATCCCTTCCTATTGCAAAGTGGGAAGCAGATTTATCAGTCAGTTTAGACCAAAACTTCTGGTCTCAGGTATGCTTAAAAACTTTTAATTTGATTAAAAATCCCAGTCTGCAACTTTGTTATTGTCTTAATGTGTTTTTCTAAGTTTAGGTCTGCATCCATCACTACACCCAAATTTCTCGCCTGGTTTGTGGTTTTTAGATGTATAGATTGAAGTTCTCTGGTGACCTGTAATCGTTTTTCTTTGGCGCCAAAGACTATTACCTCAGTTTTGTTTTTGTTTAGTTGGAGAAAATTGTGGCACAACCAGTCATTGATTTCCTCAATGCATTTACCAAGAGCCTGTACAGGGCCTCGGTCTCCTGGTGACATTGTGATATATATTTGTGTGTCATCTGCATAGCTGTGGTAGTTTATTTTGTTGTTCTTTATAATCTGTGCCAGTGGGAGCATGTAGATGTTAAACAGAAGGGGTCCCAAGATGGAACCTTGGGGAACTCCACATGTGATACTTGTCTGCTCAGATGTGAAGTTACCTATTGATACAAAGTATTTCCTGTTTTCTACGTATGTTTTGAACCAGTTTAGTACAGTTCCTGAAAGACCTGTCCAGTTCTCCAGTCGTTTGAGTAATATGTTGTGGTCAACTGTATCAAATGCTGCACTGAGATCCAGTAAAACTAGGACTGACATTTTTCCACTGTCTGTATTCAGACATATGTCATTAAACACTTTGGTCAGAGCGGTTTCAATGCTGTGGTTCTGTCTAAAACCTGACTGGAAGGCATCGTAGCAATTATTCTGTTTTAAGAAGTAACTGAGCTGTTGAGAAACTGCTTTTTCAATGATCTTACTTAAAAATGGGAGATTTGAGATCGGCCTGTAGTTGTTCATTTGTGTCTTGTCAAGATTGTCCTTTTTCAGTATAGGTTTGATTACAGCAGCTTTTAGTGATTCTGGAAACACACCTGATAATAAAGAAAAGTTGACGATCTGTAACATGTCTGACTCTAAAGTCTTTGAGACCTTTTTGAAAAAACTTGTTGGCAGGACATCTAAACAGCAGGAGGAGGAGTTCAGTTGACCTAAGATGTCCTCCAGGTCTTTGCTGTTAATAGGTTGAAACTGTTTCATGGTGTTTAAACAGTTTTTTGGTGGACACAGTACATATCCTGGATCTGCTGTTGATGTACCAATTGCTTGTCTAATTTTTTGGATTTTTTCTGTGAAGAATTTGGCAAAGTCATTGCAGGCCATGGTTGAATGAAGTTCAGCTGCCACTGACACAGGAGGGTTTGTTAGCCTGTCAACTGTAGAAAATAAGACCCGAGCATTATGGCTGTTTTTAGTGATGATGTCAGAGAAGTAGGACCTCCTTGCATTCCTCAGTTGTAAATTATAATTGTGAAGTTTCTCTTTATAAATGTCATAATGAACCTGGAGGTTTGTTTTTCTCCATCTGCGCTCAGCTTTCCTACACTCTCTTTTTTCATTTTTCACCAGTGTGGAGTTTCTCCATGGAGACTTTTTCCTTCCAGAGATAACCTTCACCTTAATGGGAGCAATAGTGTCCATTACATTTAACATGTTAGCATTGAAGCTATTGACGAGCTCATTGACTGACCCTCTGGGCAGGTCAGGTGTTAATGGGAAGACCTGGTTAAAAATTGCACTACTGTGTTCAGTTATACACCGTTTTGTGATCACTGTTGTTGATATATTTGTGTGGGCTGAGATTTTACTTTCAAAGAAAACACAGTAATGATCAGACAGGCCCACATCAGACACAGTAACCTTTGAAATGCTCAGGCCTTTGGAGATCAGTAGGTCGAGAGTGTGTCCTCTATTATGTGTGGCCTCTGTTACATGCTGAGTCAGCCCAAAGTTGCCCAGAGTGTTACTCAGGTCTTTAGTCCCTTTGTCCTGAGGGTTGTCCACATGAATGTTAAAATCCCCAGCAATAATTACACAGTCGAAATCAACACAGATCACAGACAGCAGTTCACTGAGGTCATTAAAAAAGTCTGTGCAGTATTTGGGAGGCCTGTAAACATTAAGAAACACAACTTTGGATGGGGCCTTCAGCTGTAAAGCCACATATTCAAAAGACTGAAAACTTCCAGGAGATAGCTGCTTACATTGAAATGATTCATGAAATAAGACAGCAACCCCTCCTCCTCTCCTGCTCGCCCTGACCTCACTGATAAAACTGTAGTTAGGAGGGGTCGTCTCGATGAGAACAGCTCCACTGTTACTTTGGTCCAACCAAGTTTCAGTTAAAAACATAAAATCAAGGTTGTGCTCAGTGATTAAATCATTAATTAAAAATGTTTTCCCAGCTAGAGATCTAATGTTTAATAAAGCCAACTTAAGTGTTTTAGAGGTATTACTTGTCCCCTCGTGTTTGGGAGCAGTCTGTGGCACACAAGGTATGTTTACTATGTTTAAAGATCTTTTAGAGTGCAGCTCTCTGTGTTTTGACCAGGCCACATGTCTCCTGTCACCTAAAAGTACAGAAATTTTAAAACCTTCTAGTAAACAGGGTCCCAGCTTCTCCTGGGAAAAGTCACCACTGCCATAATCCTCGCAGCTCGGACCCTCCACACATCACACATCAGACTGCGGAGACAAAGCATGAAGGTGGTAAGGAGGAACTAAGGGGGGCGGGGCTGAGCAATGTGACTTCGATTGGGACAAAAAGGGATTGGGCCGGGGGGTAGATCTGAGCCCAGCATTGACCCGCTCCATCATCTCCTCAGTGAATTTCAGGTGAGGGGAGGAGGGAGAAAGGGAGGGGGAGGAGGGTGATGGCCTGTCAGGGGTTTGGGGGGCTGGGGAAGATCGTGGTCCCTGGTCCCTGGTCCTGGTCGTTGGTGTTGTTGAGAGAGTTGGAGGCAAATAGGGACCCCTCTTCTTGCCTCAGATGTCTCTCCTTTCTGAGGCTCTTCCCGGGTGGGGGCAGATGGAGCTCCTCCTCAAGGTTTCTGCTGGGCTTTGTCTGTTCTTGGAGTACTGTTTGTTCCTCTTTATGAGATAACTCCTCGTTTATCTCAGCCTTGGCACCAAGCACAGATGGATGACGTATGGAATAAAACAAGTTGGAGGTGAACAGTTTCACCCCTGACTTGTTAAAATTAAATCCATTTGCTTTAAACAGATGCCTGCGTTGAGGATAAGGTAACTATAAAAATGCTGCTTTTTCTGTTAAGAACACTTTAGTCCTGATGATCTATAAGTGTCCAGAAGCTATCGCAGGTAAGCTCATACGCAAAAAAGAGAAAAAATCAGCATAAAAATCAATAAAAGAAGCAAAGCATTTAAAGAGCAAAGAGAGGAAGCCCTTAAACACCTTCTTCGCTGCCGCATATTCTTTTCTTCTTCGCTGTATCTCCGGGGCATAATCAAGTACAAGTACTGTTAAGTCTAATTGTTGAATGTCGCCATTGTGTTTCTTAAATTTGTACAGTCTTAGTTTAAGCAGTAGGATCAAAGCCATTCCTTTGATCCTGACCACCTCTCCAGCCACTCTGTGCTGGGGGAGGTTTTATTGTAGATACATCCTAACTTGAAGATCTGTTTGATGTTTGGTAGAGCTTCCTACCCTTTGTATGGTTTCACTGTGTTATCTTTGGTAAACCATACATTGGGTGTGGGGGAAGACTACCCTCTTTATGACCAAGGATGTTGTTCCTGCTTTTAGGTTTTATGACCCTTTGACCAACAAACACACACACACACACACACACACACACACACACACATTCTCACATAACACACACACACACACACACACATTCTCACACACACACACACATTCTCACACACACACACACACACTCAGTGTATACATTTACATACAGTGCCTTGTCTTTGTAACCAAAGGGGGGTTGCAAGGGGAGGTGTTTTGTAAACTATTGTTTGAAGTTTGTCAATAAAAGGCGGCGAGAGGAGGCCACCAGTGTGGTCATTTCAACGTGCTGGTGTAGCCCAGATGAAAAATATCATACTTATTCTCTTTATATTAACTGTCCACATCAACAAGCGTCGTATTTCCTATGACCATTGAATGCACCTCTCAGTTCACCCCACGTGAGGGCACCTAGCTCAGCAACCAATCAGAGCCTACCCAGGCCGCATTGACCCTGTCAGCCAGGAAGTGAGGTGGAGGTGCATGGTGTCCCGGGTTTTTCTTATCTCAGCAAGAGGAGTGGAGGCATCTGCTACTCAAACCGAGAAATCCACAGACAAAAGAGAGGAAAACTCAGGATTGAGAGGAAGGAAAGCCAGCCTACTTACCTGCTGGAAGTCCGGAGTCGAGTGGCTGGATGAAGGAGAGAGGCAACGTCGGTAAGACGAGTGTTGTTCTGATGGAAAAAACTTGTAGAGACTTACCGTCGCGATCATGCTAATGCTAGCTCGGTGTCTCACAGGCTAACCACTCACCTTTCATCCGGAGAGCTGCTGCAATTCCAACGCCAGTGTGTGTTGGGCTTTTGTGAAACAGAGCAACGGTGAGCAACATGTTCTTAGCTGCTCTAAAGCTAAATTTTGTCAGTTCACTGTGAGTTTAAAGTAATCTAGAGGGTAATTTTTAGTGCATTTCTCTCTCACGAATAGGCCTATAGCGTGGAGAAATTAAGCACACTGCTTTAATGCCTCTGAACTGAACTCATATGTATATTTTGTTGCTTATTTGCACATAGTTCTGAATTTGTTATGGTGTATTGTATTTTGAGTGTCAATGGTTACTTACCATAAGTATTGTTTAATTAATGTTTACATGAATAGAGAAATATTTGAGCAACTTAGATGTTTAGTTCTCATATTTGATATGCTTGAAAATTGAATGTTGTACAACAGAACTGTGAGATTTGATAAGATTTAAGATGTTGATGCAATGAATATGAGGTGATGCAATATTTTGATTTTGTATTTTAACCTTAAACAATGCATCTGAAACAGACTGATTAGAATGTACATTTTATGACCTGGATTATAGGTCAGGTTTTTTGGAGAGGACGGAAAAGTCCAAGGACCAGGACGATATTCTGGTTGTGATAGATGGCGAGCCAACCACTTTGAGGACGATCTACCCCAAAGAAGATACACACCACACACTCATACATTCCAGTTACATTCACAAGGACCTTTGAAGTTGGCTATCGCCAGCTTAACTCTAAATTCTTAAAGGGCCCCAACGAGTACTTTTATTTTGTTGAGTGTGCACACTATTTATTTTATTTTATACTTTATCTGTACAAATTGGACAAATACCTGTTATACTTTGTAACAATACAAGAGTGGCTACTCAAAAGTTAACATTGTGTCCAGGTCATTATTGCTGCTCAATACTTTGGCTCCATACGAATTTGGTGTCTTCTGATTCTGGCCAGGGTCTTATTACGAGCCCAAGTAATTATTGTGCTGTAATTCACCTTTATACCTTAAAGTTGGTTACACTGGTCACAGACGAGAGGCCTCCCTTGCGCAAGAAATCGAACGTTGTTGCCTTGCTTTTCTTTCATGGGAATAAGTCTTAGATACAGCGGGGTCTGAGTTTAGACCCAACAAGTACTTAAATAAATAAATCATTAAATAATTAATTAAAACTGTCAATAATTATTTAAATGTGTTATTAATTAATTAAATATGTCAATAATTAATCAAATGTGTCAATAATTAATTAATTACATGTGTTGTAAATATTTATGTAATTAAATATGGTGTATTTAATTGATTCATTATGGCAGTCCTGGCGTTCCTTACCTCGGGGATAAACTACATGTTTTATGGCAAATGTGAGATGAGCCTTTGTGGTGTTCTTGGTCAGCAGTGGTTTTATTCTTAGAACTCTCGCATGGAGGTGATTTTTGCCCAGACCTTAAATAAGTTATTCAATTAATCCCAATTCAGGGTCTGCAGCCTTAAAGGCCGCATTTTAAGGCCGATTACATCAAAGCGACGCGACGAAGGCTGTCCCAATTCAAAGGCTATACATATATCATACATATACATATATCATACACATACATATATCATTGTCGCGGGGTCCTCTCCTAAACTTCTCCCGAACAAATACAGGCGTAGTCGGAAAGCATTCAGTGTGGATAATTTATTTATTTTGCCGGCCTCCCAGGTGCACAAAAAGTTATTTACAAAGAAAATAGAACTGACTTAAGTCAGCACAAACAAACATCTATATACAAAACACAGTCTGCATGTTACCCTCTCTGTAACAGCTCACTGGAAAGAAAGCCAAAAGCCACAGGTGGGCCCTGACCGCCTTCTCTTATACCCCATAGCCCCTCCCACTAGGCGTAATAGTCATCTCTTTATTATTATCAAACCGTCTTTCCCCCTCAGCTTATTTCCTGCTGTAGTCCTACAATACATATATGTATATACAGACATTTATGGCCACTTCCCGGCAGCCTACAGTGTTTCACAATAACACCAAACAAACCAAAAGAATAATGCAGTTCACGTGACTCTTCAAGCGCGCGCGAACCCACTATTTAAACCCCGGAACCCCATACCATCGGCTTGCATAACCCCCGTATAATTCGGCGATCATAGCGAGTCTCCGCGACCGGCTTTATGGAAGGTAAGTGGGAAAATACGTTGGCCACCTTCTGCGCTGCTCAAACTATACCTCTCACCCCTTTTTGTTTATCTGCCCGGTCGCCGAAAAGCCGCGCAGCCCCGGTAATTGTAAAAACTAATGGTGGTGGTGCGTGTATGCGCCCAGATCAGCTGTCGGCGGCTTGGGACGGGGTGACTCCGTCACAATCATACACATACATATATCATACATATACATATATCATACATATACATATATCATACACATACATATATCATACACATACATATATCATACATATACATATATCATACACATACATATATCATACATATACATATATCACTGACTTTCAGCTTGTTGTGTTTGTGGATATATGACTGACTTTAATTATTAAACATTCGCACATAAATAAGTGACGTCATATTCAGTACTTTTGACAGTTCACTCTTCGGCCGCTCCATCTTATTAGGGAAATTCCACATACATAAATGTAAATTTCAAAACTCAACCCCATCATTTAATTTGTTTTTGATTGAAATTGAATATTACTTAAACTCTCTTAAATTAACTTCCAATAAAAAAGGTTTATCATTGATTGAAGTTCATCCAGAAATGTTTAACGAATGAGCTGTCACAACTTTCAAGTACAAAGTTGTGATGAAGTCTGTCACATCCCCCCCCTTTTTTCCTTTTTTATCCTTTATTTATTTATCCTTCTTATTTCATTGTGCTGTATATTGTTACTCTTATTTGCCTTGTATGTCTACTGTACAAACTGAACTGGAATGACTGACTGTTCGCTTTATAAGTTCAATAAAGTTTGGAAAAAAAAAAAACCTCTTCGGCCGATCCCTTGCGTATTCCCTGCCGTATTTTGCAGCAAAATTATCCACACCCACCGCCGCGCTATGAATTGTGGGATATATGGGACCACAAAGCGTGCACCGGATCACGCTTGATATTTGGGGAAATCGACGGCGCATTTGGAGTATTGCATTTGAAGTACACTTCGATTGGGACAGCCGTCGTCGTGTGGCGGTGACGTAACCGCACTTAAAATGCGTACTTCAAGCGTGCAGACCCTGAATTGGGACACAGCTTGAGAGCTTCAGGTGGACCCTGAAGGAGGTCTCAGACACAGGTGGTAAAAGTACACACAGTCTGTACTGAAGTAGAAGTACTACTGTTAAAAATACTCCAGGTACTAATTCAGCCTCTTTACTCAAGTAAAAGTAAAAAAGTACTGGCTGTGAAATGAGAGTAAAAAGAGCTGATTGAAGAACATTTCTAACACGTGTGTTTATACAAAGCTAACTGACTGTGTGACTAACTAACTGACTAACTGCTGTGGTTTGGAGTAGAGATTCCTGAATTTACCAGGTGCACCTGAAGGCAGCACAATTTAAACCGTAAATAATGATGTAGGTGCGCAAATCCTTTTCAAGCGTCACAGCATCAAATGAGCCGGCTTACGTTTGTTGCACTTCTACACCAAGTTTTACGCTAACGTTTCTTCGTTGCTGATTTTTGTTCCACAAACCAAAAGAACAAAGATTCAACCTTTAATATATTTTCATGTGTGTTTCAAGCACTGTGACATATCACACACACACATGCTGAGTGTGTCACTGATAAAGCTGTGACACAGCAGCTCACTCAGTCCAGTCCAGGTAACAGACTCACCTGTTAGCAGCAGCTCTGCCCTCACAGAGCTCAGCTGCTTATTTCAGTCAGCAGGAAACATTAATATTATGGACTACAGCCGTCTGTCAGGGCCGTTCAAGGACACAACGTCACACACAGGTTTAAACTGTTAGACTCATGAATACCCACAACGTTCGATGCACATTTCTCTTTAACAGGAGCAAACGGCCTGATCAGATAATATAAGAACTCATAAAAGCTCATTTATGTAAATCTCTGCTTGGACCAGTGAAACAGTCTCACACTGATTAAACACCATCACTACTTCAGTAATGACAGAGGGGCGTAGGCGTGCTCGTGGGACAGCTTCCTCCAGCTGTGGAAACCAGATGTGGAAGCAGACTCCCTGATGTTGCAGTCCAACACCAGTGTGAGCAGAGAGGACTCAGCTGCTGGGCGGAGCTTATCTTCCTGTCCTGTTCAAATCCAGCATGAAACTCTTCTTATGTTCCCTCTTCAGTCTGATCATGTCTAACAAACATCACTGTTCACCTCCTCCTCCCTCTGTGACTCCTTCATGTCCACTTTACTCCTCAGTAAGTCTCCACAGCTCCAAGCCAGCTCTGCATTCAGAGTTAGTCCACGTTCTCACCTCCATCTTCAACCTTTCCTCAGCCAGAGTGTTGTGTCTGTGCTTCCACAGGCCCCGCTGGTTTACAAACTTGTTCCTGTTAACGGAAACAAGACGAACAGCTTTTACTTGCTAGCAAGGGAGGACCGCTCGGTGTGTCAGGAAAGCACTGAATCCACCCACAGACGACCTTTTACTGAACACAGTTACAGTACACACAAGCACCACCCATTGTAACCCCCCTATGGTCAACAAACATAAGGCCCTATGTGTGTGTGTGTGTTTGGGGTGCGTTTGTGTGACCTCCTGCCCACAAAGGATGATAAAGCAGGAAGCTTACTAAGCAGCAAACAGAGCCCTCACATAGATGAGCCTATAACAAAACACTGCAGCCTCCCCACCAACAAACTGGCTGGAGAGGTGGTCAGAGACAAAGGAACGTCTTTGATCAGGCTGCTTGAACCAAGACTTACAAACTTAAGTAACACAATGACAACATTTAACAACTTGACTCCCGCACAGAGCACTATCCCCACATGCTTCAAGACCACAACCATCATGCCCCTCCCCAAGAAAAGCCCAGCCACTAAACGCCTGCAGACCAGTCGCACTGACTCCCATCATTGCAAAGTGCTTTGAGAGAGTGGTGCTGGCCTACATCCAGAGCAACATCCCAGACACTCTGGACCCCCTGCAGTCTGCCTACCGGCCCAATAGGTCCACGTCAGACGCCATCGCTGCTGCCCCTCACTACTCCCTCTCCCACCTGGAAAACAAAGACCTCAGGGTGCTTTTTGTTGATTATAGCTCCGCCTTCAATACAGTCGTCCCTCACAAACTCATTCCCAAGATCCTCAGCAGCTTCTACAGCTGCACTGTGGAGAGCACACTGACCAGCTGCATCACTGCATGGTACGGCAGCACTACTGCTATGGACCAAACGCCTGCAGAGAAGATGATCAGGACCCCGCTGCCCTCTGCATCCACCATCGCAGAGTCCAGAGGAGAGCTGCCTCCATCCTCAAAGACCCCACATCCCCCCAACACGGCTGTTCACACTTCTACCCTCAGAACGAAGGTTCAGAAGTTCAAAATCCAGAACATCCAGACTCAACAACTCCTTCTTCCCACTGCTGTCAGACTCTTGGACAGCTGACCTGTTTTAACAGTAATGTTTGCACATCAGGTCATCTTTCATATCAAGCTCACAGCTCCTTTGCACATACATCTACCTCACACTTACATTTAGTCTCCACTCATTTATTCATAGTATTTGTATCTTATCTTGTTCTATTTGTATTTATTAGCGTGCATCTGTGTGTGGACAGCAAAGAAAGAGTTTCATTGCACAGAGAAATGCTTTTCTGAGAAGCTTCTTCAGTTCTAAGGGTCAATGGTGGGCCCCACCATTGACCCTTAGAACTGAAGAAGCTTCTCGGATGAGAGGTGAAACGTCTTCAAGCAACTTAAGAAGTCCAGACGCTTTTCTTTCCAAGCTCCTTAGACTACGATGACCTGGATGACTGAACCTTCACAGACACGATGGAAGCTGAGGATCACATGATGGAGTTAGTTGTCAATCAGAGTGACTGACAGGAAGTGTGGGTGTGGCCTCAGGGCCTCCATCATGGCTCGTTCCTGCTCTGATTGGAGCTCTGAGGTCAGAGGGGTGTTTCATGATGTTTTGTCTGATTCAATTCAATTCAATTTTATTTATATAGCGCCAAATCACAACAAAAGTCGCCTCAAGGCGCTTCATAGATACAGAGAAAAACCCAACAATCATATGACCCCCTATGAGCAAGCACTTTGGCGACAGTGGGAAGGAAAAACTCCCTTTTAACAGGAAGAAACCTCCGGCAGAACCAAGCTCAGGGAGGGGCGGGGCCATCTGCTGCGACCGGTTGGGGTGAGAGAAGGAAGACAGGATAAAGACATGCTGTGGAAGAGAGACAGAGGTTAATAACAGATATGATTCAATGCAGAGAGGTCTGTTAATACATAGTGAGTGAGAAAGGTGACTGGAAAGGAAAAACTCAATGCATCATGGGAATCCCCCGGCAGCCTACATCTATTGCAGCATAACTAAGGGAGGATTCAGGGTCACCTGGTCCAGCCCTAACTATATGCTTTAGCAAAAAGGAAAGTTTGAAGCCTAATCTTAAAAGTAGAGATAGTGTCTGTCTCCTGAATCCAAACTGGAAGCTGGTTCCACAGAAGAGGGGCCTGAAAACTGAAGGCTCTGCCTCCCATTCTACTTTTAAATACTCTAGGAACAACAAGTAGGCCTGCAGAGCGAGAGCGAAGTGCTCTAATAGGGTGATATGGTACTACAAGGTCATTAAGATAAGATGGGGCCTGATTATTTAAGACCTTGTATGTGAGGAGCAGGATTTTGAATTCAATTCTGGATTTAACAGGAAGCCAAAACAGGAGAAATATGCTCTCTCTTTCTAGTCCCTGTCAGGACTCTTGCTGCAGCATTTTGGATTAGCTGAAGGCTTTTCAGCGAGTTTTTTGGACATCCTGATAATAATGAATTACAGTCGTCCAGCCTGGAAGTAATAAATGCATGAACTAGTTTTTCAGCGTCACTCTGAGACAGGATATTTCTAATTTTAGAGATGTTGCACAAATGGAAGAAAGCAGTCTTACATATTTGTTTAATATGTGCATTGAAGGACATGTCCTGGTCAAAAATGACTCCAAGGTTCCTCACAGCGTTACTGGAGGCCAAGTTAATGCTTCTCTGAAGCTTCCTGACAGTCAGCAGCTTTGACCTTTGACCCACATGAAGCTAACATGTGTCAGGATGCTCCGTGGAGATCCATCAGAACAGCAGAAACACGCTCGGGGTCATCATCATTATAAACTTCTAATGTGACAGAAACAGCTGCTTAACATCTGGCTGAGGTTAGTTAGCTGTTAGCAGAGGAAGGCCAAAGCAAAGCTGCACCTTCATCTTCCTCAGGGCTGAATACACACTAAATACTTTATACTGTATATACACACAGGCTGCTCTTCATCACCAGCTCCTCCTCCTGGTGACCTCACAGGTAAACACACATACCTCAGCTCCCCTTTGACCTCTGCATTTGGTGCCCTCCTCCTCCTGAGACGTGCCAGCATGTCTGCTATGGCTAATATTAAGGTTTCCGTAGAAGAGAAAACATGAGCGAGTCTCAGAGCTCATCAACTTATTTCTAGATCAGAAACAAACCATGTGACCGTGTGCAAGACTCTTTCCTCTCAGCTGTGGTTTAGTTTGAATAGTGGGAATAATAGAATCACCAGTGGACCATCTGACAGTGACCCTCCAAGCCTCCGTGAACCCAGCAGAGCTGAGCACCGACTCTGGTCAGGTCTCCAAATTCAGACTGTTAGCGAATCTGATTTCTGTGATTGAATTTATGGATGGAAATCAGGGTTCCCAGCCTCTTCCTCACAGTCAGGAATACAGATCATTCCCTCAGCACTGGGATGGGAACCTGGAAGAGCTGAACGGGACCATCAGAAGCTCTTTGAGTAAATGCAGCAGATACTCTTCAGTCCTGTGGATCCTGTGGATCCTACAGTCTAAGATCCAGAACTGTCACTAGGATGGTTCAGTCATTTCACATCAGCTACAATTAGAACTCAGAGCTGAGCAAATATAATCAATCACATGCTGTAGAAACATAGAAGTTTCTATCCTTCAGAAAACATCTGACAAAAAGATCTAAAAGTGTGTGAAGAGCAACACTTGTTGTTCTCTAAATGTTTGGCCACAGCTGTAGAAAACACTGTGAGTGTTGGTCAGTAATTACATTTAATTTAATTTCTCTTTGTGCAGGTGAACACTGTCCAATCTTCTATCTAAATGACTGCTTTGTCTTTAAAAAGGTGAAGAGCCTGAGGCCGGTGACCTTTCCCCGAGTACATCCTCACAGCGGCTCACAGGACCAGGCCTCACTCCTGTCCTGCCAGAGGAGAAGCTTCAGACATCTGATTGTTCAGTGGAGTATTAGTAACACAGAAAACTAAAGAGGACGTGTTACTTTCATCTTTATTTATTTTATACATCTGTCATTGTTAGACATGAGGTTCACTGAAATCATTAGTTTTGTCAGATTTCTCTCCCTCTTCCATGTGACTGTGTCAGCTCGTCAGCATCTGTTTGGGACGAGAATGCACCAGGAAGTAATGAAAAGTACCATTAAAAGCAGGAGAGGTTCTTATATTACAGAAGCAGAGATTATTGTAAAAAACTATCTCAATGCCATCAATGATTTAGGAACCTGAGAGAGGACTTGGTAAAATAAGACGTTCTTATAACTTCACCCTGTGACGGGCCAAGCTGCGACTCTCAGAGATGGTGATGTAGGTACAGAGCATGTGAGAGTGCGGTCCAGGAAATGTCTCTTCCAAAACTAGATGAAGGCACAAGGGGATCAATGTCAAGGTGTAGAGATTCGACATCTTCATCCTTCAGTGGAGACTCCAGAACACCTGGGTGGGTATCATGACAGACAACAGAGAAGAAATCGACCTTGAGACTTGGGAGGAAGGAGTGCTGGGCACAGAAGAGATGAAGAGTATCTGAGATGATGAGAAATCCATCTTCCTCCAAGCTGTGAGTACATCATAGTAAATGTGTCACACCTGTCCAAACCTCCCTCCACAGACGCTCAATTCTACATTTGAAAAATACAGAAACGTTGTCAAAGGTCAGTCGCAGACTGACAAAGAACAGCCAACAGCAATTCAGCTGGAGCCAGTCATGATGAAATAATAATGTCAGTTTGATCTGAAGAGCTTCAGCACCTCTGGTTGTGCTTTTCCCACTAAGAACGCTTCCACATCCTCTCACAGTGAACATCACCTCAGCAGGCTCTGGACCATATCAGATTTTGAAATAAGTATTCAAACAACAGGACACACAAAAACTATTCAAATACCAGACTGACACACTTACAGCACTGAACAAATCCTGATGAGTCCATGTTTAAAAATCACGAGACTAACTTCAGAATAGATTTAACGGAGCTTTGCTCACATGAAGGCAAAGGGAGCAAATCCAAATCTTCTGATCCATCCAGAAAAAACTCAAGTGCAGTGCTGTCGTTGCATTAATGTTTGGGAAGCAACCATCCTCTCCTCAGACACAAGAGACCCTTTAAGACCAGCCTCGCAAAAGCAGTCACACTGAATGAGAAAGGAGTGGACAAGAGCTTTAAAAGGATGGCTGGAGGTCCACAGTGTTGAATTTGGTGGGTGGGTTGCACACACACACACACACACACACACACACACACACGCACACACACACACACGCACACACACACACACACACACACACGCGCACACACACACACACACACACGCGCACACACACACACACACACACACTTTGAATATTTGGCCATGTTTAATGTAGCAGATTCCCAAATAATAAATATGACATAACCCCAAAATGAATTATTAATATTTACTTTAGTATATCGACGTACCAACTACAGAAATGAAAAATACTTTATCACCTGGAAGAACTGAGTCACAGCCACAGCTTTACTTCTGTTTGGAGAACAAAGCGTCTTCATCAGAAGGTGGCAGCAGAGATCTCTAATCTGAATCTCCTCTTTTACAGTTTTTTCTGAATGCTTAAACCCTAACTGTGATTCCTGCAGCACAATTTCTAAAACTATTCAGACTTATAGCAAAACCACTCACTGAGTTTGCAAAACTAAAAGCACAAAAACTGCTTTGCACTCAGTTTGCAATTTTGTAACACACACTTTGCAAAACTGTAGGCACAATTCACTGCACAACACTCAATTACCAAATTTCCAACACATGATGGTCTCTCTTTGAAGTTTAAACCTGATGTTGAAAGAACAGTTTACACTGAACTGTCACAGTTAGTCTGAGGAATAAAATCTGCATACCTACTGACTACTTGTGGGATAAAGCAACAGAAATGAAGACTGGAAATAAAACGAGACGTTTCAGTCACACAGCAGAGCACTCAGCTGTTAGTTAATGTGATGACCTTGAGCTTTGTTTGTTCAATAGGAGTTGGTAGCAGATGCAGAGGTGGTTCTTTAACTGATACGGTGGCTTTGAAAACATTCTCATATCCCAGCACACAGAGTAAATCATGTATTATTATGTGAAGTGGCGATAAAACCGAATTAAAAATTGAAAAGAATCATTCTGTGCTGTCGTTGTGTTTATCTCCTGCATCTCGGTCACTTCTAATGACACATAAATCAATGTTCAGAAGTCATTGCTGTGTGTGAGACACTGACAGATGAAGCTCTTCTTCTCTTCGTGTCTTTGAGCGGCTGCTTCGATAAACTACTTTTGTTTTGATTGTCATGATCACCGTCGCTCTCACTGTGTGCGAGGAAATCTGGATCCTGTTCTCATATGAATGATGCTAATCTCCATCTGTCGTTATCATAATCTGTGATCATCCCAGCACTGAAACAAACTAACAGTTCACCTGTAACTCAGTTTGTAATCCACATGTCTGAACTACAGATGAACGTGATCGGCTCAGACGCTACTTGTCTGCATTTTTATTCTCTCCTTTGTTCTGCAGCTTAAGGACTGAAGCAGTGTGTGCATTACACCAGAGATTTGGATTTTCTTCTGCTTTTAATAAGCCTGAACTAACAGAATGCTTTCTACTCTATTTTGCTTGTAACTGTAGGTTTTTATATGAAATAAAACCATTTAAGCACAAACATCATAAATGATCTAAACATCAGATATTATCTGAGGAGTACCAGCCAGACAGAGTCAGGCTCACCTTAATGCACAACTTGGGAGAGAATTTTAAAACGTTGACACACTGATCATCAGACCTTCACGAGACAGTGAGTAATATATCAAGCTTGAGTATGAGCACGCAAATATTTGTGGAGATTCTTTTCTGAGGTCGGGTTACACCGAAGGACGGCTTTGTCACTCCCTCCTTGACAAAGCAGTCAGAGATGTGCGTATAGTGCTTATCATTGCTAATCAAGCCAGTAAAGTAAGATGTTCTTGCAGCGTTTAGTCAGTTGAACAAGGTTAATAAGGTCTTTTTCCACATCTGTTCAGCTTTCCTACAGAATATAATCCTGCATCCAAGAGGAAGGATTGACGGTTTGAAATAAGCTGTATTTTAAGGGGCTACACAATGGAGAGCTAATCGACATGTATTATTAAAACAATTGAGGTTACCACAGATTTTTGAAAACGTGGATGTTTAAATAAGGCAGAGAGATTAGAATATAAGTGCAGAATTCAGATATAGCTTCTGAACTTTAGAATGAATTATGTAGTAGTCATTTTGTGGAAGTTGAGTATTTCTTATTCAGCTTGTTTATACTCTGCCTGAGCACTCACACCACTTTATACAACACGCCTCATTAATGGCACAAGCTCCTGAGGATGTTTTACCAGTCGGTGGTTGCTGGAGTACTTTTCTATGCTGTGTGCTGGGGGAGCAGCACAGCAAAGAAGGACTCATGCAGGCTGGAGAAACTGATCAGGAAGGCTAGCTCTGTGGTCGGCATGAAGCTGGACACTCTGGTGACAGTGGCAGAGAAAAGGACATTAAAGAAACTGATGGACATTATGAACAATGCTGGGCATCCTCTGCACACGGCCATAAACAACCAGAAGAGTCTGTTCAGTGACAGGTTGCTTCTCCCCAAGACAAGAACTAACAGACTTAAAAACTCCTTTGTCCCACACGCCATCAGACTGTTTAACTCCTCTCTGGAGGGGAGAGGGAGGGGAAACAGGAGGACAAAGGAGGGGGGAACAACTAAGCTGTAGTGCCTCTTCACCTCACTGTGCAATACTTTTCCTAATAGTCAACGGTGCAATAGACCTCAATACTCGAAATGTGCAATTCACTTGTATTTTTATTTTTATTCCTATTTATTCTATTTATCCCCTTTGTATATTTTATTTATATTGTCTCTGTATTTATATATATGTGTGTGTGTGTGTGTGTGTGTATTATATATATATATATAATATTCTGTAACTCTGTAACTTCTGTCGGTGCTGTGCTTTTTTGGAAACTGAATTTCCCAGAGGAACCCACCTGAGGGATTAATAAAGTTCTATCTTATCTCTTAAGCTTTAAGTGCTTTCTATCCCACACTCACACTGCAGTGGGCTGTGGAGAACAACCTGGGGTCAGCATCGTGCCCGAGGATATTTGGCATGCAGACTGATAGATGTGCTCCCTTCTGAACCACAGCCACACTATGAGATCACATCCTTCTAATTACAAGGATTATGTTTCTTCCCTCAGGAGTTGGGATGATGGGCAGTGAGTACGACTGAACATAGAGATGGGAGGAGCTGAGGAAAGCATGAAAAGCCAAATTCTGTTGAGACAGAATGATTGGCTATTTATTATTTCACTCAATGGCACGTAAATCAATTCATAATCCTGCTAATGTGTTTTTCTTTCAGAATCTTTGGTTGCTATGCTCTCTCACAATTAAAATGAATCCACAGTTCATTTCTTTTCAAACGTTCAAACTCAGAGTCTTTTTATCTTTCATGTTGTTTTTACGTTGTTCTAGTGCAACACTCAGGCTGTAGTTTCCAGTTCCTGTGTATTATCTGCACACATGGTTTCTGACAACAAAGCTGACTTTGACTTGGAACATGTCGTGTCAGCAAAAGCTCTGGATAATGTTTCAGCGAGTCCTGTTCTCCAGACAAGAGATGCTATTTGGCAATAATAGCAATAATTTTCCACATGGAAAATCTTTCTATACAACTTTGTTTGCAGTGTGAGCTTCACTTCTATTTGTAGAACACAAACACTCATGTTCTCTTGTCCTCTTATACTCTGTTCAGGTCTGTTGAAAATAATGTCCCAGTGGAAAAGCTTGTTAGTTTAGGCCTTTATAGATTCTGATGATCTCTGAGCAGCAGCAGAAGGAAATAAACCTCCAACAGAACGAACTCTGGGAAATCCAGTCATCTTTTCACAGGTGGGGATGAGGTGAGAGAAACAAAGAGCTTTTAGAAATAACAGTCAACAAACACATTATTGGGATGAAGTCCTTTCAGCCTCTGTGCGACACACAGACAACCTCCCACAGACACACACAGACAACCTCCCACAGACACACACAGACAACCTCCCACAGACACACACAGACAACCTCCCACAGGCACAGACACACACAGACAGACTGTAGACAGATGAAACGAACATATATTGATGAACTCAGGATGACCTACTAGTCTTGTGTACATGTGAGAGCTTCAGGTATATAGAATTACTGAAGGCTGTTGTTGAGTGTTAGTAAAAGGCGTACATGTGACAGGCGTGTACTCTCTGACGTGAAATGTTTCTGAGGCCAAGGTAAGGCCAAGCTGGGCAGCCAAGACCAAGAAATGGACCAAACACACCAGAATTGTTATATGTAGCAATGAGCAGCACTTTGCATGTTGAAGGACACGTGTATCAGCAGGGGTGGCTTACCCAAGAATACGAGCCACTCTAACTATGTAAAGCACTTTGTGCTACATTTTCTCTGTATGAAAAGTGCTTTATAAATAAAGATTGATTGATTGATTCTGTTCCTCGTGTGGTTCTGGGCACACCGCTCCTCCTGGCTGCCTGACCCACGTCTTCTCCTTTCACCCTGAATCATGTTCGCTGAAGCCAGAACTTTTCTATGTCTCACAAAAAAACAAATCATCTGTTCACCAGCCTTTATGTTTATCAGTAGGCTGGCTTTATTGTGCTCATTAATGCTGCAATAAGGACATAGTTAAAGCCTTGTATTCTTACTTGTATTGTTCCAACAGTTGTGCTGGGTCAGGGGTGTCAAACTCAATCGCACAGGGGGCCAAAGGTCAAGGCACACTTTAGGTCGCGGGCCACACAAGATAAACATTTATTGAACACTAAAACAATGTTTTTAAACATATATATGAATTAAAAAAAGACAGGAATATTATTAAATAAACTTAAAAAAATAAACTTTAAATATTTTGCTCTCCATAAAAATATATCCTGTCAAAATTACACAAGTTAGAAATATGAACATGCTGCCAAACCCCAGAAAAAATAAATGAGAGCAAACACAAGGTTGGAGCCGCATGTAGACGAGCTGGGCGCTGCTGCAGGAGTGCAGCTAATAAACTGTGTGGGCCAGTCAGTGTCTTTCCCTGAGTGCATCATTACACTGCAGCTGCAGCTGCATCTGCACAGGTGCAGCTCAGCAAAGTGCGCTGACTTGGTTCAACATTACTGCAACAGGGAAAGTGAGGCAGGCTGCACTAGTGCATTAGTGACAGCTTCACTGCGTCACACCATGATGGGATAGATGGTCTCAGAGGGTCAGAAAAGTTGGATTTGATGCGCTTTCGCCTGCAGTGTGAACGTAGCCTAAGACTACTAAATGAAAACACGTGGCTCAGTAGCACAAAAGACCACTAAAGCTAGGAAACACTTATTTCAAAAGCTTGTGCTTTACTAACTATAAGAAGCTAACATTTTAATAGCTCACCTGAGTGCCTGCATCATGCACAGTGGCTGTGTCTTCAACACTGTAGCCCACACCGTTTACTGCATGTCACTGACTGGTAATCTGAAAGTGTGTGTGTTGTCCAACTGAACCATATCCTTTTGGTTTTTTATTTGGCAATATTGAGTTTGAAAATCATCAAGATGACATTTGCCATAATCTGGAGGTACTTAATGAACCGCAGACGCACAAAGATGCTTCTGTCGCCGTTTCACAGAGGTTTTTGGTTTCCAAGCAGTTTTCAGCCGAGTCCTCTGGGCTGCTGTTAAAGCTCCATGCTTGAGTTAGGACTTGGGTTTTGTGTTCTTCTACAAAAAGGTTTGAGAGACCATTTTATTTCCTTTTCTTTTCTTTCTTTGCACACTTGAAATGTATATAGTTGGTGTACTAATAGATCATCTAATGACTTTTATTTTACATGGAAGTCATTCTAAACTGTCCTTTTCTGTCTCATTTTCCAATTGGCTGTTCACCAAATCACTGTTCAGGTTGCTCCCCAATTTCAGGGGTGTCCCCAGTCATTACTGGGAAGAACAAAGGAACACACTGTTGGCATGTTTTATTTCATCTAGTGTGGATAATGATGAGTAAAAGACAGCTACCTTCACCATGCAAAACAACAGTGTGACACAAAGATGAGGTTATGTATCTCTGTGTTGACCATCAGTCAATATGACAAATTAAACAGCAGTGACATTTTATCTGGGTGGAGGTAAAAACCATTGTTATAAAGCGAAATGCCAGCAAGCATGGAGCTAAAATAAATAACAGTGTATTTTAGTCTGTTTGTTCTTGGTTTTGAGTGAAGGTACAGAAACAGTATATAAGTGCTGGTGTTCGGTTCAGCACCTGCACACTTGAAGGCTGAAGTTACAAGCTGACACTGATAACAGGGAAGATAAGGTATTATATCAAATGCTTGCTGGGAAGTGTCAGATTATTGTCTATCTTTTCTTTCATAAACGACCTACTTTGAATTTTCTGATTTGTACAGAGATGCTAAACATCACCATGAAGCTGCTGACTGTGTCTACACTTCTCTGCGCAATGGTGGCTCTGGGCACTGCTGCTGGTGAGTATTCCAGTATACTGAGCATCATCTATACATCTTATGCATGAATATATTAAACTGAAAATTATAATGAAAATCAACATTTGCTGTTGTCTAGCACTTCCAGATGAAGTGGCCAGTAATGGGACAGAGGCATTAATTTCAGCAGGTCAGTGGACTTTTCAGGTTTGAAACCAAAACTAATCACATTTTTATCATCAGTACATCAGCTTTCCTACGTCAGCTTTCATAAATTTGTTTTCATGTGTGATGGACAAGTACATTTATAGCTTTAAAAAGTTCATCTTTAACACTCAGATAAAAACACATTTTTCATGAATTTTTATTTTAAAAACTTTTCCGACACAGTAAAGTAGCTCAATATTCTTTGATTGTCTTCAGCAGAACATCATGTTGAGAAGAGAGCAGCATCTTGTCCAAGCGGCTGGACTCAGTATGGGAATCGATGCTTTCTCTACGATAACCGTCAAATGACTTGGGCTCAGGCGCAGGTAAAAGCAGTGATGTGAATTTATCATTTATCCTTTGTGCAATCTTAACTCTTTCTGTTTACGTTGTCATTTCTATGAACTCAGTCTGTTGATTTCCATTGTAGCGAATCTGCCAGTCCTTGAATGCAAACCTGGCATCTGTAAACAGCAACGACGAGTACCAGTTCATTCGAGCCGTCATATCTAGTGCCTCTCGTGAAAGTGGACTAACATGGGTTGGTGGCTCAGATGGTCAACAGGTATATCACTTATCATTATTCAGAGGACCCTCCCCCATTAGCAAGCACGTGGTGACAGTGGGGAAGAAAAACAATTTTTAACAGGAAGAAACCTGAGGCAGAACCAGGCTCAGGGATTAGTTCCCACCTGCAGTAGATATGGAGGTCTTTAAGATGGGATCTGATTATTCAAGACTTTAAAATTCCTTCTTCATATTATTGTATCTACATGCACATTTAGAACTTGGAACTGTAGCTTATTTGTGAACATATTCTTGCCTACGTTTTTCTGTTTTCTAGGAGAATTACTGGTTTTGGATTGATGGAACCTATTTCACATTTACGCAGTGGTGTCACGGAGAACCTAACAACGTTGGGGGAAACGAGCATTGCTTAATGGTGAATTCTTCAGGTAAACCTAAAAGTACAATGTAAGAGCACTATAAATGTTAAAGAAAAAAGGAAACAATACCCAGAATCCCCCAAATAATCTTTATGCATTTAATGTGACAAACAGTGATGAGTGAAAAAATGTCAGCAGTACATTTTTCCATCATATTAATTATTTACATAGTGTTTTGATGCAATGCTAAACATGTATGTGTCAGGTGCTGTTGTTATAAAGAACAACATATTTAGATCAGTGATCATTTCTCCATGTGATTGTGATTTCAGTTCATGCTGATTTTGTGTACTTACAGGAAGCAAGTGTTGGAATGATGGGAGATGTGACAGCCAATACCCATTTATTTGTGTCAGGGCCATCTGCTGATTCCTGGGCTCTCGTGAAGGCGTGGCCTACCTGACGGCAGAGCAAATCCTCTAATGTATCACAATAAGAATCTGGTTCTGATTTGATTTACTTCTTTTCTTTTACTGTAATGCTGCATAAGGAATGAAGCGACAAGTGACATAAACTGGAGCTGCTCTTTTAACAGGAGCAGACTGCATGTGTACTTGAAAGAATGCTTTTAGCAAAACGTTGTTTCCCAGAATGAATTGTTGTTTCTCATCTTCTTCATCATTAAAATCTTAAGCATTGAATCAAAATGGTCTGTGCATTTAAATGCTTCATGCTTATCAGTGTGCTCTTAAATATCACATACATCCTCACTGTAAAATCTAACTAGTTCTCTGAGCTTAAAAAACGTATGCAAACGCATTGCCTAGAAAACAAAGAGACACTAACAACGCCTGATGACTAAATTAGGACGACTTAATCATTGTGAGTACAAAGTACTACAGATGACTTCATTTTTCCTGAGTGAGCAATACTAATGGTTTATCCACTGAAAAAGATTTGAAATCTAACAAAATAAAAATATATATAAATTTTGTGTTAGCTTACTATTTTAAATTTTGCTAATGTTTTATCATCCTTGAACTTGAGATTTATAGTAGAACACTTAAACACTATAAGTATGGCTAAAAAATAACTATCAGCATTTCTTCTAATGCAGTTAAACTCAGTCCAACGGTGATTTTCAAATGCAAGAAAGTATATCAGTAAACATCTTGGACACTGTTCTGCTAAATATCAAACAAGCATATTCCTACTATTGTGTCTTGTGCTGTTTAATAATACTTAAACAATTATTAAATTGGTATTTGTATATTTTTTTGTTACACAATTTAAAACTTTTAAAAACGTATAATAAAGTATTTCTCAACCTCATGCACTAGCTCACGCTGCCTATGCACTGCAGAATGCTAAAGAAAAAAACTTGTATGAACAGCACACAAGAGTGAAAACAGATATAAGATGCCTAGAAAAATCATATAAATGAAACATGTATGTTTTGGATACTTATGTGAAAGTAATGAGAAAGTGGCCACTTTCATGAGTAAATCACGTAAGCCTGATATGATTCACTATATGAAGCAGGCCACATCTTATGCAGGTCTTTTATAAGTTTTTCCTATTTCTTTTCCATATGGGCAGAAACACAGTCAGCCCAATATTTATGTACTAAAACCAACTATGGTCAGTTGACAGCTTAAGTTATAATTATTTAATTTTTCCACAGAGCCATATCCACCCCTGCTTGTGTCACTCAACAATGCGAGTTTGATTGATGACCCTAGCCTTGAAATTTTGACCTTACCGGAAGTACTCCGGAAGTGACTAATCGATTCCAGGGCTGTGTCCCAATTAAGAGACCGCACGCTTGAAGTACGCGCACTACGCGTACTACGTACGGTGCGTACTATAAGTACGAGAAGTGCGGAAGTGAGAGGCGTGCTGTTCAGGTGGCCTAGCAACCATGATACTAACTGCGAGAAACGTTAACCTCTTCGACATGTCAATGGCTGTGAACAAAGAGAAACTTGTAAATAACTCATGAAAGAATAAAGTTATGTTGAAACCAAGCACACCGTTGTTGTTCTTGTGACATTACCAATAAGTTTGATGTGTCACATGACCCTCTTCCTATTGAAAAAACAAAAGTTGTATTCAAGATGGCCGACTTCTAAATGGCCACCATGGTCACCACCCATCTTGAGGAGTTTGCCCCTCACATATACTAATATGCCGCAAACAGGACTTTAATATCACCAACCATTCCCATGTTATTACAGTGTATCCATATAAATGGCCCACCCTGTATATTGTGTTCAGTACACTTCACTACAGTGGGATTTCGGAAATATATAAATACGGACAACAGGCTCTTCCACGGCAATCTCTTGTCGTCAATAAGCAACGTTTAGGGAGCTCTATAGTATTCAATGAGAGGACCCTGCACGTCAGTTCTCGACGCGAGGGGGTACCCTGCGCGTCGATAAGTGAAGCAGAGGGAGCCTGACCATGCGTCACACGTTTGACGAGTTGGGAGTGAGAACGTGTTGCTCTGGCACAGCTACAAGCCATGTGAGCTCGTAGCCCCTCCCACTAGGATGTACTACCACAGTCGACCGTCGTAAAGCAGCCGCAAACCAATAGCAATACAAAAACCCTCAAAATCATTGAAGAACATTTGATAACCGAACACCCAATACAGATATACTGAATATCACACAATATCAGATCACCAAATTAACACTGGGTTACATTAACATTTTACCACAACTTCACCAGATGTAGCTAAAAAAAACTAGCCATTGAAAGAGGTGAAGAGAGAAAGATGGCAGCTTGGTCAGCACTAGTTGCCTCTATAATGTATGCAAATACATGCAGGTCGGAATCTCCGCCCCTTAAGCGCACCCCCGGACAGTGCCAGCAGATTGAAACTGAAAAACAAAAAATGTGATACAAAAAATGTAGTTTCAATTAATTGTTTTTTCACTATCAATTTTTTTTAACTTTCAATACAAGAGTACATTTATTTCAGTTACAATATTGTTTTTCAGTTTCATTTTAAGGTGGCATCGTTCTAACCCCATGATTCTGACTGAGAGACACCATACCACTGTGTTCGGCCACCATGTGCTGAGATCAGTGAGCACATACTACACATACAGTTAGTTTTAGTTTGTTTTCCACTTTATTGTTCAGTAACTGAATTTCTCTAAATTGTTTTGATTTATAATTGTCACATTTGCAATAAATTTACTTTGTTGGATTTTAAGTTTTAATGTTTTCATATATTTTTTGGAAAAGTGTTTTACAATACGTTGCATTAATGCATAGTTTGTATGAGAGAGATGTTATTTTTTGTCATTTAGGTCAAATATGACGTCATCAAACTTCTAAGTTGTGAATTACAGCTAGAACAGCATAATTAATATTTGAGTTGCTGACCCTGTCTGTTGACAGGTCTGGTTTATTGTACACTGGATTGCTCCTGAGGTGCGAGCCTTCCCACCTGGACTTTGAAAGACTGAGATTCGCTTCTTTCTTGATGATCTGCTGCACTTTGCGTTGTGGTAGGACTGTATCACTCACACTTTCACACACAGCTGGTTATAACACCACTGACTGACATTCTCTCACCCCTATTTTCTTTCACACCCTGGGAATTTTTGGACTTTACCCCTTGGACATGTTTTATTTGGGACTTTAAATGATAAGCTGTTGTGTAGAACATTCTCCACATGTGAAAGGTGTGTGAGATTTTCATCTGAATGAACACTGAATTTGTGTAATCTGCTTTCTTTTTTTTTTTTTTTTTTTTTTTTTTTTGGCCTGTCCCGTTTGGCTCTTTTGCATCAGAATTGTTGTCTAAAGGCGAAGAAAGATGCCCAACGGATTTACTTTACCAAATTGACCATCCCAGCCTTGCCTTAATGGTCCATTTGATTCACCTTTTATTGTTTATTTTATTTTCACTTACTGAATACGGGACAGACTTGACTGGGGGAAAGAAGGGGAGAAAGAAAGAGGGAAAGAGAAACAGCTGAGAAGAGGGACGGGGGAGAAGGGCAAAAGACAAAAACCAACAGAACGGGCAGAGAAAAAAAATGCATATATCGATCACCTGGATCACCTGTTGAGAAAGAAAAAAGAAAGCAAGCAGAAGAGAACAAGAGTAATAGAATAAACAACATCACAATGATATATGGGAATATGACAGTAAATACTAAATGTTAAACATTATTGTGCAGCACATAAGATCAACAGAACACAGTGTGCTTTGAGGTAGGAGCCAAAAAGGGTGTAGTTTGTGGGTGTGATCACCCGTGTGTACACCTGTGAGCATGGACGCGCTTGTTTTTTGTTTTTTAAAAGGTTCCTTCATGTAATAATCTGCTAGAGGGTGTGGGGGGGCCACAGCCCCGTCCTCCAGGGCATGAAGCAGGTGTGGAGGAGATCAAAACTCCAGACATCCAGAGGCCCCCAGAACACAAGAGACCAAGGAAGACCAACAGAGGGGCAGCTGCGCCACTGTCCCGGAAAGAGCTGAGGAGAGTCCCAGATGAGGGCTCACTCAGCAGCCGCGGAGCAGAAGCCAGGGGGGGTTGCAGTGACGCGCCCGTGAGCTCCGCCGGCAGCCAGCTGCGCCTGAGTGACCGAGCCCCAGGCCGAGAGGCCGGGGGCACCCCACCTCCGAAGTGGCCCGAGCGAGCCCCAGGCTCCAGGCCCCGATAAGCGGCCGCCAAGGAGTGAGCCGGTGTGTACCTGGACGCCCATCCCCGGACACAAAGAACCACCAACGCACCGATGTCTGAGGGGGTCCGCCACTGGCAGGGGAAGTGGTGGTGGGTGGAGATAGGCCTCCAAACCTTGGAGGGCCTGAGATGTCCCCAGAGAGGTGGTGTCTGATACCCAACCTGACATATAGACACAGACATACAGGCACACACAGACACAAACATCCATTCCCACCCTCATGCTCTCATATGCACTTACTCCACACTCAACCAACGTGGAGACAGACATAAAGAGACGCTGTATACATGATCACACTCCCCAAGCGTACTCTACAAACCGGGTCTAGGTGCCCCCGCCCCTGGAGGGGGGAACTGCACCCAGACCCAGGTGGTGTTTCCCTTTTCCCTGCGGTGGGGGGAGGCAGACCGCCCCGACTCCGCAGCAGCAGGGAGGCTCCACACTCCAGACCGCAGTCGGACGGCCAACTCCTCCACCTAGCCCCCCTGCTCCAGCAGGCCGCAGAGAACGGGGGTGAGAGAAGACTCCAAACCTCCCTCCACCCGCTCATTGTAGTGTTGATGCATGTGTGTTCTAAGGTGCATTTAAAACCCAGGAGGGCATGGAGCTACCTGCCAGAGAGCAGCAGGTAAGCGCATGGTCCCTCCTGCTAGCCCTCAATGTCTACGTGTATTTAAAATTGAGAGGTGGGCAACGACGCCAGGGGTGAGGTGTACACCCTGATGGTACTTTGGACTCCGTGTATCGTGCCCACCCCCAAGATCCTATATGTATGTGTAATGAGAGTGTGAGTAATGTGAATGTCTAAGTTGTGGGATAAAATTGAGGCAGAGGCAGCCAGAAGGGGACAGAGGGGGGGGGGGGGGGGGTAGCCTCCTCTGCACCCTGGTGACATACCCCTACTCCAAGGCCCTGCATGTGTGGGTGGTTGTGGTGGAGCGGGAAGAGGGAGGCAGCTGGAGATGGGGAGGGAAGGAAGGGAGGGGCAAGTGACCCCTCCCTGGGGCCAGCTCCCCCGCTGACCCCAGTAGGCACCCCCATACTCCGCGACCCGCCAGGGAAAGGGGGCCCAGGCCCATCCAGACCGGGCCCAGTGCAGCAGCGCCGCCCGGCCCCACAGAGCCCGGGACAGTCCACCTGCAATCTGCTTTCTATAACAGTTAAGGAGTCAGGTTACTAGGGTGTCCCAACATTGAGATCAAAAGTTACTATTTTTATGTGTTTTACTTTGCTTTCATTTGTTGTTCTTTTCTACAATTGTAAATCGCCTTTAACCTGTGGTTGTCAAACTCGTGCTTTATTTCACTAAAGCCGGTTTGTTCTTTTGAGTTACATTCTTGTCTCTGTGTCTCATTAAAACACATCCCTGTGCTTCTATAGTCGAACCTATTGGCCCATTAATATATTCTTTAATTAATAATAATTAATATTGTTTTTTCCCGTTACTGTGTTACACAACCATGTCCAGGTACAGTACACAATGTTCCTGCTTAAACGGTGCTCAAACCGGTGCTTAAAGAATGAGAACACAAACTTTGTCCAAAAACCTCTCATGTTCAGCTGTTTTTTGTAAAAAGATAACAATGTTAGCCTTTTCTGCAGCTATGGGGCATATATGGTATCACTCTTGGCTGGAAGCAGTGCTTAAACAATGGAAAAAACACAAACTTTGTCCAAAACCTCTCATGTTCAGCTGTTTTCCACTTTTTCTTTGGTCATTTTAGCCTTTTTGGCCAGGGTGAAGGGAGCATCTGCCATCAAACAAGAAGACAGCCGCATGTAGCTATGATGATGTTTGCTTGTTCACCTTACATGCATTAATGTAATAACGTGGTTAGCCTACTCAACGTAAATTACACACGAACAACATTAAGCTACTCACGCAGAGAAGAACGGCTGCTGCTGCATCATCATCCTCATCATTTCTGCTACACTGGCAGGGCTAGGAGCCAGGACTCTCCTCTTCGGGTTTTTGGGGGATGTTGCTCCGGGTCATAACAGGCACCACACCTGCAGTAGATGTGCTCGGTGTGAGGTCTCGCAGCAAGCTATCAAATACGGCGCATTTCTGGGCTTTTAAAAAAAACGCTATGCGTCGCCAGGTGTTTCATCAGATTCGAGGAGTTACCTCCTTTGACAGTATCACAGTATCAGCTTAAAGCACTTGTTGCTGCTGAGTTTGCATCTTTTGCTGTGAAGTACAGCCAGACTTTTGACCGCTTCGCCTTGGGCATTTTTAATCTGTAGCTCTGCTCTAAAAGAATGTACGTATCTGGGCCCGCCTACTATCCTCGAAATGTAAAATGATTGGCTAGAATCTAAAGTGTATGACAGCTCAGGAAAAAAAAAGCACCGAAATAAAGCACTGAAATGTGCGCTGCTTTTCGGTCTGGTTACTACCGTTTACGGCACCGGATACCGTTACCCATCCCTACATATAACAGACAATCAACACAGGACGACATAAAGTGCAATGTGCAAAAATTGTAAAAAATCTAAACAAAGACAGAATAAAATGATATTGTGTGTGTGTGTGTGTGTGTGTGTGTGTGTGTGTGTGTGTGTGTGTGTGTGTGTGTGTGTGTGTGTGTGTGTGTGTGTGTGTGTGTGTGTGAGAGAGATCACAGCAGCAGGTTCATGGCCTCACAGGCAGCTCACGGACAGGATGGAAGCAGTTTGTGCATGAAAAGCAGAAGTCCCAGTTTGTCACTTCAGGTTTGACTGAGCTGTTTCCAGAAGAGCTAAAATAGACGTCCAGCTGCTGAGATCAGTTCCACTCTGTTGAGTTTCTTTGTGACTGTTTCCTGCCGGTATCATTACAGGTCATTTTAGAGTTTTTGGAGTGAAGCAGCTGCAGCATCCTGATGATCTTCCTCCTTTTATCGTTGCTGTTAAAGCAGAAATAACCAGATTATAAAGGAATCTCACTCATGTTTCTGCACTCTCATCCAAAGACGGTTCGGTGCTTGGACCATGTTTGTTTATTTTTTACAGGTTAATGTTCAGTCTCATGTCTCTGAGGTGTATCTTCTTTGCTGATGACACAACTTTATTGTAGTCAGGAACATTTACAGCAGCTTCTGGATCCCATGGAACGTGAACTGGTGACTGTTAGTAAACTGCTTTGATTGTAACACATGCTATTCACCTCTCTCTTCACTTAGGAAAAAATGTTTAATATTAGGAAATCACTCATTAAATATTCACAAAAAAATATAATAAATGAAGTTTCACAGCAATATTTGTGAAGCGGTGCCAGGAGACCCAAGACAAACATCAGCTGGATCATTTTACTTTGAAAAACTTGAAAAAACATGATAAAGTTGCTGTAGTTTTAGGACACTGACATAGTCGTGTCATCAGACACGCAGAGACTGGACTGACACACACACACACACACACACACACACACACACACACACACACACACACACACCAAGTTACTTTTGCAAAATACTTAGCATTTTGCACATTTCCATTGCACTGTGTTGTCTTGTTTATTTGCAATTTTTTTGCACATTGCACTTTACGTAGTCGTGTGTTTGTCTGTTATATGTCATGTGTAGCACCAGGGTCTCAGAGGAAAGCTGTCTCATTTTACTCTGTACTGTACCACTGCACATGGTTGAAATGACAATAAAGCCACTTGACTTGTATATCTGTACATTGTCCGTACTACATCTGTATATTTGCTTTTTGTATAGTAATTTAAACATCTGTACACTTAGCTTATTTGTACATACTCTGTTCATAACTGTCCCCACCTTTCACACTATCCTTATCTGCATATAATCTGCTCTTATTGCACTTACTGTTCTTGCACATCTGATTAGATGCAAACTATATTTCAGTCTCTGTTTATACATTTGTAATGACAATAAAGTTGAATCCTAATCCTAAAGTCAACAAATTCATCATTTATTCAATTCAATGCAATGAAATTTAAGGATTTATTAGATGATAATATTAAAAGACATAGATGACATCCAGAAGCTGTTTGAAACGAGGGATAAAGGAGGGCTCGAGTGACCCGACAGAGATAAGCAGAGGAGAATGGATGGATTTAGTGTTTGAAGCAGAGGTTTTGTTGGTTTGGTCTCTTTCTAACGTGTTTATTGGGAAGACAAACAGATGCCTGACTGACATGTGCACTGTGAGTGTATTAATAAAAACTCACAGAAGGCTGAAGTCACCACACAGAGCAGACTGTGTGAAACAAATCAACAGTGTCCAAATAAAGTGAATGATTAAACTCTGAATGGAACATTTAAATGAAAAAAAAAAACTTTACAAAAGAGGAAGTGATGTCACAGACGTCACAGAGCAGTGTGATGTTGACTCATGTCATTGCATGCTGACCTTTGATGACTTTTGTTTAGCTCCTGTGCCGTTTAAACCATTAACTATGAAATAATCACCAGAAAATTTAAAAAAAATTATTGAATGTTTATTGAACCTTCTGACGAAACATAAAAAACAGAACTTAAAAATGTAACATTCATTTGCATATGTGAGTTTTAATTTGTATCACATTTGCTGCATCCAGCAGGTTATTATGTAAAATGTAAAATGACGATGTAGAAGTGTGAAAAACTCACGCATCAAATATGAGACACTTGGAGTTAAAGTTATTATTTTGCTTTTCTTCAATCTGCTATTTGCTGACATGTTCAAATAATTTGTTGGTTAGTAAAGAAACAAGTTGATAAATAATGAAGTGAGATTAGGACACAGTTTGGTGCTTTCTGTCATCAAACAGGACTGAGGAGGAAAACCAGCTCAGAGAGTTTGAAGGTTCTTCAATGACACAGTAGAAGAAGAGCTGTGAGGCCACAGTAAAGTTTCAGAACTGAACTAACTCTGTCGGAGCTTCCACAAACACTGATCAACACACTTATTAAACCTCCTGTCATCTAACCCTCGTTTTTGCTGAGTTCTCCCTGTTTTACCTTTTGGAACCTGAATCTGTTTTTTATAAATCCAAATTTGAGCCGACACACTGGACATCTCAAAAAAACTCAAAAACACAAAGTTCCTCTTCAGGGATGAAAGTAAAAAACTGTAATTTGGAATCTTAATGGAATACAATCTAGTTTAATTTTATCGTTTTATCCATGGAACTGAAAATTCATGGATCTGAGCGTTGAAATATCATTTTTTTAAAGAGGTCGTGCACACTGCTGGATTGACTGTATTTAGTCAGCCGTGGCAGAAACCTGGGATTGGTAATAAATATGATAATCTCCTAAAACTACATGGCTTTTTTCTCCTGCTGATTAAAATAAAACCTTAACAAAGCTGAAGAACTCAAAGTGCATCAACCGTTTCTTTCACCATCATTCTGTAAAACGCCGGCGAACGCTCCCAGTGTTTGATACCATATATCCCAGTGTTTCCCTACCACTGTGGCGCAGCACATAGGTGTGCCCTGAGAAATGATCAGGTGTGCCGTGGACGATTATCTGGTTCCACCTGATTAGTCCTCGAAGTAATCGAGTAACGGGTGGAACAATTACATTCTCTTCCACTAGAGGGCAGTACAACTACCAGCTCTATTTAAATGAGTTGCCAACTGGCAGTAAAACAATCGGACCTGGTTCTGGAGAAAACTCAGATGCAGATGAAGGTCCTAGCAGGAGTAGTGGTCAGAAGAAAGTACAACAGGTACACTGGGGACAAACCGAGCCAATACCACTGTACCTGGTGTGCAGGGAAAAACTATCAATATACTTTCTGTGATATTTTTGTTGGTGGTGTGATTTTTCTAATGTGAACTATGTGCCGTGGCTCCCAAAGGTTGGGAACCAGTGGTAAATAAATGAAATGCAGTAAATAACTTGAGAGAGGTGCACAGAGATTTCAATGTTTGAAGATGCTAACAATGTCAAACAAAGCTTTCATCCAATAATTCAGTAATTCATCAGTAGTTTGAGCGTTATTGATCGATCAGTGAACAGATCAGGTTCTGATTGAGAAACTCAGAGTGAGGACTTCAGAGTTTTCAGCTTTAGAAACATTTAATTCTATCAGAGGATCCATCTGCTCAAACATAATGCTCAGTGGTGTCATCATGCTCGTCAACATCCAATGGCATCTCCATGGAGACATCATGTTTGTTACCTGTGGGCAGAGTGGAGAAATCAGGACAGTGCTGACGTGATCAAAGTGTTTCTGTGAGTATCTGCCTGAGTTTGTACCTGAGCTCCTGCTGCAGCAGATGGACAGGAGCAGGATGGTGCAGATGCAGGACGGGCAGAAGGCCAACAGGTGGCAGATGACTCTGATCCAAGACACAGAGGGAGAAGAAGGGGAGGAAGAGTTGGTGAGAGGAGGAAGAGTGGACAGAGAAGAACTGGCCTCAGAAACTGGAGGTGGAGGGACGGACTTTCTGAGAGTAGTTATAGGAGACCCTGCAGGAGACATGATGAAACAGGTTAATGAGTCAGCTCAGCAGGTCAGGTCTTTAAACACGGAGTTATGTCAGTGTTCTGACCTCGGACCCTCAGAAAGCTCTGAGGAGATGATCCAAATGTGTTAGAAGCGCACCAGTAGAGACCTTCATCAGAGTGCCTGACATTAGGGATAACGTGTTCTGCTTTAGACCCAAGGAGACGTCCATTCATGAAGAAAAAAGATGGAACTGTTTCACCACTCTTCTTCTTGCATTGCAGAGTAACATCACTTCCTGGTCTCACAGGAAGTGCAGGGATCTCCAGGATCACACCTTTTTCTGAATAGCAGGTAAACAGAGACAGACTTCCACCATCAGATTGGAGTCACACAGAGACAGAGACACAGCTGGAACATCTCACTGTACCTGAAACACTGATGGACACTTCATCGCTCTGCTGTCCAGATGAGCTTTCACACCAGAAGGTTCCACCGTAGGACGAGTTACGATCCAAAACACACAAACTTCCACTCATCTCAGCTGCTCCACAGTCCTCAGTGGGTCCTCCGCTGGTCATCTTCACTGTCCATCCATCAGCTGTCTGTCCATCATCAACACAACTCAGAGACACTGAAGATCCACTGAAGACCTGCTGAAGGTTTGGACTGACAGACAGAGCCACTGGAGGACAGACAGACAGATAATCACCACCAAAGAGGAGAGGACCAGTGTCACGATGATCATCAAACTTCACACCGACCTGCATCAAAACCAGAATCCAAATGTGCAGCCAGCTCACATGGGCATGGTTGCCATGGTAATTTGAATTTGACAGGATGCAGACCAATTAACTCTTTACTTGGCATGACTGACTACAACTGATAGGTGGGGGATGGCAACTATGGAGATGCCAGGGGAAAAAGAAGAAACCCAAAGAGTAGGTTCATGGATGTCTTGAAGGAGGACGTGCAGAGGGTTGGTGTGACCGAGGAGGATGTTGTGATAGGATGAGATGGAGGCAGATGACCTCCTGTGGAACCAGCTAAAGCAGCAGCCAATAGAAGACGAAGAAGACTGCCACTTATTTCAAAGTTCTCATCCAGAAATTTGGCTTGCCCTCTAAGGGACATCCTTGAAACCTGGGAGACCTACAAAACATTTACCCTGATTTTAAGGGAGAGGTGGACCACCATCATATCCCTTTATAAATAATGATAACAAAGAATCCACTTAAGGAAAAACTTTTATTTCTATCTTCTTTGTCTATTTAGTTGGCAAAACTGAATTTCTGTTGAGGTGATGTTGTTTTCACATACTGCTGTTTAGTATTTGGTTTGTTCTGAATAAATATCCATGTAGCTTGCCATCACCAGTGTGTGAATGTAATGGGTGGATGACTGGATATGTAAAGCGCTTTGGGGTCCTTAGGGACTAGTAAAGCGCTATATAAATACAGGCCATTTACCATCCATTTATTTCACAGTGAACCAATGAGGATGCTTACACCAGCTGTCAGTGATCAAAAAACCAGGGCACATCATGGACAGGTTGGCAGTCCATAACAGAGACATCACTGTCAGTTAATCTAACAAGACTCAAACTCTTGACCTTCGTGGTGTTTGGTGATGATGCCAAACCTCCACGACCATGCCAACTGTCAGAATACCATTCTGCTTAGTGTGTGTATTAGTTAGAGTGTGTATTAGTTAGTGTGTGTATTAGTTAGTGCTGTATAAGGCAGGGTGCTGGAAAGGAGAGTCCGTCCACTAGTCGACCCATTGCTATGGATCATTAGATCCTCATAAAACCGTTACAAGACCTTGGTCCTCATAGCTGGCAATAAGTGGAACTCGTTCCCAGTGGGTCTTGGACTCTGCCAGGGCTGCCCTTTGTCACAGATTCTGTTGGTTTGGGAATCTGACCAGGATGCCTCCAGAGCATCTCCTGGGTGTTCCTGGCATGTCCACATCTCACCCAGGAACACTTTACTACTGTTTTCATTGTATCTCCTGCCACTTGGTGTGATTTTCTGAAAACATGAAATTTCATTTCATCTATATGCTGATGATTGCCAGCTTGATCTACCTTTCAATCACTCTGATAGCTCATCGATTGGACTCCTGCTTGATTGTCTTAGCAAAGTTAAATCATGGCTCAAAATGTTTTACATTTTTATGAACAAACAGTGGAAGCAATTTTATTCAGTCCCAATCGTTCTTCTGGTATCCCAAATGTTCACTTTGCTGCTCTGACCCCTCGCTTGAAGAGCTCTGTTACTAATCTTGGGGTAAAAATCGACACTGCACTTAGTTTTGATGGCCACATGGCGGTGAAATCTTCATTCTATCACGTCAGATCGAAGCCAAAGCCCTTTCTGTCCAGGCATGAACTTGGAAACTGTGATCCATGCTTTGTCACCTCTCGCTTCGAATACTCCAACTCCCTTTTAATGGGGGTTGGCCAAGCCACTCTGTCATGCCTGCAACTGGTGCAGCACGGTTTTTACCTCATTTAGTTCAAAATATAGTGACAAATGTACCAACACACATACAGTATGGCTCAGTTAACCAGAGATGGAACTAAAGTGTGTCAATAAAAACAACCTCTGTGGCCATTAATGTTTCGACAGTTAGTATTAAAGACTATAAATCTGTAAATCATCAATTATAACTGTCAAAAATGTGTATGTGTCATCAGCATAAGAGTGGAAGAGCTTTGTTTAAGAACTTTTAAAGACCATTAAAAATCAGTGCAATCAGTACGTAGTTTTGAGGCACAGGCAGATTTTAAAGGACCACACATGCCTGGGATGCAGATCGACTGATAAATCAACGGCTCTCTCTTCACCATGACGGACCGGCATCTGTCAGTGTCTGCATCACTGCAGTCACACTAATTCATGCAGGAAAGTTTCTTTATTTTTGTGTCTGAGAATTTTATGTTTAATGTACAGTACGATTCAGTCACTATGTGTCTTTTGCAATGTGATATTTTTATTAAGTATCTTGAAAAGTATTTGATATATGAAGTTAAAAATCCTTATTTAAGGTCCGTGTTATGTGACATGGAATGACTGACCGTGCCTGCGTAAACTTATTAACAAAATGTTTGCTTATTTTAATCATCTCTGTCTTAACACTGTTGATATTTATAAATTTGGACTTTTTCCTACGAACCATTTATTATACGTACGTCATAATACAAAAAGTAAAAGCCAGGATGTTTTATGCTTAACGCTTATTACCAAAAATATCAGATTATATTGTGAATAAGGGTGGATGTGTTGTTCTTTAATGCATCTGTCAACCATCCTGATACGTGGAAACAAGGGTGATGACAGACGGATATTTACTCTGGTAAATTATCCACAAAATCTACAACTTACTGTAAGTCTGTGACTACAGGGTCAATGAGGGACCTCTTCAAAGGGCTTTCCTTAAGATTAAGACTGGCGAACAGTTTATTTTAAAGACTTTAAGCAGTAAAAATGTATTAATGGAAAAAGTACAGCTGGTGGAGAACATTGTGCATAAGGCCATTCACAACCAATGAAAAAGGCCATATTTAAAAAGATTTATAACTTATATGAAGAATTAGAATTTTACGGCACTTCCAAAAGAATGAATAACTCCGTAAAAATGAGTCATGTTGGAAACATGTAACTGCTCTGTATTACATGTAACTGCTCTGTATTACATGTAACTGCTCTGTATTACATGTAACTGCTCTGTATTACATGTAACTGAGTGGGATTACTGCTGTTAGACAAACATTTAGTATTGGCTCAGTTTATATGAAACGCACTCTGTTCTGTCACAGAGATCTGAATACTGGGAATGACTGCAGACTGTCTCCTGAAATCATAAATATAAACTTAGAAAAGACTCACCTGCAGAAACAGTCGGTGCAGACAGCAGCAGCACACACACACCTGCAACAGGAGGGCAGAGGTCACTGAGGGTCAGAGGTCAATGAAAGCTCAGTTCAGAAATGATGCTGTTTTAGGATTTTTATGTTCCTCGACTGAAGGAAAACCAGAACCAAGAACCTCATCCCGACTCTGAGCAGAACAGGTACTGAGCTCATGTACCTGCAGATACTCAGGTGATACATCAGTGGAAGTGTCCCTGATGCACTCATGCAGACGTGCTGTCTGAGTGCGTGTTGGATGAAGCTGTAAGGATGTTCACTCACCCTGGAGCAGACAGACGGACGCAGTCTTCATGTCTGAGTGACGACTGAGAGTCTGAAGCCTGAGCAGCAGAGATGCTTTCAGCTTCATCACTTCCCTGTTACACGCTCAACACTTCCCTCTGCTCCACGCTTTCACTACTCGTCTGACTGAGCTCAGTCAGAACGCACCTGCACAAAATCAGGCATCAAGTGAAGAATCCCTCTGTTACACCAACATCACAAGTTCATTATTAAATGATCTTTTTTCCATGTAATCCTGCATCTTAATCATAACAAGTGACCTCCTCCTGGTGTGTGGTACAGATCCTGTCTGCCAAACAGAGACATTATTCAACGTTATTGACACAGGACCAAATCACAACAACAGTCGCCTCAAGGTGCTTTATATTGTAAGGTAGCTCCTACAGTAATACATACAGAGAAAACCCAACAATCATATGACCCCCTGTGAGCAGCACTTTGGTGACAGTGGGAACAAAAAACTCCCTTTTAACAGGAAGAAACCTCCAGCAGAACCAGGCTCGGGGAGGGGCGGCCACGACCGGTTGGGGTGAGATCACACTTTAAAGTGTCACTAGTCCATCATAAATCATGCTGACAGCGTCACAGATCTGAAGAGAAACCTACAAAACAGCAGCATATGGCCTCACCTGTGCTTCATCATAGCCACAGTCAGAGACAGGATCACTGAATCAGCAGAAATGTCTGGAAACTCACCTTAATCCTGAACATTTCCACCTTTAACGCCACCATCGCCCTGAACTGGGCTGGAATATTAACGGGGATAAAATAAAAACCTACAATAACCTGGTTGCATTCAGGTGAAGACCCCTAAAGGTGTTTCTCAAACTCTGCAGAAGCACCTTCAGATTTTTGCCCATGTTTGCAGTAACATTGCAGCTCTATGAGCGCCCTCGCCTCTGTCAGTGCGCCCCAGGGCAGCTGTGGCTACAATGTAGCTGCCATCGCCAGTGTGTGAATGTGTGTGTGAATGGGTGAATGACTGAATGTAGTGTGAAGCGCTTTGGGGTCCTATGGACTAGACAAGCGCTATACAAATGCAGGCCATTTACCATTTACCTCATCAGGTCACCCCACAGGTTTCAGATGGATCATCTAAAACTTTCACCTTCTTCTGGTGTTTCCTGCTTTTGTTTATGTGGATGTCTGCTCTGGGTCACTGTTGGACTGACAGGTTAGCTGAAGGTGTTCAGATATTCATTGTGGATTTAAATATATGTCCATTTGTCCTGCAGCGTCAGACTTTGGTCCTGCACAGTGCTGCGACTCTCAGCTTGTGTTTTTATCCTGCACGTCTCTACATGATGCTCCTGAAACTGTTTCTGTTTCTTTTCCTGCTTCATCTTTTTCCTTAAAAGGTGTCGTGATGGCGAGCTGTGACTGATGATGGGAAGTGATGAACTTTCAGTCTGTGTTGGTCGGGTCTGATTTAGAGGCGGGTGGATTGATCCAGATATAAATAGTAGTCGATCAATGCTTTGTTTCTGTGTTCAATATGTAGCCCACAGAATTGTGTTGCTTTTGTTTGTGATGGGGGGAACATGAAGTATGTAAAATGTGAGTGTTTGTGTGCTGAGTCTCTTTTGTTTACAGCCTGTAACACATTTAGGCAGGAAGCTTACTGGTATGTTTGACTGTGTTACTCATTACTGTGGAAAGTCACAGTCACAGTGGGTTAGTGGTCATTAAATGTTTCACACCGATTTAAACCCAGTGGGGGTATTCCCCCCCCCCCCCCCAAAGAGGGACAAAAGGACCCCCTGATGGTCCTTTTGTCTTAACTTAATCATCATCTCGGCTCCTCTGACGACCTGTTTGCTGCTGTCTGCTGCTGAAAGGCAGTGGGGAGAGGGGACACTCGGGCAGTGCATTTATCGCAGCATATAATGTGTTTCCTGGATACACTGCTGCTTTTTCAGCATTCAAAGACTGATGGCACCGTGTCAGAGCTGGCTATGAATTTCAGACAGATCAGGCCTTAATGAAAAAGTTATCAATCGTTCTTTTCATCTTTTCTTATTACCCACAGCTACATCCACTCTCTCAGGCCTAGGCTGCTCACTAGGGCTGGGTATCATCACTGATTTCTATGATCCATTTGATTCTGGTTCTCAAAGTCCTGATTTGATTCAACTTAGCCTCAGACAGTCAGAAATATTATAATTCTGATCATTTATCAGCACTGATACATGTGAGACTTCATCAGCATTGTGAACATCACAGCAGATGCCTTTGTGTGAAAGTAACTGAGAATAAAACAGAAAAACATGAAGGAGATTTTCCTGGTCTGGCTTTTTATTGCAGATAACCTTAAAAATATTCTGCAATATTCTGCAATTTTGCACAATTTTAAGAAGTTTAAATTTCTTCAGTATTGAACAGCAGAAATGAGGCTTTCTTGTCCGAGGTCATTTAAGTAAAAAAAGAAAAAGACAGCGCTGTAAACCACGGTAGACTGTTGGGTAATAAGCAGAGATGGGCAGTAACACGTTACTGTAATCTGATTACTTTTTTCAAGTAACGAGTAAAGTAAGGGATTACTATTGCAAAAACAGTAATTAGATTACCGTTACTTTCCCGTAGGAACGCTGCGTTACTGCGTTACTAAAACCGTGGTTTTTTGCGAGAATGTCTCATGACAGTGACGTAAGCGAGTGCGCCGTTAGTGACAACAGCTGTGTGCAGATCAACAGTGGATCATATATCGAGTGCAGAGAGAGTATGAGCGTGCAGCGTTTAAAGCGTGGAAGTACTGACCTTACTTTGAGTTTGATTCCATAAAAAGTGACAAAAACATTAGCGTCCATCGTGCGTGGGAAGAAAACTTCTTTTTACAGCGAAAAAACCCCTAAACTTCCAACAAGCACCGAGTAGCTACGACGTAATGGGAAACTCACAGAGAAACTCGCGGATTCTTCAACTGACCGCGGCACACCTGCACCAGGGTAAACCTCCGCCTACCTCACTCCTGCTTTACAGGTGAAAATAGAGCAACAGGACCGCTGAGTCTTTGACTTTATTTATTTTCTGCTGTGTTTTACTTGCATCTATTTGAAAGAGTGAGTGTAAACACAAAAAATATTTTATTTCATGTGCTGGAATGTGCAGAAAACAGGTTTAAATGTTAAACCAATTTATTCCAGTCAGAATGTTGCATATAATTAAATTTTTGTTTGATGCATAAAGTTAAAAGATTCAAACTAATAAAACAAGTTTTAAAAAGAGACTTTTTTTCATTTGATTACATTTTGTATGATGGATTATGCAGAAAAAGTAGAATTGGGCTGAAAGATCTATCACTTTATCACCTATTCAGGTTGTAAATCGTGCTTTTAAAAAGTAACTAAGTAACTAAGTAATTAATTACTTTTGAAAATAGGTAATCAGTAAAGTAACAGGATTACTTTTTTGGGGAAGTGATCAGTAATTAGTTACTGATTACTTTTTTCAAGTAACTTGACCAACACTGGTAATAAGTGAATGAATAATGCAGAAAACAAAGTTTTGAGACTGGAAACATTTGACCTTAGAACTGAAGAAGCTTCTTGGATGAGAGGTGAAACGTCTTCAAGCGACTTAAAGAAGTCCAGACGCTTTTCTTTCCAAGCTCCTTAGACTACGATGACCTGGATGACTGAGAACCTTCACAGACACATGGTTTGTTTTGGTTCTTAGCGAGTGCTGATCAGGTATTACAGGCGGCAGCATGGTGTAATGGTTTTTTGTTTAACTCCAGCTGAGGGATATAAATTGCTGATCGTTTCACCTGTGCACATTGTTTTAATCAGTTTTAAACTTATGTTTTTCTCCTTATGGTCACTTCAGGCCTCCACACAGAAATAGATTCTGGTTTCGATGTCAGGACTAATTTAGTGGTGTATCATGACATCTGACCAACAGTTTAAGTCATTTAAGTTTAAATTAGTTTGACCACAGATTGTCATTTGATGCTTTTTAGGGCCCAGAACTGTTCTTTGACTTTTTTTCTAAAATTATTTTAGCACAAATTGTGATTAGAAAACGTTTCAGGTTAGTTTGTGTATTCATCCAAAGAACTGCTGTGTGAACTTTAATAGCTGTTTAAAAGTCAAACACAGCAACAGGTGGTGATGACATTACAAGTACAACATAAGTCCAAAGATACAGAAGTTACAAAGCTACACAAACAGAATTAGTGTAACAGTCAGAGAGCCGATCGCTTAATGTGGGCGTTTCATTAAAGACAAAACAGCAGATGATCTGAAGGACAAAGAGTTCCTGAGAAGGACACAAACAGCAGAGCTGAGCTGATCTCATCACGACTCCCACGTACAGCTCAGTCCTACCAAGGTGGAAAATGCTTTCACGTTTTCTGTTTGACTGCACATGAAAAGTTATTTTAAATCCTGCTTCAGCCTCAGCAGCTCTGAGAGGTGAGCGCAGAGACAAACAGACAGACACTTTGTGTTTGTACGCACAAACATGACCACAGCTGTGAGATCGCCAGACTGTCAACATTTACTGACACAGTGAGATGCTTCAGCTGAGGCTTTGTGGTCTGCTGAAATCGGCTCTCGCGAGGACGTGCATCCAGGCCAGAGGTGCCTCAGCATCCGCCACCTGAAAGAGCCACTTCCGTAAACAAAGCCAAACCTTATAAACAGTACCTTTGCACAAAGACTGAAACTAACACCACTGAAGGAGCAACGGGCTGTGAGGCCAGTTTATGATCATTAATATGCAAACTGTCTCGACCAATGATTAAAGACCAGCTAAGACTGAAGAAGTCACTTGGATGAGTGATGAAACTTTTCTCCCACTGTGTCCACATGAACAGAATCAACCTGTTTGGATACATACAGAAGGCAATTACATCTCCCAAAAACAAAGTCTGGGTAAAATCTCCTTTTTAATGCTGCTGATATATTTGAGGCTTTGCTGCAGAATGACGTCAGAGTCTGTTTCAGTGAGTCACCATGAGCCAGTCAGGCATAAGTTTATGACTACTGACACCTAACACTGATTATCTCTACATCATGGGACCTGTTAGTGTCATGGTCGGACGGCCCCCGCCAGCAGCGTGTCCCCCTGTTACTTCCTGTCCTTCAGCTCCACTGTCTGGGATGATCAACTCACCTGTGGGTAACTGCATGATCAGCTGCTCTCTACTTAAGTTGGAGGAGGACACTAATTGGACGCCTGATTGTAAACAGGAAACAGTTGGTGGAAAAGCCTTTTCTCCATCTGTGATTGTGTGGACTCATTATTTTTCCTTTACATTAATAAGATGACTTTACCTTTAGCTTTGTTCGGTTTAGTCTTGACTTTAGTTCTTTCCAGTGCCTCTTGAGTTTATCTGTGTTTCTAGTACTTGGTGTGTTGTTTGATGTAAGGTCTCTCTCTGTGTCTGTGACACTTTTATTTAACTGTGTTCATTGTAGACTGAACTTTATGCTGCTGTAACACAAACATTTCCCCTGTGTTATCAATAAAGTATCTGTCTCTGATAAGCTTTCAAATTGAGGAGATCAAGTATAAGAATATGACCTAGCCACCTGTCAGGTACCTGCCACATGTTAATCAGCCATGATGGTTCTGTTTAAACAGGTGCTGACTGGGTAACGTGTCACACACTGAGCCAGCACACAGGAACAAGGAGGCTGTGATGGTGCTTTTCTGATTAAGTTCATCTGTCTCTTTATGATTCTGTGACGCAGACACGATCTCACTCAGGTCCCTGAGATCTGATCATGTGTTCATCACAGCTCCACCTGTCACTGCACAATCACCTCCATCACTGATGTCTGTGCTCACACTCTGCTGCCACCTAGTGTCTGTGTGTGGGTGTTACAGCCGCCTGTCCTCACAGCTGGCTGTAACAATAATAATAAAAGCCTTTAAACATGCAATGAATGATCTAATTATAACCCCTCAAACTATTCTAATCATAGATCGGTCTGTGGCCTCCGTGCTGTCCTTCAAACACATGAAACTTTATTAACACAGCAGCTGTTTCCTCTCGCACTCACTCTGCTGCTTTATCTGCCTCACATTCACTCTGCGCTCTGTAATACTGCTGCTATATGAGTTTAATTATATGCTGTATTGTGTTGATGCTCTCATTTTGTGTTGTAATTGAATTCTGTTCGTTTTATATTTATTTGTATTATTTTATTTACATTTTATTGTGTTGCTATTTCCAGCATATCAGGTTGCAGTTTTTAAATAAATTATAAATAAGAAAACTTTATAAATAGAGTTTGCTGTGACTTTTGGCTAACAGTACTTTATTAGTATTAATGTAGGTGTGATTGGATGATGCTCACCAGCTGTGACGACCAGCCTCCTCTGACACCACACCTAAGCTGCTACTCCACCCCTCCCATTCTGCAGAGCCACAAACCACACCCCACCACAAACAGGTGACCATAGAGTGTGACGTTGTTAAGGAGTGTTGCCATGGTCACCAGTGGACTGCTGCCCCCTTTTGGAACTTTGCTTTAAACTCCCCCCGTGTGTCTGATTTAAGGTATCGTCTGTGACACATTTGTACTGCCGGTGTCACAGTAGGGTCTTTCATGCACACTCAGCAGCTATGTTTATGTTTATTAGCACTTGTAGGAGCAGAGCTATAGATGCAGACTTCATGTTGTCCAGAAGATGATTAGACGTCAGTGATCCAGAACTGAATGTGGCAATCCATCCTCCCCTGAATATTCAGAAATTTCTTCTTTCTAGAATGTAAGAATAAAAGTTATTTTAATTGATCAATACTTTATTTCCATTCTCCCCAATTCTTCTTGGTTTGGTTCCATAGTCCCTCTGTTCTGTGTCCAGTCAGTGTCTGTGTCTTCCCTGGTACCACATCTGTTCCCTCTGTCGCAGTGCCTACTTGTGAGTCTGTGTCCATGATGCACTGGGTGTTTCTTCTTCAGTCACCTTTCTCACTCACTATGTGTTAACAGACCTCTCTGCATTGAATCATATCTGTTATTAACCTCTGTCTCTCTTCCACAGCATGTCTTTATCCTGTCTTCCTTCTCTCACCCCAACCGGTCGCAGCAGATGGCCCCGCCCCTCCCTGAGCCTGGTTCTGCCGGAGGTTTCTTCCTGTTAAAAGGGAGTTTTTCCTTCCCACTGTCGCCAAAGTGCTGCTCATAGGGGGTCATATGATTGTTGGGTTTTTCTCTGTATGTATTATTGTAGGGTAAAATTCAATTGAATTTATTGAATTGTAATATTTATAATATTATTTGTGTGGTTATTATGTTAGAGCTGATGGGGAGTATGAGTTGTTATAAACAGAGCTAAACATTTGCTGCACATTACTAGTGCAAACAAAAGACCACTTAATATTTTTAGTGACTTCCTTCTGTAAATAAAAAAAGACAAAATATTAAAATACGAATGCTCCAGTGAACACAGTAGGAGTTTAGCTGAGGAAACAGGTTTGATGCATCATTATCATAAACCACCCTGTTGGCAAGTCTGATGGAAATCTTTTTCCCTTTTTTACAACTTCACTTAAGTTAACCACGTGCCTTCAGCAGGATGACCAGTGGGATAAAGGAGAACAGCTGGTACACTGGAGTGACCCAATGAGTCTGGGTTTCCTCCTAGAATCACACTGAGTCTCTTTTACTGGAAAGGAAATGTGTGCTGACTCTCAGAGCACAAGCTCTGGTCAGAGTTATAATCTGACACATAAAGACTTTTAGAGTTGATGTTTAATGACTTTAATGAGATCAAGGGTCATCATGTGACTGTTAGTGCAGCTCAGTTATCACACTTCCTTAAGACAGCGCCTGGAATTGAAGAGTATAAGAGCTAACACACTTAAAAACCTTGAAGTGTGTGAGTTACATGCTTATCCTCTCTGGTCAGTCTCATAGCTGGATGAATAATTTCACTTTCTCTCATTTCCACCATCCAAAGGTAAACCTAATCTCAAGTCATTTTAATGTGAATGGGTGTTGCTATTAAACAGCTCTCATAATAGCTGAGCTAGTAGAAATATGTTGTGTTATTTTGTTGAGTCTTATTGTTATGTTCAGGTGGAATCTCTAAAATAGTTTTTGAACATTACAAAACCAAACGAGGAGTTGTCAAATCATTAAACCATTACAGATTTTCTCTTTTTGGTCTCTTTAGTGGTTTAGTTTGTGAATTAATTCTTTTTTGTCTTATTGCTCATCTAATTCTGCAGCACTTCCTCAGATGTTTCTTTGGGGTTCAGATTTCTTGGATTTAAAAATTCTACTTTGCTTCCACTGCAGTTAGACTCCTGTTTATGTCACATTTTAGTAACGTTTTTACAAGATGCAAACCTCTGTAGCTGTGGAGGTACCTGAGACCTTTTATGATCCAGCCTGCTGAGTACTTTGACGTGGAGGTGGTGACCCTACCACTGTTTTACACGTGCGTGAAACTACTTGAGTTTGGGGTGTCAAAATTTTCATCAAAACACAAGTACGGGCTGATACTGGCTTTGTAAAAAGATGACAAATAGCAATACTGGCCTGTGTTTAGCTCGGTTTTGTATCTGTGTGAATTTGCATGGTTGCATTTTTGTTTTCAAGATTAACTATTTAAAACGCCTCATAAAATGAAAGCTAATTTGTTTCCACATGAATAAATAACAGCAAAAGCTGTTAACTGAAATAGCCCAGGTTTTCAGTCCATCTTCAAAAGGTAAATTCAGTGTGATTTCATCACATGACTCTTGTGACAGTGGATTCTTTCTTGTTCCTGCTTTAAGTGGTTGTTTAAAAACAAAAAAAATCCACCTGATTAAATTTCAACACATCTTCACTGGCAGTGAACTTTTTGTTTTTAGTGAAGCATGTTTTGAATCCGTTTCCTGATCAGCATCCAGGAACAGATTTACAGCTTATAAAAGATCATAAACATGTTACAGTAAGAGGTCTTTGCACAGTCTTTCAGTGTGTTAAACATCATCATTCATGTGATACTGAATAAGGATGTTTGCTGAAGAAAGTCTAATTTTAATTGAAATATTTAAACTGCAAAGAAACTTCAAAATTCTACTTAGAGTCTCCAATCACGTTTCTCATTTTTTCAGTCCTTCAGTCTCAGCGTTCAATGTTCAGAGATCAATAATCTTTTTACTGAACCATAAAATAATTCAACTTTGTGCTAATAACATAATCAAAAAGCACAGAGAGCAATTACATTAAACATAACACAATAAGAGTACCATGATCATGACCTTTGTGCTGCAGGAGGTCAGCTGATTCTCATTATTCGTTACGAGGAGAGAAACAAGCACCATTATGCTGTGTTTTGGTTTAGAGTAATGTCCTGTAGTTTGACCTCCTTGTCTTGTGTTGGTTTAATGTGGTTACATTTTCTATTATTTAGCCATAAAAGAAAATTCATTAATTCATGTATTTATAATCGATTAACTTTACATGACATGATGAAGTCACCTTTGTGTCCAAGGCTGGACTGGGACAAAAAATCAGCCCGGGCATTTTGACTAGAGACCGGCCCACCAGGATAAAGATTGAAAATGTGACGTCATTCAGGGGTAAAACCGCAAAGGATTCTGGGAACTCGTGGCAAGAGGTACTAGCGCACGCAGGCTTTCAATTGAACTCAGTTACACAGCGGTAAAAAGAAACCCAAAAAATGTCAAGAAGCTGTTGTATTATTAACTGCAATAGCCGGTCGCATGACAGCCACGGGAAGCCGACGGGTAAAGAGATCGTCTTTTTTTTTTTAATCGGATTACGTCGTTGAAGAGAAATTTTTTTAAGCCATGTTTCCGAAGTAAGAGCCGACGGATGGTCTGGATATACCAAATATAACGTCTCAGAACACTCCAGCTCACATGTTAGTCTGCTCCAAGCATTCCCACAAAGGTCAGAGTTTTGTAGTAGTTAATGCGTCATTTTTCTTAACATAATTAGTGATATAGGTTACAAGCAAGTCTGGCGCTGAACAGAAATTGTCGCTCCTGTGTTTATTGTGCTTCTGTTATTATGGTACATTGACAAAAACATATACTTTTATTCACAGGATAAAACAGTTGTTTGTATCACTAATTGCCCAGTACGATTACAACATACAATATTATTGTCACTGCTACATTTCTGTGATGCTACCAGAGATTATTTCCACTACTAATTAATTACCGTTGAGCTCAAAGGTTATATTAATAAACGGTTAAGGAATGTGTATTTATGACGACGATTTGTGAGACTGGTAAACTTTGTTCGTACGATGGTCTTTGTTCTACACGGTGCATTTCAAGGTTCTGCACCCATCCGTCGGTAAACTGTACCTGGGCTTGGTGCAGTGACCCGAAGTTACTAAACTTCATGAGTGTATGCACTCACTCCAAGAACCGTATAATTATAAATCTGAGAGTGGTGAAAGTTGGCAGCACACTGACGTCTTTTGTCCACTCTGTGCGCTCGTAAGGGTCTGACCCTTTCACTCCTTTGATTTTTTCCTCGTATCTTTTCTTTGTCTTTTCGTCGAGTCCGTCTTTGTACGGACCGGCATTGTTCTCCTTTTGTTTTGTACATTCCTTTTTTGTGAAAAAGCAAGAAGGTATTGGAACCGGAGAATGAACGTTTTGCGGTGCTGCAAATGCTTGCATTTGATGCGGTACTTGGATTGTTTTGCCACGAGTTCCCGGCATGCAATGCGCGAAAATCACGTGATTGCTAAACAAGGGGGAGGGTGCATCCGGCCTCCTCGGCTGTAATTGGTCCAGCCCAGAGTCGATCATGACCAATTGGCCAATCCAACACCTTTCATACCTTTTATACCCTTCCTAAAAAAAAAAAAATACATCGGCCCATAAAAACAAAAAATCGCCAGCGGCCCACCGGGCAAATGCCCGGTATGCCCGATGGCCAGTCCAGCTATGTTTGTGTCCTGTGGGTGGGGTAGTTCAACTTTGTTTCTCATGTTTCACTGTGAAGATTCCTCAGAAGGGGAATGAGCAGCATATCGTAAAGGTGAAGGTAAAACGACGGTGTGACTGAACGTGGAGCTGAATTCACCTGGTGAGTCATTTCTCTTCATCAGTCTCTAAACTGTTAAAAACATATTTGGTGTTATTTCATTTGATGAGATTCAAGAAAACATTCGTTTATTGAGGGAATTGCAAAAAACCATTCAGGGTGCAATGAGATTAAAATTGTCTTTCAGAATCAGAATCAGAATCAGAATACTTTATTGATCCCTGGGGGAAATTATTTTTTGTTACAGTGCTCCATTTTAAACCAACATTAAGACAAGACAGACAATACACTAACTAAGAATAGTACAATATATACATATATATTGTACTATGCATGCGCACTATTTTCTCGTACAAAGAGAATTTTCTTTATCTATTCTAATAAAGATGGCATTAGTAACACTCTTGGAGTTTGAAATAACCTGTCCATAAGTGTTGTGCTGACTGAGTGTGTTGCTGTGTCTGTGTGAAGGTGTGGGCTCTGCTATGGATCAGTGTGAGGACAGAGAGGAGGGAGCCCCTCCCTCTAAAAGCACTCTGTGTGGGGAACATGAGAGCCAGACCAAAGCTCAGAGGTGAGATGACCATCTCTAACTGTCCATGACTCTTCTCCATGTCACAGCTCAGCACTCACACTAAGCAGCCAAATTACAGCAGCACCACAGGTGGCCTGTACAGTGGAATGCCATGTTAACTTCAGGCCAGATTAAAAATAAAATGTTGCAGAAATATTTTGCTCGCTTTCCTTCTTTTTTGTGGAGTGTCTTTTGACTGATGTTGTGTTTCTGATAACTTTTATAATCTTAATTCACATTGGCTGCAAAGGTTATGCTTTAGTTCTGTTGTGATTCAGCAGCAATACTACCAAATTATATTTCGTACACAGACTTCCGATCTTTCCATTTTCTATATACGGACACAAATTCTTCAGAAAACTAACAATCAGCTTCTTATCTGTTCCCAAATGCTGTAAATATCATATAATGAGTCCAACAACAAGCCCCAAATCCTGCAGAGAGCAACTTGAGACTATTAAACACATAGAAAAGAAAGCAGGCTCTGGCTTCTTCCTTCACTATTTAACAGTTCAAGTTGTTATGGTGACATCTTTGGTAATCTTCATATTAAACACTTCAAAGGCCTATATTTCTTGTTTTGAAGGGGAGAGGGGAATTGCAGGCCAGCTGACAGTTCCATATTAGTAAGCTACTGTGTCACACAAAATAAAAAAAAAACAATAATGCAGCATTTCCAAATATAAAAAAAAATGTCTCTTTGAAGGCTTTCAGTCATCCAGGTAATCGTAGGCTAAGTAGCTTGGAAAGCAAAAAGTGTCCGGACTTTTTTAAGGGCTTAAATCTGGGACTCTCCACCATTTGACCTTAGAACTGAAGAAGCTTCTCGGATGAGAGGTGAAACGTCTTCAAGCAACTTAAAGAAGTCCAGACGCTTTTCTTTCCAAGCTTCTTAGACTAAAAGAATGTCTGTTATTTTAATGTTATTTTCTTTGTTATTTTAACAGCTCTGTGTCCGTTAAGCAGCTCCTAATGAAGTTTGAACAAAAGTATGCAGATCAGTCAAAGTCTGTGAAGAGGTAAGGTTTTCAGATAGTTACAGCTTTAGTGTCATTATGACTTTATTTAGTGAACACAACGCTGGGATAAACATTCTTGAGGTTCACTAACCTCAGTGTCAATATAGTAGGTATGTCTGTCGTTTTTATTAACATTAAGAACATTTTAATTATTACATTGAATAGAATAATTTAATTACCCAACAAAAAGCAAAAATGACGACTAAAAAAATAAACAAGAATTTGAAATTCTAACCAACAGACGGACAGATTCATGACATAAGCAAAATATTTATTTCAATATAAAAGAAAAGATTTTTGATAAAACAAAATAAAGCTCAGAAAGTTATTTTTTGCCTTCCAACATTTATATTAGAAATAGTTTTGACCCAGAACTTTTTATTATGACTCTATTTAGTTTAGTCTTGTAGAGAGTATCCATTGATTATACTAAAATATCCTAAAGAAGTCTCACTATATGGTTTTTGTCCTTTTCATATGTTAAAAACCTTGAATTCAACAGTGTTAATTATTAAATTATTGGGCAGTTCTATCAGGAATCATCAGAGACCAGGATCGTCTGACACAAACAGTTTTTCCATCAAGAGTGACCGATCCATAAATGAGCCCATTTACTTTAATGTTGAACACTTAAAGGCAGATCAAAGGTAAGATAAAAGTACTCAATGAAATCCATTTCTTAAAAATGGCACTGTTGTGCATATGGATGTTACCCTTACTAAAACCTAATAAAACAAGCAAAGTTGAGTTTAAATGAGGTGAAATGATGCTGTTAGCAATGACCATGTTCCATGCTGTTAGGATCCAGCAGCAGGGACCAGACTCTGCTGAACTGAGCTCTGTTCCCATGGAGAGTTATGAGTCAATGTATGAACCTACTTACGCTGGACACCATTTAAAAGCAGATTGGTAAGATTATAAGACTCAGGCAAATGCATTCATTTACCAAATGAATACACTTACTGTTACTGTACAATTGCATTACAACAGTCTCACTGACAATACACCTCACAACAATCCCTAGGATTACAGCTTCATGTTTTTAATTTAAAGTGTAACTTCAAGAGAATGAATATTGTGAGTCCAATGGTGCTGTTTTCTTCTAGGTCTGCTAATTATTCTCACTTATTTACATCAGACCATTTTGCTAAGGCAGACTGTAGCACCTTTTTTTTTGTATCTACTCTTTGGTCTAACATCCTAATATCAAAGTTTGGCTACATCACAAGGAATCATTTTAATACTGGAAAGTAAAATTCTACTAAGATTTTGAGCTTTGTTTAACTCATAATTTTGGTTTTATCTTGTCATAGAAAATGTTAGGGAGATAAGTTTCAAATGAAACACTCTTTTATTTCTACAAGGATTTATCAACAGGCAGAGAACTCTCCCGAAGCCAGCTTTACACCTTTGAAGAGTGACCACTCTGTGCATCAACCTACTTATTGTGGACACGACCCAGCTTATCACAGGTAAACATTTAAAGGGGTTATAATATTGTACTATTGAGAAGTCATATGGCAAGATGCCGGAAATGGCTCTGAACCCTCGTCGATAATATAATGACAATTAAACTTTGAAACAACTCCTACTACTATACCACTCAACCCTGGTGAGGATTCTAACCAAACTGGAAAGATTTAAAATAAATCTGGGAAGAAAAATGGCACCCAGTCAAAAAGAACGAAGTGTGCAGTTGCTCCTGTCAACTGTTGCTATCGGAGAAGCTAAGCCCGCTAGTCTTGATAGCCAAGAAGGTCAGAAAATAGATAAAACAATGGCCTGTTTGCTGAGATTGCGAAGATCAGGGTGACACTGTACGGTGTTGCAGCTGATGTCAAATCCAACACAACAGAACTCCAGAACTCTGAAGCTGCAATACAAACGAGTCTGACAGAGGCTGAAAGTCGTATCTCCGACTTGGCTAACGATAACGGCAAGCTATTTAAAAAAGTAGAGCAACTTTGGACCTGGATTGATAAATTGATTGATCACGTAAACAATATCATGTTGCCAACTAACCCTGGCAGAGGGTTGTTGGCACCATGCCCCTCCCCTGTTTTAAATGCACCTTAAACAGCATGCATCAACACCACATATCAGTGGGTGGAGTAAGGTTTGGGGTCTTCACAACCATGTTCTCTGTTCACCATCTGGGGCGGGGGCTGGGAGGAGGAGGTGGCCATCTGGGACTGTCTGGGGGCAGTCTGCTCATCTCCACCCAAGAGTAAAGTGAACCATCTCCTGGGTCTGGGGGCAGATTGCCCCTTCAAGGGTGCTGGTCTTTTTTGAGGTAGGATGGATTCCCAGAACACCGGGAGTATAGAGTTCATTGGGGAGTGTGAGCATGTGTACTCCCACCCTCATGCACACATATTCGAATAATCATGCATCACCGAACATGGAAACACATAGAAATGTACATGTTTGCGTCTGTGTGTGTGCCTGTTTGTCTATATCTATGTGTCAGCTCTTAAATTCCTCTTCTCTCAAAATTACCATTCAATGCTAAGATTTTAGAAAAGGTTGTGGCTAAGCAGCTTAAGCTGTTCAAGATAAATTCCAATCTGGCTTTCGTAGAGCTCACTATACTGAAACTGCAGCTGAGACTGAAGAAGTCACCTGGATGAGTGACAAAATGTTTCTCCCACTGAAAACGCTACGTCCAGATGAACAGAATCAACCTTTTGGGATTTACTTAACTGGACGATTGATGATTTTTTTAATGCCTCACTGAGTTTTGTTTTTTGTTGAAATATCTATTTCTTTAAATGTTTAAAAATAGTTTTAAAAAACTAATAAAAAAAACTTACTATTGAACTAATGATTTATAAAGAAATGATCTTTACGAGAATTCATGACAACAGAATTACTTCTCTGTACATCTTTCATTTGCAGAATTAACGAGGACACATCAGATCAATCTGAGCACAAAAATCACCTGGACTCCGTGTTTATGGTGTGTAAAAAGAAACACACAACTGCTACACTAAATCAAGAATCATATAGTAAACAGGCATAGCACTAAAAGTGTGGCACAGTGGTAGATTCATAGTTCAGTGGTAGTGGTAGTTCATGTTCAACATAAAGTTTATATCTCTCTATTCCAGCTCCTTGAGAAAAAAATTGTCACATTTATGAAAAATGAGCTAAAGGAGTTCAGGAGATTTCTGAGTCAGAGCCTGGATGATGATGAGACAGTGATGTATGAGGATAAAGAGAAGAGAAGCAGCAGGGAGGCATTTCTGAAGATCACACTTCACTTTCTGGGGAGAATGAATGAGGAGGAGCTGGCTCACCGTCTTCAAAGCAGTAAGACTTTTTGTTTTATTTTGTATCCTTAAAGTCTATATTTACAATAGGATTTTATAAATGAAAGAAAAAAAACCCTCAAATTCTTTCACTCACAAATATTTGGATATCAAGATTGCTATCACGTGGGAATGAAGCAGACAGGTGTATCTCAAACAGCTATGTCTGTTTTGGTTTATTAAATTAAACATTTACATTGTAAATATACACATATAAATATATGCATACATCATTGCTCTTCATGCAGGAACTCATGCTGAAGTTGGCAAACGTAAACTAAAATCCAAGTTGAAAAAGAAGTTCCAGTGTGTGTTTGAGGGGATCGCTAAAGCAGGAAACCCAACCCTTCTGAATCAGATCTACACAGAGGGAGGGACTGCAGAGGTCAATGATGAACATGAGGTCAGACAGATTGAAACAGCAAATAGGAAACCACACAGACCCGAAACAACAATCAGACAAGAAGACATCTTTAAAGCCTCACCTGGAGGAGACGAACCAATCAGAACAGTGCTGACCAAGGGAGTGGCTGGCATTGGGAAAACAGTCTTAACACAGAAATACAGCCTGGACTGGGCTGAAGACAAAGCCAACCAGGACATCCAGTTCATATTTCCATTCACTTTCAGAGAGCTGAATGTGCTGAAAGAGGAAAAGTTCAGCTTGGTGGAACTTGTTCATCACTTCTTTACTGAAACCAAAGAAGCAGGAATCTGCAGCTTTGAAGACTTCCAGGTTGTGTTCATCTTTGATGGTCTGGATGAGTGTCGACTTCCTCTGGACTTCCACAAAACTACAATCCTAACTGACCCTAGAAAGTCCACCTCAGTGGATGTGCTGCTGATAAACCTCATCAGGGGGAAACTGCTTCCCTCTGCTCGCCTCTGGATAACCACACGACCTGCAGCAGCCAATCAGATCCCTCCTGACTGTGTTGACATGGTGACAGAGGTCAGAGGGTTCACTGACCCACAGAAGGAGGAGTACTTCAGGAAGAGATTCACAGATAAGAAACAGGCCAGCAGGATCATCTCCCACATCAAGACATCACGAAGCCTCCACATCATGTGCCACATCCCAGTCTTCTGCTGGATCACTGCTACAGTTCTGGAGGATGTGCTGAAAACCAGAGAGGGACGACGGATGCCCAAGACCCTGACTGAGATGTACACCCACTTCCTGGTGGTTCAAACAAAAACGGCAATTGTCAAATATGATGGAAAACGTGAAACACATCCAATCTGGATTAAGAAGAGCAGGAAGATGATGGAGTCTCTGGGAAAACTGGCTTTTGATCAGCTGCAGAAAGGAAACCTGATCTTCTATGAATCAGACCTGACAGAGTGTGGCATCGATATCAGAGCGGCCTCAGTGTACTCAGGAGTGTTCACACAGATCTTTAAAGAGGAGAGAGGACTGTACCAGGACAAGGTGTTCTGCTTCATCCATCTGAGTGTTCAGGAGTTTCTGGCTGCTCTTCATGTCCATCTGACCTTCATCAACTCTGGACTCAATCTGCTGGAAGATCAACAAGCAAATTTCAACAATATCGCTGTATTTAAAGACATACCTAAGCTGAAACATCTTTACCAGAGTGCTGTGGATAAGGCCTTAGAGAGTCCAAATGGACACCTGGACTTGTTTCTCCGCTTCCTCCTGGGTTTTTCAGTGGAGACCAATCAGACTCTCCTACAAGGCCTTCTGACACAGACAGGAAGTAACCCATCAACCAGACATAAAACTGTTGAATTTATCACCAAGAAGATCGGAGGAAATCTGTCTGCAGAGAAAAGCATCAATCTGTTCCACTGTCTGATTGAACTGAATGATCATTCTTTAATGAAGGACATCCAAAACTCTCTGGTTTTAGGACGTCTGTCCACAGATAAACTGTCTCCTGCTCAGTGGTCAGCTCTGGTCTTCATCTTACTGTCATCAGAAAAAGATCTGGATGTGTTTGACCTGAAGAAATACTCTGCATCAGAGGAGACTCTTCTGAGGCTGCTGCCAGTGGTGAAAGCCACAAACAAAGCTCTGTGAGTCAATTAATAATGTTATTTTTTAGGAAAAAAAATCCTTAATTTACTAGTAAATGGATATTGAAACTAATGGATTGTCTTGCAGGCTGTGTGACTGTAATTTGACAGAGAACAGTTGTGAAGCTCTGTCCTCAGTTCTCAGCTCTCAGTCATCTAGGCTGAGAGAACTGGACCTGAGTAACAACAACCTAAAGGATTCTGGGGTGAAGCTGTTGGCTGCTGGAGTAAAGAGTCCACACTGCAGGGTGGAATCTCTCAGGTCAGGGTACAGCTATCTTTTCAACAAAAAAGAAAAGCAACTATTAATTCAGCTTAACTTTGAGTTTTTTTACACCAGAGCCTCTTTTGAGGTCACTAGCGCAAGTTTGACATGACAGTCTTTTCTTCACCAAGATGCTGCATTATGTTTGCTGCATATTTGTAGTTTACATATTAATGCTGTATGAATTTCAAAGGTTTTCTACTCTCGACTGGAGTCTTCTGACTGGAGCCCACTGAAGTCATTTTTCATTGTTATTGCAAAATAAGATTAGATGGTGTGCTTTGTTATTCTACTATACTCGCCTTTGTCAGTGCGCCCCAGGGTGGCTGTGGCTACAATGTAGCTTGCCATCACCAGTGTGTGAATGTGTGTGTGAATGGGTGGATGACTGGATGTGTAAAGAGCTTTGGGGTCATTAGGGACTAGAAAAGCGCTATATAAATACAGGCCATTTACCATTTATAAATACCAGTTAGAAGATGGACAGTAGCCATAAATTGCTATAGAAGGCCAATTGCATGCCCGTTGTAGCCTCAGTTTGAAGTCTCTTTTTGCTGATACTTTTTTTTGTATCAGCAAAAGTGGTGGAATAGTTTCTGAAATCATGGCCTATTTAAAGGCCTGTATTAAAAATTTCTGTCTTTTCATGTTGTAATTAATGGTTATTTGAATGTCTGTTGTTGTTGCCAGCTTAAATGACTGGTTACTAGCCAGCCTGTTGTGACCTCTCTGTGCTCAGTTGTCTGTTAAACTATGTTTGTCTGAACAACAGCTAAAACCCTTTACTATATCGAACAACTGCGTGTGTGTGTGTGTGTGTGTGTGTGCACAGGCTATCAGGTTGTCTAATCACAGAGGAAGGTTGTGCTTCTCTAGCTTCAGCACTGAGCTCAAACCCCTCCTATTTGAGAGAGCTGGATCTGCGTAATAATAGCCTGCAGGACTCAGGAGTGAATTTGCTGCTTGCAGGATTGGAGGATCCATATTGGAGGCTTGATATTCTCAGGTACCCCCTTCTATTTTACCTTTAACCAGAAAATCCCTTCAAATTATAATCATGGACATAAAATTTCAAGTGCATAAAAACAACAAGGCCAGATAAGTCTGTTTCATTCATGATAAATAAACATTTGTGTTTCATACTGTAGAGTGGACAGTGGTGGAGAGTGGAAGGTAACTCTTGGTCTAAGGAAATGTAAGTGGCACATGCTATATCTCCAGTATTTTCTCAAAGTTTTTGGATTAGATCTTCTGGGTGTTCTGGAAAATAAATGGTAGTCAGAATATTTGACTTGTGCAACTGATTTTATTTGCTGTCAAGAAAACAGAAGTTTAATAGATTAAGGTTTAATTAATAGGTTTGACAGTGGATCTGATCTATAACTAAGGTATCAATTAACATCTTCAAATGTTTTCTGTAAACCTTTAATTAGCTACTCTGCTCATAGATCTATGTATGCTAAAGTCATCAGTTACACAAAACAATAAACAGTTTCTTCATTTTCTTCTCTTTCCTCCACCAGTTGCTTGTGAGCTAACATTGGACCTGAACACCACACACAAAAACCTGAAACTGTTTAACAACAACAGGAGGATGGAAGTACTGAAGCAGCAGCAGCCTTATCCTGATCACCCAGAGAGATTTGATATGTTTTGCCAAGTGCTGTGTAAAAATGGCCTGGCTGGTCGTTGTTACTGGGAAGTTGAGTGGGAAGGAAATGTTAACATAGCAGTGACTCACAGAGGGATCCCAAGGAAAGGCAGGGCTTCCAGGTTTGGAGGGAATGATCAGTCCTGGAGTTTGACTTGCTCTGATGACGGTTACTTTTTCTGGCACAATGATAAAGAAACATCCATCTCCTCCTCCTCTATCTCTAACAGAGTAGCTGTGTATGTGGACTGTCCTGCTGGGACTCTGTCCTTCTACAGAGTCTCTTCCGACACTCTGATCCACCTCCACACCTTCTCCATAAAATTTGCCCAACTTCTCTATCCTGGGTTTACAGTCTGGGATGGTTCAGTCACTCTTTGTTCAGTGACAGAATCAGACTGCTGACTGAAAATCAAAGTTTTTAAAATCAGGCTCACCAATAAAGGGGTTTCTAGGGGTTCATATGATTAGGTTTGTTCTACACATTGTCAAGGAAAGCTAGAAGCTCATTTACCTCACAGTAGTCAACACAGAACTGTATAGACCCATCTTTCTTCACCACAAGAACTATGGGGCGAGGATTAGGTGTGACTATTCCATCCAAATCCCCTGGGTGAGCAGGGTAATGAGAGCGCAGTGGTTCCTGTAGAAAAACTCAATGATTTCAAACAAACTGTGCTGTTGTATCTGATAAGGATGATTGATTTTGCAGCAAAAGAATAACTCTTCTTTATACTTCTGCAATGCAGTCCTCAGGAGATGGAAGGTTGTAGTTTTAATGTTTGCTGTTTCCTGCGATTCACACAGATGTGGAGATGGAGGAGGGGTCTGTAATAAAAATGCTGGAGGGGGAGAATCAGGGAATCCCAGAATGCAATGGGTCGTGTCTGCAAAAAGAAGTCCATACATCCTCATTTTATTTTTTTATATTTTAAAATGCTTTTATCTCTCTCTGTTATCTAAGTCCAGCTTCCAATCACAACCACATTCAAATCCTCATGCAAAGCTCTTCACAATAAAAACGGATACTTGTAAAAATGATCCATGCAAAATGTAAATGCTTTTTTAAACTTATGAACAATGTTGCCTCTAATTTTTCATGTGTGTGAGCGAACTCACAGACTCCCTGAGCAGACCCTTGGACCACGGTGAGCGACATTAGATGTGTACACTGTGGTGACGACAGCATCGCATCCATCAAAGTTACATGGCTTATTAAAAGAGCCAAATCAAAGCATTTACACTTCTGTTGGAATACCTTCAATTAAGAGCTTTAGCCCACTTACAGTGAAAATTACAAAAATCTTTTTTTAATGACCTGTGCACTATGTCAATGCTATTGGAAATATGAAAAAAAAAAAAAAAAAAAAAAAAATGACATAGGATGAACTGAAGCTCTGCCATCACGTAATGTCGCATACTGCTGTTTCTGATGTCATTTAGAAAAAAAAAAAAAAAAAAAAAAAAAAAAAAAAAGGAAATATGAATATGTAACTTTAACTATGGCAAAACATCAACTGCCAACCAAATCAAGCCTATTATAAACTCCAATTTTGAAACTTAATATTGTTATTATAAAGCTCTGACTTTTTTATGATGAATATGAAGCTCCTTGAGGCGACTTTTGTTGTGATTTGGCGCTATATAAATAAAATTGAATTGAATTGAATTGAATTGAATGAGTATGAGCCAGTTTGTGAAGCTCCTGGTCCTCCTGTCCTACTGCGGTCTGGGAGACAGTCCTACTGTCCTGTAACTCTTTGTCTGCAAAATACAGTATATAATGACACAATTATTTGCATTTCTAATACTCATAAACTAGTGACAGTATTTAATGATCAATATCCATAAATGAAAACTCAATAAATGACAGTAGATGAGTAGTAAACTTATTCAGAGCTTAAATTTCACCTTATTTTTCCCGTCTGTCCATCTCACGTCTCCAGTGGATTTACACGTCGCCCAGGTTGATGGCCTCATCTGCTTGCAGCTTTGACTTTATGCGCATCAGCTGGTCCAAATGGTCCACCTCAAGACGATTCTGGATGCTGTTTTGATACGATTCATTAAACTAAAGCCTCTTTGGCAATCTGCACTGGATGCTTGAAACGTAGAACAAATATCCACAAGCTGTGAGATGTGTTTTAGCTCTTCACATTTTAGCGTTGCAGCCACCATATCTGAGAATGTGCTGATTGACCCATGTTTAAGTTTGTGCCTCATTATGTACTTGAAATCAGAATTATTCACTGTTTATGACCTCCACTGAATGTGGAGAGTGGAGAATGGCCTCATACTTCTTTGCCAGCATGGCAATGTCTCCTGCTCCATACTCAAAGCTGATGTCTGAGTTCAATGCCTCAATGTCAAATGCAGACCACTCCTTTAATTCATCCTCTGGAAAACGAGCATCCAAGTGATCACAAAGCTTACGAATAACACGAGTAATCTCATCAGCAGATGAGGCCCTCATCGCCTCTTTGACACGGTCACTCCACTTAACACCCTTTTCTCTGTCAAGTATTGGGAACGCAACTTCTCAATCTTTGCTCTTGCCAAGCAGTGCCCTTCAGTCAGGTTGCATCTTTGAAAAGAAAGACACAGGTGTGCCAGCTCACCCAAAACATCTCCCAGAGAGGTGAGAGCAACCTTGAAGTTGGTTAGCTTTTTGTAATTTGCCACTGGGTCTCTGTTATCACTGGATTCTCTCTTGCAGTATTCTTCCAGCACAGTGTAGTTCCTCAGCATTCACAGCTTGGTGCCGCGACAGCCATCGCACTTCACTCAGAGGCCTGAATGACAGTGCATCCTCATCAAGAACCTTTGCTAGTGTGGGGATGAAGAAAAGTATTTTACCAGCACAATATAATCTGCAGTGTGATCATTGCTTTAACAATGTAACAGATAGCTTTAAGATGGCCTTAAGATGTTTATGCATACTGTTATCATATTAACCTTGTGTTCCAGATGCAGTTATAACTATTTTATACACATTGCATATCTGTGCTTATTTTGAGCTGATGTTCGGTTCATTAAGGGTCTTAAGCTTCACTGGCGTGACTGTCCAGGTGATACATGCTGAGGGAAACTAGAACATGGAAGGATAACTGCAATACATGCTTACAGAACACTTGTAGCAGGTCATTTTTATTATCTTTTATATGTTCATATTCTTGTATTGAGTTTTAAGTAGTATCAGTTGGTTAAAACATTTATTCAATTTATATTACATCTATAGTTTTAGTAAATTGTTGACAGTGGCCTCTGTTTGACTGTGAGCGTCAGTAGGTGAGAGGTGACACAGAGGGCCACGTAAGGTCGTGACATGTCATGTTTGCTTGTAATTGTGGGCTTGCAGAAGCGCTCGCTCACTGCAAAACATTGTCTGCAGTCTTGAAGAAGCGCTAATCAGAAAGCTTGACAGGAAACATCTGCTATGAAGACGAAGACAATGTTCTTTTCAAACTGTGTTAAAAGTCATTGTGGTTTTGATCTGACCTATGTATGAAATGGACCTGACGTTGAGGGGGCGTCATTAAATTTAAGCCCTGATGGTATAAAATATCTGTTTATGCTTTGATTAAGTCAGAGATCAGCGCTGTCTGCGAACGGAGCTGGTCTTCCCACGCGTGTATTTCATTAGAATCAATTGTTTGACCAAGCTCTTCTGGACCAGGTTGTTTGTACTCTCCTTCCTCAATGTTTGAACCTTAACACTAGGTCTTCCAATTTTCCCCTCTTTACGGTGGATCTAGAGAAAGTGGAGTAAACTGTTCTAAGAAGAGTTTCCACATCACGCATCAAAGGTACATCTTTCCACGCATCATCAATGCCCGAGTCCTCTCTATGGGCTACACAGTGTTGTTCAGTTAAGTGTGGTATTTTCTAAAGCTGCAACTCCGTTGTGCTTTCCTAGCATTGCTGAGGCACCATCGGAGGTCAGCATCACCATTCTCTGCATTTCTAGTTCATGTTTGGTGTAAAACTGAGTTATTGCCTGTACAATAGCCGTGCATGCTGTCAGCTGGATGATGCCACCAAACACAGTTTTATGGTTGGCGTTATTTTCCTCCCTGTATTTAATATACAGGACTAGCATTTTGTGCACTGTTATGTCTGTGCTCTCATCTATGATCAGGGTGTGCCGAGGTGCATTTTTAACTTCACACATTGTCTCATTCTGCACTATTTCATTAATTGAATTCACAAACTCAAAACTCAGCTTTCTGGTATACTCACATACTTTGCCATGTGATCGTGAATTTGTTGAACCGATAGCATAGAAGAATTAATTTTGATGGCTAGTAGAATATTGTCGATGAGAACTTTAACTTCTTCGGGGTTAAGTCTGTGAGGGTTCTCAGTCATCCAGGTCATCGTAGTCAAAGGAGCTTGCAAAGAAAAGCGTCTGGACTTCTTTAAGTTGCTTGAAGACGTTTCACCTCTCATCCGAGAAGCTTCTTCAGTTCTAAGGTCAAATGGTGGAGAGTCCCAGATATAAACCTAGTGGGAGTTTCCCCCCACAGAGGGACAAAAGGACCCCCTGATGATCCTCTAATCGCCTGAGCCAAGGTGTGAAACTGGGCGTGGGTCCCAATCAGCCAGAGTTTCGGGTGAGTTCATTGTGAAACCTGGCCCCACCTTATCATGCGAATTCCTGAGGTCAGATGGCCCAGGATGTGAGTGGGCGTTAAGGCGTCTGGGAAGGATCTCAAAACTGGATTATAGATGGCAGAGAGTTGGTGTCGTAAACCCCCGCCTCTGTTCAAAGATGGTCGCTCACAGTGGACATAGATGCTTCTTTCACTCCTCTTTAAAACCGTCTGTCCTCTCTGTCCAAAATGTGAACATTGGCACCCTCGAAAGAGTGACCTTTATCCTTAAGATGCAGATGGACTGCTGAGTCTTGTCCTGTGGAGGTGGCTCTTCTGTGTTGTGCCATGCGCTTGTGAAGTGGCTGTTTGGTCTCTCCAATGTAGAGGTCTGAGCATTCCTCGCTGCACTGTACACTGTAAAGTCAGCAAAGAGGACCACATATTAAACAAATATGTAAGACTGCTTTCTTCCATTTGTGCAACATCTCTAAAGTTAGAAATATCCTGTCTCAGAGTGATGCTGAAAAACTAGTTCATGGTAAATGGTAAATGGCCTGTATTTATATAGCGCTTTACATATCCAGTCATCCACATATTCACACACACATTCACACACTGGCAGCTACATTGTAGCCACAGCCACCCTGGGGCGCACTGACAGAGTTCATGCATTTATTACTTCCAGGCTGGACGACTGCAATTCATTATTATCAGGATGTCCAAAAAACTCCCTGAAAAGCCTTCAGCTGATCCAAAATGCTGCAGCAAGAGTCCTGACAGGGACTAGAAAGAGAGAGCAGATTTCTCCTGTTTTGGCTCAAAGAAGTCCAGACGCTTTTCTTTCCAAGCTCCATAGACTACGATGACCTGGATGACTGAGAACCTTCACAGACATGCGTCTGTCCTTCTTATCCTCCCTCGCTGGTGTCTGGTCTTCTTTTCTGTGCCTCTTTGCTGACTTTAAGAACGCCCATTTAGGATAGCCGCACGTTTTGAGTGCTTCCTTTACATGTGTGTGTTCCGATTTTTTGTCCCAGTCCAGCCCTGCCCGTGACCTTTGACCCTCTGCCTGTGTAAACCGTGTGTTTCTCCAACAAACAGGGAGCTGAGTGCATGCAGGCTAAAGTGCTGATCCCAACACACGTTTTTCCATAAATCTGAAGCTTCAAATCAAAGAACAACAGTGTGTAGTTGGAGCTGGACACACTGATGTGTAAATGTGTTTAGAAGCTTCAGTCGTGATGAACTCTGATGGATTTAGATGATCAGCATCTGCAGTTGGTGATTATCTGATATTCATCGTATTTTACAGCCATATCTGTAAATCCAAACAGTCTTTGAATCCACTTCATGAGGAGATGATGGTTCATTTGTTTTTTTGATGTTGTCAGTGCTGACATCAGCTAAATCATAAAACTGTGGACTCCTTCATGATCATCTGATCGACCCATGATCCTCACATTCTCCTCCTGCAGGAGTTAACTTGGATTATTAACTCCTCACTGAGGTTGTGTGAGGCAGGAGTCCAGCATGCATCAGCACTGCCAAAATGATCATCATGATTATTATACCGTAATTGTCGGGCTATAAGCCGCTACTTTTTGCACCAGCTTTGAACCCTGCGGCTTTTAGTCAGGTGCGGCTTTTCTATGGATTGTCCATGATTTTTGTCATATCGTAAGACGATTTGTTTTGTTTGTTCCACTGTTGTACGGCACTACGTTGCCTGGCGGAAGGGCATGTGATCAGACACACAGTATTGGGGTTCAAGAGTGGTGTGTTGGTCACATGTCCATCCGCCAGACAACATAGTGCCGTACAAGTAGCGCGAAAAACAAACTTCAAAGTAGCGCTACACGTTCAGCGGGAGGCGTGGATGATGTGCGGTGATAAACTTGCGAAAAGCAAGTTATGCTCAACTCCACCGGTGGAATCTGACAGCGTGGAAAAGTGTGAAAACATCCACGATCACCAACGGGTTTCGAAGGGCTGGACTGCTGCATGATGGAGAGGACGACACTGCCACGGTCCTTCTGAGGGTGTTCGACTCTGACACTGACAACGAGGATTTCTTTGGTTTTGAAAGTGACAACAAAGGAGAGAAGCTGAGAGTGGATGACGAAGCCACCCTGAACCTGTTCGTTTCCAACACTGGAGGAGAGGACTTTGGTGGTTTCAGTGCGCAGGAAGAAGAGAAAGATGGTGAATGACTGACTTTTCTTCTTGTTAAAGCCGTGTCGCTGCACCTGAGCCTAAAAGGTAGTCTGAATCTATTTTTCTGGTGTGCTGTAGGTTATTGTTACGTACTACATTTGTTACTCATTTATGAAGCACAGTACATGTGTCCTACTTGTAATTACCACTACTTGTACATATACCTAAAAAGTTGTGCAAATATGTACCCATAACTTGTTTTTCAAAATATTAATAAAAGGGGTGTGTCTCCAAACAGCCATCTCTTTCCTGACAATTCCCTTTGTGCATATTCTCTTACATATGATAAGTCAACATTGAAACACCTGCAGCTTTTGGTCAGGTGCGGCTAATGTATGTACAAAACAGGATTTTCCCCTGATTTTAGCTTGTGCGGCTAATATTCAGGTGCGCTTTGTAGTCCGGGAAATACGGTAATCAGAATTTAAATCAGGACGGATTTCAGTATAGATCATGATTATTGTGATTTTAGAGACTGAAATGTTTTTATTGCAGTCTTATTATTATTTTATTCAGTGTGATGATAAAAAACTCTCAGTGTGACTACACACAGAGATATTTGAACAGTTCAGAGAACACAGAGTCTCTCAGACCTCAGACTGGACTTTGGCTCAGGACCAGGACTTGTTCCCTCAGCAGGGCTGTGGCAGCTCAGCACAGCAGCAGGTCGGACCCACATGTACTCTGATGGAGCTCAGACCTGTAAATGTTTTACAATAAAGAGCTCAGAGGGAAACATCAGACAGGTGTGCTGATTCTTCCACTGACACAGGACAGATCTGATAATGATGACACAAAAGTTCCCCAAAACAAACAAAGAGTTTTATTCGTTTTATCCAATCAAACGTTTAGAAAACATTTTTAAAAAATCATTGAAAAACAAAAGCAAAAAAGATTACACACACACACACACACACACACACACACACACAGACACACACACAGACACACAGACACACAGACACACACACACACACAGACACACACACAGACACACAGACACACACACAGACACACAGACACACACACAGACACAGACACAGACACACACACACAGACACAGACACACACACACACACACACACACACACACAGACACACACACACACACACAGTTTCTCTTACAGGAAGCAGGTTTGAGTGAAACTCTGAGTTTGTTAATCCTCAGATGAAGGAAACTCAGCTTTTGGTCCCAGTAAGAAGGATAACTTGAACAGGGTCAGTTACCATGGCAACAGATGACACACATCCAGAAAGCCATGACTCCTGATCTTTAGTACAAACATGTAAAGAGTGTGAAGGAGAGCATGTAGGAGGAAAAGGAATGAACAACGATGGTCTGTGGACGATCAGCAGCAGCTCAAACTGAGACCAGCAGAGGGCGCTGTCGGCTCATCTCAGGCTCAGGGGTGCAGCGGGTCCCCACCAATCAGAGACTGTGGATTGGCAGTCAGAGGACCTCTGTGCTAAAGAGCCTGCAGCCTCCATCAGTGTGAGAGTGTGTTAGAGTGCAGCACGGTGCACACAGTGTCTGTGTGCAAGTCTGAAACCTGCACAGGTGACAACAGGAAACTCAGAGTTACTGAACCTGCTTCCTGAGCAGATGTTACTGTGTGCACAGGTGACAGCTAACAGCTGTATTTTAAACAGACTAAAGCACAGGCAGCATGAAGAAGAGGAGCAGAGGAAGGATGAAGGTCCATCAGGCCCAGGGTGTCCTCAGCTTCCTGTTCAGAGACAAACATGATGTCAGCTCCTCACAGCAGCCCGTCTGATCTTAATGACCTTACAGTACCATAAGTAAAATGTGTTCACAGTAGATCACACACTCACAGATAAAAACCACAAACTGCTCCTCAATAAAAGCAGAAGTATCAATAAAATAATAATATGCAACCATGAATTAATTAAAAGCTTGTCTGTACAGAAATGCCTTCAGCTGCTTTTTAAAGACACTGAGTGGATTCAGCGTAAACACAGCGGGGGAGACGACCTTGGTGCCGCTGCCTGAAAAGCACAATCCACTGGTGTTTTGAACCGAGTACGTGGGACCAACAGTGACCTCTGACCTGAAGGCCTAAGTGCTCAGGATGAAGCGTGAGGTTTAAACAGGTCAGAGATGTACTGGGGAGCTTCACCGTGAAGAGCTCTAAAAGTTCTGACTAAAAGTTTAACATTTACTGGCAACCAATGAAGAGAAGCCAAAACTGGAGTAATGTTTGAGCAGAATGCATCAGCTTTCTGTATAATCTGAAGGCAGTCCAATGCTGACTCAGGGATCCAGGGCAGAATCAGGGACAGGTCCAAGGAAATCTACATACAAAGAAACAGGCGATTAGAATCAGTAAGGAGAAAGGCCAAGAGAATACGAGAGTAGAAAAGAGCCGGGGCAGCTGACGCAAGTAGTACTGATCCAACAAACAGAAACACTGAGCCGATGCTCTAAGTAGTGGCTGGAGGAGTCAGGTTAATGAGCAGCAGGTAGGTTATCACACACAGGTGTGTCAGCGGAGAGAACGGACCTCAATCATGTGTCACGCAAACAAAGAAAAGAAGTCAGTGTTGATCAGTCTGCTCCTGCAGCAGCAGCAAGACCTCTCTGCATCATATCTGTTATTAACCTCTGTCTCTCTTCCACAGCATGTCTTTATCCTGTCTTCCTTCTCTCACCCCAACCAATCACAGCAGATGGCCCCACCCCTCCTATATATATATATATATATATATATATATATATATATATATATATATATATAAGCTCTGAGCACAAGATCCATAGAGGCTGGGGTCTATCACACCAGGCAAGACCCCAGGTGCAGGCTGTGTAAAGATGCCCCAGAGACAATCCAGCACATAACAGCAGGGTGCAAGATGCTAGCAGGCAAGGCATACATGGAACGCCATAACCAAGTGGCCGGCATAGTGTACAGGAACATCTGTGCCGAGTATAACCTGGAAGTCCCGAGGTCAAAATGGGAGATGCCCCCAAGGGTGGTGGAGAATGACCGAGCTAAGATCCTGTGGGACTTCCAGATACAGACGGACAAAATGGTGGTGGCTAACCAACCGGACATAGTGGTGGTAGACAAACAGAAGAAGACGGCCATAGTGATCGATGTAGCGGTTCCGAATGACAGCAATATCAGGAAGAAGGAACACGAGAAGCTGGAGAAATACCAAGGGCTCAGAGAAGAGCTCGAGAGGATGTGGAGGGTGAAGGTAACGGTGGTCCCTGTGGTAATCGGAGCACTAGGTGCGGTGACTCCCAAGCTAGGCGAGTGGCTCCAGCAGATCCCGGGAATAACATCGGAGATCTCTGTCCAGAAGAGCGCAGTCCTGGGAACAGCTAAGATACTGCGCAGGACCCTCAAGCTCCCAGGCCTCTGGTAGAGGACCCGAGCTTGAAGGATCAACCGCCCGCAGGGGCGTGCTGGGTGTTTTTTATATATATATATATATATATATATATATAGGAGGGGCTCACATTCTCACTCACTATGTATTAACAGACCTCTCTGCATTGAATCATATCTGTTTTTAACCTCTGTCTCTCTTCCACAGCATGTCTTTATCCTGTCTTCCTTCTCTCACCCCAACCAATCACAGCAGATGGCCCCGCCCCTCCCTGAGCCTGGTTCTGCCGGAGGTTTCTTCCTGTTAAAAGGGAGTTTTTCCTTCCCACTGTCGCCAAAGTGCTGCTCATAGGGGGTCATATGATTGTTGGGTTTTTCTCTGCACGTATTACTCTAGGGTCCACCTTACAGTATGAAGCACCATGAGCTGATTGTTGTTGTGTTTTATTGTATAAATAAAATTGAATTGAAAACTTTACATTTGTGTGTAAATGTCACCTGCTCTCAGTGCTGAATACACAACACCTGGATCAGCTGACTGCTCTGTAACACACACAGAAAAACAACAAAGGAGTAAGAAGCATCATACGTGTCCCGCAGTCATGTGTAGGTTCAAACTGCCAGAGGCAGCTCACACACATGAAGCTTAACTTCTCACTCACTGCATGTAAATTCAAAGAGGTGAAGTTTCCTGCAGTGAAACAGATCAAGCCTCTTTTCTCTTCTTCCACATCAGTTACTAAGGAAGTGATTAACTCAGAGCTCTGTGGCCTTTCCCCACAGCAACCTGACACCAGAGCAGAAATCACCTTCAGCCTCTCAGGCTCTTGAACCCGTCCCACCCCAGATGTGAACTGTTTGTGACACCACCCTGACATAAGCGCCATCAGAACAGTTTCTTTCTCCCAGTCGTCGTAACCCTTAAGTCTCTCATCGATCCTCATTCTGTGATATTAAATCTGTTAAACTGTGACTCGCCTCTTGCCAACAGTCCACTTTCTCATACCGACCCCCTTCAGGTCTTGGCTCAGCTGCTGGACTCCCATCCAGATGTTTGTGTTCTATGTACAGTGTCTTGAAAAAGTATTTATACCCCTTCATCCTGTAAAGTGTGGTGTGAATCTGTGTTCAGCCCCATTAATCTGACTACATTTTGTATTTCCTACCTTCTTCCTTAATCTGCTCTGTTTTTCTCTCCGCTGTGCTGCACATTTATTGTTATGAAAAAAAAACCTGATCTAACAAAATTAACAAAATTCATTTTCTTCATTGGTACCTGCAGTGAGAATCCTCACGTCAGAGTAGACAACATGTGTATCAGCTTGATGTGTATCTGGAAAATGCAAACACACACACTCAGGTCATGTTGCAACTACAAGCAGAGGAAACACAAACAGATGATGTTTCAAATCTGTAATCGGCTGCAGTCTACACAGAACCTCAAACATACTGACTCATACTGAGCCACACTGACGGATTCTGGTTCACCTGTAACGAAGTAGATGTTCTGGCAGTTTGGTGGTCTGGAGCGTTCAGCTGTGTGTTAACACAATACCAACAATAAAGACAGCAGTGATTTTAGAGAGACATTTGTTAACATTGTGGGAAGGTTCTTGAATCCATTTCCAGACAAAGGTAACTGACCCCGAGGTCAAAGCAGACAGCCTTCAGAGGAAACACAGAAACCCACAACCTCAAGCCTCTTTCCATCATTTCAGTCAGATGTTTCCAAACCTCAGTGTGATCACACTTCAGAAATATGACTGCATAGGAAATAAGTCTGGTTGCTCAGCTAGCCTACCTGTAGTCCAGCTGTTTCACTCACTGAAACATCTGAAGCTTTATCAAACCAAAAGTTCTCTTAAAGGAGCAGCTGAGATCAACCAACATAGAAACATCTGGCCTCAGACTGCAGCAGCTGGGCTCCTTGTTGTGATAAAAAATAAAAGATATAAAGTCAATGTGACGTACCATTTGCTTCATTTTTTTTTTTTGCAGTGGAAAAGAAGTGGAACTAGAACCAAGAGCAGAACCAGAAGAACCACAGGAACCAGGCCTGCTATGAGTGCAGTGAGAAAGGAGGTGAGACCCTGAGGAGGTGATGAAGCAGTGTCAGCAGAAGAGTTCACAGGAGGAGTGGAGTCTGAGCTCCTGTGCTGAGGAGGATCTGCAGGAGAAGTGATGCAGACGGTTCAGTCATTTTATCAGGAGATCATGTCTGTAAACAGGAAGTGATGTCACTCTTCTGACCTCTGACCCTCAGAAAGCTCTGGGGAGACGATCCAAATGCTTCAGTAGCACAAGAGTAGAGACCTTCATCAGACTGTTTGACCCTTCTGATGACAAGCTCTGCTGCTGTTCCAGCTCCAACATGACGTCCATTAAAGGAGAAATAAGCAGCAGCTGTGTCACCGCTCCTCTCTCTGCAACGCAGTGTGACATCACTTCCTGTCCACACAGGAAGTGCAGGAATCTCCAGGATCACAACTTTATCTGACAACAGAAACACAAACAGAGCAGAGTCAAGAGCTCCTCTCAGACGAGCTGCTTCCTGTCTGAATGAGCACCTCGCTGTCTTCCACAGTGACAGTCTTACACTCTCAGCTCACTGACAGACATGTATCCAACATCTGGAAACATCTGCACAGAGACACAGCTGCAACATCTCCCTGTCTCTACCTGAAACACTGATGGACACTTCATCGCTCTGCTGTCCAGATGAGTTCTCACAGAAGTAACGTCCATCAGAGGAGACGGAGTGATCCAGAACACAGGAGGAACCATGAACCCTCCCAAAGCCTGCAGCTGCTCCACAGTCCTCAGTGGGTCCTCCTCTGGTCCTCTTCACTGTCCATCCATCAGCTGTCTGTCCATCATCAACACAACTCAGAGACACTGAAGAAGATCCTCTGAAGACCTGCTGAAGGTTTGGACTGACAGACAGAGACACTGGAGGACACACACACACACACACACACACACACACACACACACACACACACAGACACACACAGACACACACACACACACACACACACACAGTAAGTGTATTTGTGTTCTTGTTGGAGTCTCACTGATTGTTTTCACATCATCAACTCACCTGCAGAAACAGTCGGTGCAGACAGCAGCAGCACACACACACCTGCAACAGGAGGTCAGAGGTCACTAAAGGTCAGAGGTCATTGGTTATTAGGGACAAGTTACCCCTGGAAGGGTCTTCCAAGGGAATTTGGTATTTGCATGAGCCGTTCTTCTTTCAGGCTCAGAAATGTTGGATGTGAGCTTTTAGTGCAGTTTCTATTTTTATATCAAGAGAATAATTTAGCTTTCAAACTACAGCAGTTAGTCTTCTCACTTCCCAAAGAAAAAAAAAACTTATTCTGATGACACTTCTGGTGAACAGTGTCTGTGCTGATGTTAAGAGGATGTTTGGAGCTCCGCCTTTCACCTGACCTTTCACACCATGTGCCTTGGGACTCGATGACTATCTTCTGTAACTGTAGATACCGGTCTGATACTTCCTGGCTGAGCTGCTGTAATTACTAAATGTTTAAACTGTGAAATAATTTCACTTCCCACATAGCACACAGGTCTGGGCCGGATCTAGTGTCAAGCCGGCACTGCTGGCTAACGTCTGGCATGGTAAGTCATCCAGATATGGGCCAGGCCTGACATAGATGGCACTGTTTATGACACTGCCAGAGGCATACCGCATCTAGCTCGATTATGGTTTGGTTTATGTGACCCAGGCTCATAGAAAACAGGTCTGGCCCAGATCCGGCATCAAGCTGGCACTTCTGAATGACTGGTGTCATGGCAGGGTGTATGTCAACCAGATGTGGGCCAGGTCTGACAATGATGGCACTGTTTATGTACCTATTTTCCTATTTTAGTTAGAAGACCCTAGAGTTGGATGTTTCAGACCACTTTTGGTCTCGTCTTGGTCTTGACAGACTTTGGTCTTGGTCTTGCTGTCTCGGTCTTGCTTTCTCAGATCGACATAGTGTTCGGGAGATTTGGAGTCAACCATCGGTGGAGCAGGGGGGTGGCTTACTGGGCAGAAGCCCGGGGTCTTTTGGAGTGTAATTTGTTTCATGGTTAGATGCCTGACTGACAACTGTATAAAACAAAAACTACACACAATATTCGAAGCATATAGTGTACAGTTGTAAATTCCCCCTAATTTTGGTATGATCCGAGCTCAGGCACTAGGCGACTGAGAGCGAGGGGGGAGAAGCTGTTGCCTGCGAGTTTGCTGCAGACAGAGGAGAGCTTAAGTTCGACCAGGAACCAAAGCAAATCATTCGTACTGAACTAATAATGTAAATATGACGGTGTATCACGAATATTGATATCAAACTGATCACTTGGTTGCGTTACTTGCTCTTCGGGTGAATCAACAAATGAATAAATAAAAAGCCGAACAGCAATGCTGATTTTTTAGAGAGTCTTAGCTTACATTTCATATTTTCAGTTGTTACCCTCCACGGCTAAACAAACTCTCTAAATTGGTTTCAGTTGTGTACTGATGAACACAACAATGGACATAAGGAGCTTCTTTCAAAGAAAAAACTCAGGTAGATGTTATTTTATATATTATGCTTTGGATGTTGTTCAGTATATTTCTATGGAAAACAAGAGGAATTTCAACACACAGCAGTATATTCACAGTTTAAACCAGATGTTTACACTTTATGGAAAAAACATAAAAACTTTTTTTTACTTTTAAACATCAATTTAGAGTAAACTTGTTTTGTTTTAGATAAATAAATATTGAAATATCTTTCGAATTAGTTAAATGTCAGAATAAAGAGAGACAGAGCTTCTATTTTTATCACTTTCATCAAATGTAGGAGTACATATACACTAAGTTTATTGTTAATTAATAAGAAAACTCCAGACGATTCCATTCTGAGCTGAAGAAGCTTCTGATTGGTTAGTAGAGTCCATGTGAGTAAACTGGTGGCACAGCTGTGGATGCATATAAGGCAAAACACAGAGCCTGTTTCTGTGACATGGGAACATCAAGAGATGTCAACCAAAACACCAGGAAGAGAACTGTGGAGCTCCATAAGTGTGGCTCAGTTTGAATACAATTTGAGTCCATTTGCAATTAAGAAATACAAACAATTTCTCTCTTTACTCTTATATTCAACAAATATGTTTTTTATATTTATCAATCTTTTTCTAAAAAAAATCAACATTTAGTCTGATTTGATGTTTGACAATTAAAAAAAGTGTTTTTATCTGAAGAGTGTGTAAATATCTGGTTTCAACTGTATATTTGATGATGTTGGTGTTTGGCTTGATTGTCAGCACACTTGGCCACCAGTGTGTCTGCAACTGGCCTTGTGCTGGCCCATGTGTGGGCCACCTCTGGCTAACCTGATCTGGGCCACCAAATTCGTTGTGGTATGTGGGCCATGTGTTAACTGACCTCAGGAAATCACATGATAGGGTGGGGCTAGGTTTCACAATGAGCTCACCTGAAACCTTGGCTGATTGTGACCTACACCCGTTTTCACACCTTGGCTCATGTGATTAGGATCAATAGGGGGTCCATGTCCCTCTTGGGGATACAGTCCCATAGGGCTTAAATCTGGCACTCTCCACCATTTGACCCAAGAACTGAAGAAGCTGCTTGGATGAAACACCTTAAAGGAACTTAAAGAAGTCCAGACGCTCTTTCCAAGCTCCTTAGACAACATTTAGAATAAAAAAATTCACAAACCAACGTGTTTCAACGGTATGACCCTGTTACAGTACTAGCCTCGTGTTCACTGAGCTCTTTAGAAAGGTCCATTCTTTCATTGATGTTTCTAAAAGCAGTCTGCGGTCATAAGATTAAAAACACCTGATTTCAGTTATTATTAGCTCTGGCCCACGATTTTTGGTATTTTCTAATGAATACCATCTCTAATTGATGCAGTTAAGTCTGATGATAGTCTGGTGTCCTCTATTTCTAATGTAAATGTGTTTTTTCCTCTGCGAGTGTGTGTTGAAGCTCAGATCGTGAATCAATGAGTAGATAAACATTTGACTCACCAAGGAGCAGAGAGGCAGACGGGGTCTTCATGGTGTCTGAATGCTTTAAGTCTGAGCAGCGTAGACGTCTTCGGCTTCACAACTTCCCTGTTAACACTTTCACTGCCTGAGCAAACGCTCCACTGATGAGAAGCACACCCACACAGCGCCTGGTTAAGTTTCGATAACTTTTTGCCTTAATAAATGAAATTCTCATTTTAAAAATTGCATTGGTTATTTACTCAGGTTGTATTTGTCTAATATGATATTTGTGCCTTGGTTATGAGGGTGCTGATGATAGCAGTTACTCTAATCCTGGAGACGATGCTTCAGAAAGACGTGTCTGATGTGTCTGTGTCTCTGTAGAGCCTGAAACATGCTCATTGCTCAGGTTCATTCCAGCACTTTCAGCAATCTCCCTCCAGGATTCTGCCATCTGTGAGTCTTTATACTGTGATTATTATTCCTCATCCTTGAAGTTATTCTCTCACTCATCCATTAAAACAGAGTCGGCTGTATGGAATAGAAAACACAAAACTTGAAGATTGTGTCAACACAACGACGTAGGTTTACCTCAAGTTACAGCGCAGAAAACAGGACGTCTCTTAGAGAACTGTGTGGTTAGCATGTAGCTGTGCTATAGAGAAGAAGCAGAGGTAGAACTCCAATGAGTCTTTGCAGATCGAAGGAGAGCCATTAGTTTTTATTATTTAACTTTTGATGCCACAGGTAGTCCTGCTGAGACTCAGTGTCTCATTTTTAAAACAGACCTGGTTCAGCTGAACGCTGGTGTTGTAGTTTGAGTGCAGCTGTTTAGCATCTCTCATTGACTACAGGGTGAGGTGGAGATACAGACTGACTGGCAGAGTGATAATGTTGCTTTCACTCTGTCATTACTTAAGTTTAATACGACAATTTAAAAAAAGCTCATTATCTGCTGTTTCCAAACGTTTTCTACATTTTACACCTAAAAACATGGCTTAGAAGATCTTTAATCATAAATTCTAATCTTATGCCTTCTCACCCACCTCTAGTCACTTCATACCCCCAGAGCCCACATTTGACCTTTTATGGGCCCAGAATAATTGTTTGACTTTTATGAAATATTTCTAGTAGGAATTGTGATTAATGGGATTCAGGTTGGTTGATGTGTTCAACCAAAGCACCAGTGTCAGAAGTTTCATAGCTTTTCTTTGAAGGTCATCAGGCCGTGCAACAATGCGTTTGCAGGATGTGATCGATGGTTCAGTTCAGTTTAACGTGGGCGTTTCATTAAAGACAAAAACAACAGAAGATGATTTGAAGGGCAAACAGAGAAGAACAAAGACAGCAGCACAGAGCTGAACTGATCTTATCAAGACTGTCACGTACTGTGTGACAACAGCTCATCCCACCGAGGCGTGTACCTGCTTTCATAACGTACGCTTAAACATGCATGTTGATGATGCTTTAGCCTCAGCAGAAGTGACCGCAGAGACAGAGACTCAGATCTCTGACTCTGTGTACTGGAAACATGAACCACAGCGAATACTGACAGACTGAAAGATTTAGCTCAGAGCGCTGTGGTCTGCTAACATTATCACAGCACACTGAGATAATTCAACCACTGTTAGCTCTTCTTATTAAAGTCTGTAAAGAAACAAGTTTATCAGGTCTGAACTTCAAACACTTGATTATTCATTATCTTCAACCATGCACATGTCTTTGAGGATGTGCTCCATGAGTCACTGATGAGCTCCTTTATTTTCTTTGCTTTAAAGTCACAGGGCCTCCCCCATCTCCCAGAAGGGGGCTAACAGAGCCAGTAGACACCTGAGCACCCAGCCCCAAACACCAAGAACCACCAATCTAAGTTGTGCAATAATCCAACTGAAGGGGGGGTTGGAAGGTTACATTTTAGACACTATGGCTGTACCGGTGTCTTCATCCTTCGCAGTCTACGTGGGCCATGTCCTTGGAAGACCGAGAAGGTCGGAAGTGCAAGGCTTGTGAAAGGGGTGGGTGTGAACATTAAACTTGTTGCTGCCTTTCATAGTGTGTAACTTGAAGGCCCTGAGTACTTTCTCCCACACTGGAAACACTGGGATGATCACATTATTTGAACATTACCTAATAAGACTGATTCAGCACAGACAGTTATGTTAAACTTTCCTAGCAGTCCTTCACAAACAGGGAACAGTCTGTCTATTCTCTCCATCTGTCAGCTGCTGCTGGCTCTTCCTCCTCCTCTTCCTCACACACTGCTGAGTTTGTCCTGGTGGATCATCAGGGCTGCAAAGCCTCACAGATGATGTGCAGCAGTGGGTCCCTCAGTCTGTCCTCACTCTGGACACTTGCAGTCGTCACACATGGAAATCAAATGTGTGATAAGCTGCAGGATTCAGACACAAGTGTAACTTATAAACACATGTTCATACTTTTATTCCACAATCAGAGAGAAAGAAACAGAGAGAGAGTGCAGGACAGACAGACAGGTGACAGTCTCAGGTGTACACACTGCTACACAACAGCACCAGAGAAGCAGGATTTAGTGTTTGTGTTATTACGAGTGTAAACAAGAAGAGTTCCAGATGGTGCAGTGGACACATGTGTGACTGCTGTGATTAAAGCATCTTTCTTTCAGCTTAACGAGTGAACCGTCAGCTCGTTCAAACACACGTTAAAGTCCGTTTGGCTCGACACCACCGAACAGAGGCAGCAATATAACACAGCTAACATTAACAGTGCAGTGAATCCTGCTTGTGCCGTGATATTCAGGACTGCAAACAGAGCAGCATCACTGACTTTCAGCTTGTTGTGTTTGTGGATATATGACTGACTTTAATTATCCATAAATCATCACATTCTCTGTGAGATTAAGGTCGACTATTATTAAAACCAAGTAACCGCTAAAAGTACAAACATCACTAATGTCACATCACATGTGGCCAACAGTAATGTTTTAATGTTCTTCATTATTAAACATTCGCACATAAATAAGTGACATAATATTCAGTACTTACTTTTCCAAGTTTACTCTTTGGCCGCCCTCATCCGCCGTTTGTTTTTTTTTCTTCGGCAAAATTATCCACACCCAACGCCGCGCTATGCATTCTGGGATATGTTGGGCCATGAAGTCTACACCGCCACATCCTTAAAATTCAGGGAAATGAAGGACGCATTTGAGGGCCGCATTTCGAGCAGCCTTTGAATTGGGACAGCCTTTTTCGCGTTGCGGTGACGTAATCGGCCTTAAAATGCGGCCTTTAAGGCTGCAGACCCTGAATTGGGATACAACCCATGATGCCACTGGGAAAAGTAAAACTCAGCACACTGAACATGGAAAAACCAGACTCTTCAAAATAAAATAAAACAAAATAAAACAGGAAACATGGAAAGACGTTGACGTAATAACACAAGCTTGACAATAGGATGTGGAACACAGACATGAAGCACATGAGGAGATTAAAGCACGGGCGTAACCAAACAGAGGACAAGACAGACTTACACAGAAGACAGGAAAGACTAATAAACCAGGAGACATAGAAGAAAACCGACTAAAACAACTTTGTCATTGTCTGGGTGAGTCTGGGGTTTTTCCACTCTGCTGGGCTCCACCATCGGGTGGAGACTCCAATCAGCCTTCACACTTGACTGCAATCAAGTCACCGGCATTTAAGACCAGCACTGACGACAACCGTCTGTCAGACAATCCACACCAGTTGGTGGTGGTAATGCACCATGTTGGTGTTTGCCAATAAAACAATATGAAGAAGAAGAAGCCTTCTGTCAGATCTTCAGCTAACTGTGCCAGGCTGCTGGTTTTCTGCTAGCAGGTTATACTCTCTTCATCGTGGCACGTAGTGATGGGTAGATGAGGCCTCGTGAAGCGTTTCAGCACATTCCCCAAACTGTATCGACACTGTGTCGACACAGTGTTGCTCCATACTGACACCTGCTGGACCTTAAATATCATTGCAGGCAACTTACTTCTCACAACAGACACTGATTCAATGACCTACTCGTACTTGTATACACTGTAAGGTATTGTACTTTCTGTGGAATCATTTTATATCTTTTACATTTCAAATATTAGGGACATCTTTAAAATATATTGTGAACGACATTAAGTGAAAATTAAAATGAAAGTATTGTGAATGTAATATCATTAACATGCACGTTATACTTATTTCGTGCCCACGAAGTAGTATTTTGTGGCCACAATTTATTTATTTTTTGGACCATGTCATCAGAGTAGGCTTTCACCTGGTGTCTGTGAATAAACTGTTGACTTTATTCTAACGAGCTGGTCTGTGTTACGTTATTTGAGGTTATGAATGTTATCTGACTGGAGGGATAACTCACAGACTTACACATACTAATGTTACTGGAGAAATGAGAAACACATTATTACATTATGAACACGTATGAATTCAGTCATCTCCATTTTCTGAACACTTTGTAGAATACATTTAATGAAGCAGTTCATAAACAACCCCTAATTTTTGTGCCATGTGTTTAAAGAACCAAGATTCATACGAACTTTTATTTGCAACGTTTAAAAAAATGAGCATTACATTCAAACCAGGGCAGATTCATAAACCAGAAAGCTGGGAAGAGTTGTTATTTCTCCCTCTGTCGTGGTCTCTCATTTGTTAATGTAGACGTATTAATGACGTCATCGTTAATTGTTGGGAAACGCCCCGTGTCAGTGTTTCCTGTCCAACAGGGAGGAGACTGCAGGCGCCTCCTTCAGCAGAGTAACGGAGCTGTGTGGGAGCTGTCGGTGGCAGCAGGTAGCAACTCATACTGTGCATCTGTTTCACTCTCAGCTGTTAATCTCAGACAGCGTTTCCATATGAAACACATCTGTTTGTGTTTCATGTACAACTTGTGTGTCTCCCAGGAGCTGCTGTGCATGTTCGTTTATAGTGAACTAAACTGATCACAGTCAGAGTTTAAACACGTGGAGTCACACAGACATGATATAAACTCATATAGTCACATGATCACAGGAACTCACCTGCCCGTGCAGGTATGAATGTATGAACCTGGTTTAATTCTTGGCTCTGATCCTCATCCTAGTTCCAGCTGATCGATCACAGATCAGAGAACCGATCAGTCTGTTTGTAGGATGTTGATCAGCTGGCACAGCTGGGACAGACTCCAGCATCAAACCCACCGACCCATGTGAGTGTCTGACTGTCCTCTGTGTCCTCAGGGCCACAGGAACCTCTGACTGCTGAAGAAACAGTCTGAGGAGGAGGAGCTGGTGATGAAGAGCAGCCTGTGTATAAAGTATCTGTTGTTTATTCAGCCCTGAAGAAGATGAGGATGCAGCTTTGCTTTGGCCTTCCTCTGCTAACAGCTAACAGCTAACTAACCTCAGCCAGATGTTCTGCAGCTGTTTGTCTAACATTAGACGTTTATAATGATGATGATCGTGTTTCTGCTGATGGAGTGAAAATGCTTCATTTGAGTTAAAGTTCAAAGCTGCTGACTATCAGGAAGTGTCAGAGAAGATCAGACAAACATCATGAAACACCCCTCTGACCTCAGAGCTCCAATCAGAGCAGGAAGGACCCGTGATGAACTAACTTAGATAAACGTGGACTAACTATGAATGCAGAGCTGCTTTGGAGCTGTGGAGACTTACTGAGGAGTAAAGTGGACATGAAGGAGTCACAGAGGGAGGAGGAGGTGAACAGTGATGTTTGTTAGACAGGATCAGACTGAAGAGGGAACATAAGAAGAGTTTCATGCTGGATTTGAACAGGACAGGAAGATAAGCTCCGCCCAGCAGCTGAGTCCTCTCTGCTCACACTGGTGTTGGACTGCAACATCAGGGAGTCTGCTTCCACATCTGGTTTCCACAGCTGGAGGAAGCTGTCCCACGAGCACGCCTACGCCCCTCTGTCATTACTGAAGTAGTGATGGTGTTTAATCAGTGTGAGACTGTTTCACTGGTCCAAGCAGAGATTTACATAAATGAGCTTTTATGAGTTCTTATATTATCTGATCAGGCCGTTTGCTCCTGTTAAAGAGAAATGTGCATCGAACGTTGTGGGTATTCATGAGTCTAACAGTTTAAACCTGTGTGTGACGTTGTGTCCTTGAACGGCCCTGACAGACGGCTGTAGTCCATAATATTAATGTTTCCTGCTGACTGAAATAAGCAGCTGAGCTCTGTGAGGGCAGAGCTGCTGCTAACAGGTGAGTCTGTTACCTGGACTGGACTGAGTGAGCTGCTGTGTCACAGCTTTATCAGTGACACACTCAGCATGTGTGTGTGTGATATGTCATAGTGCTTGAAACACACATGAAAATATATTAAAGGTTGAATCTTTGTTCTTTTGGTTTGTGGAGCAAAAATCACCAATGAAGAAACGCGAGCGTAAAACTTGGTGTAGAAGCGCAACAAACGTAAGCCGGCTCATCTGATGCTGTGACGCTTGAAAAGGATTTGCGCACCTACATCATTATTTACGGTTTAAATTGTGCTGCCTTCAGGTGCACCTGGTAAATTCAGGAATCTCTACTCCAAACCACAGCAGGTTGTTTTAGAGGCTTTTCTGGGTTAATGTTGGTTTGTTGGCAGAAACATGTCTGTGATCGCTGTGTTGTTCTTTTTGATGCAGGATTTCATGTAACTCGGTGCTAAAATCATAACAATGAAGTTGAACAGTTCTAGTGCTCATGCGTCAGCTAGCATGCGTCAGCTAGCATGCGGCCTGTTTCAGTTGCTCCTGCTTTTACTCTTTACTCTAATTTTTTCTTACTTATTTGTCCTTTACTGAGTGTGTTCATCTGTTTAAAAGCTTTCTTTTCAAACATGTGGATCGAGAGAGTTTTTGTTCTGCTGTTGCTTTCACTGAGGAATGGGAGCGCAGCACAGCAGCTACACACCAGAGATCAGCTGAGCCGCCTGATGCTGCTGTTGCAGATTAACTGGTGTCTCAGATTAACTGGAGACGGTCAAACAGATGTGTGACAGACTTTAAGGAGCTGCTGCCAACAAACCAGCAAATAAACACTGAATATTTCATGTGTGACATTTGTGAGGTGGCCTTAAACACAGTCCGTCAGTCTTTTTGCTCTTGAACAGTGAAATATTAAAAACTGTCTGGAGTTTATTTGGTGATGTTCTCGTGCACGAGGCGAAAACAGCAAACAAACGTCACAGTAAATCTTTCCAGCTGATGTTAGGCATCCTCCACCTGCTGAATCCACTTCAGCCTCTTCCTGCTCATGTTCCTGTTTAGAGGCACAGTCGGCCTGTAAATGGAGAAAACTGAACACAGGAATATTTGGATTTGCTTCTTTTTCTCTGCTCATGTTCAACTTGTCTGATTCAAGCTGGGAATATTTATTAGAAACAAAGTGAATAATATTATTTTATTATCACGTTGATGCAGCACATGGTTCAGTTAGCTTTGTATAAACACGTGTTAGAAATGTTCTTCAATCAGCTCTTTTTACTCTCATTTCACAGCCAGTACTTTTTACTTTTACTTCAGTAAAGAAGTTGAATTAGTACTTGGAGTATTTTTAACAGTAGTACTTCTACTTAAGTACAGAATGAAGTTCTCAGTCTGCTGTGCATCTTTAGTCACTGAGTAAATGGTAAATGGCCTGTATATTCACACTTCACACTCTTTTAAGTAAAAGAATAAACTATTTAAGTTGGGTTTCACTTGGCTTTGGAATATAAAACAAAACTGCTTGTACATAGATGTGGTGGATGAAACAGCAAACAAACATCCAGTTGCCCATCAGCACGTTGATGCTGATAGAACACACCTGAAAGCTATACAGCGGGGTTTAGCAAAGGTGGAAGTTGAAGAAAGTGTGACTCCAGTACCTTAGAGTTTTCAGTTTACAACTAAATATTTCTAGGCCAGTGGAACACAGCTCCACTCCTGCAGTTAGATAGAGACTGGTCTCAATCAACACACAGCTTTTCAGTCTGCAATTTAAAATGAGGTCATTAAAAAATACTTTAGTAGATATTGGTTATAATTATCCATCACAACATTTAGAATTTAAATTTTAACCATTTTTAGGGTATAACTGGCTGTTTTTGACTACTTTTGATTTTACCTCCACGTCTCACCTTTAAAAGTGTTTATCTCGCCTTGTTTGGTCTCATTATGCTCAGCACAACCTCACATGTTTGAATTTCCTGTTATCTTTTCCATTTTAACATACTGATCTAAATTCAGACAAAAACATAAAATCAGAGTAGAGAAAAGTTCTTTTTGTCACTGTAAAAACGAATCAGTTTTATAGCTTGAAAAGCAAACATAGATTGTAAATGAAATTTTAAAAACCTATGCACAAGTTGTGCAAAGAACAACGTTACATGCAGATATTTACCTGAAATTGCAGCAAATGTGTTTTTTTTAATAACCATTTCAAACTATTTACAGAACAATACAGGTGTTCTGCATTAAATAAGAAGGCACACAAATGATTTGTACCATTAAAAATTGATTCCTGTCCACTATAAGACAGAGGAGAGCAGGACACCTCCTGCAGGTCTGACAGCAGGAGCTGTATCACTCCTCCCGTTTCCCAGCTGGAGACGGCGTTCACTGTAATCTGCATTTGTGACATTCATTAGTGCCCTCACTGACACACAACATACAACAACGAATACACTACACACTAATTACACAAGACAACACAACACACTAACACTCCAAGTTAAAGATCACAAATCTCTCACATCTCCAAACTCTCTGTCTCTCTCTTGCTCACTCTGTCTCGCTGCCCTCACTCCCGAAACGTTCCCCTCGCCCTACACAAACAAATGCGTGTGTTGCCATTTTTTAAAAAATTGGTCGAGATGTCTTGATGCATTCTCAATCATCCAGGAAAGTAAATCTCCAAAAGTTGATTCTGTTCATCTGGACGTAGCGTTTTGTGGGAGAAACGTTTCGTCATCATCAGGTGACATCTTCAGTCTCAGCTGACTGCAGGTTTCAATCTTATAAACAGTAGATTTGTATAATGACTGAAACCAGCACCACTGAAGGAACAATGGGCTGGGAGGTCAGTTCATCATTAATATGCATTTCTCATGACCACTGACCAAAACCCTCTGATCAAAGCCCACCTGTAGGTGTGAACAGACTGCAGAGTCCTGGCCTGACGAGGTGGCTCTTCTGTGTTGTGCTATCCTCTTAGCCAGAGGTGGTTCGATTTCCCCGATGTATAGATCCTGCCAATCCTCCTGCACTTAACAGCGTACACTATGTTACTCTGTTTGTGTCGGGGGACCTGATCCTTAGGGTGGACCAGTTTTTGGCGCAGCGTGTTTTGGGGTGTAAAAGCCACAGAGATGCGGTGTTTAGCAAAAATGCATCTGAACTGCTCCGATACTCCTGACACGTACGGGATCACTCCAGGTTTTTGCTTAGGCAGAGGTTGTCCTTCTCTCCTGGATCGGCTGGAGCTTTCTTTAGGAGCCTTTCCAGCTTTGACATTTGAATCTGATGTGTCGGTCCACCGAGTTAATGTGAAATGTGGAACATCCTGAGATTTGATTTTCACCCAGGTGTCATCCACATACCTGAACCAATGACTTGGTGGTGTTCATGAATGAGCACAATGAACACGACAGCTTGTTTTTAACCAGAGCTGAGCTTATCTTTCCTGAAGACGTTCATTTCCACATAAACCGACGAATTAGAAAGACTCCTCAGTCCCAGCAGTGTCTGATCAAACCGATCCTCTGTTGAGGAGACAACGCTGTTCCTCCATTGTGGTCACATCTGGAGGTCAAAGGTCAAAGCAGCTCTGCTGAAGGTCAAAGGTTAACTGAACCCTGAGTCTCCTGATGAGATCATGTTCTGTAGATGATGAGATGTTCACAGTGAGGAACATGTCTGTCTGCCTGCCTCTCTAACATGCTCTTTCTATGTCAGCCAATTAAAAAGGAGCTCATTTTATTAACGTGGTTCATTTTCTCAGTTTTAACAGTCGACGTTTTCTCTCTTCTAGTGTGAGTTAAATATGCTCAGTTTATTTACATATTTCAGCGTCCAGCACAGTTGGGTGGAGTCAGTCCTGCTGCTCTCTGGCTCAGGTCCTGCAGCCGTCATTGTCTCTGGACAAACCTGGATCTGAGTGATTCATCTGACCTGTGAACTCTGACCTTTGTATGAAGAAGGAGGAAGCACAAATACAGTTAACCTGAATCAAATCTGAATTTACTGCTCCAGAGATCCACAGCAGCTGGATCCACAGCAGCTGGATCCACAGCAGCTGGATCCACAGCAGCTGGATCCACAGCAGCTGGGTCCACAGGTTTAATCTGGTAGTTTTCCTGACCCGGCCCACCCAGGATCTGTGACTCCTCCCAGTCTCAGCAGTCAGGTGGATGCTGTGTAAACAGCACTGCACACTGACATGAACAGAGGAAGTGTTTGTATCTGTATCTGCTGAATACACTCAGTGATGGAGCCTCAGAGGTCACACAGGTCAGATCTATGGTCAACCTTTAGGGATCTCCTTACCTGGATCACTGAGCGTGCATCAGGACATTTTTCATGGAAACATGTATGATTTTGTGTTTATTTAGCAGTGACCATGCTATTGGGTAAGAGAATATCCTGTAGTATCAGTGGGAGGGTTTATAGGGGTGTGTTCATCGTCCAGACCTCAGTAACAAATTTAAAGACGATGAAGTTAGTTTTTCACCTCGTATGCTGAGGTAAACTTACTGACTTACACATCAGAGCTCCACGGCGTCACAATCGGCAACAACACATCATGTGGAGAGAAGAGGAGGAGCCAAATGTAGACAACTGAGGCGAGAGTGAGGTTGAACGGAAGGAGAGTAATTTATTAAGGCTGGAAATGTTGACATACATAAAATGTGAAACCAGGACTGGACTCACTGACTAAACTGGGGAAAATAAAGCAAAAAACAAGGAAAACTGGAACATGAGACCAGGACGAACTAGACCATGACGTGAGAGACACAGGAAACAGGCAACCTGACAGAGGAAAACAGACACAACATAAGCACACAAGGGTCATTAGGGAGAGTGGACCTGACGACACACAGGAAGCAAAGCTATACACACTGAACACAGGACGTGGCACTGTCAAAGTAAAACAGGAAACACTAATTCACACAATATGACACAGGAGACGGGAGGGAAGAACGGAAGAACTAGACGAACTTGGAGGACAACGGGAGGAGACGCACATGATGCACTGGGAGAATGTACAGAGGACACATGACTTAAGAGACATGCACAGAGGACAGACTTACACAGGAAACGGGGATGAAGCGATAAACTCAAACCTAACTAATCCATACTGACAGCAAACACTAGAACTTTACTCCAATACAGCAAAAGAGGAACCAAGATACAGAAATACTGCAGATGCTGTCAGTCTGCAGCTCAGAAGGCATGCTCAGTGGTGACATCAGCAGTGACATCATCACCATCTTCAGCCAGTCCCTGACCTCCTCCATCACACTGGCTCATCTCCATGGAGACGGCCGGTTTGTTCGGTGTCTTCCTGCTGCAGCACATGGACAGCAGCAGACCGGTGGAGATGCAGTACGGACAGAAGACCACTAGATGGCAGACGAGTCTCAGCACAGACTCACAGGGAGGAGGAGGAGCTGAAAGAGGAGGACACAGAGGAGGTCAGGGTAGCCTGTTTTGTCTGATTTTAAGTCGTCTGTGCTCTGAGGATGTTGAGTGATGCTCAGTCATGTTGGAGGATCTGAGCTGAACCGTCTTCACCAAACTTTCAGAAGTCTCCTTTTTTCCTCAGGAGGTGGAAGTGTCCTTCCAGCCTCCTTAGACGTGTTAGCTAACCCTGAGTCTGATTTAGTTTTATAACTTCCTGTCGTCTGCAGTCCTCTGTGCTTGTTTCTCATGTTTGTAGCTGGTCTCAGAACCTCATACTGCAGTTTCAGACCCTGCTGCTAGAAACACATGACTCGTCATCATGGACAAATTTGCAGCCTGTGACTCTTGAAGATCCCACAAACTGCTGCAAAAAGTCCAGGCTCAAGAAAAAGAAGAGCGGCTGTGACTCCAGAAGCTGATGGAGCCTTTTAATGTGTTCAGAATCAGAACCAACACCCCAGTCAGACCCTGAACAAAGGAGCAGTCCAGCTTTGTGCCATAACACACATCGTTTTCTCTAAAAAGGTCTCTCAGAAGTTCAGAATGACGTGGTGTCAAAAAGTCACAACGTTTAAAAGTTGTTCAAACAGCAGTGAAACATTAAAAACAGCAGCTCTTACTGTTAGCATGAAAAGCTTTATTTATCAGCTGTCAACATTAAGTCAGATAAAGGAGAGAAGAAGAAGAAGAGGCTGACCGAGGATTGTTAGACATGATGATGGAGCAGCCACCACAGAGCACCTACATCACCTCAGAGTTCCCGTTACCTTCAACTCACCTGTAGAAATGGTCAGAGCAGACAGCAGCAGCACACACACACCTGCAACAGGACAGAGGTCACTAAAGGTCACCAAAGGTCAGAGGTCATGATGAGGACAGACAGGTGTAGGAACATCAGCTCACCTGCAGCAGTCAGCAGAAACAGGCCTGAAACTGAAGAACGCACTGATCAGAGATCAAATGGTCACATGACCAAAGAGAAGCATTCAGCCTGCAGTGATTGGCTGTTCCCACACATCAATAACCCACAGCGCCCTCCAGTGGTGGAAACACAGATAATACATGTGGAGAAACATGAAGGAGACTCACAGCAGAGGCAGACGCTCCATCTCAGACAGCCGTCACCTCCACAGCTCCACAGCTCTGCTCCCCGACCTCCTGCATCACACAGAGCAACATCAGCACAGGAGGAGTAATGGTGCACATCGAACTCATGTGATGGTTCGTGCTGACAGCGTGATGGTGTTTGTCAGACAGTAGGAAGTGCTGTGAACTTGTTGTTCCTGCAGACACATGAGTGGAAGGAAACCTGGGACCAGCTGAATGTGTGATGTGTAAACACAACTCCTCTGTTTTCAGACGCACAAACATTATTGTTCCAACTCGTCCTGCAGCAGGTTTTAAAAGAGTTGACGGGAGCGCGGCTGCTCTCGTCAGCTTTAAGCGATAAAGGAACAGGACTTTTACTTCTGTGCAGGTTTATCACCTTTTAGTTTACTGCAGAGGAACAGGACTCCACCCAGAACCAGAACCAGGAGAACCACGGAGACCAGACCTGCTACAATTGGGACCAGGAGAGAGGGAGGAGGAGGAGGACAGGTGGATGCTGGGAGAGGAGGATAAGTAAGAGGAGGAGCAAAGTTTGAGGAGGTTCTTGGAGAAGGACAGTGAGGAGGGGGAGGACAGTGAGGAGGGGGAGGATGGATGATTTTGGGAGGATCTGGAGGAGAGATGATGAAGATGGTTCAGTCAGTTTATTATCAGGTCACATTGTTACATCATTTTTTAAACAGGAAGTGATGTCAGTGTTCTGACCTCTGACCCTCAGAGAGCTCTGAGGAGACTTTCTACCCTGTTCAGTAGAACAGTAGAGACCTTCATCAGCCTGCATGATGTTGGTGATGATGTGCTCTCGTTCAAGACCATGGCGACTTCCTTTGGTGAAGAAATAAGCTGCGACTGTGGCACCATTCCTCTGTCTGCAGCGCAGAATGACATCA